>NW_026962010.1:12251569-12930151 GCF_032445375.1 Bacillus rossius redtenbacheri | reverse complement strand
TGGACCAACATCTTTCCGATATTTTCGAAAAGTCAATGGTACTTTATACGACACTTTCTTTGATGCGTGTCGTGAGTTACATTTATTGGAGGATAATAACCATTGGGATCTCACACTTGCAGATGCAGCACTGAGCTCATCTCCACAACAAATTCGTCAATTATTTTCAATAATATTGACAACGTGTTTTCCGTCTGAAGCATCTGCTTTGTGGGACAAATATAAAGACTCAATGAGTGAGGATATTTTACATCGGATTAGAATTACTAATCAAAATCAAAAAATTGAATTCTCTGCAGAAATATATAATGAGTCATTAATAATTATTGAGGATATTTGTATTCTTATTTCGAATATGCTGCTCATCCATTTCGGCATGCCAGCGCCGAACAGCCCAGCAGTAGATACCATCAACAGCGATGTTCAACGAGAACACCACTTCGATAGAACTTCTTTGGCTACTTTTGTTGCCAATAATGAACAATTGCTCACTGCTGAGCAACGAAATGTGTATGATCAAATTAATGTATCAATTGCAGCGCAACAAGGTGGATTATTTTTTTTGGATGCACCAGGTAGTACTGGTAAAACATTCCTCATTTCATTGATACTTGCGCGCATCCGATCACAAAATAATATTGCATTGGCTATTGCTTCATCAGGAATCGCAGCAACGTTACTTGATGGTGGACGGACGGCGCATTCAGCGCTTAAATTACCTTTGAATGTTCACACAAATCCCGAAGCAATGTGTAACATAAAGAAGCATTCAGGCATGGCTCAAGTTTTGAGAAAATGCAAAATTATTATCTGAGATGAATGTACCATGGCCCACAAGCATTCGCTTGAAGCTCTCGACAGGTCCCTGAAAGATATCAAGGATAATACTAGGCATTTCGGTGGTGCTTATTTGTTGCTGTCTGGTGATTTCAGACAAACATTAACAGTCATTCCTCGCGCGACATATGCAGACGAAATAAACGCATGTTTAAAAGAATCTTATCTATGGCGAAGTGTCAGAAAATTATGCCTTACTATTAATATGCGCGTTCAACTTCAAAATGATCCATTAGCGTCAAGATTCTCTGAAAAATTGTTGGATATTGGCAATGGTAAAATTGAATTGTATGAAGATACACAATATATTCGACTTCCAGAGAATTTTTGCAACACGGTGGCTACCAAAGATGGGTTAATAAACAGTATCTTTCCAGATTTGAGACATAATTGTACTAATCATGGATGGCTACGAGAGCGAGCAATTTTAGCTGCGAAAAATTTAGATGTTGATGCCATCAATTTCAAAATACAGCAATTACTGCCTGGTAATGAAACTACATTTAAATCGATCGACACTGCTGTTGATCCTGATGAAGTTGTTAACTATCCTGTAGAATTTTTAAATTCATTAGATATACCTGGAATGCCACCACATAATTTGCGACTGAAGGTTGGTTCACCTATAATTTTGCTTCGAAATTTGAATGCTCCGAAATTATGTCATGGGACGCGATTAGTTATAAAAAAAATCATGAGCAACATTCTTGAAGCTACTATTTTGAGTGGAAAATTTCAAGGTGAGGTTGTACTTCTACCACGGATCCCAATGATTCCTTCAGATTCGCCTATACCATTCAAACGTTTACAATTTACAATCCGCTTGGCATATGCTATGACTATAAATAAGTCACAAAGCCAAACAATGACAATTTGTGGCTTAGATTTAGAAAATCCGTGTTTTTCTCACGGTAAATTATATGTTGCGTGTTGCAGAGTTGGAAAACCATCGAATTTGTTTGTTTATACGCCTCAAGGATTAACTAAAAATATTGTACATCCAATAGCATTAAAATAAATTAAGTTTTTGTAAATTAATAAATAAATGTTATAAAATAATTTCAGTATAAGATTTTTTTACCTTTACTTAAAACAAGTTAAAGTTTGTATTTACGATGCTGTTATTGTCACACTCCACGGATAATATCCCAACCTGTAATCAGTCATATCATTCACTTAAAATTTTCGGTGACGCCTAGAAATATCCGTGTCAATAATCATAGACAGTGGTTGCTATTATCCAGTCTACAAATTTCATCCGTGGAGTGTGGTAATAGATGCATCTTTTTAGTTAACACAGCTTCTACATTTCACTTCACTCATACAGTATATGCATACTTACACAGTATATACTCACATGCTACCGATCGGTAGAATTTGTATAAGTGTACATGTAATGACGTTAGATATTAAAATAACTCTTGAATAATAATTTTCATTAAAACAGTCCAGATTGTTACAGCTTATTGAAGAATGTTTGAAATTTTAGAATTAACGACGTGTGTACAGGACAACGTCTGTCGGGTCTGCTAGTATATATATATTTCTTGTGTGCGTGTGTATGTCACTGAACTCCTTCTAGACGGCTGGACCGATTTTAATGAAATTTTTTGTGTGAGTTCACGGGGATTCGAGGATGGTTTAGATTCACAATTTTGTCCACTGGAAAACGTTTATTTAATTAATTTTTTATTTATAAATTGTTGTGTATGTTTACAGTATATATATGTGTGTGTTGTGTATTTATTTATGTGTTGTTGTTAATCTTTGGATGGATTTTTGTTATTACATTAAAATTAAAATAGAATTGCTTATTGAGATTATTATATTATTACTAGCTGCAGTACCCGGATTTGCCCGGGCTGAGCACCGGGTGATATATTGTCCGCGAGTTACAGCAAAATGGATAGCGATATGTCCAGTGTGGTGGACATTAAGAAATGACACATAATTACTGTTTGTGTAGCTGTGACCTATGGTTTTCTGTTTACCCATGGCGATCGGTTAAAAGGTTTAGAAGTTGATGCGCTACAGCGCCATCTAGCGGCGAGTTACAAAAAAATTGTTAGCATAAATACCTTCTCCATGATAAAAACACTTCGATGTGCCTACTTTCATCGGTCAAACGGTGTAAGAGTTTATCGACGACATACATTCCAACATCCAATTTATATATATTCTTATATTACGAAATTTTGGGGCTTTCACTTTTGCGGAAAGTGGATGTTCAGGACCTCGAATGGTTTGGAACACTCCATCTCGAAAGAATAGATATTTGAAATTCCTGAAATTGTCGAAGTTTTGGGGCTTTGTTCCCAGAGGGGGGCGGGAGGTTCGAGGACCCTGAATGGCTCGAAAACACTTAAAATCGAAAGAGATAGATTTTTCAAATTTTTTAAACTTTCGAAATTTTGGGGCTTTAACCACCTGGAAGAGGGGGGGGGGGTTGACGTTGAGGACCCCGAATGGCTCGGAAACACTCCAAATCGAAAGAGATATAAAAGAATATAAGAATGTGGGCATTTACTGTACTCCTATCTACCATAATAACAATATTGACAAATAGAAAACTTATTACCTACCTATTAATAATTATCTAAATAAATTAAAAAATAACTCTATGTTTAAGAATTTACGTACATACATAATATTAAACTTCAAACTATACACACCAAAAAAAAAACTAAGGATGTTTGTGAAACTATATTTATTTGTCATAATGTTTAAAACATTTGTAGGATTTCTTTATATGTAAAACTCTGGTAGCAATATTCCAATTATTCAAAGGAGTATAGAAATTAATAGAGACATCACTCCTTGTAATGTTTGAATTAAGTATAAAAAAAACAAAGTCCAAAATGAAACAAAAAGTATAAAAAATAACTAATTTAACAAAAAAATTATACAACTGGAATGAAAATGTTAACATCCGCCTGAAATTTAATAGAAGTAGGTAGGTAAGAATATATATAAGAAATTAAATATAATTAAAACATACATAAATAAAATTATCTCACACTCAACCAAACATAATGTTTTATATGAAGTAAAAGAAGATGGCATTTACACGTAACTATTCTAAATAAAAAATTAATCAACTTTCCTGAAATTTATACAACTGGAATAACAATATTAACATCCGCCTAAATATTTAATAGAAGTAGGTAGGTAATAATATATAAATAAGAAATTAAATGAAATTAAAACATACATACTTAATATTATCTCACACTCAACCAAACATAATGTTTAATATGAAATAAAGGAAGATGGCAATTACAAGTAATTATTCTAATTATTAAAACAAATCAACTTTCCTGAAATAGTAAAATTCAAATTTTTCAACAATATATTACATAATTGATAAATATTTCTGGTCTTCTGTCTCAGCAGCCCTAAGACTCTTGACGCTCAGCAGATAAATTATAAACACTAAACCAAACTCCTTGCAAATAAGTAGGTAATGTAAAAAAATAACAATATTGACAAATATAAAATATTAGTAGGCCCTACCTACCTATGAATAAATTTCGAAGAAATTTATAAGTTTAAGAATTTATGTACCTACATAATATTAAACTTGAAACTATCCACACAATAAAAACCTAAGAATGTTAGTGAAACTAATTTTTTTATTTGTCATAATACCTAAAATACGTATGTTTCCAAAATGAAACAAAGTATAAATAATGACAAATTTGAAAAAAAAAAAAAAATTGTACAACTCGAATGACATTGAAACATACACGTGAAATTTAAAAGAATTATTAGTGCCCTAGGTAGGGAGGAAAAATATATATAGAAGAAATTAAATTTTTAAAATGGGTGCGTGTACTTAGGTACGCGCATGTGAAGTTATACTTCTTTAACATCATTAAAAAATAGTTTTTAATTGCATGCAAAATTATTGCGTGGAGTCCCTCCGCGTGGAAGAAGTGAAACTTCGTAATGTGGAAATCATATTGTATCAAATCAAACTAAAAAAATAAAGGAAATAAATTTGTAACGATTCATAGATTGTACTTCAGAAAGAGAGAGAGGACACCTATTCAATGTCTATAAAACTAACTTTTTTATCAGAGCAGATTTTTATGAAATATATCATGAAATCATTCAACGATAAAACCTGTTTATTTAATGAAGCGGACGGGTTCGCCCCAAGGAGAAAATAACGCGGCGAGACCTCGTGGACATAGAGAAATGACACACTCACTATTTATGTGTCTATGAAACATGATTTTTTTCTGCAATTTAAATTGTTATATACAAAAACGGTATTGAAAATTGAAACAAATATGGCGACACTACAAACTGTCAAGAGCTTTTTTTTCTTACTCTATACTTAGTTCCTTACAATAGAAAAACGTAACGTAATGGCTTGAAAGCTATTGCTCGGCAGACATAGAGGAATGACACTAACAGTTTGTATATCTATGACACACATTACATTTTTTAGTTTTTTCTTAACTCAGAATCGAGATAAAATATCCAATTGTAAATCTAAACCATTCTCGAATCCCCGTGAACTCACACAAAAAATGTCATCAAAATCGGTCCAGCCGTCTAGGAGGAGTTCAGTGACATACACACGCACACAAGATATACAGGATGAGCACAAAAGAAGTATACAAAATCAAAAATTCATAAAATCTAAACGGTACAACATACAGGCTTCGAACCTTATATAGTTCATAGAGAATCTCTGGAAGTTTATTTAACATATTAAAGGGATTCGATGTGTGTTCCTCTTGTCACACGGCAAACGTCGAGACGATATTCAAACTCATCCCACACCCTGCACAACATATCGGTAGTGATGGACTTTACCGCAACTGCAATTCGCTGTCTTAGCTGTGGCAAGGATTGCGGTAGGGGCGGGACAAACACCATGTCTTTGATGTAACCCTACAAGAAAAAATCACAAGGGTTTAGGTCTGGTGATCTTGGTGGCCACCTGCACCACACGTCATCATCAACACCTGCTCGACCAAACCATCGCCCAGGCAGATGTGTGTTGAGGTGGAAGTGTGGAGGTGCACCATCTTGTTGAAAGATAAAGTTGTCGGAATCGTCTTGCAATTGAGGCAGCAACCACAAAGAAAGCATGTCGAGGTACGTAGTGCCTGTGACAGTCTTCTCCAAGAAAAAGAAGGGGCCGTAAATCTTCTACCTAGACACTGCGCAGAAGACATTGACCTCTGGCGAATCTCGTTCATGTGCGATTGTTTCATGGGGGTGTTGTGTTCCCCAAACACGAACATTGTGACGATTGACTCTACCGTTTGTGAGAAATGTTGCTTCATCGCTAAAAATTAACCTTTTTGATAGGTTTTCGTCATTCTCCATTCTTGCCAACATTTCGATGCAGAATTCCGATCGTGCTGCATAATCGGTGGGAGTGAGTGCCTGAACCATCTGCAATCTGTAAGGTTTCATGCGCAAGTGTTTACGAAAGATTTTGGAAATTTTTGTTTGTGGGATCTGCAGCTCACGACTTGCGCGACGTGTTGATTTTTGTGGGCTTCGGAGGAATGCAGCTTGAACTCGATCCACAGCTTGCTCTGGCGTAGGAGGGCGACCAGGACTCTGGCTTTTGCAATGCAGCCGTTCTCTTCAAAGTTTTTGTACCAGGTTGATATGGATACTCTGGTGGGTGGTTCTTGACGAAAGTGTGTGCGAAACGCTCGTTGCACAGCGGTTACACACCCCGTTTTTGCTAAATGCAGGACACACCAGCTCTTCTGTTGCGATGTAGGAGCCATTTTCTACGCTAGTACTGTCTGGCGGCGGCAGTCTGCAAAATATGAAGTGAGTCTATACGTCTAAAAAAACTTCCAGAGATTCTCTATGAACTATATAAGTTTTGAAGCTCGTATGTTGTACCGTTTAGATTTTATGAATTTTTTATTTTGTATACTTCTTTTGTGCTCATCCTGTATATATAAATTTATTGAAATAACTTTTAAAAGTGTAATTAAAAATATAGGTGCAAATTTGTGAGGTGCAGTAATGAAGTGAGTAATTTACATGATTTTTCGTGATTTTAATTACACGTGAATTCAATACCAATCAACTTAACCTCCGAATTTAAATTGTCAGTTCTCATTTTATTCTACATTTTAAAATGTAATAAAAAATATACATTGCGAAAAATATGTAAGGTGCAGTATCAAAGTGAGTATTTAACACGATTTTTCATTACTTTTAATTATGTATAGACGTGCATTCAATAACAATCATCTTAACCTACAATTTTAAATTTCTCATTTCATTCTATGCAACTTATGACGTATTGATGTCTCTTTGAAAATAGTAATTATAGTTTAAAGTATATTTAAAATTGAAGTTTTGTATTTTTTAATTTATAGTTGTTTTTTTAAATTATGATTTTTGGATTTACAACGTTTTAACAGGACACCGTCTGTCGGGTCGACTTTAAAGTGTTTGTTCAGGTGGATTTAAAAATTGTTTAGATTCACAACTCAAGCCGATAAATAATATTTGTAATTAATTAATTTAATTAATGTTGTTGTTGAACGTTCGATGTTTTACATAGGATCTGGTCGGTAGCGCTGTGGTCGCGTTATCGAATATTCAAAAATATTTTATTTTTATTTCAGTTCGACCCGGCAGATGGTGCTGTGAGTATATTCAGGGAAATTTCCTGTAAATTTTCAAATTTAAAACGTTTGAACAAAACAACGTCTGTTGGGTCCGCTAGTAATTATATAATTTTTAATTTCTATTAATTTTTTTAAAATAAAATTCAGTCCACAGGATTATTTAATTAAAAATCCCCCAGAATACTTCCTGTATATAGGTTCTAGTTGGTACTGATTTTATCTCTCACTGCTGTTTTTGCTCTATCGAGGGGGTAAAAATTCAGATTTTACGTTTACCCCTAAACTTTGATACATTTATAAACTTTTGATTAGAAATTTCACATCTAGTAAAAACTTATTTATTTAATATCATCCCACCCCCGTTATTTGACTACCGTCTTCCTTATATTATTGAAAAAAATTGTTTTAGTAGGTACAAAACTTTTGTTTTCCACGTCGGCATTGCCATACGTCAATTTTTCAATTCGCGTTCAAGTGTCTGATAAGATCTGCCTATAAGATAATTTAATGTTTTATCGTTATCAATCAAATGCAAACTTTTTTTACTACTGAAAACGCCACATTCATTTTATGGTGGTGTAAATACCTGGATTAAAATGTGAATTTTATAATAACGATGTTATTTCTTCTATAATTTACGTTTTAATGGAACAACTAGCGATGATGAAGTGTGAAGAGATGATAAAGTGACATGGACGTAGTTCATGAAGGCAATTGGAGCACCCCAATAAAAACCCATTTTCAAATTGATCACTTGAGAGAATCTAAGGTGAATCACCTCTTGGGAGGTGAGTATCCTGAACTCTCAATTTGCGCTGAAAAGGTTAGAAGTTGGTATGAAAATGGCTCTAAACACTTTATTACTTCTTAAATTATTTCGATGAATCCTTTATTATTTACCTTACAATATACATGATATATATTTTTCTTAGTAATACAGCAATATGTGTGAATATCTTATTATAATTAAACCATATTTTACTAAATTAATAATATTAAAGATAACAATCATATCTCAATATTTGAAAATTTAGTTATTCATAAAGAGGATTTAAAAAATGATAAATAATTTTACTAACATATTTAAAATATACTCTTCAATTAAAGAAGTTTCTTACATATACTTTATTAATTCTCATGTGAAGCTTTGGAAGTACGAATACTTAAAAATACTATTTTTATAGGTAATTTATGTTTTGTTGGATATTTTCAACGCTGCACTGCTGAAAGTTCAAGTGCGTGCGAGAGACACGAATGGTGGACCACGCGATAAAGACCATACGCCATCTGTTCACCCTCCGTACATCGTCCCAATGTCCTGCAGGTCGTGTTAGCTTCAGGCCTCGACACCAGCTCTCTGCGAGTGGCGTGCTGGCGTCGGGCGGACGTGTGACGTTGCAATCGATATACGCAGTAAATCGAGGCCGATGCTTCGAAGAAATCGAAGTTACGACCGACGTACCGTTTGCTTTCATGGGTTTCGAAAACGTTCTACCGAGTTACAAAAGTGTCTTTACCGAGGCTGAAAGTGCTTTGCTGAATTTCTTATATGTTAGGCACAATAGGAATACTTCACGTTTAAAGAGACACCGATGCTTGTGCATGCATTGGGGTAAATGGCACGATATTTCCTAAAAAGATGATGAAATCGAAAATAATATTTAAGCGCTTAGTATGCAGAAACTTTTGTGCACTTAACTCTACACTCTGTTCATTTTTGTAAGTATATGAATGTTAAATAGTTTTTTCATGATAAAATAAATTACTTAAGCACATTTTATATGTTCAGTAAATTACTAACACCATACACCAAGTTTTTGACGTGACAACGTCTAATAAATCGATGAACGCCGGTTGCACGCACGAAAAAGTGTCCCGTTTGGCATTGTCCCGTTACGCTGTGTCCCATTACGCTCATTGTACGCTTGCGCCGCATCTATCACTCTTCCACTCGATTGGAACAACCATCGATTTGACTTTTTCGAGGCACATTAAACTTGAAACACTCCCATTCGTTTCCTACTTTTCCTGTTATCGTCCTATCCTTAACAGAATAACACAGATTGGAAAAAGTTTAAAAGCAAACATGTATAAATGTTATAGTTAAAATAATCTCATCGTTAAAGTAATAAACATATTTGAATTAATAAGTGCAAATAAAAGTAAATTTATCAATTAAATTGTAGATTTCATTTCACTCCTTCAAGAGTACTTAATGAGTGCAAATAAAAGTAAATTAATTAATAAAATTGTACATTTCATTTCACTCTTTCCTTTTATCCATACAAAATAGTGATATTTCAATTAAAATTATTCAATTTTATTCATAAAAGTATGCAATCATTTCATCAATGTTTTGTTATGACGTTTTCACGTTAAAATATTGTCTGTAAACCGACTTTACAGAAAACCATTTTTTTTGTGGTTTCTTGAAGATTTCAACAAGTAGTTTATTTTTTATCAATGTTCCTACCTAAATTTAATGTTTTGAACTTCTCCTATAACTATGTTTAAGGGGGTCCCCCCCAATTGAATTCACATTTTCATCCAAATTAGCCATTCATTTGGATTTTTATCTTACAAAAAGACATTGGTCCCAATTTCAGTAATGAATCAGTAAATTAACTTTGTGAATATAATACTTTAAACATATTCTTTAGAACAATTAACGTATAGTGAACATTGAACCATAGATATTATAACTACAAATACTATGTATATTGTCATAATATGAAAAAACGGTTAGGTTGTGACAAATAACTTAAAGCCTGCGTAATAAATATATACAAGCTGAGTCTGCATGTCCATCACGTTCAAATTAGATGAAAAAATGCATCCAACATATGGTCTGAAGTGCTTCCCAAACTGTTAAAAGCCTTTAAAGTTGGATCAGAACCAGTTCTTTTTTTAATAATGAAGAAACTATTTATGATGATAGACCAATCTTCTATGTAATATTAATTGATAAAACCATTACAAACACTTACAATATTGCCGCTGAGGTAAAATTATTTAATAGTATGAATAAAGAGTAAAATCCTTGTTTTCCATAAATTTTTGTTGCACGGAGGAACATAGTAGCTTTTAAAAACTGATTGATAATCCAAATGTCAAAAGCAACAAAATAGTCATGATGTTGTACTACCGTTTAAACCACTGTTTTCGCGAATAACTAATATAAAATGTAGAACGAAATATTTCACTGTATGGCAGGTGTGCAACACTCGCTACACTCCGTTTGAAAAGGTTAAATATATTCAGGGGCACTGATTGTGATGTGATGTACACGGAAATCAAGGTACAGGTATTTCGAAGAAGAAAAAAACACTGAACTAATAATTAAACTAAGAGAACCGCAGACGTAACTTAAAGCACATAAACGTGAATGCTGTACAAACCAAAGGCGATATTCACCACAAGAGAAGAAAGGTTGTCGAACCTTTATTTGTGAAGAAAAAAGACATTGAACAAATAATTAAACTATGAGAACAGCATACGTAACTTAAAGCACATAAACATTAATGCTTTACAAACCATAGGCGACATTCATCACAAGAGAAGAAAGGTTGTTGAACCTTTATTTTTTATGAAATTTCTTGTCATTAAATGTAACTTAACTGTTAATTAAGTTTTATCACTTAAGGTACTATAGTTTGACAAATTTACAACATAAAATCCAAAGAATCCGTTACAGAAATGGAATTTTGATATCGCGTTTAACTACTGTCCGCACTTACATCAAGTTAATCACAAATAATTAGTGCCTGTCAAAACTACATGTACTTTTTCCGGCGGTAAATGGGACTAATCATTTCCAGCAGCTGTGTCTTGCGACGTAGTACCTACAGGATTGGAATGAATCCGTCACAATTTACGCGCTAAAAGTTGTGAAATGTTGTACGCACGTCACGCACTTTTGGTCACATTACATCATTTGCAGATTAATATATGGCAGTGTGGTCGGGGATTGTATTCGTTTACATAAAACTTAGGTTGATTTTCCATTTTTTCATATGAATGGTCGTTGTGTGGAGCGACACACGGCCGCGTCTCGGCATGGGACGTCGAGTGTGCCATCCAGACCCTAGGTTGACTCGCCGACGAGACCCTGAACTGCTCTCTCATTGGCCGCACCTCTGTTGGGAGAGAGGAGGGAAATGGCTGGACGAACGTGCTGAGGAAGAGAAGATGTCGGGTTCAAGGTTGCCAGAAGGGGATCGAGCAGAAGCAATACGACGCATTGGCAAGAATACAAGAAAAATATACGTTAAGTGTACGCCAAATTTTTTTACACCTGTACTCACCTACAGGACATATGTTAGTCATTAATGTAACATTGCGATAACACGAAATAATGTTAGGTTAGGTGTGGGTTTTCCAACATTGATCAATATTACAAACAAATTAAAATTATATTAAGTGATTTACACATATATGCCCCAGCATTAATGTAGCAATTTAGCAATGAACTAAATTTAGTGTCTTAAAGTGCAACGATTCCCATTTTGCAATAATTTGACTGGCATGAAATCCTCGACGGCCCCGGCTGCTGAGATGGCTCGCTCGTGTTGAGTTCCCTCGGTTCAAGCCCAGCCCCTGTCATTATTACACTCATGAACAGATGTGGTACTCAGTTCTTTGAAGTCCACAATTACTATTAAGGTCCTGTCATTTTAAGTCTCGGTGCATAAGAGCGAGACGCAAAACCTTTGGGTCTAACCCTCTTAAACTTAAAACAACGCAAAATTGTTAATTTATCTAAATGAGCAACAGTTTCCGCAAATAATTTTAGAGCCTATGAAAAGACAATTTGGTGCTGTAACACATTGAAATATTACTTACTCAAAATATATATTAATATATACAGACGTCTCCAAATCGTAGTTGTCGAAAAGTTTTGCTTTGAAACCAAAATGCCACAGCTTTAACTCAGAGGACGTCAACTAAGCGTTCAAGATGTACGATGAATGCTTCATAGAATTTACTTGAATATTTAACACGATTATGTTAAGTAACTAACCCAATGTTTTCTTTAAAAGTTATCTATCTCGAATTGCAATCAGTTGTTCACAGTTCATAAAACATTTTAAAAGAAATTTACTAATTTAGGATACGAGTTAGATTTTGATATTTGTCCCTGCCTGTAATTGGTATTGTATGAAATGACTTATGACTTTAATTGGTTTTCTTTGAACGTTTTTAGTAAAAAACTTCATCCAGACGATTGCATTGCCTTAATTTTATGAATCTTGAGCTGTGATTGATGGCTTTGCCAATGGGAATGACTTATATGAAGTTGTACCTGTACGTAAATGTATACACATTCTAATTTATTTTACAAATTTTTCTTTCTGACATGGTGGCAAGAACATAACATGTTTAATTAAAATTTTTATTGATATCTACCGCAAAGTAACATGTAACTCAATAATAATATTTAAGATTCTGACACCAAACACACCAAAATGAACAGAAAAATTTATATGTGTATAGGATCATGGTATTCGTGGTCCAAATTGTGTTTTTCATAGAGATGTATGTAAATATTTTTTTAACATTTATAAATTGATAGAAAAATACAAATATAAATAATAGTTTGAATAGAAAACATTAAGACAAAATAACACATTAATTCTGGTTAAAGGCGTGTTAAAATCAGCCGACAAATCCTAAACATTTATGTTAAATACTAGCCAACTTTTATAAAAACTTTATAATTCTTAACAATCCAATATATTTGAGTAACTTTTGAGAATCTCTTCACAGAACAATCTCATTTCTTGCTCAGACTATCTTAGAACAATCTCATTTATTGCTCAGACTATCTTCGTCGCATTTAGTATCCCAGTCCTGAGAAAGGCATTAAAACCTTCACTGGTTACATCACTGTTAAAAATTCCGTATTTTGACCGTCAGAACTTTTTAAAATAATATTTTGTGAGTCTATTCCAGTATCTACAGCAGCATATATCGCACGCCCTCGTCGATATGTTAACTAATATATATATTTTTTAAAGCCTACTTCGGCTTTTTGCCTCTCCACGAGGTCATGGCGACACCTTCCTTCCCCTTACCCCTCCAGGATGAAAACAACTGCTTCTACTTTAAAACTTGGCCAGGGCGTGACACCTTACCGTCTCCCTCCGTCGCCCTAGCTGCCAACACCTCCCCCCTCCGAACTATCCGAGTGCGCTCCAGGGAGCAGTCGGCGAGTCAATCTAGGGTAAGGAACTACGCACCCGTGTGGGGGGGCCGGAAGCTGCCTCGGCGGCGGATACCCCGCATTATTGACGCGGCAGGCGTGGCGTGACCGGGGCAGCGCCTGGGAGGGGGGTCACCACGCATTCGCGCCGCACTGACCCTCGTCGCGCTTCGAGGCCGAGACACACATGGCACCGCGACGACGACGCGACAGCGCGCTTGTCCGCAAGCCCGTCTCACGACAGCAGATCAGTGTTCTTTTAGAAGCTTGAGGAACTGTTGCGTTCAGACAAAATCATTGAAACAACTTACAAATATTGAATTAGGGATGGTAGCACTTGCTTTAGAATAAGAATATCCACTAGGCACTTTATTCTCTCCTTGATTAATTTTAATACATCCATTTTATTCATAATTTTTTAAAAACTTATTACAACAGTTTCGGCAATAAAGGTTAATTATTCTTGCGTTTTAAAAATCTGATTACTAGTATAATTTCAAGTATTTGTTCTTTTATTATTAAAATATAAATTATTCAATTTTATTCATAAAAGTATGGAACCATTTCATCAATGTTTTGTGATGACGTTGTCACGTTAAACTATCGTCCGTAAACCGACTTTCCAGACCACCATTTTTTTAAATTGACAGCGAAAACGTTTAAAAATTAACCTTCATACACTGTACCGTCCTGTGAACGTCAAAAAGTAAACTGAACTAGTCGGGTGTGTTGCAATCTCGGCGCGGTGTCGTTGTGGTGATGCAGGTACTGCGCGGTACTTTTCTTCCGTTGTGCAATTCTCTCGTCGCGTGACTTCCAGCACACGTGGGTCGCATGGTTGCGGCCAGGTGTGTCTCGGCCTTCATCCAGGTGCGTACCGTGGAGTATTCGCTCTCGCCCCTCCCTCCTAACGTGTTATCCTCGAGTCACAATTGGCTAGTTATAAAAGAAAAAAACCATTCAAATTTCTCATTATTAGAGATATAAATATTTCGAGGATTTGTTGAGTATAAAAGTAGACTTAAGAAGGATCATGAACCCAAAATATTGGAATATTTCCATCTTATTACTGTAATTTAAATTTTGTATTATTAATTCCGATTTCTGACATGTGAAGTCATGAAAAATATCTCTCAGACCCTCTGTGTCTTGTTGCAACCACATTTTTACTAACACGCTGTAGTCTGTAAGCGCAAAGAGAAAATAACTTATTAGTTTACGCGGGCGACTATAACCGTCATGATTATAGCACCAGTTCACAAGTGTCTTCTAAAAGTAGCCAAATCAAAGTCCTAGGGTAGACCGGGGGAAATCGGGTCACGGGGTAAACCGGGTCATCGTAACAAGATCTGCTGTCTTTTGGCGATAGAATGAACTGGAGTCTACGGAACCTACCAAAGAGTGCTGCTATCTGTCTATACAACCGTCCACTACAAGGCGAACATCGTCTGCAACAACATTCTGGTAGTCTGTGCGACATGAACCCGAACCTGTGTAGTCCTGAATAGGAAAATTCTTAACAATGTATGTTTTATTTTGTTTGAAATAAGCCTTTACGTTCGCATTTCGAAATAGTATTGTAGTTTAAGTAATGGAATACGAAAATATGTACCCAATTAACATTCTTCTGCATTACTGAAGCTCTATATGTTTGACAGAATTTATAATATTTTTCTTTTTTTTAAAGTGCGAAATGGGGTAACTCGGGTCGCTGCCGTTGGGGTAAAACGAGTCACTGCATATAGTGGGGAAATCGGGTCGCTTAATATATTTGCTATATAATGTGAAGCACTTTATTCTTCTTTCTCAATTTTTAAGTTAAGACCTATTCTAAATAAGTGGAAAAAAAGAATTTAAGGCACATGACTTCAACTTTAGTTAAAATTTGTAAGTACTTATAATAATATTGAAGTTTAGGACATGTTAAAATAATGAAAATATTATCCCTGTAAATATATAATTACGAGATCACTGCCAAAGATGTCAGTGGAAGGAGCACCACGGAAGAAGTGAGAGGCCTGTTACCAACACCGGAAAAATTAACACCAAAGAGAATAGGTAACGAAAAACTGTTGCTTCTCTAAGGCTACTGTCAAAAGAGAATCTCACATTGTTGGAATCCAGGAAATTGAAAAGCTAGAAGCAGGTGTTAAATTAAGTTCAAAGCAAAGCAAAATTGAACCTCTGAAGACGAAGAAGCGAACAAAAACTAAAAACACATCCGAGTTGGAAATTTTGGAAGAAGGCCAGGATGATGAGGAAGATGTTCTCTGCAACATGTGCAAAATTTCATACAAAGACATCAGAAGCTGCACTGCTGGAGACTGGATTCAGTGCCAGTCTTGGAAAATGTGGTACCATGAGCGCTGTGTCAATGCTTTTCAGTGTAAATAGTTTGTATGTGGAATGTGTCTGTCAAAACAGTAAAGAAACTCTGTTGATCCGATTTGCCCCACTTGTGATCCGATTTACCCCACTTCTGTCCAAATCGGGTCAAAACATTTCATTTTCCTTTTATCAAGTTTAATGTCAATTCGTAAGGAAGATTGGCTAATGTTTGTATGTAAATATGTACATAAATGTATGACTGATATTACTGTAGATTATTTTATGGTAAATTAATATTGGTTTTATACTTATTCAGGAATTTCAAAAATTTGACCCGATTTCCCCCGGTCTACCAAATACTATGCAAATCCAAAAATATTTTAGCACGGAAGCTTAACTGCAAGCCATGTCAAAAATTTCAAATTGAGTGATGGTGAGACCTAATACCACTCAACGCATAAAATACTTCTATGCTTCACTTTGATCTGTAGGATCAGGTAGATTTGTGAAAGAATTCTGAACAACCACTAGACTGCAATGAGGAATGCCCGCGCCAGTGGTTTCTGCCTTGTGATTGGCGGCCATCTGAGAGAGAAGTCATTGCCTTATTTAATCAGGCCAATGATGGATGACTCTTTTGCTACCACATTATGCCGACAGTACACATGTCTTGAAAAGAAATTCAACCAAACACGAAATACAGTCGATGCTTTAGTGTTTTTTAACACTTATTTTTCAAATTTTTTTTTTCAAAAAAACACATTGCCTTAATAAATTCAATGATATTGACACGCCTTCTACTACCTTGATGCATTTATAAAAATGGCCAAGTTTTATTTATTGAAATTATTTCCGACCAGGTATGTGTTTAAACTCGGTAGCTTTTGCTGTGTTTCGTGGTTGGCTGGGTTTCTTTCAGGCACATGTCTACTGTCCGATTACCAATCAGAGCCATTCTGTGTGGAAGCAAACGAGTCATGAATGGCCCGATCAAACAAGGCAGTGACGTTTCTTGCATACGGCCACAGACTACAAGCAAACAATCACTAACGCTGAATTACCTTATTAACTACTAATGAGCGATCAGAAAGTACTCAATTTATTTTAGGAAGTTCGCAAGACATGATAATAATAAATGGTAAATATGATTGAAGTGACTTCGATATCGGGGCCTGTATAGTTATGAAGGATGTTATAAAACGTTTTTACTATAAAATTAATGTCTTGATATTAAAGTGAACATGTTTAGGTAAGTATAAGAAAAATATTGTTAAAAAGTATTTAAACAATGTTTAAAATGCTATATAAGTAAGTTTAACCCGTCTCAAAACATATTGTGTCTAATTTCCTTTGCACAAAATGTAGAGAGACACAACAAAGCAAGTCTTTCAAGTGTATTAAATGAACCTAACAGTTTATAAACAATATTGTTACCATCTTGGAAATTAAGCGAGAATGACTTTTAACCCTCAAGTTTATAGTAAGAGGATTTGAATAATTAAAGGCTTATCTATTAACAATCTGTGGCATTTACCACCCAAATAATAATATAGACTCGTAACAAGGAGTATTATTTTATGTTATCGTGAAGCTTATATCAAAATAAATCTTCTGCCTTTATTTTTGTTTATATATATCATGTTTCTATTATCACGTTTCTGAACTCGCCATATTCAATAAAAACACGTTGCAGCAACTATTAGTCACGCCAAAGCTGGAACATAAATAAAGATAATCCAAAAAGTGTGGTATTACTTGTAAAGCTAAGTTAGCTTTTAAACGATTTAAGGATGCACTGAAGCCACAGGTAAATCATATGCGTAATATACAGGAAATAATTTAACTCTTTGTAACATGGATTTTTTTTTGGAAAAAAATGTGATTTTATAACTTTGCAGATAAAATAAAAATTATTAAGTTTTATGGTTAAAATAATTAATCGAATCAGTAAACTTCTACAACATATTTTCCCAGTAAATATGAGGAATACATTCTGATGCTTATCGTTTCCAGTTTTTTATTAGTTCAATGAAATCGCATCCAAAAATGCTGTTAAATCTTTTAAACTTCTTATTTTTGTTAAGCTTATTTTACAGATTTAAAATATATATTTAGCCACTATTAACTTTCTTCAATTGTATCTCGAAACCTTCTCAGTTATTGTTTATGCACGTGTTAAACTCTCTTTCATAAAACGTGAATATTACCCTATGACGACAAACTTAACTTGACCATTGCCGTAAAATGGATAATATTCTTATATTATTTTTTCTGAATAATTCTTTTAATGGAGGTACGTGAAAAAAAACGTTTTTCATATGTAAATACATATTTTAAAATATTTTTAACTTAAGTAATGTACCTAATATCAAACAGAAAGCTGGCCCTTAAGGGAAGGTTAATCCCCACGCAGGAAATGGCTCCCTTGACGTGGCATTAAGCGAGTCCCAGTTGACAAGCACTTTGGTGGGACGGAAGTACCCTGCTTAAAAATCCAGTCTACAGCAACGACCACCTCGTCTCCTGAAGTTAAAAAAATCAGGGTTTGAAATAACCTCAACTTTAATGCGATTCTCCTAACGCTGCAAATACTCTTCTTAGAACCTCCATGGTTCTACCGTAGCCACTATGACACCTTTCAAGTTTTGCGCAAGAAAAATACTCTCCGGGTTGAACAAACAACAATTCTAATAATTGCAAAAAATAAAAAGCGATTTACACAGGAAAAAATTACAATTTTTTTATTTTGTTAAAGATTTTTTGTTGAAACTCTAGAATATGGTACTTTAACCTAAATGTTTGCTTAAAAAAGTTTATAATTTTGTTATATTTATACCTTATGTTCGTTTTTGTTAGTTTCTTGTCAGGCTATTCTGCTAAAAAATTATCAAACGGAGACTGACCCAAGGGTGGCGAAGCTTGTGCTTACGTCACGGAGGTATGGAGATGACAGTTCAGTATCTCAGCTGCTTCGCAGAGAGAGAGAGAGTTTCGTCGGACGCCTTTGTGAGCAGTCTCACTCGGAACAGTTGGCACTACCTGGGAACAATGCTCGTGCGCGTGTCGCCCTGACACTCCACTGTTCCCTCAGGGATAAGCACCGGCTGCTTTGTTGCCCTGTGCCATCACTTGCATGAAAGCACCAACACGAAAACCTGCGGAAGATGTGCCGTAACTTCATGCGAATTGCACTGCTGTCGTACACTGGTTTAGACGCATCTTACAAATATTTACACCCAAAACTAAAGCACGAAATGATATTAAAAATTACTTCTTCAAAATACCAGAACATCCACTATTGTTCATTTTTATCAACTGATATAAACAGAAACGTTTTTTTTAATTCTTCACTTAAACTGTCTGTTAACGAGCGAAACTAAGTTGGGTGTTTTCTTGCAACAATTATTTGTGCCATCTTACGTAATCTAATGGATAGCTATCTTGAGCTTCAGGGTTTTTACAGTTTGTGGTCAAGTATAGAGAAAAGAAGAATCCCGTAGGCTTTGGGTTTATGTTTATCCTTTGGTTACGGAACCTCCGTAATTTTCCCGCAAGGCGCATAAAGTAGGTTAAAATATTCCGCCGATGTGTCAATTTATTATTATTGTCTTTCCTCTGCGCGCCGTGCAGAGCCCACGGAGATTCCACTGCGCTAGACGTCAAGTACCTGTACAGAGCACATAAAAACTTTCTCTTCTGTGTATCGCGCTAGTTTTAAATGTCACTGACGAGTGTAGCAAGGGCCTGCGAACCCATTTGGCGAGTCTGACGACCGCCTAGCAGGGAAATGTTTAGGGGCGGTAAGAAAGGAAGGAAAAGAATACTGATGTTAGCATTTAACAATATTTTTGACGTGACAACGTCTAATAAATCGATGAACGCCGGGTACACGCACGAAAATTGTCCCGTTTCGCACACTGTCCCGTTACGCGCATTGTCCCGTTACGCACATTGTCCCGTTGCGCTGTGTACCGTTGCGCTCATTGTACGCTTGCGCCGCATCTATCTATCTTCCACTCGATTGGAACAACCATCGATTTGACTTTTTCGAGGCACATTAAACTTGAAATACTCCCATTCGTTTCCTACCTTTCCTATCATCGTCCTATCCTTGACAGAATAACACAGATTGGAAGAAGTTAAATAGCAAACATGTATCAAAGTTATAGTTAAAATAATCTGTTCGTTAAAGTGATAAACATATTTGAATCAATGAGTGCAAATAAAAGTAAATTTATCAAATAAATTGTAGATTTCATTTCACTCCTTCTTTGTATCCATACAAAATAGTGATAATTCAATAAAAATTATTCAATTTTATTCATGAAAGCATGCAATCATTTCATCAATGTTTTGTTATGACGTTGTCACGTTTAACTATCGTCCGTAAACAGACTTTACAGATAACCAATTTTTTTCTTCACCTTATTACAACAATGAACCTAACTAAAAGTCAAAGTAAAATCATATGTTAAAATTAAAATAATTAATGTGTTTTTTTTTTTTACTTTCTTCATTCTAATAACTAACTAGCTAAAACCCGGTCACGCATCGCTGTGGTTCAGTCTGACATGAAATGAATAGGAAAGTAAATCAAAGTATCCCAGCCAACATAGATTCACCGAGGAAACACGTCATTCATTTTAATACAGGGAATGGAAGAATTTTTTATTGGATAAAATTAATTTTTTTAAGCTAGTTGATGGACTACATTTTTTGTTTGTCCGTTTTGTGCATAAACATGAAGACCAGATGTTTTACTGACTCTTGAGCATGCGACGTATAACTGCCCATGAGAGAAGCATTCGTTTTCTAAATTTAAACCGCATACTTTATTGATAGTCATAGCGAGCGCAAGGTGTATTGTAAATTGAAGACCGTTTGAACTCGAATGCTGTGTCGGTCGGAATGAGTGGTATTCGTGGAAGTAGTACGTCTTCACCTTTATGAGGACCAATCAGAATTGTTGCTTCAACTAGATTGTTCATAATTTTTTACTTACTAATAATCATGTAACATTGTATAAAATTGACTAATTGATGTTTCGGGGTAATATAATTGGCACTCCATTAAAAAAAAACAGTGTGTGACGGTAATCCGATAACATAGAGTGAATTAAGAAATTGTGTTGGAAAATTCACTACTTCACTTTGGTTTATCACGGAATCAATATATATATATATATATATATATATATATATATATATATATATGTGTGTGTGTGTGTGTGTGTGTGTATGTCACTGATTTACCCGAGCTCCTGTTTAGAATGATGTTGTTCATATCGTATAAGTTGAAATTTTTAGCAGCTAGAATTACTCTTCCGCTCAAAAATGCGTGATTTTGATAATTTGTTTCAATGTTTAGGAAAACCTTGTTTTTTTTTTAATTGAAGATATTACAATTTTTTATCTGTTTCTGGATTTTTAGGTGCAGTGTCGTTACCTACCTCTAGTACCTAATTGTCTTGAAAATGTGTCAGCTGTTGGATCAGTTTGAAGCTGAACTCGCATTTTTTTTTAATGCAATTTTTTGACTGTGCTCCAAAAAGTTCAATATTTCCAACAGGCATTCAATTTATCAACTGGTGTTAAGCGAGGTATAACTGGAAGCATTTGCCTGAAGTCACCGTATAGTAACACCAATGCTCCACCAAATTGAACATTATTATTTCTCAAGTCTTTCAATGTACCGACTAATGCTTCCAATGACTTATTGTGTGCCTACTCGTTAAAACATATACTATGGCAATCGTAAACAAAAATAAGGTAAAAAAAAACTTCTTTTGCACGCCCATTCCAAGAAGATTATAGGCCTATACATTCCGTGAAGTCTAATCTGCTCTCGCTAGACCTTCCAGTGAATGAAAGGTATAAAAATTCCATTTAAAACGTATTTTTTTCTTTTCCAAAAACACTCAGGCCTGAATATGTTTATTTCTTACCAAACAACAAATTATAAAGTTTATGATTCTTACTTTGAAGATAACGGAACTTTCTGGAAATTTTACGAATTTTTAATTTGAGAAATTTTACAAAAAAATTGAGTAATAAAATACAATGTTGTGTCAAAAGTTTAAGCCAATAGATCCCCTACTTTTTAGTGGTTTGCCATCACAAAGAAGATACGGAGGCTGAATTTATCTTTATATATATATATATATATATATATATATTTCTTTTGTGCGTGTGTATGTCACTGAACTCCTCCTAGACGGCTGGACCGATTTTGATGAAATTTTTTGTGTGAAGTCACGGGGATTCAAGGATGGTTTAGATTCACAATTGGATATTTTATCTCGATTCTGAGTTAAGAAAAAACTAAAAAATGTAATGTGTGTTATAGATATACAAACTGTTAGTGTCATTCCTCTATGTCTGCCGAGCAATAGCTTTCAAGCCATTACGTTACGTTTTGCTATTGTAAGGAACTAAGTAGAGAGTAAGAAAAAAAACATCTCTTGACAGTTTGTAGTGTCGCCATATTTGTTTCAATTTTTAATACCGTTTTTGTATATTACAATTTAAATTACAGAAAAAAATCATGTTTCATACACATAAATAGTGAGTGTGTGTCATTTCTCTATGTCCACGAGGTCTCGCCGAGTTATTTTCTCCTTGGGGCGAACCCGTCCACTGAATTAAATAAACAGGTTTTATCGTTGAATGATTTCATGATTTATTTCATGAAAATCTGCTCTCATAAAAAAGTTAGTTTTATAGACATTCAATAGGTGTCTCGCTCTCTCTGAAGATCAATCTATGAATCGTTACATACTTATTTCCTTTATTGTTTTAGTTTGATTTGATACAATATGATTTCACAAAAGTCAATTTCTACCCATTCCTATTTTCATTTCCACATTACGAAGTTTCAATTCTTCCACAAGGAGGGTCTCCACGCAATATTTTTGCATGCAATTAAAAACTATTTTTTAATTATGCCAATGAAGTATAACTTCTCATGCGCGTACCTAAGTAGCCTACACGCACCCATTTATTTTATTTAAAATCTTCTATATATATTTTTCCTCCCTACCTAGGAAACTCATAATTCTTTTAAATTTCAGGTGTATGTTTTCAATGTCATTCGAGTTTTACAATTTTTTTTTGTCAAATTGGTCATTATTTATACTTTGTTTCATTTTGGAAACATACGTATTTTAGGTATTATGACAAATAAAAAAAATTAGTTTCACTAACATTCTTAGGTTTTTATTGTATGGATAGTTTCAAGTTTAATATTATGTAGGTACATAAATTATTAAACTTATAAATTTCTTCGAAGTTTATTCATAGGTACGTAGGGCCTACTAATATTTTCTATTTGTCAATATTGTTATTTTTTTTAAATTACCTACTTATTTGCAAGGAGTTTGGTTTAGTGTTTATAATTTATCTGCTGAGCGTCAAGAGTCTTAGGGCTGATAAGACCAAAGACCAGAAATATTTATCAATTATGTCTTATATTGTTGAAAAATTTGAATTTAACTGTTTCAGGAAAGTTTATTTTTTTTATTAATTAGAATAGTTACGTGTAATTGCCATCTTCCTTTATTTCATATTAAACATTATGTTTGGTTGAGTGTGAGATAATTTTATTTATGTATGTTTTAATTTCATTTAATTTCTTATATATATTTATTTTTACCTACCTACTTCTATTAAATTTCAGGCGGATGTTAACATTGTCATTCCAGTTGTATAATTGTTTTGTCAAATATGTTGTTATTTATACTTTTTGTTTCATTTGGACTATGTTTTTTTATACTTAATTCAAAGATTTGTGGTGTGTACAGGGAGTGATGTCTCTATTAATTTTTTATACTCCTTTGGATAAGCGGAATATTGCTACCACAGTTTTACATATAAAGAAATCCTACAAATGTTTTAAACATTATGACAAATAAATATAGTTTCACAAACATCCTTAGTTTTTTTTTTTGTGTGTATAGTTTGAAGTTTAATATTATGCATGTACGTAAATTCTTAAACATACAGTTATTTATTAATTTATTTAGATAATTATTAATAGGTAGGTAATAAGCTTTCTATTTGTCAATATTGTTATTATGGTAGATCGGAGTACAGTAAATGCCTACATTCTTATATTCCTTTATATCTCTTTCGATTTGGAGTGTTTCCGAGCCATACGGGGTCCTCAACGTCAACCCCCCCCCCCCCCCCACGTGGTTAAAGCCCCAAAATTTCAAAAGTTTAAAAAATTTGAAAAATCTATCTCTTTCGATTTTAAGTGTTTTCGAGCCATTCACGGTCCTCGAACCCCCCGCCCCCCTCTGAGAACAAAGCCCCAAAATTTCGTCAATTTCAGGAATTTTAAATATCTTTTCTTTCGAGATGGAGTGTTCCAAACCATTCGAGGTCCTGAACATCCACTTTCCGCAAAAGTGAAAGCCCAAAATTTCGAAATATAAGAATATATATAAATTGGATGTTGGCATGTATGTCGTCGATAAACTCATACACCGTTTGACCGATGAAAGTAGGCACATCGAAGTGTTTTTATCATGGAGAAGGTTTTTATGCTAACAATTTTTTTTTGTAACTCGCCGCTAGATGGCGCTGTAGCGCATCAAATTCTAAACCTTTCAACCGATCGCCATGGGTAAACAGAAAACCATAGGTCACAGATACACAAACAGTAATTATGTGTCATTTCTTAATGTCCACCACACTGGACATATCACTATCCATTTTGCTGTAACTCGCGGACAATATATCACCCGTTGTTCAGCCCGGGCAAAGCCGGGTACTGCAGGTAGTGTGTATATATATATATATAATATATATATATATATATATATATATATATAATATATATATATATATTTCTGTCATTGACTTTAATTTAGGGTGCTAAATAATTAATTGATTTTTAGCTGTCTTTGATAAATTACATAACTAGTGCTGGAAGTAAACTTCATATGTTAAAGAAGAGTGTGACTGATTCTAAACTTTTTTTTCTTATTAAATATATACAAAACAATACAAATTAGATTATTTACGTTCTTTATACTAAGATTCTTACATCCAGCTTTGTTTGCTATGGAGATATGAATTTTTAAGAATTATAATTTCTAATTTAAAATTAAAGGTCTTTTTAATTGATAATTTTTGAATTTCATATTTTTATGGTCTTTGGCCACACATTATAATACTGTTACGCGTTTTTAATTGATACTTGAAATAGTGTTTTTTTAGTTTGTTTATGAATTTGTATGAGAGAGTGACTTTCTTATTTACAGTATCCGGTAATTTGAATTCGCAAAGGTGGTCAACTCAGTTATAGGATTGGCGGCACACGTTTCTTTTGACTAGGCTGGCAGACCTAGTTGTGCCGACCCTGAGTGTAAAATA
Source organism: Bacillus rossius redtenbacheri (assembly GCF_032445375.1). Classification (NCBI taxonomy): domain Eukaryota; kingdom Metazoa; phylum Arthropoda; class Insecta; order Phasmatodea; family Bacillidae; genus Bacillus; species Bacillus rossius. The sequence goes on along the minus strand of NW_026962010.1, from coordinate 12,904,784 downwards.
TTACTATTTTTTGTATTTTTGAAGAAAAAATCAGCCAAAGTATGAAAAAATATCTAATCAGAAAATAAATTGGAAAATGACAATTCTTATGTGATTAATTTACAAGGTAACTATAACAAAAATACATTACTAGCAACGGAATGATCTTCATACGAAATAATGTTGCCCATACTTTATACAGTTCTATATTCTTCCAGGAAGTTATAAAATATTGTTCCTCACAATCAGCTGATTGCTGTCCCTTTGTAAACAATGTGGGGGAGTTTTGGATGCACAACTTTCATAATCGGCGTAGTTTTTTTCCTACTTTAATAGCAAATCATTATTTTATTTTCGTTATGTGTAAATATTTTTACGAATGATAATTACGAGCAGTATTAATAACTTTAAAAAGAGTTAAATCATAAGGTTTAAATTGTTTTACTGGTAGGTTTTTATAAATGTTTCTATGTTTTTGTGCTTTTAATGGCGCCGAAATTAAAAATTATAAAATTTATGACACAAAATTTTACAAATACAGTTACACAGATTATTTTTCTTTTATAATCATAAACTTACTAATAACGATATATATGTATGTCACAATGGATATTTTTCATACAGAAAATAGCCTTTTTTTGTTATATTTTTGGTAGAGTTTAAACAATTCCTTATTAAAATAAAGGCGAACGGTTCTTATACATTAACTAGGAACGTTTGTGTATCCACAGATACTTCCGTTTACTATGGCTAGTGAATTTACTTATTTGGAAACTTATTTATAGAATCATCTTTCAGTATCAAAGAAACCATTCAATATCTCGTTAAGTTTACATAAAAACACAAAATTTTTCTTCCAGGTATCTGCTTATCCTTTTTATGGCGGAACATAAAACTTGAAAGTTTTTATCTGCTGTATTTATATCAGAGCTCAAGTTAACTGGAACTACGAAGAACCCTTATTTTGGAGAGGCATGCACTTTCTTCGTTGTCTTTTTCTTCATATGTGCCATCTTCTCTAAGAAGGCCGGTATCCATCATGGATATCCGTGTTTTAGATCTTGCAGCCGTAAATAAATCGATGGTGGTAAATTTATACGAACTACTACTACGTTATATAATGTCCGTAAATTTAGAGTACGTAATTTCTATCAACTGAAGCCATATTCATGTTTCGGTCATATTCTATTGATTTCAGCGCAACCCCACGCGTTTCCTGGTCTTTGTTCGCTAAGAAAACCACCCGAGGTAAAATGGTCGTCATGAGTACAGCGATGAAACGTGGCCTGTGATTGGCTGCCACGCCTGCCACCTGCCAACCAGCGTAACGCGTTTTTCCCTAGGCCTCCTTCCGCTTCGCCCGGCGCGACAAATCAATTAACTGGTCCCAGCGAAATCTTTCGCCCGTGCCTCCCCGTGTCGACAGACTAATTATCGGATTTTGAAACCCCGCATTGAGTCGCTTTTGTCCGCTCCGGTCTTTTGTCGAGCTGGCGGGACTGAATATTTCACTGGGGCGAAAGTAATGGAAGCGCAGCCTCTGCTCAAAATTATACGTAGATATCCACTTTACCTCTTCCCAAAGCAAATACCTAGTATTAAGAACGCCTAATTCCTAGCTGAAGGATACCCACGCGTGCATGAAAACGACAACATATAAAAATGTTTTGTAGTTAAAATTATTTTTGACGTAAGTGGCTACGAATGCATAGTAAAATGTTGTTTTAATTTATACTAAATGTATCAAACATTTCTCCCCATGTTGAAACTTTTATAATTAAATTAGAAAGTATTCCACATGGGTTATTTTAAGTGATAAAGGGGATACTTATTTCTTTTGAGTAAATTTAAACCTCAAGCTATGAGTTAAATGTTATACCTAGTTATTATTTACCTACAAATATTTGAGTAAAATATCATCTTTACACCAAAAAAAGAAAATAATAATAATAATAATTTCATACAATAATTTAGGCATGTATTAAAAATATTCAATTGGGATACCCCGCAGTTTTGATATTTCATTACTCATGGGCCTACAGCTCATTTGTTTTGCACTTTCAACTCATCATTTTAAAAAAGTTACTCCCGTGTTTATTATATATTTGACCTGACCGTGCTAATATTATTCCACATCATATTGCGTTTTGTCATTATTATATTGTGTATATTCCGGCCAAAGTAAATACAATCCGACGTCAAAAAGTACATAAAATGCATTAAAAATCTCATATACTCAATGTGATCTCTTACCATCTGATACAAGAAAAAGCGTCATAAGCTTGTGGCGTGAGCAAGTGTATGCGGTCTTGCCTCGTGAGGAGTATCAGTGTGCCAACGCTAAAAAAAACTCTAAACGTTTATTATCAATTTGACTTGAAAAGTCAATCTCGTACACACACACACTGTAAGTCTCTATAGTTGGTATGTTGCGCATTTTGCTGTTCAAGTAGAAAACTAGCGTAGTTTAAATAGTGTGTTTTCTCATGGCTTCCTTGATGCAAAAATATTACATAATGCGATATTTTAATTTGAGGAACTTATTGTTTATTTATTAAGAGGCACCTAATAATTATTATCATGGCCTACATTGTAAAATATTTTCTTTTTTAATGGAACTGATAAAATCGTGATAAATTACAAAAAATTGTAAATTATATAGTTCCATGAAAGCAACTGCATTGCTAAAAAAATAATATTGTTCACAGTTTACTTGGTTTGGATTCCAGCCTGAGTATTAATGCTGTTTTTTTATTGCAGTACCTATATTAATTCAAACATTTTTGTAAACCGTTTCATAAATATCATTCTATTGGGAATTGCGCACATTAATAAGCACAATATAGCAATATGCTTTTATTGTTTACTATATTATTATATGCAATAGTCTCCTTTGAGGCTTTATAAAATATCGTGTCTACTTTCCGCCGCTACCTAGTTAAGTGCCAGAGTTGAGACAATAAATTGAAGAGGCAATTTCTTCCATTACTTCTGACTTGTTTACCAAAGTGTGGGAAGAGTTGAACTTTATATTAGGTTGGTTTGTGTGCCGTATAACTAAAGGTGCACGCATTTAATATTTGTAATAAAAACTAGGTTGTTTACCTTTAGTTTGATCAAAGATTTGTTTGAAATAGTTTAAATTGAACTGTTATAATATGTCCATTGAAACGAAAATGTCATATAGGAAACTAAAATTATTTATAAGAGAAGCATTTAATCTAATAATAATAAATCATAATAGCCCAATAACTATTGCACATTTTTAATTATTAAAAAAAAACTGTTACAGACACACACAACTTTATCATTCTACCTGGTGTCAGTAACATCAACCTACTTGTAGGTAAATTTTATAATTGGACATAGCTCACTAAATTTACGTAGCAGGTTTTTCACACAAAAAAAATCATTACGTGTGCTTAATTGCCTAGAATTTGTTTTGATAATCGCTAAGTATTTAAAAAAAAAATTATACTTATAAAGGCTCTTTTGTGAACCGTTAATGACAAGTAAGGTAAAGGCACCTATTATGGGACCCCTTTTAAATAAAATTCATATATTTTTATTAAGTGAACATAAATTAACATTTCACGCATAATAAATCACTTGATATGTTTAACTACAAAATGCAATACATACATATTGTTTTAAAATAATAAATTTATAAGACCTTTCCTAATATGAGACCCTAGACTTTCTCAGCCGGGAGCTCCTCAACTCTAGGAGGAGCGTGGGAAAATGTCGCACGGCTCGCAGAAAGATGGCAAGGATCAGGGAGGTGGTTTTACGGCCCTGTCGCTTGGGCCAAGGCAGTTAGACCTCTGCCTCAGAAGCCACGACGGCAGACACTTCCCGGGTCGCGCGGGGAAACGGATCGGCGTGCGCGTCGAAACTTAACTGCGCGGCCCGCGGCCTAATTACCGGCCTATTTGTGGGGCCCGAGAGTTCATTGTCGGCGGCGCGCGGGGTTGGTGGTGGGAGGGTCGTTAACGAGTGAGGCCAGCTCTGCGGCCGTTGCGGCCGAGTTGCCCAGGAGCTGATTTACGTCTGCGGAACCGCCGGGCGCGAATATCGCCGGAGCGGGCAACGCGCTGTGAGGAGGGAGGGGATTCGAACAATCGCTGACACTGTTCTCTCCCCTCCCCCCCCCCCCCTCTCACTCTCACTCTCTGTGCAGACGAGTCAATGTTCCAGCCCTACACGAAGCATAGCACGTCTGATTCCAACAGGTAAATTAATATGTCAGTTCTCAACAGTTATTCATGGCTTTGGAACGTTTGCTCTTAAGACCTTGCAACACTTCGGTGATTCAGATTCAAAAATATTTGCCAGCAAAGTGTATAAGATGTTTCAAATTTATCAACTATGAATCTAAACTTAGTGACACCAGAAATCGTTAAGAAAACGTAGCTTGAATTTTTTTTTATTCCTCCATGATTGTTTTCATATCTTTAATATCTAATAATCCGTGCTTTCGCTCGCGCAATTTCTTGGTATTTTAAAATCTTAACATTGAAATAAAATGTGAATAATTATTAACATTTATACTGATTAAAAAGTCAAAATAAGTTGGCATATGTAAACAATATTTATTTTATACCATAACGGTTCAAGAATTATTATTTTTTAATTAGTCAATACGTAGCCCTTTTTTAATTAAGCATGAATTTACTGACTGATTTTAAAACTTTTGTTTCAGAGTGTTCGAAGATAATTTTACCTTGATTAAATCACACCTCCTTATCATTTCTTGAAATAGAAATATAAGTAATTTTTTTTTAACTCGCTCATGAGTAGTACTTAAATAATAGCAGCTACAATAAAAAAAAATTCTGTATGTCAGACCTTTAATTACTTTTACACTTTTATTTTTATAAGGCAAAATTTTGCTGACTATGTAAACCAATTAAAAATTGCTAACACCGCAAAATTTTTAACTGTCTCATTTCTTCACATTACATAATATACGTTTTGGAGGAGAAACTTTTAAAAGAGGTTTTCCTTCTGAGAGTAAAAATATACAGCTGATTTAAAGTACATGATTAATCAAGAGATACAATTTTGGCTTTTATTCAGAGTTTCTCCTTTGTATGTCTTCTTGTATTTAAATTATTCTTTTTTTTTTTCGCGGAACCTGCTACGCGAAAGTGAATTTGGTTGCTTCCGAGGAAATTGTATTCTTATGCAAAACACTGTTCGCCTGGTGAACTCGCCTGATAGAGGAGCAGGAAAGTGTTGACGATGGTATGGTGAAGGGGAGGAGGGGATGTAAATGAAATCGACGCCTTCCATCCGCAGAAGAAAGGCAATCGCCGCGCGGCAGTGACTCACTTTGCAAACACAATGGGCGAGGCGAAATAAACGAACGCGGCGACAACAGGCGAGGCAACAATTGCGCGCTGATGAAGAAGCGCGGGAAAGTAATTATTGATTGGCGCTGCTCGGCGACTGAGCGCGCCGCGTGGTAATGGCTTCCCCCCGGAACAATGGCCCGCGGCGAACCCTGTAATTATCCTCAAAGGCGAGTCTGCAGTTTTAAGAGCTCGTCGCGCAAGGGAAGCCCGTCGAATTTTCTCTGCCTGGCCTTGTCGAATTGGAGGGGGGGGGGGGATTTATAATCCGAGTTGCTCCACCGCAAATGAACAACTGAAAATTTGTTCAACGTGAATTTGCTGTTTTTTAAAAATTTATCCAACGGAAATAAACAACACAAATTTGCCACGCTGAGTTATTTATAAATCGTGTGAGAAAAAAAAATTCGGGTAAATATAGGATCACGAAGGACTCTAAATGCCATTCCCGTCCGTCTTTTTTTTTGCTTTCAGAATTTTCAATGCTGAATTTTTTTTAAAATTATATTAACTTTTTTTTTACGTTTTACATAGTTGTATAAACATGCAATCATTTCTAAAAAAATTGTAACTGCTATGAAAAAAAAATTTGTTTTTGATATTTGCCTATTTTTTTGAAGTAGAAGATTACTTAAAGCATATATCTGTTGATAAAACTCACCACTGAACCCAAAATAATGGATTATATTATGGTACAAATAAAAAAAATTGTTGGAAAATAAAATCACATTAAAATTTTTTATAAATGTTTTATCTTTAATTTATAAAATAACATTACAATACACATATAATAATATATAATATAAAAGTTAAATTAATATGGATGCCTAAATTTATTTAATTTTAATTTTAATTTATTAGATATGATCAATATACAGTGAACAAAGATAAAAGTGATCTAAGAGTTACAAAAAGTACGTGGAATATAAAGGCAAAATTAATTTTCACAAGTTTACGAACAAAAAATATTCAAATTGGAAGCCTAAGAGTAAAAAAAAAATATTAAAAGGGAAAAAAGAAGTATGGAATGAAACATTTGCAGGAAAATATCATACGAAAATTTAAATATACATCGTATATTTTTTTTTTTGACAAGCGAATGGGTTAAATCATAAATGACATCAGTATAAACTGTATCCCCCCAGAAGTTTGTAGTCGATTGTGAAAATAAAACTTGACCAAAATTCTCATCGTTGGGTTATCAATATTAGAGAAAATATGTCCCCGAAAAAAATATAAATCTGCAGTAAAAACTCTCTTAGTTTAAATGAACTTGGAAATCACGCATGTTAAATTAAGAATTTTACATGTTTCCAAATTATTTCATAACGTGTAGTTCGTTCTCCCAACCTACACTGGGAAGTAAGGATTTTCTAAGGATTAATTACCTCCATTTCGTTATAATAAATAGTTTTTTAACGAATTGTAATATTAATATGTAATACGAATTAAATCATAGGAGTTTGCAAATTATAAGAAAGCATACGGAAATAGAAATACACTTATTTTCTCCGAAAGGTTATGGACACACGTTCTTATGAAAAATATAAGTACTATTGGCATAAAATATTTATTTTCTTTAATAAAAAATATTTTTTGTTGATTTGCAAATTTTACGTTCATGTAGGAAATTTACATTGGAAAATGTTAGTAATAATCAATTAGCTTAAGTATTTTATCTTACTTAAACGTAGACCATATTGAATAGACAATAAGTTAAGTATCACAAGAAAAAGACCCTATGCAAAGGCTTTCATATGATCGCTGGAAAAATGATCCAAATATTTGTGGCAGCATCAGTGTCAGTGCCCGGGGGTTCCAAACCACGGAACTGGGTTGTTATATTCGCTTAATCTGGGACTATTAATGTTGCAATGCTTTTTTTTATTTCACATAAAGTACCAGGAAAATTGTTGTAGACAACTTTCCTGATACTTCTGTTAGTTTAAAAAACAGGCTGTCTGTCGCTCAGTACATCAGGAATTACGTCACGAGGTGCATACGTTTCCACAGCATAAGTCGTACCCAAGTTAGCCATTGCCATTACGCCATAGGTTCTTGACGATGAACCACGGTCTACGGGACCCGACGGCCTGAAAGCCCGGCAGTGCTGACCCTGCAGGTGAAGATTCCGATCACTCTGATGTTTCCTGCAGTGAAGGCTTTACCACTACACCAGACACCCCTACCCAACATCTGAGTATATCGAGGGACGAGAACTCCCTGCTGGAACCTTCTGTGGTACACACATCTGATGCCACGAGGAGGCAGGAGGTTGCCTTGGTGTAGAAAGGCCATATATTCGGAGCAATGTACCATTTCCGTGGCGCTGTTGTATTCTGCTTCAGATACTAGTGCTGGAAACAGCTCTTCAACACCTGAACGGCACCTTCTTCGACTGGAGTCAGGTCCACTCCCATTGACGTCACAGCTAGAGTACGGGTTCGAGTCCAACACTCACGACCTGCCACTCGCCGGACGAGTTCCCCGTCTGCAGAGCGAGTGCTGGTAAGTGCCGAGGCCGACGAAGAGCAACACGACAACCCGGGCAATCGACTCGGAGCCAAGCAGTCGCGAGTGGTTACTCGCTGTGCGAGTACCTAGTTGCCGTTTTGGACCAGAGACACCGGGGCGAACTTGTGCATTGCGGGCATTGTTCTTAAGATGGCAGGCTTTTCCATTGTTTCTTGTTCTCCATGTACGTTATCGGAAGTTTAAGTAACACTATCACATAATTTTTTCTTTTAGTTTTATTCCATAACCAATATGTTAAGGTAGCTAGATGAAGGTATTTTACTCTAAGAAATGAATTGAAAATATTTCTGTATAAAAAAATAACTATGCTTTTCGAAGCCAAATATAGTCCTACGTCCTCCATTGTTTTAACTATTTTAAATTTTGTTAATAAAATCGTATATTAATCCCAATAAAGTATATATTATCGTAAAATAATATTTTCTCATATTAAAATGTTAATAAAATTTTAATCTAATTTTTTTTAATATAAAATCAGATAAAAACACATTCATACCAGTTAAAAACTGACAAATTGTGATACATTTTAGTGTTATTTCGGCACATAGAACAACGGTACCTTTACAGATACTTTATCTAAGCGAATAAATACATCATCACTTCAATGAGAAAATAATGTAATTATAAACTTCAGTTTCCCATGGCCCAGTTATTGAATTTAATTCACGTAGTTTAAAATTAATTTTGCGGTTTCTTCAACTGTGACCAATAAACCCACAAATCACGCTTTTTGGACTAAAATAAAACAATTTACGATCCAAAAGAGATAAAGCTGCGATAAATTGTGTTTAGTCAGTATCGGAGTTTTCTCGACCGCATAAATGACAACCTTGGTTGTTTCAGCGTGTTTGTAACTGTTTAAAAAAAAAAAGTGGCGTATAATGTATAAATATATAAATTTAAAAATTAATTCATATGCAAAAATGTAATAATTTCATTTTCCTGCAACATTTTACGTTAAGTAATAGTTTCCTTATATAATTCAAATATATTTATAGCATTTTTTGTATGTGACTTTTAAATCATATATTGTAATTAAGAAGAACAGAAAGTCGCAGTGTACCTGGAGAAGTATAACATATATGTTAATCACAGCTAGCTTAAGTTTTTGGTTCGCCATCTTATATTTCTCCATTTTTGTGCTAAAAGTATTTTTTTGAAATAATCATCCCATTTTTATCATGTCAAGGCGTAAATAATGTCTTCCAGACCTTATAAAAACTTTGTTGCAACCACACATTTACTAACAGGCTCGAGTCTGCAAGCACCACGAAAGAATATGTTGTAATTTCACGCCGGCGATTACTACATTCAAGATAATCAAAACATTTCACAAGTGTTGACTTTACACAGTAGCCAAAGCCATGTACTACTCCATGTGAAACAAAAATAAAGCACGGAAGCTTTATTTAAAGCGGTATCAAAGTATTTGGAATTGGACTACGGCAAGGCCTAATCCAAGTTCAGCTAGTACCACTATCTCCTGCCCTCTTTCGATTACCCTGTGTCGCCCATTGTTCACTTTATTGCGGCGAGCCGGCACACCAGCAGAGTCCGGGACGGAAGTCGTTTGATCGGCTGCGTGGGGACGAGCCATGCATAAAACATCATCCCGCGACTTTCAAAGCAGGCGTCGGAAAGTTCTGGGCCGCCTGCATAAACAATATTTCACTAAGCTACTGGTCTCGCCCACCAGCGCCACCTCCCTTTGTGGGTCCAACCTTTGAGGTGGCTACATTGCATCCCCATTCCCCCACATTGCTGCCAAAATTTTACTTCGACTTTTCAGTCCCGATATTGTCCATATGTTATTTGTTCGTGCTTAAGAAAAACGTTAGGTTAATGTAGTTTATAAAAAAATTGTAAATTGTTAATAGTACAAATTCCATTTTTTACTTTTAGAATGTATAAAATATTCCATTAATAAAACACTGCTGATATTTAAAGCCTTTCCATTTAAGCATAGTAAATCACTTCACGACATTAAATTTTTTCTTAACGTTAAGACTCAGAAGCATAACTGACACATTTTAAATGCTATGGAAAAAAAACGAAAAAAAAAAAATACCGATGAGACTACTTTAGTTAGAAACATTGGCTGTCACAAATAGGAATATAGACAATTGTTACTTCACATGATTTTTTCGGGGTTTTACGACCACTCAAAGGAATTATTCCATATCTTAATAATATTTAATATTTTACAGAAATTTTGCTCCTATTCCCAGTATACGGAATAATTGTGAAAAAAAATTTAATACGTTCTTTGAAGGATTCTTGAATTCGGGAAGCTTTATTTAGAATATTTTCATGGACATACGCCTTGCTTGTTGAACTGTACATCATAATCAAACCACGAGAATTTACAAGAAAGATAAATACAAAAACAAACAGAAAACCAGCCGAAATCAGCTGATTTCGAATGTTAAAACACATAAACAGCACAGAAAATTCCGTGGAAGGAACTATTCTGGGATCATGATGTCGTGAACAGATTTCAGTTCCCGAAACTTTGCAACTGGTTGTCTTAGGAAAGCTACTGAGTTCTTCTATGCCGTCGTAGTTGTTTTGTCAAAAAATATTTATTTAGTTTCATCGTTGGCTTCGCAAAGTGCGTTGTGTTATCCAGACTGTTTTGTTTCATCGTTCGGTTCGTCTGTTTGTTGTTGTGTTGTGATCAAGATTTTTGTTTTTATTTTATATTTTTGTAAAAAATTTCTCGTTATTGTTAGTTCACTGTTTTTTATGCTGTAATTTATTAATAACTAATTTATATCACATATTTTTTTTTGCTGTTTATGTTTTTAACATTTGACATCGGCTGATTTTCTGTGTGTTTGTGTATCCATTTTTTGGTTCTTACTTGCGGTTTCTGTAGGACATACAGTTTAAACCAACACTGGCGTATGTTCATGAAAATATTTAAAATCAGAAATGTTAATGTCAACCATCAACAGTTTATTGCGTATCGGGATGAATGAAATGCATTATTTGCCAAAGAACTGCACAAACACGTGAAGTAGTATTTGCGCGTATCATGAATGCCCCTACAGAACACATTGACAGCTGTGTGTAGCCCAATAGAGCAATACGTGTGGTACATAAGCGTGTGGACAAGTGTATTGAAGTAAATTAAGATACTTTATAATCTTTTGTAAGAGTTTTACAACCAGGGAATTAAGATGCCTAGTTTTAAGTAATTTGGTATGATTATAAAATAATAAATCTACCTCTGAATAATTTTTTACTGCAAATATCTTGAATAGAACCTTCGCTTAAGTAATGTTAACTGCCCCGAAAAATATCAAGCATAGATATTGTGAAAGGCGATATCCCCTCATGTATATTTCTGTTTTGTGATATTAATATTACTTTGTTCAGCGGTGTTAAGCTTTGGTGTCATTCAGTTTTTCTTATGTGAGCAGAAGTTGGTACGGATTCTTAATTACGAAATTAAAAACAACAGAATCTAACTGGTGCCTTAAGGGCGTTTAAGATTTGACAGGGCCAGACCAGTATCGAAAAGAAGACACAATACGACACTATACATTCCACTTAAAACAAAAAATAATATAAGCAAGTGAGAGTTTGAAGTGTAAAAGCAATACAAATCCAAATTTATGTATATTCTGTCCTGGTTGCCTTGGCAACGCAGATCCATGAATACCTCCAATTAGCCATATCAGTAGTGCAATGTACCTGAATTTTAGTGGGACAAATCGCTCAAAATAGCTACTTGGCAGAACTTATAATAATGGTTTGGAAACGGGTTAAAATTTTGGTAATCTACAATGACTTTTTTCCAAGACCTAGCATAAATTTAAAAATCAAAATAATTGATTTAATACTATTTGTCCAAAATAACTGCGAGTTTTTTGCTAACCTTACCAAATTTTCACGCCAAATTTCAGTATTTTTAAATGTAGTTTGCCTTACGTAACCTAACCTAACCATACCATTCGTTGACGACACTTTGAAGTATTTTATTTGAAGCTAACCGAATAAACGTTCATATGATTTAACACTATTTTAAACGTAGGTAACCTTACTTAACCAACCTTTAAAACGACTTTACAGTATTTCAAATAAATTTTACCTAACTATTTGTTCAAACGATCTCAATCTGTTCAAATAAATGAAATATTGTCCTGCTGTTTTACAGAAACATCAAATATAATCAGAGGTAATCAAAAACCCCAGATGTGGGTGAAATTTTGGTTTGCAACGGAATTCTCGCGCACTACGCAACGAAATGAAACAAGCCGAAGGGTAATAGCCCTAAATATGCGCGTTTCTTTTATTTCTGTACAAACGCAAGATATATTTACAAGGTAAAACATGGTATATTTTCTAACAAATAAAAATAAGTCAATGTTAGAGATAAATAGGAAAAAATAATTGCTCTAGTATAAATTCAATATAAATAATAGCCACAACTACTATAGCGTAATTTTTTAATACTGTATCGGGTTTAAAGAAATTTATGCAATCTTTATTTAATAACTTTTTTGCCCGGACAAAAAATATTTTAACATACCGGTTTGCTTTAAATTTTAAACACATGTAGAATATTCTTACAATGTCTTATTCTTTCTGAATTATTTGGATTATATTATATTACAGAAGAAAAAATATACTTTCAAAATGTCTTCAAAAAACCTCATTTTAACTGACAGACTGGAGCTAAGAATAAGTTGACCAGCATTCACCAATGTTGTTTACAATGCTTTAAACAACAAATAAAATGTCAACTTTCTTCTTTCTTTTTTAACTTTGGTGGCCTTGGGCGATATTTCTTACACACAAATGATTTACACAAAGATATTCCGATATAAATTTGAAGCATTGACCGAAGACGGTTATAGGTGGTGGTCCATACTTTAATCATTAATTTCACAAGGTTAGTCACTGAAATAATTTTCCGTTATTTCTGCAGTGTTAATAAAATTATAGTCTCACAAACCTGGTGCTACTTTAACTCCAAATATCAATAGCAACATTTTGGCTCGTATTTCGTTTCGTAATCAGCGTGAAAAAATAGTATGCATGCACGCGGTGTCGATAAGTAAATGACTTTGACATACTGTGGTATATATATATTCTTTTTTACAAAACATAGTAATAAGATTATGAATAAACTTTCCTGATGACATTTATTCATATAACCGAAAAAGTAATTTAAATAAATATTTTTTTATATTAGTGTGCGGTACCGTGCGGTGACATATAAAGAATAAATGAGTGTAGGCCAAAAATAAAATAAATTTAAAATATAATTATGAGACTTAAAAAAACGTCGGTGTGACAATATTAAAACATTAACAAATTGTTATTTTACACTAGAAATAACACGCAAAAAGAAAAGGAATATTAATAAAAAAATAAAGGAAATATAAGTACCTACATATTTAAATTATAGGGTATTTATTGAAAAAAAAAGTGTTACATCTAAATTTGTTGTTGTGCTAAATTTACAAATTATTTAGAAAAAAAATATTAGGATGGATAAATATAAAAATTGAAATACATAGTGAACTTAAAAGCACAAAAAAGCATTACTCGCAATTTGTTCTTGCTAACATTTTACAGACATCAGAATGATATTTAAATGACCTTTCCAAAGGAATTATAAAAGTCTTTTCTCACGGATTTAAACGCCTTCGTTTACAGTGTCCTTGGTGATAAATATTTTGGTCCTTAATGACCGGATTTTTATTTTTTCCTGCGGATACTCCAGCAGAAATGTGATTTTTTTATTTTTCTTCACCGTCGGCAGTGACGTGAAGGGAAAGTGCGGGGGTTTTTTGATGAGGAGAAGGGGTGGTCAGAGGGGAAGCGACCTACACGTGTTGACGTCGTTATTTTTACGGTCGCCCGGTCCACGAGGCGAAGCGCGCGCATGCGCAGAGAGAGAGAGTGACGGTCTCTCTCTCTCTCTCTCTCTCTCTCTCCTCCCCCCCACCCCCCTGGACCAAGCGACCGTCGACAGCCCCGAGCGCTTCAAGGCGTGCCATCGACTTGTTACAGCCTCGCTGCCAGCTCCTAATGACGCTTCCTGCTGTAAACCGGCGCCGCTTTCCGACTTCCGGCACTCCGCTATCCCCCCCCCCCCCCCTTTCCCAAAAGGTCCCGCTCGCCACGGCGAAGTCTTCCGAGCGGAGTGGAGACAGCTGCTCGCACTCCGTCCTCGTGTATCGCACAGGCAAGCACATGCGCATTTTTAGCTACGTTGCTATCCGCACGAAAATATGGGAATATTCTTTTTGGTGAAACGACAAGTGCGGTTTATAGCCACATCGAAGTTTCGGTCAACAATGCAGTAGCCATCTTCATGGTGTAAACAGTATTCACTTGTTTTATATTCAAAAGAAAAATAAACAAAAGTCAATGTTACAAAAAAGTTTTGAAAAAAAAGCTACACCTACACATACGTAATTTTTGAAATGTACGCACGCAGCGCCAATGCTTTCTTATGATGTTAAATATCTGCCATTTTTTTTAAATAATGGCACGTCACTGTAACTTCAAGCGTAATAAAAACATAAAATAAATACTAGCTCCTTTTTTAAACTTTTCCTGTAATGTAACTTTTATTGTAATAACAACTTTACAAAACGGCATTACAATTATAAATCTAATTATTTAGTATTAGCTCTCCCGAAATTGAAACTTCGCGATGATACGTTTTTAGTGAATTTGTAAATTTTAACTCCAAAACGATTATCTTATATTTGCATTTTTATCAACATACTAACGCCTTAATATAATGCAGAACGTAGATAACCATGCAATTTTTTTAAATATTCCTAAAGAATAAGTAGGTATAATTAGGTAACATCATATTTATTATTATTTGTTTCAGCTCACTTTGAGGTATGCAGTATCATGATTTCTATTAACACTTTCCTCTTTGGAGGAATTAAAGTATGCGTTTCTTTGATTTTTAAATATTTTTGTGTATTTATTATAAATATATATACATAACATAATATATCAAAAAACCCTCTATCATTTTTCTTGATACATGAACTTAAAACATTGCATTGGCCATACCTAGTTATGGCCACATAGTTATCTACCAAACTATAGGATAATCCAATTAATGATTCAAAAGTTATAGTTGGACGCAGTTTCATACAAAAATACATATATACATACAAAAGCCGATCACTCTAGTTGTTACGGAGACTTCGACGCTCTCCGCTATTGAGCACACTGGCACTAGCACACTGGTGACTGTCAAGATTTGCCTGTGTGCCACCCATCATTAAAAAAAAAATGATGGTAACGTACTTGCTTTCCACCCAGATTCTCGCTGTTGGAGATTTTTTTTGATAATTAAAATTCTCGTACATTAATTCGTCGGTGTTCAAATGCTATTAATATAAACATTGTAGCATGTGTGCTACAGCCTCTACCTTTGATAATGTTTAGGTTGGCAGAAATGGTTAACTTATTTTATTAACCTTTTCGGATGCCCTGGTAATAAGAGTTATTTTGGATTTAAGTTTGTTATATTTTGTTTTAAATAAGGAAATTGTAATTCTTGTTTAGTCTTATTATTTTTAATTTTAAGATTTTAAGTTATTAAATTGGTCTGGAAAGTTCAAGGACAATACCGAATATTTTTGTAATCGCTGCGCTAGGCGGTGTGCTTGGTGAACAGCTGAGTGTGTGACGTCAGGGGAGACAGCGAGCGGGAGTCGCCTGGTGGGCCCGGGCGGGCGCGGACGTGAGTTAAACGCTGGTTGGCGATGGTGATGGTTCCACGTCGAAGTGACTTGCTGGTTGAACATCTGAATACGAGTGTTCCTTTTTTAATATGATCAGAGTTCATTATATATATAATTTAGAACGCATTAGTACGATGAAAAGCGAGGGGTTGGTGAGGCGTGTGTGAATGTCGCGAGGATTTTCCAAGGATGAATTATGTGCGCCAAGACTCCAAGACGGTATGGCGAAGGATTCGTCATAGCCGTATAATCACCCGCAGCTAAGGTAACGTGTTATGGCGAGGGTTTGCCATGAAAAAAACTCGTGAGCAAACGAGTGTATTTGGTGACCCGACATCTCGACGTCAAAAATGCAAGTAAGTGACAGCCGTGCCACCGCCCCGTTGACCCCTTTGACCCCCGGTGCTAAACTATAATCTGTGGATTTTTGAGATTTAAATTAACGGACCAATAACTTTGAAACTGGGATTTTACGTTCAGCCTGTTCATCCAATCCCTGCCAGACGTGGAAGAAAAAAGGCGTAGACCGTTAGAAAATGACTTAACTGAGAAGGGCTTGTTAACCCATAATATGTAATTAGCTAAATTTTTGATGTATTGATTTGGATGCTAATGTGTGTCAATTTTTTGCTAGATTTCATTCTGTTAATTGTTATTGACAGTAGTGCTACGCCTGGTGCGTATCTATATTTGTTATTGTATTAATATGTTCTTATATATTTTTAATGCCTTTTTGGTTGAAGCGGGTGTTTCTTCAGAGTTCGTACATGCGCCTTCCTTCCACCCCTCTCCTCACGTCATTATACTCCTCTCCTACCCCCTCCCTCTCGCCTATAATTTTTTACAGCTGAATTCTCATGTGTCTGGTGTGCGGTGCGCCGTTTCCCCTTAATTTCCCCTCCGCGCATGCGCAATCGTGTTAGGCTCTATTATTTAAGGGCTCGCAGAGCTCATTGGAGCCTCTTCTTTTCAACTGAGTTTTAGTAGAAACAACAAGTATTGTTGTTGCCGTCCTGTCAGATTTAATCACTTCATTGCTGTTGGTCGTCATAATGTTTTGTAAATTTGTATCTGTTAAATTTTCGTTCGGGCACGTCTGACAGAACTTTACTTAAATTCACTTTGGGAAATAAACGTGCTGGTGTAGCGGGGTTGAGAACTCATGTCTAAAGGATCATTACCTTTAATAATTTGGAATTATGCTAGCCAGCTTATAACCTCCTGCAACGACGACCACGGTGAATAATACGCGTGTACGGCCATGCAATCTCTAGTCCACCGCGTCGAATGAAGTACTGTCAGGTTTGGTAGAGTAATAATCCATCGTGTAACTTGTACTTTGTCTCGGTTTGTATGTCAATGCTTGAATTTTTGAGAGTCATTGTTTGTAACTGAATTTGTTGGGCTTGCGCGCTTAGTCGGGTGCGCAGTTTTTCGGGGCGTTTAGTCCTTTTACCTTGGTCGTGGTGAATTGCTTTGAACTAGACCCGGGATTGCATGTGTCATAACGGCTTTTTTTGTTGTATTTTTGGCGTATGTAAATTGATCATTATTGTATTACGTATCTAATCAGTTTATTGTTAATTGCTTGTTCGAGTACGTATAGAGTTTACTAAACTATAAATGGTTTTGTTATTTTGGTTATATTTATTTGTTTTTCTCTCATACCACGTAAGGGTTTCCTCCACAGTGTAGCTACTCATTTCCTATCCAGCTAGGAACTTCGCATTAACGTGAGGTGTTATACACCAAGTTTGTAGTCTCTTGCGAATTCCGTATCCCAAGGGGCTGCAAATAAACTGCGCTACTCTGCTTGCGTAGCTTCTGTGCTTTGTTGTTCCCTGTTACAGTATCACTACCATCATGGCTGCTCCGTCCGTGGGCTGGGTGTATAAATGTTCTAAGAGCGAGCTGCTGCAGCACTTTGAGGACAACGGCCTTGTCTACGAGCCTTCCGAGACCGTGGCGGACTTGCGCGCCAGGCTCGTAAAGTTCGTCCGGACGTCATGGGACGCGGCGAGTGCGGACTCTCCTCTGCCCGCTCCCGTTAGCGTGAGTGCTGCGCAGAACTCGTCGTTTAATTTGAAACTTTTTTTTTCAACTTTGAAATCTCTGCCTTCCTTGGACGATGCCGAGCCCAAGGCGGCTTTGACATTTCTGTTAGAAGCACATAGGATCAATGAGCTTAATCTTGTTTCTGAAACTGACTTTCTAAAGGCTCTGCTTAGTAAGTGCGGAAGCCACTATCAGGAATTGTTAACGAACGCGATTCGCAATAGGTCTACCTTTTCAGATTTTAAGTCACAGGTTCTACGTCTAGCATGTCCCCTACGAGTCCTTGACACCTGTAAAATAGATTTAGTTTACAGGTTTCAGTTTCCTAACGAGTCAGTTGTAACATTTATAAACTCAGTTTTGTCTTACGTAGAAGTGTTAGAATTGACTCTGCTTGAGGCTGAAGTGGTAGACATTATATTAGGAAACATCACACCTCTGTGCCTTCAGCACTCAGCTATGCTTAAAGCCCCTACTACAATAGAGGAATTACGTCATTGGGGCCGTGAAGTAGAGAGTAGGCTCATTACCACGCAGAAGTTTCATGCGGAATTCCCAC
The DNA here is from genome assembly GCF_032445375.1 of Bacillus rossius redtenbacheri. Lineage (NCBI taxonomy): Eukaryota > Metazoa > Arthropoda > Insecta > Phasmatodea > Bacillidae > Bacillus > Bacillus rossius. The sequence continues at coordinate 12,886,569 of NW_026962010.1, read as the reverse complement.
CCATTGGTCATTTTGGCGTGACACGCCCACAGTCTAAAGCCTTGAGCTCCCAGCCTGCTAAAGTGTTGGCTGTCGGCGGCGCCGAGCGACCGCCCGCTCGAGTGAGCAAAAGTGTAATCCAGCCTGGTAGCACCGAGCGACGTGCGCCTGATGATGCACCGCGCGCCAGCCAGGTAGCCGGGCCGTCTAATGCCACTGACGTCACGTACTCCCACGGCAGGTGTGCCAACTGCTGCGCGTTTGGACATTTAACCGCAGCTTGCTCTAGCACTCGTGTGGATCTCCATAGGCGTAAATGCTTTAGGTGCAAGGGAATCGGGCATTACCGCCGGGATTGTCCGGGAAACTGACCTTGACGGGCCGGAAACTTGGTCGTCTCCGTCGGAAGTTTCGCAAATCCAAGTCTAAATATTTTTTACATTTTGTGGAAACTTTAATTCAAGGACAGTCTTTCTCCGCCTTGGTGGACTCCGGGGCTACTTGTTGGCTTATTAGCGATAGCCTGTTTGATCGTTTGTGTATCCGGTCCCCGTATTTAGCGAGTAAAGTCTCTCTCAACTGTGAAGCTAAGGTTTTCACCGCCAACGGGGAAGTTTTCAGTGCCTCTAAGGCGGTCGTCTTACACTTGAAAATCGCGGGTTTGTCCTGGGATTGGGTATTTACTGTGGTGCCTGGTCTCTCTTATGATTTGATATTGGGTTTAGATTTCCTGGGCGGCACCCGCTGCGTCTTCGACGCGTGTGCGTGTGAGTTACGCTTTGGATTTGCCCCCAACTTAAGGGTATTGCTTACCTCTGAGAACGTAAAGCCGATTGTCATGGCTTGTCACGAGCCCACTTTTAGTGATAGGGAGAAAGCTTTAGCGGAGTTGATAACGTTGTATCCAGACGTAATCACTAAGGCCATAGGTAGATGCGATGTGCTTCCGTATCGCCTTTATTTGAAGGACGAAACGCCTGTCAGATCTAAGTATCACAAAGTGTCGCCTCCTAAGTTGCAGGCAATGAGAGAAATTATTAACAGGTTGTTGAATGCCGGGGTTATATCGCCGTCTACCTCGGATTACAGTACTCCCACATTTTTGGTTTCAAAAAAAAACACCTCTGAGTTTAGGATGGTGCATAATTATAGGCCCCTAAATGAAAAGTTAGTGGATGACATTTTCCCTCTCCCTACTGTTGAAAGCGCGCTTCAGCATTTAGGGAAAGCTAAATTTTACTCAGTTCTTGATCTCAATGCCAGTTTTCATCAATGTTTGATGGATCCTGCCTCTCGTAAGTACACAGCCTTTTCGACTCCCTGGGGGCACTTCGAATATAATCGCGTGCCTATGGGCGTGTCGTTTGGAAGTCAGGCGCTGAGCCGTGTGCTTGACCATGTGCTCAGTGACCTAAAGTTCAAATTCGTCTTTAATTACATTGACGACATTGTTATTTATAGCGCGACGTTTGAGGAGCACTTACTGCACCTCAAGGAGGTTTTAGAGCGCTTAAGGACCACCCACTTAACCGTCAATCCAAACAAAATTGACTTAGCTAAAGGCCATGTTAAATTTTTAGGTTTCATAATTTCTGAAGGGAACTTGGTCATGGATCCAGATAAGATATTCCCCATTGTTAATTTTCCCCGACCCAAGAGCCTTAAAGGGGTACAACGCTTTCTGGGCATGATCGGATACTTCGCCCGTTTTGTACAAGATTTTGCCGTTATTGCAGCCCCGCTTAACCACCTGCGTAAAAAAAATGTCGGATTTTCCTGGGGTGAGGTACAGGAAAAGGCTTTCAACACCCTTAAATCCTTAATAGCTTCTCCTCCTGTTCTTGTTCTCCCGGATTTTGATCGGCGATTTACTCTTCAGGTTGATGCCTCCTCCATTGCTCTAGGCGCGTTGCTAGGGCATATGGAAGACGGTAGGTTACGCCCCATCGCCTTTGCCAGCCGCGCTCTCTTGGAGTCGGAGAAGCGGCTAGGCACATACGAGAAGGAGGCCCTCGCCTGCCTATTCGGCGTCGAAAAATTTCAGTCTTATCTTGATTGTCAGCAATTTGATCTTTTTACTGACAATCGGGCATTGTCTTGGCTCTTCAACCACCCACACCAGCTGGGGAAGCTGGGTCGTTGGGTTCTTCGTCTTTCCAAATTTAATTTTCAGCTGCATCACATTAAGGGCGCTGATAATGTGGTTGCCGACGCTCTCTCTCGCATGTATAACACTGAGGAATTCGAAGCCGTGGAAAACCCTTCTGAGCCTGAGCCTGTTCACGTTAATGTCGTTAAAGTGTTTCCTGAATCTTATTTCAGTATACGTGATTGCCAGGCACAGGATCCCTTTTGTGAGGGAGTCAAAAACGACTTGGCGGCTAATGAAAATGTTCCGTACGTTGAGGAAAATGGCGTAATTTTCTTTACAGGCAAATCTGGCCATACCCGCAAGGCCCTGGTGCCGGCTAAATTACGTCCCATGGTATTGAGTTATTACCATGCGTCCTTGATAGGTGGCCACCTTGGCATAGAAAAAACCTTCAAGCGAATTTCAGCTCATCTTGCGTGGCCCGAGTTAAAGGCCGACGTAAGAAATTTTATCCGCTCCTGTCACGACTGTCAGGTGTCAAAGCCCCCTCAGAACACTAGAGTGGGGCTGTATGGTGCAGACGCCCCCGTCGCCCCCTGGCATGTAGTACATATGGACATTTTCGGCCCCCTCACCCGGTCCCGCAAGGGTAATAATTGTATTTTGGTTCTCCTAGACATATTCACTAAATTTGTCATTTTGATACCTTTAAAGAACATGAAGGCCACCACGATAGTCAAATCACTGAGGGATTGTGTTTGGAAACTGTTCGGCGCTCCCGCCATGTTAGTGACCGATAATGCTAAATATTTTCAGTCCACGGTCTATAAAAACATGTGTCTGGAATGGGCTGTGAAACCGATTTTTAGCAGTGCTTACTATCCTAAGGGTAACCAATCTGAACGCCTAAATAAGGTCCTTAAGGCCACTCTCATTTCCTTTTACCGTGATGATCAAACGTTGTGGGACACAGATTTAGATTTTATTAACGTTGGATTAAATTCTGCGCATCACTCGGCCTCTGGATTTCCACCCTCGATTCCTTTCTTAGGTAGGGAAATTACCCACCCGCTTCTTAATCAGTGGGGCCTCCCTTCTTGTAAGACCGTACTCGACAGCGCCTCCCTAGACGCCGTTCTCGATACTGTGTCGTGTAACTTGCGTAAGGCCCGCGAGGCTGTGGCAGCTACGTTTAATAGGACGCGCAGTGAGCATGGTTTTAGTGTAGGTAACAAGGTTTTATGCCGGAGCTTTGTTCTCCCCTCCCGCATTGATAACCTTAATGTAAAATTGTTACCGCCGTATTATGGCCCCTTTGAGATCATAAGATTTCTGGGTCCTAATACGGCGTTGCTCAGATGTTCTTCGAATAAGAAGAAATACAAAAAATGCCACGTTAGTCATTTGAAATTGTACTGCTCTGCATAGCATCCTTTAGTATAGTTTATGTGGTGGCTGTGAATTTTCTTTTTACCTTTAGAAACTGGTACGTTGAAGCACTTTTGTTTTTCGTCATAGTAACATGAATTAGTTTGAAAGTTTGTTGATATATATTTAAATTAATATTTGTATATATTCGGCTGTCTAACGTTTTTTATATTCTAAAAAAAAAAAATAATAAATTGGTTTGTTTGTTTCAGCCTATGATGTAATTTAATGTTATTATTACCTTTTTTCCCACTTTTGTATAGCCTTAATTCTTTTGGTGCACACCATAAAAAAAAAAATACTGCCTGGGTTCGGTTGTTTTCTCGTTGTTTTTCGTGTGTTTTAGCCATACTGCATTGACACCGGCATCCCCTCCCTCCTTGCCCGTCCTCTGGCGTGCGTGCGAGCTTCAGTGCGAGTCAAGCGGTTTATCCGTCATCGCCTACAGCTGACTTCTGCTCGTCCGACTTCGCTTGTTGCGGAGTCAGCCCGTCCGTCGGCTGAATGTGTGATTCGTCTCCTCCCGCCCCCGCCGGAGCGACCCACTCCCTGGACTACACATCTATCAGCGGCTTCACGGCACTCTCATTGCCGTCCCTTCGACAGTCAACATGGGGCAGGGCCCGCCCCAGCTGACGTCATCGAAGAGGATAGCTGCCTTCCTTGTTCCCGGCGTGCTGTAGTCATGACCAGCACCCCGGCGAGCTCGAAGATCTTCAGGCCGACTCGCAGAGACAAATCTCCTTGTCATAAGGACGCCTCTCGCCAAACCATGGTGGCGCTCGAGGCGTTCCTCGAATTGACTTGCCTTATTATCGCCCGACTTCAGGGGCCGAAACGTCCGCTTCAGTCAAACAAACTTACTGCTTACCACCCTTGCCGACAGAGATTCGTCAATGCTTCACTATGCTGGCCGCCTAATCGTAAGGAGCAATCATCATGTTACTTCCCACTGAAAGGGCTGAATCTGCTGGATCCGCCTTCTGCTGTGCCAATCGTCCCGCCCGACGTCATGGCGTTCCGGCCCAGCTGTCACGATTTTCCTCTGGGCGGCATAAGTATCAACGTACCGAGAAGGCGCCCGGGCTGCCGCAACCCCAGGCGCAGAGACCTGTGACGCTTGGGCGAGGCGCAGAGATAGACGCTGTCGACGACTCTCGCCACCGCCTGCCGTCGGCCCGCAAGCTGGTTGCTGGTAGCTGGTCGCAGGACGCTGTTGCTGGTTGCCGATCTCCAGTTGCTGGTCGCTGCTCGCTGGTCGCTGTTTGCTGCAGTCAAGAATGTGCTACGATCCTGTCATAAACTTTCGCCTTCAAGTGTGTGACACGAAGATGAGAAAAAATAAGCTGTTTAAAGCCCGTATCATGGACACCTTTTAAGTCGTTATTTAAAACATTGGAAATTGCTATTTACTGGTGAACTTTAGGGATCGTTCCGGAAAGGTTTAAACTTTTTTTAAGGGGGGGAAGTTGAAGCGGGTGTTTCTTCAGAGTTCGTACATGCGCCTTCCTTCCACCCCTCTCCTCACGTAATTATACTCCTCTCCTACCCCCTCCCTCTCGCCTATAATTTTTTACAGCTGAATTCTCATGTGTCTGGTGTGCGGTGCGCCGTTTCCCCTTAATTTCCCCTCCACGCATGCGCAATCGTGTTAGGCTCTATTATTTAAGGGCTCGCAGAGCTCATTGGAGCCTCTTCTTTTCAACTGAGTTTTAGTAGAAACAACAAGTATTGTTGTTGCCGTTCTGTCAGATTTAATCACTTCATTGCTGTTGGTCGTCATAATGTTTTGTAAATTTGTATCTGTTAAATTTTCGTTCGGGCACGTCTGACAGAACTTTACTTAAATTCACTTTGGGAAATAAACGTGCTGGTGTAGCGGGGTTGAGAACTCATGTCTAAAGGATCATTACCTTTAATAATTTGGAATTATGCTAGCCAGCTTATAACCTCCTGCAACGACGACCACGGTGAATAATACGCGTGTACGGCCATGCAATCTCTAGTCCACCGCGTCGAATGAAGTACTGTCAGGTTTGGTAGAGTAATAATCCATCGTGTAACTTGTACTTTGTCTCGGTTTGTATGTCAATGCTTGAATTTTTGAGAGTCATTGTTTGTAACTGAATTTGTTGGGCTTGCGCGCTTAGTCGGGTGCGCAGTTTTTCGGGGCGTTTAGTCCTTTTACCTTGGTCGTGGTGAATTGCTTTGAACTAGACCCGGGATTGCATGTGTCATAACGGCTTTTTTTGTTGTATATTTGGCGTATGTAAATTGATCATTATTGTATTACGTATCTAATCAGTTTATTGTTAATTGCTTGTTCGAGTACGTATAGAGTTTACTAAACTATAAATGGTTTTGCTATTTTGGTTATATTTATTTGTTTTTCTCTCATACCACGTAAGGGTTTCCTCCACAGTGTAGCTACTCATTTCCTATCCAGCTAGGAACTTCGCATTAACGTGAGGTGTTATACACCAAGTTTGTAGTCTCTTGCGAATTCCGTATCCCAAGGGGCTGCATGGTAATTACCTTTAATTTTTTTGCAGCTCCGAAATTTATGATCAAATTATATATTTTTGGGGGGAATTGTTAAAGTATTTTTATTTAGTTTTATTTTATAGCATTTTTTTAATAAATAGTAATAGGGTATGTATTTTATGATGGAGGCGCCGATTTGTGATGAAACGATTTTATGGTAAATTTTTATATATATTTATTAAATGTTGCCATATACATTTTGCGTCTTTTTAACTTGCTGCCTCCTCTCACTGTTCGCAATCTTATTAGTAATTTTTAAGCCTGCCATTTGTTTGGGTTTTAATATTTCTTTGGGTTTACCTGCGCTCGCGGTACGGGGCAATATAGGAGTTTTACTGTATCGCGGGTTGCGGAAGTTGTTTAGTTTGGCCGGGGTTTAGGGCCAAACTTTACAATATAAATATTAAAAATGTTTTAATATTTAATTTATATTACAAATAGTTACAATGAAATCTTTTAAATATTAAGTAATCATGGTATAATAATAATAATAGTTATATTATTTAAGAAGTTGGATTATTTAAAATAAATTCAATTCCTCTAATTGTTTTTTAAACAAAAACGTGTTACATAATTATGATAAAAACATTGCATACAAAAATTTGTTTGTAATTCTGCACAGTTGATGAAAGATGATTGTTTACACAAACAATGTTGTTGAAGTTTAAAAAGTGCTCTTTTACCCGCGCTGGTTGCATAACTAGTGAGTCGTGTGCGCTTGCATTGCGCAGCCGGCATGAACACTTCCCCGGGAACGTCCGTGGGCGTTTCTATTTTATTTTTGTATCGTATTTTTTTTTTTTTTAGAATTACTATGGATATGCCATATTTTGAATTTTAAAGCGTGTAACTTTATAAGCCACGCTTATGATAAAGTAATCCCGCGGAACATAAGTGGTTTGCTAGATATTTATTGAAATTCCGTAATGTTTATTTGTCTCTCATTTTGTTTACGTAAATAAAATGTTTACGTTCCTTGCTGACGAGAGAATTCGCGTTTGCTGTATTTTCCTTAAATTGTAATAAGCTTGGTATAGTTATTGTTAAATTCGATTTTTTGAACTTTTGTTAAACCTTTATATTTACGTGAACGTGATTCACGCCCTTGCTTAGTATGTTTTATATTTGTTCTTTAAATAACTCGTATATAACTCTTGTTAACCATCTACGAATTTATCGAGAATCATTGTTAAAGTAAAATTTTGTTTGTGATGAATAGGTCTGATTAAATTAGTTACCAGTGATTTTTGCAGTCTAATCCGAGCGTTGCTGATTGGTCACTTTTTCAATTTTGTCCTTTACACTCTGCACTCCTGTTTTACTGATACCAGAATAGGCCCACGCTTCTATCGCTGTCGAAGGGCGTGTTTGAACACTAACAGCAGCCAGTCCAGGCACTGATGGGGTTCAATTTAATATTTGTTCTTTGAAATTACATACGTTAAAGTATTGACTTGACAACAACTAATAAATCGATGAGCCCTGGCTGCACGCACGGAAAAGGACTCATTGTCCCGTTATGCACATTGTCTCGTTACGCTGTGTCCCGTTACGCTCATTTTACGCTTGCACCACATCTATCTCTCTTCCACTCAGTTGGAACAACCATCGATTTGACTTTTTCGAGGCACATTAAACTTTAAACACTCCCATTCGTTTCCTACTTTTCCTATCATCGTCCTATCCTTAACAGAATAACACAGATTGGAAGAAGTTAAATAGCAAACATATATAAAAGTTATAGTTAAAATAATCTCTTCGTTAAAGTTATAAACATATTTGAATTAATGAGTGCAAATAAAAGTAAATATATCAAATAAATTGTAGATTTCATTTCACTCCTTCTTTGTATTCATACAAAATAGTGATAATTCAATAAAAATGATTCCATTTTATTCATAAAAGTATGCAATCATTTCATCAATATTTTGTTATGACGTTGTTACGTTAAACTATCGTCCGTAAACCAACTTTACACACAACCAATTCTTTAAAAAATTGTGAAGAATATTTGTGGGAGCTTTATGTAGATAAAAAAAAATTGAAGTTAATAATAATTTAAGCTGTATATATGTTTTTCATACTTAATAATTCAGTCTGTAAAACTTCATACAAACAAACCTTAACCTCATTTGGCTGATTCAGAGCTAAAGATTGATTTGTACAGTTTCACTAGAAAAATATTTTATTCAACATGGCGTCGTCGATTATATTTATGTAAACGTTTTTGTTTCTCTATAGCTTGCCGAACGTTGCGATATCTATACATTTCAGGGTTAACTAAGGCTTGTCAGAAATTGTATTGCCTATTTTTTAGGTCGTCAATATTTATTTTTATGTTTATAAACTGCAACCTAAAATATTAAAGGATTATTGTAGTATTACAAAGTTATTTATTGATATAACATTGAACTGTGATATTAAACTGTACAAGATAACATATATTGAACCTATATCAACGTAGATAATGCGTTTGTCAAAAAAAACTGCAATGGATTTTTTAAACAACAAATAACATAACTAACCATAAAGATTTCTTGATGTATATGATACAGGTTTATAAGTGCTATTTTTTTCCTGAAAAGCTATTTTAGGTTAAAAATAAAAATTTTCATTTTTTTTTTAAATAATTTTGTTGTTTTAGAGTGTTTGGTGATGGTAGCACAAAATGTTGGTAAGCGTGGCGGGTGAGGGGGGGGGGGGGGGGGAGGCACGCATACAGTACAGCAGAGAAGATGCGAACAAAGGAGAGAAGAGGTTGTTTACGGACTGGATGGGGCCAGCCGGAAGTGATCAGCGGCGAAGAAGAGCGCGCAGACACGGATCTCGCTCGCGATCCCACAGTCGCGCCCTCGCCGGCGATGTCTGCGCCGCGGTGACGTCTGTGCCCGTGAAGGGTGATGGGGGGGGTGGGTAGGGGGGAGGCGCTTTGATCGGCCGCGCGAGCGCTGCCACCTGACGGGCTAAATCGGGAAGGCGCTCCTCTGCCGGCGTAGCGGGGTCTCACTGACCGCCGAACAGACCTACAGCTCACCGCTCGCTCTTGCAACTTCGCCGTCGATATATTATTATTATTATTATTATTATTATTATTATTTGAGTGCCTTACAACAGTCAGAGCTTTTAACAGGTGGGCACTTAAAAATATTATAAAAAATAACAATAACGTACACAAAACTCAATAATAACACAACAATAAAATGGGACATCACAAACATAAACACATGGAAAAAGCCACTTCAAAAATATAATAACTAAATATGTCAATTTTAAATTTATTCACTATCAATGAAATAACAATAATACATTATTTAAATCAGAAATCATCTTAACTGTAAAAAAAAATAATAATTGAATATATCTATATATATACACACACATATTTGTATATATTTATAATTGCGGGATTTCACATACATTCAGAGGTTAAGAATACGTTAAACGTCCCTGATATAACATTACCATGGTTAAGAAGGTTTTAGTTTGGTACGAAAGCTACACGAATAATTTTAAAAATAATAATTATTCTGAATGTTCCCCTATAGACAGGACCGGACATGGCGTCGAATGAATTAATGTAGGCAGGCTAACTGTTTTCAGTTTCTCTACTGATTGACATACGCTGCGCTATCTCCACATTTCAATGTTAACTAATACCTAATTGTCGAATTGTAAAGGAAATATTTTAACTTTTTTTATAGTCGTAATCATTTATTTATTTTTTTACCTTCATGACTAGAAACTATAACATAAAGTATTAAAGGATGGTTGTACTATTATAAATTTAATATTGCACACCAACATTTACAAAAGCGTTTGCTAGAATTTTTTCAAATTTAAATCAGTGCTGACATTTATTCTTTCACGTTCAGCAAATAGTTAGGATTCCTATCTTTCATTGGATGATGACAATATTTTGTAATAGGGTCATGGGATCGTTTTGCACTTCGATGTTAGATTATATAACTTCTAAATTTTTAAGAACAGTATATTTTGTAACATATTGACAGCTATTTTAAATAACATAGAAAATAACACTTGAAGGCCTGCCCACTGCAGGGAAAAACAAAGACATAGTAATACATTAAAAATAATAAAAAGTAAAAAAAACTAAACGACGTGATTGTTATTTAAATCAAAATGTCACACATAAACGACAGTAAGAGGGAAAATAACTGAGAATTTGGGGAAGAAAAAACAGAACCTGGCATTTCAGATCAATATTTAAAAAATAAATGAGAGGGTTAATTTATTACGGCCGAGAAAATTGGGTGAGCACATATTTAATCAATTTACGTAAAAACATAAAAATTATAAGGCCATTGAAACGGAATAAAAACATTTTGTCAAAAAACTGAGTTCATTAAACGAAACAACACTTAGTGAATTGGTGAGTTGGGGTGTTCTGAAAGAGAATAAAGGGAAAGGTAAATTGTTAGGTTGTGATTAAAAAATATTGCTGTTTTATTTTATCGTGAAAGGAAAAAAAAAAAAGTTTCATCCTTTAAACGAGAACCAAACAGATTATTTCAAGGTATTTTGAGAGAATATTGGAAACTTTTAAGAGCTGCGTGTACCTCAGACAAAATTTTCACACAGGCCTACATTAACATTAAAGTGAAACAGAGTTGAAACATTTATAAAAAAAACAATAATTTCTTGAATTTTACGTTAAATATGTTTTTGTATGGAATGTAATGGCCGTATTTGTGACATTAAGCTACTCAAGCGGCGAATTTCAAACATTAGAAAAATAAATATTTTCAAAAAATTTATACCACGTACCGTAAGCATCAAAGTTTGAGTTTTACAAAACTGTAATGTTAAAAATAAATTAACTTTTAGAGGTTTAAGGCATTGTGACGGTTTTATTGTAGCTAAAAAAACATTTTTTTTTGTTTTCCTGCATCTATAATAATACAAAAATGTTAAATAAAAATATATTAACATATATTTAATTTAAAAACATTAAAGATAAGCTATCAACATTATGTAAAGTTATAAAAAATATTTTTATTTTTGAAGTTTTTTTGTATCTTTGTTCCGGCATTGCTCAAAACTACTTAATAAATTTTAACTAAACATTTTTTGTTTGCAAAATCTTTGTCAAAATTAAACACTGAACCATAGTTTTATAAGAAAGGTCAATCAAAAATGCTCAGTCTTACTTAGTATGTTCATAAATTTACTGGTATGATATTTCTCTTGTTGTCAGGGCAATTATGTAAAATTCGTCACATCATTTGCTGTTTATTAGATATATTTGACTTAATATTAAATTTATATTAAATGTGAGCTGTTTATTTCCAAACAAGTGATAATTCAAAAAGGTTTGTGAAATTTTACATCTATTATATAATACTTGTCATATAATACTTAGTAAATATCTGTTGAAAACATATGCGGAAGCAAGACAACTGCAGGAAAATTTCGTGATAAATTTACAGAAATATATTTTTTATGTAAAGTAATGACAAGAAAAATAAACTACCAACAACGCATGTCTTAAGTGGAAAATAAAGGGTAAAATATTGTTTTTATGAGTTAAAAATCTACAGCTAACAAAGCAGAATGTGTGATAATGGGTATAACAAAAAATTCATATCTTCGAAGCAATTTATGCGTGAGTTACTATATTAGGTATGAATTATGACGTTTAAAACTAACAAATATCTTATTAAAACATTTTTTAATAGTTGTGCTTAAGTGGTGGAAATGTGGTAGATTTTCAAAAAAAAAAATTTTAAAAGTAAACTAAATATGTTTCACGGCCTATTTAAAAATAATGTCAGTAAATTTTTCATAATAAATATTTATTTAAAAAAATAATAAAAATTCTATTTGGATATTTGACAGTTGCCTTTGAAGAGGTAAAAACTAGTTAGATTTGGTTTTATTGCGGCAATGGATATCACAGAATCTTCTATTGAAGTCGGTTTGAAGATTACCAATAACTTTTATTTTAAATTAAAAATAAATGAGATACTCATGTTAAGTTCCTAGCTCGGCAAGAAATATGAGAAAATTCAAAACAATTTATTGAGCCTGGAAATGTTACAAATATAATTATAAGTTGAAAAAAATAACGAAACATAATATTACACGTGTTTAAGTGTGTCCTAAAATTGTATTCCTAATATAGTTAATTAAAAGTAGACTATATTTTATATTATATAGGTATAAAACCAAATCCATTGAAGTATGTATTGCATAAGTAGGAAGCCTAATACTGCGTTCCTCCGTGCTGTCGTCGTTGTGTTTTAATTTATCGCTGTGTTCGCTTTATTGTTTTATTTTCTATACTAGCTTTTACCCGCGGCTTCGCTCGCGTTATGTCCATAAGTTTCAAAGATCATTGCAAAGAAAATAAAATAATGCGGTAATTGTTATTTTATTGCGTGAATGGAATCATCAGTATTTAAAAATTTAACATCTGATTTAGGTTAAAAAAACTGAAAACATGCTTTATTGAAATATGTTTCACTATTACAAAAAAAAATTAATCCTTACATTTTAAAATGTTCGAAGTATTAACGTAGAATAAAAAAAATAATTAATTAATATTCTGCCCCAATTGTGTGATCCGAAGCCTCGTTCCATTACATAGTCGAGAAGCATCTAGATTTCGTATAAGCGTAACATGTAGGCCTACATTTAGTTTCGTTTGAAGTTTATGTGAGGGTACACCCGAAAGTTCAAGTGAATTAAAAAACCTCCGAAGGATATGAAGTATTTTCTTCTGTATCCATGATTGTATCTATTGACAAATACTCAATTTCTCCTTGCACCTCTTTTAAAATATAGGTAAGTGTATATTTTATTAAAGATATAAATTTTTTGGCGCCAATGTTGCTCTTGTGTACAACCACCGATCACTATTCAAATTTTGCTACAAGTCCGGGAAAGCTTGAGTAATTAGATCCACATCATTTTCACTAAATTACAAAATTCTCTTGAAAGTAAAATATAACCTTCAGCGTCAATGTCCAAACAACAATCACCGAAGAAAATAAACACCTAACCTCAAAAACTTAAAAAGTTTAAGTATTGCTTGGCGGTGACAGAAAAATAAAATTGAATAGTAAATTGACCGCCGGTATCCTATATTACTTTTAATAACTCCAAGAAAATGAGTACAAAGTTTCATGATGATCGGTTAAGTAGTTTTCGCGTGAAAGCGTAACAAACAAACTTACATTCACATTTATAATATTAAGTAGGGATAGTAGGTACCTATTATCTGTTTAGTATCATCGTTGGGTTCGTGTGTCTGTCCCTCTGTTGTCCAAGGTTTTAATAGTCTATATTTACTGTTCTTCTTGCAACTGTCTCGTCGTGGTCATCCCACTGTTTTAATGATTGCCCGTTTAATTATATTTTGATTATTATTTTTCCGAACTTTATTTCTTCCACAAAATTAACTAAACTCTTCAGATGCTGATTTTTGTGGCCGTTCTTCAGTTTTTTTCCTGTGTTTCCAGTGAAACAAAAAGGAAATGCGTATGTTCATGAAGATGTTTGAAATAAGTAGGCATATAAGTAAATTTATGTGTCCATCTTAAAAAATTAAATTCACTGTGTAAATTATTACATATATATACGAGAAACGAAAGTTCCAGCATAGTTAAAATAATATATAAGACTTATAAAAACTATAAATTACAAACCGAAAGTATTTGATCCTCATTTTTGATTAATTACAGAAAATGATGATGATGCAACTGACATTTACTAACAAAAAAATCGGAAAATTGACAATATTCCATACACACTTTCATATCTTATTTAAACCCCTGAGGAATTAAATTTTCAAAAATCCTTTCTTTTTGTACGTCTACTGCATATAAGGCACTGCTATGCAAAATTTAATGCTTCTAGACCCACAAGTTTAAGCTTTGCGTTGCCATTTAGTCAATCAGTGTCGGAGTTTGTTTGAGTGTAGATATTTGTCACGGTATCAGAAATCCACAACCAGCCATGATTTGATCCATACCGTGAGGTTTTTTCTGAGCGCCACTGCAAGTGGTTGTATTTGCGAAGCATGTTAGTCCTCGCACAAGGACCGACCACATCTGCACGTAAGCAGTCGCCACGTCGTACACGACGACGCGCAGCTAATGCGGGTCCCGAGCTCATCTCGTTGGCGGCCCCACCTTCCATACAGTTTCCAACCCCCCTTCCACACAACTCCTCGACAAACACGCGTCGCCCCTGCCCGAGGCCGGCTGCAAATTACGGGCGCCCCTCATCACGCGCCGTTGCGCGCGGAATGCCCGCGACGTGAGATTGGTCGGCTGTAGCGAAAGGGAAAGCAGGAGAGAGAAGAGACGTGGACGTAAGGGTGGAAGATGCCTTGACGTGCGGTCTCATGTTGCGACGTCGCGTCTGTTTGTCTTCAATTAATCGACGACCCCCCCACCCCCCCTTCATTCGAACGACTTCGCTCGCGAACACGCCGTCGCCGCCGCCTCTAGCTGATCGACGCGTCTGCGATGGGTCACGTGTGCTCTTTCAGTTCGTTTGGCAGACATAACCTCAACACCCTCGCGTCTGGTGGTGTAATCACACTAGCGCGACGGCACGACGCGTTTATGTAAACATTCTACTTTTACCCGGTCTAGAAAAAAAGTTGGTTGTCTGTAAAGTCGGTTTACGGACGATTGGTTAACAAGACAATGTCATAACAAAACATTGATGTAATGATTGCATAATTTTATGAATAAAATTGAATCATTTTTATTGAATTATCACTATTTTGTATGGATACAAAGAAGGAGTGAAATGAAATCTACAATTTAATTGATAATTTTACTTTTATTTGCACTCATTAATACAAATATGTGTATTACTTTAACGAACAGATTATTTTAACTATAACTTTTATACATGTTTGCTATTTAACTCCTACTAATCTGTGTTATTCTGTTAAGGATAGGACAATTATAGGAAAAGTAGGAAACGAATGGGAGTGTTTCAAGTTTAATGTGTCTCGAAAAAGTCAAATCGATGGTTGTTTAAATCGAGTTGAAGAGAGATAATTGCGGTGAAAGCGTACAATGAGCGTAACAGGACACAGCGTAACGGGACACTTTTTTTGTGCGTGCAGCTGCGTTCATCGATTTATTAGACGTTGTCACGTCAAAATATCATCGTCATTATTCACTTAACATTAGAAAGGAATCAATGTTTGCAAGGTTTTATTAAATCGACATGTGTGAAAGAATTTTTTTTTTTTTTTTACAATTTTAATATTTAGTTGTAAACAATTACTGTGTCTGAACACATTTAAGGATTGCAAAGGATAAATTTTGTAAAAATAGCCTGCACAATGGGCGAATAATTATTTTACTATCAGGTCTGCTCTCCAACCAACTTTGAAAAAAAAAAAAAGTTTGCAGTAACTTCACCCCCGCGACGTGATGGAAATAGAAAATATTTCTAATCGGGAATTCTATCGCGTCCGCCGATTATGTCGCGCTGACTTCACACATGTGTCGAATGTGTTTGGATAAAAAAAACTATTCATGTTCATCGCATTGAATCCGTCACGCTGATTTGGTGTCAGCAGTAGAGGTGCGCGGTTTTTGGCTGAAATCACGCGCGGATGTTGCAGAAAACCACACACAGCTGTAACATTGAAGAAACAGCAAAGGATATTTCACAATAATGAGTCTAAGATATTTCTTTATGAAAAAAATGAACAATTTATGAATCAAAACGCATGTCATGAACGTAAATAATTTGGAAACCTTTTTCTTGTTTTATGGGATAGTTCCTAACAAAACTTCCATGCAATGTGTCCTACTTAAATGATGTTGACAACGACACAGAAAATGAAAAAAAGTTTACTTTCACATTCACCTCATTACATATTAAGCAACACAAAATAAACTCCTGAGACACATATGCACATATCACCCCTCCCCCCCCCCCCCTTGTTAAGGCCGTTTATGTTTCACGGTGCTCTTAAATATTGTTTCAAATTTTAGAATATAGTATGTCCATAAATGATTTTAATAGTACAAACTGTAAAGGTTTATAGTGTTGGTTAAAAGTCACAATTAAATAGTAACCCAAAGAGTTTAAGATTTTAGATAAGCGCATGTGTGAGTACTGCTTTGTTGTTTTCCCGCTTGCAGCGCCACCTGCGCAAAATGGCGACTCCTGAGCGTAAAGCGTTTTGTGTTCTGCAGTTTTCCAAGAGTGAATCTGCAATTTCGGTTCAACGTGTGCTTCGATTAATTTTTTATTGTAATCCACCCTGTGGAAAAAAAAAAAACATCCGCCAATGGTATAGGCAATTCGAGACGACAGAGCTCTTTTTCGTTGGCCTCCACGTTCACCTGACATAACTCCATGCGAATTTTTCTTTTGGAGCTTTATAAAAGATTGTTTCAAAACTCTGCCACCACCTAATGGTTTTCCACAGTTTATATAAAGATTTAAAAGCGGCTATTACTTCCATTATTCCGGACTTGTTAACCAAAGTGTGAGAAGGACTGGTCTTTAGAATGGATGTGTTTTATAACGATTTGTTGTAAATAATATAAATTTAACTATTTTTATATACATTGAAACTGGGATATTACTTTATGAACACTCTGATAATAATAGACAACTGATGATGCCCACCTGTCTGGAGATATTTCAAGCAAGTTAAGCACTCGACCAAGTTTAGCGATGAGGGCGAAGTGATAACGCGTATCGAGTGCCCTTACAACTTTATTAGCATACCAAAATAATGTTTCTTACGACAGAAACCTTTAATATAAAATATCTTTAAAAATTACTTATTAGTGGGTTGGACAGAATGCTCAAAATTGGCTTCGTCGTGTTTTGGTACAAAAATATTTTACTTTGATTTTCTGCAAAATTAGCATTTTATATAGGCCTACTTATTGTGTCTATATTTTCAAAATCTTTTTTAGCGCCGAAACCAAACCTAGAAATCAATGTTAAGCATTTATACTTTGGAAAAAAATATGTTTTTCATGAGAAAAATTCCACATATACGCAAACATCAAATACCTTAATAATTAATAAGTTAATTCAATAGTCACATTTATCAGCAGTTATTTTAACTTTAGACAGTGTTACACATATATATTTTCTAAGTGAACGTGGAAATGTATTAAAAATAAGGTAATTATCTTTTAATTAATATGGGCCGTTAAATTCAAATTAAAATAAAATGTTGATAAGTAAATTTGTTTGGAAAAATTTTGTTTGATATTCTGCATTTGAATGAAGCAGTCTACTTAGTTTCCAGCTTGATTCCACTATTCTTGCCTTCATTCTCATCACGGCTTCATCGGCCATCACAACGGACCTAAGTTATAGAGCAAGCAAGGCCTGAAGACCTGCAGGACCATCGACCTACGCAGAAACACCTACGGACTTACAATATTACATTGGTAATTTCGTCCCGGTTAAATGCAAAGTGTTTTTAATGTAGGGATGTATTTATAAAAATTAAGCTTTATTTATTTGAATTGAGTCGTGCCTACATATACAATTATTCCCTTCAAAATGTTTGAGGTGATACGCTCGTGTGTAAACTAAGAGCAGAATAAAAAAATTTACGAATTTTTTCCCGGAAAAAGTGAGAGTTTCGTCGTTTCCTGCAGTTCTTCTAAGGCGTGGAAAGTTTCACCACTGTAAAGTTTTGTAATGAACTTCTCTCCTGCTGGTTCGGAGACGTTGCAAATATATCAGTTTTTTTTAAACTACTTAACACTTTCATTTACAACTTTACCTTGTTGGAGAACTTTGTCTTCAATAAGGGTTTCTGCATCTTCATGTGACTGACATTAACTGATTTTCACTCTTCTAGTTCTTCAATTTCTAAAGTTAAATTTATAATGGGATAATCGTGTATTTTCTTTGAACATCTCGTACATAAATATTATTTTTGAATAATTAAGAAAAAAACTATGAATTCAACTCACCAACACGAATCGCTGTATAAATAAGTAAATATTATATATAATACCCATCCATGAAATGATGTATAACTTATCCATCTCAATGCTTTTAGCTTCAAATAAAAGAGATAAAATCAACACACGTGCATTAAACACTATAATTAAATCTAAGATCAGGCACTGATTAAAATTTGGTTGGTATGGACAACAAATGTTAAGAGAAGACATCCAGTATAGCTGTCGTTGGAGGAAATTCAATACGCGTAGATGTGTGCATTTTATTATGTTTCTCGATATATCATAAAGACCACCGGTGGTTTTTCAAATAATTAACTGAAATATGTTTAAAGGCACATGAAATTGGCTGGCATAATTTACATAATGTTAAATAGCATTATTCCCTGTTGCCAATACAAACACTTGGTTTTTTTTCCTTGATAGACTCACGTATGTGATACGGCAAACCGATTTATACTCAAATGAATGGTTACAAATCTAGAGTTGATATTGATGGTAAATTTTTATTTATTTACTATATCTAATGAGAGAGAGGGCATAAAAAGTAATTATGCTTAAGAAGAATAGGTAAATAACCTGGCTTGATATCTAGCTTAATGCTTAGGATTTACATATAAAATTTGTCAAAGCTTTTAGTTCAACATATTACTCTGTTTATTTTATGCTTTTATCAGTAAGGTTTTGAAAACCTTAAAAAGGCATCTGACAGCCAATAATAGATGTCTTTAATGGCAATCCGTAAACTGTAACTTACATATTAATATTTTTTTTGTTAATTTAAAATTATTCGCCTTTAAAACAAAATGGAAAAAATAAAGAACCACACATAATATATTTACATGTAGTGCAGGGCCGTGGGTTACGGTGAGGATATTTGGTGATGTATTCAGGAGCTTCCACGCCCTAAAGTGTGGTCAGCGAGCGGTTACTGTGTGCTCGCCTTTCACGACCCGGATGCTTGCGTCGACAGAGGCTTTTACAGACACTTGGGTCGGTGTTTGGGCGCGGGAGAGGGGGGGAGTGTTATGGAGAAGCATAACACCACCCTCTTCCCTCGATCACGCACCACACTTCGCCCGAGCCACCCTCAACACAGCCACCCGTCTCTGCACGTAGACTAAGAGAAGCGTTTTGCGAAGGGGGAGGGGGTTCTTGTCGCGTCAACGAAGCAGCTTCGCTCCGGTGATAGGCGCGCTATTGTGCTGCACCTCGGCGGTGGGGTGGGGCGCGCTACGCCCCGAAAAGGAGGCCTTGACGAATATGGCTCTCCTTTATGCGATCCGGGGCGTAAACCGTCGAACAACCCGCCACCAGCTTCGCGCTTTCCAGCTGGATCGACGCGGGAGTATATGGTTCCCTTTAAAGTGCTCACGTAAAACCTTAACAGTCAACAGCCGCGAGCGAGTTTTATGCGTAAAGAAGATAAAGAAACCTTTTTTTAAATCGTTTGAATAATCAGAGTGATATTTTATAAACCTAGCGGATGCAGCCAAAATATCAGAATATTCACTAAAATGTCAGACAATTAAACCTATCTCTACTGAAATTGAGTTATACAGATTTTTAAGCAGTTCTTATTTAAATGCTTCAGATTTTCGTCAAGTAGCAAATCTGTCAAATATAATGAACTCAAATAATTAAGATGCCTTAAAATTTGTTCAATTTCCTATAATATAAAATTTAATACATAGTCGTTTTTCTTACCTTTTGTTGCTTTAACCTTTTCCCCGGATGAAAATGAAACCAGTTGACAATCGTAATTTTCGTGATTTTCGCTTTAATAGTTGATCCACTTCTCATTATATCAACCACATATATACCGTTTCGTCTAAATAAAGTTATTAATAATTTTTTTATTCAAGTATGGAGATTGCTTAAACGTTTTCCGGAGATGTTTACGAAGCACCTTGACTTAGGCTACATGCATTGCATATTTGAAGTCCATGACGCATATGGCCAAGACGTCCGTTCCATTTCCAGACGGTGAACTCATGTGCAGAGGGGTTAACGAAACTGGTGCAGCGATACAAAAAGCGTTTGGAACTGAATGGCGATAACGTGAAAAAAATGAAGTAGATTTGTAGTAAACTCAAACCGTGAATAAAAACTTTTTCTCAAGAGTTAATTTTTTTTAAATAAGCAAACGGAGTTTACCTTACTAAAATTCCTCGTATTAAAAGTAATAACCGATTGTAATGAAGCAGTTAAAATTATTACTGTTTAGGTTCAATACGTATTTTATCTTCTATTTGAGATTTAAGTGGACAAAAGTATGTTTTATAAAGTTAAGGTGAACTGGCTCACATGATTTTAGTCTTACCTATAACCACATTCTCGGATGTGTACAATTATTTTCCCTTTAGCTTGTGCTCAGATAGTGATGTTAAATTGACAACCTAGAAAGTGGTGTCACGTAGTTTCACACTGGACGAGGCTACGCCACAAAATATTTTAATGCCCTTGAAACAATTCCTACAAGTGTCACATCCTGTGTGCGGCAAAACTTAGTAACTTGTGCTCACGCCGTTGTCGCAGCTGTTCCCGGATAAACTTAAACCGCACGTACAGTGTGCGGCCGACCTACCTGGGCGACTTGTCCGGACGCCGCGTGTCTGCGACAGTTGTTCTCAGCGAGCCGATGACAGTCAGAGAAGTTGGCTGTGGTGTGACGAAAAAAAATTGGTTGTCTGTAAAGTCGGTTTACGGACGATAGTTTACCGTGACAACGTCATAACAAAACATTGACGAAATGTTTGCATACTTTTATGAATAACATTGAATAATTTTTATTAATGATCACTATTTTGTATGGATACAAAGAAGGAGTGAAATTAATCTACAATTGAATTGATAAATTAACTTTTATTTGCACTCATTAATTCAAATATGTTAATTACTTTAACGAAGAGATTATTTTAACTATAACCTATATACATGTTTGCTATTTATCTTCTACCAATCTGTGTTATTCTGTTAAGGATAGGACGTTTATAGGAAAAGTAGGAAACGAATTGGTTTAATGTGCCTCGAAAAAGTCAAATCGATGGTTGTTACAATCGAGTGGAAGATAGATAGATGCGGCGCAAGCGTACAATGAGCGTAACGGGACACAGCGTAACGGGACACAGCGATTCGGGACACTTTTTCGTGCGTGCAGCCGGCGTTCATCGATTTATTAGATTTTGTCACGTCAAAATGTCAATACCGGAACCTTGACGCGCGCTTAACCGCGATTAGCACAAAACAAGACATTGCGCACGAGGTATTGAATACAAGAATGTTGCACTTGCGAATAAACCCATGATAAATATATATACAAACAACAAAGAACATTTTCTACAATAACATTTTATATGTACCTACCCTATACACATTTCAAAATGTGTCGGCTCACTAGGTCTAGTGGCTAGCGTGTTTGAGATTTTGCAAACCTTCCCTCTGGTTCAGGAATGGTTGTTTGTGATGTTGCTTTCACTTGGAATCGTCCCTCCTCAGCAAGCATAGGGAAGTACCGTCTGCCGTCACCGTGGTGTTTACTGCACTTACGACGCCCAGCAGTGGATGATACGACTTACCATCATGGGTGACGATCTCAACTGAGACATCTCACTTATTGCAATATTTTTATTTTAAGGATGAGTTAAATGGCCATGATATTTCAAAAGTTATTTCTATTAAATGAATATTTTATACCAACTTTATATTTCCTAAACCTTTAATTAAACATTTTAATATATAACTTCCATAAAATCCTTTAAATAATATTATATATAATAAATACGGCAGTTTCAATAAAGAATGTTATAAGACTAGGAATTGTTTACATAAGTTTTTCGTTAAATTACATAAATTAAAAAGCAATAAGTTGTTTCACTATGCACATTAAATTAACATAAAATATTTTAGTTTCATATATGTTCATATATCAACTCAGATGCTACGTTATATCTTTTGTCTTACATTTTTTGGTGATAAAAGACTTGAATTTAGATTTTTTACGAAAATCGTCCTTAAATACACATGATTTACGAATAGAAACATTTCAGAGGAAAGCGTTCTTTGGGGTTTGAAATATAGATCATGTGTGCGAAAGGTAGACAAAATTCTACAAATATTTCTGCAGGTCTGGACGGCAGAGAAACTTTCTACAGCGTGCGTGGAACGGAAGACCAAAAAGTGAGAGGAAGCTTGAAAAATAAAAGATAGCTGAAAAAGTGGATGGGAAAGATACACACAGAGGGTGAGTGAGGAAATTTCGTTGCAGTAAAAGGAGCCTGCAGTAGAGCCATCCCACAGCCAGATGGCTGTGTTTGTTTTCTTTAACACAGCCGTGAACATGTCAGGCAGAGACCTTAGACCCATACCTTTCTCCCTTGCAGGGGATAGTCGAGTGACATGAAAGGGTAGCCTCTAAAAGAAAAAGAAAATAAATTAGGTTTCAATCTAAGGAATTTATCTCTTTGAAACCAGAATTTATCATTCTATATCCGCCTACATCTAACGTCTAAACATAAAAATATGAGGACTTGTTTTGAAATGAGTCTCAATTTTTAATTTTTCCACTGTGAAGAAAAAATAAATGTCCTAAACTAGTTGGTCTATAGTATTGGCAAAGAAAGAGTATCCCAAACCCGAGAAACGACAAAAAAAAATATTTTCCTACGGACTACATTTATTATGATCAACTGGCTGAGACCCTAATTTTCCACGGCATATTGAATCAAATTTGTGTAACAAGGAACTTAATTATGTCTTTAGTTTTTCATATAAGTTTGATTTTTTTTAAATTTTTATGCTTAATATACCTCCGCTTTTACTCTAAAAAGAATATATAAACACGACACTAAGTAAATGATGAAGAATTAAATTAATACTAGTTTAGAAAATAATTAATTAATTACCTTAAACTAACTTATTTGCAGCTCTATTGGAAGGAAGGGTATTAAAAATGTTTTGCCTACCATGATGAACAATTAAAAAATATTTTGACTTTTATATAAAATTATCATAGTTGTTTATTTAAACAATTGACGCCAATTTTTATTACGAAGTTTTCGTATGTTTAAAGGTATAACTTTACTTTTTTAAAGGATCGTCTCTTTTATTTTCCACTTGAGTTGTAGTAAAAAATAAATTTGATATTATATTAATATTTTTTGAATTTATTACATGAATTTCCGACAGAATATAAATGTCTTTCAGCTCGGGTTGGCTGTCATTTCAGATGAGGATTCGACACCCCTTAAAGCTTTTAAACTAAGAAAGCTACAGAGTCGAAGTAAATATATCTTAGTAGAACAGACTTTTCTCATGTTCGTTTCGAACTAATCATCATGCTAACATTCGCAGTGGTGACGTAATGAACTTTGGAGGTGAACGTCAAACTGAAGTCAGTGAGATCTGTGACTGCGAGAGTAATAGACTGATTTGCGTGATTTAAACTTAAAGTTGCTCGTGAGTGAGCACTGAGTGGTGCGAGTTGAATAGAATAACTAGAAAGTTAATAACTTTGGTTTTAGAGCCATTAATCACCAAATGCCTAAGCTAAAACGGGCTATGTTTGAGAGACAAATGAAAAAAAGCAAAATCGCCGAAGCAGAAGCAATAAAAAAATGCAAAGATGTGTCTTAGGTATTAAATGAGGCAAATGTTACTGCGATAAATGAGCTAGTGGGGCTAAACGAGCCCCCGAACGAAGCGTTATGCTCTCTAATTGTTCTGATGTTAATATTGAGTGAGTTGAGCCAGTGTTTGTGAACGATGGGCCGAGTTTGTCGCAGTTAGGTGTCACAAATTTTTGGTGTCGCTATTTTTCTGCCGTAGCCGCTCGACCATCAAGTAAGATGTTCATCGAATTCACGTCATAAAATAAATCAACATAAATTTTGTATTATTATACTTATTTCATACACAACCTTCCCGTTAATCGCAATGGAGGTTCATGAAACAAATCCCTATTGGCTGTAATCTAAAATACAGCCTATAGCGAATATTTGTCTCCTATTTTGGTAGATTTAGAGATGTAATATTTAATGTTAAAATAAATTTACCTCTTTTTTACAATGTGAACTAAGGGATGTTTTATTTTTAATACCTATGGGTGATTTTGATTCTGCGATGTTCACAAAAGAAATATATAAGGATGAATCACGTGTGTCTCTCCATTTTTGAAGATTTCTGTAACTTCCACATATGGCAGCACCTTGTTGACACATTTCCGTCCTAATCTATTTCCGTTACATTCACAAAATTACTCCTACCAAATGCCGTAGAGCGAGAGCTAAGATGTTTGTTTACACATCAAAAACGATTTACGCAAATATACAATAAAACCATTCCTTAAATGAAGGATATAGTATCGAAAAAAATAAATGTATCTGTCACCACTTTAAAAAGGTTTTTGTACCTTAAATATTGAGGTTTAATTATGCTACTATCATAAAACAGTAAAATTTTGATTGCCAATATTTGTATAGTAGATGTTATTCTAAATATAGGGTTTTCGTAGCAGAAAAGGCAATAAAAAGAATACTTGAAATTGTATTTATCATATTTCCACTGCTCTCTCACGTCTAAATGGGTAGATTTACGTGATTTTCTTTTGCAGTCGGTATTTCTGACATCACTTATACTGACATACTGACGGAGTGGAATACTGTTACGATAAGTATCCTGTTTTCCCTTTTTGCATGACTCACATAGAATTTTGTTCCAGCCATTCTCACTATATTCGTGGGTTTTTCTTCTGAAAAAAGAAAATTTGGAGCTGTTTCCTCGCCATACTCTTTTCTATATCCATCCCTCAATATATAAAATTTTGGTCAAGTGAAAAATGTTCAACGAAAATAGTTTTATTCAAAGTGAAGTAAACTAAATTCAAATTCTTTCTTAGTTATATACGCATTCAAATAGAAGCAAACAAGCGGAGGATATCACTTACGCATGAGCACACTTTTCAAACAAAACATTATTGTAATTATTTTTACTTTCTCATCATATTTTCAACAGAGAAGTCAGTTAAGACAGAAATATATAGGGTAAATCCAGGAGAGATGGACCCCCTTTTTTGAAACTCTTATAATTTTGTTATTTGTCAAGATATTGGTGAATTAAATTTCGCTATGATATTCTGGTGAACTATGTATATGAAAAGCAAAGGTATGTGTAGAAAATTTACGTTAACAAAGTGAAGAAAAATTTTGAAAAATTTTGCAGTACTGGTTCATTTATACCATATACCTAGGGTTAGATGGACCAGCCTATATAGGAGAGATGGATCAGCATTGAGAAAGCTATTTAATCATTTATAACTAACTTTAAATTCATATTTAAGCACTCAATTAAACAAAAATTGTTTCTGACGTACAACAAGTCTACAGTGCCTATACATAAACATGTTTTACAGGGTCTTTCTTCTTTCAGATGTAGTTTTTTCAAAACCCATAAAGATTTTAGTTCTTTTTTTCCACATACATCGCACTTATTTTCGTACTTTGTGCAGTTCTCATGCAACCAACGGGAACACACTGTGCATTTAATCCAGTCTTCTGTACTTTTTGTAGTATTGTTGTCCTCATTACACCCAACACATTCATCTTCGTCCCAGTCACCATCATCACTGTCATCATACAAAATTGGCTGAGAAAATCCTTTGATGTTTGTTTTTTTATGTTTGGTAGGTTTAACAGTCCTAGTTAGGATAGCTTCTTCTCTCCGTCTTTTTGTTTCTTCTTGTTCTTTTATTTTCTTCAGTTTGTCATGTTTTCCTTGGGTAACACGTTTTACATTATCCTTAGAATTTAGTACTTTCGAAACCCTTGCACTCTTACCACGGGCTGTAGTTTTTTGTTAAGATTGGAATAGGTGAGATGTTGTTCAAAATTTTTGTTGGCGTGGGGTTGTCGTCCCCTTTGACTCCGGAGACACTGGTGGGACCTGACGAAGTTCCAGGAGTCGCCAGGCATTCATCACTGATAGGATGTTCGAGATGTCTTGTAGGCAAGGAAAATTCGAGTGGAGGGGTAGACCTATCGGTGACTATGGTTGCTTCTTGGTTTGATGCCAAACCAATGTCTGGAGAGTGTAGTTGAACTAAGTTCGTTTCAGTAGCTTCAGAAAGTGACGTTTCACTAGAACCTCTTGTGTCAGGGGTAATGATTATAAATCTTCGCTAGGTGTCAGGTGAACGTAGTCTGGTACTGCAGACATGTTTAGCGGAATAATTCCACATGCCTTGAAGCCGGAAACTGCATTTTATACAATCGCTGATTTGGACCAAGCACATCCTCGCAACTTGCCAAATTGCAGTCTCGTAATTTGCCGCAGTGGAATGTTCCTCATGAACACATTACATTCTTTGTTGTAGTTAGACTTCAAAGATTTAAAAAAGCTTCTGTCAAGTGGCTGCAAGAAATGGGTCGTGTGACTAGGAAGGCTAAGGAAAATTATATCATTTTCATCAGCGAATTCAAGCATTTACACACTGCTGCAAAGGGAGGAGTGTCCGTCAAGAATCAACTGTACTTTTCCAGCAGGCATTCTTTGCAAAAAGTGATGTTCCAACCAGTCGAAAAATAATTCAGAGGTTATGTAAGCAGATGTCACGTTCATTGCAATCATGGAACCCGGAGGCATGCCATCACTGAACTCCTGTTTCTTATTCTTCCCTTTAAAAATGCAATAGGGAGGAATGTAGTTGCCCTCGCCATTGAAACAACATACAACCGAAATGGTTTCACCTTTTTCTCCAGACGTAACAGTGCTGACATTTTTTGATCCTTTTATTCCAACAACCTCTCCTGGTTTGTTTAGTTGCAACCCACTATCGTCCACAATTTAAAAGTGCTCAGGCTTACCTATCAAATCATTTTCAGTCAAAACATTTTCTAGTAGGTCAAAATACTGTTTTACAACTGTGTTATTCATTCCGAGAGCTCTATTCTTAGAAATACCCTCTGACTTTCGGACTGAGAGTTAAGGATTACGAATCAGAAACGAGTGCAGCCAATCATGACCTGCTTTTTGGGCGTCTAGGTCAAATTTGTGTTTAATTTTCATTTGTTCGGCTAGCCTTTTTTTTCATTTTCCGTCCCCAACAATGAGGATTTCAAATGACTACAAAAAGTTGTAAAAAATTATTATAGGCTGTACGAGGTAAAGTGAGCACTTCGCAACTTTTAAATACGAACAAGAACACGTGAGTAATATGAACACTTCATGTAATAGGCTCATAAGTTATTATTTATATCCTATTTAAAAGTGGCCGAAAAATAATAATTTGATCGAATGATAAAAGTAACTATGGCCTCAAAAGTGTTCACTTTATCGCATACAGCCTATATTGTATTTTTATTATTTAATTAGGCCTAACGGAGAGAAGAATTTACCTTAAAACTTTGGAAATTAACCTACAAATTACTTAACAATATGTTTTGTGACTAATTGTTTTATAGAAACGACATTACAAAACTACAGCATACTCATTAATAATACGTAGGCCCATTTAAAACGATGGTCCATCTCTCCCACGATGGTCCATCTCTCCCACTTTATTTTGGTCCATCTATCCCGATCGTTAGGGAGAGATGTACCAGGCCGCCATTACGTCCCTGTTGTGCCCAGCGTAGCTACAGAACACTACAAAGATACGTTTAGCTTGTTTACATGTTGTAAGGAATGATGGTTCAAAAATATTGCAAAATACTTTCTATACGACACAACTGCGTTTCCATTAACAAAATTTTTGACCTACCTGTTTTCTATTTTCTTTAATATCTTCTCAATATACTCATACAAATGAACTGAAACAACACAACACGCGCAATACAGTGGCCACGACACATTCCTACCAACCATGGCGCTTTCTATTAGCAGGTTCGTGAACAATGCCACCGGTCCATCTCACCCGGTGGTCCATCTCTCCTGGATTTACCCTACCCATATCAGAGATGTCGAGAAAGTTATCGGACGAATGATTTAATTCATAATCATTCCAGCTCTCACATCGGACACTGAATGAAAATGTCTGGGCTTGGGTTCGAAACTATGACTTGCGCAATACGTGTCAGTGATTCACCATCACACTGTTTCGCTCCGTTACAGGAAGAATAGTGTCGACACAAATGTGCATTCATCACTGTAATTGGAAAACAGTGCTCTAACTAGCCATTCTCACTAATTAGGAATTACCATTTAGTGACGATTCGGGTTTCATATTGACTGCTATTAATAGCTGGTTATTGTATATAACTTATTTCCTAAAAATCTATAGCTATAAAGGCATATCAATGAGTACGTAACACACTATCTTGCCAATCTATGTTTAATGTACATTTATATCCGTGCAACCAATAAGTAATAACGGTAGGCCTCCAATAGATTTTTTTTAAGTGAATTTTTTTTATCATTTGTAGCCAATTTTTCTGGCGTTAATCATACTGCAAACACACAACAAATTTTTAGACTGCATATTACTCTATGAAAAATAAAATAATTTCGTGATGGAATTTTTAATTTTAAAGTTGATGTTGAATCCGTTCAATGAGGTAAAAGTTTGTTTGTAGAAAGTATATACAGACTGATTTCTGTCAAAGAAGCAAAAACCATTATTCATACATATAATTAGTGTTTGATTATAGTTTTAAAATATAAAAGATTAAAATTTTTTAATGTATATATTGGAGTGCATTTTTTTGTTAAATAAAATACTAATATTATAGCGTCACGTTAATAATGCTGAAAAAAAACAACAAAATGTTAAAATTCTTTGACGCTATATTTGTTCCAACACAATTTTCCAGGCTAATAATTTATATATTTTTTAAAGTTGCGACTGTTATCTCGTTATAGATATTAAAGTTTACAAAATTTATTCCAGAATAGTTTCACTACCATAAAGTTTACTTTGGAACAAAAATACGATAAGTAAATCCCTCGATGTTTGCCAAACATGCCCGGTTGCATGTTGCCCCATGTGCTTCCGCCATATTTACTACTTAGGCTCGTGGCTATAAAAGGTTCTGCATGCACGTGCATTTATCTCTCAACCTGTTAAATGACCGTTGTTTAATGCGAGATTATTTTATTGCATTTTTGGTGCATGCTAAATTACACCCCCTCAATCGCCTAAAGAATTACAACCTCAAAAAAGCAAGACTGGATAATCCCGTTCTGTGGGGAAATGTCACAGGTTCAGCATTTAAGCATTTACCTGCGACGCGTTTGGTACTCCTGTTGTTGACCACTTACCGCCACTCCTTATCACTTATCACCATTATTTATCACTTACCGCCCCTCCTTATCACTTACAGCACCTCTTTACACTTACCGCCGGTCATCACTTACACGGCTCTGCAAGCATGCAAGAGCATTGGCTTGCAGTCATCGTTCGGTGGCAAGGTGGTTATCTACAGTTATTTACTACAATTATTTACCTGTTACTTCGGTTAGGTAACAAAAAAGCAGGGTATACCATTCCAAGAGGTCTCCTATTCGTATCTTAAATAAGACGGCCCCTTTTCTTTTCTGTTTATTAATTTATTTTTGTTAGTTTTGGAAAATAATTCTATACATATGATGGGTTGTTTCCTTAATATAGATAATTACCAATATTTTCCCCCTAACTTCTCGATTTTTGATGTGTAAACATGTTAGCTCTCGGTATGCGGAATTCGGCAATATGAGAGAAACTTCGTGCATGCGACGGAAGTCAAGGGACGAAAATGTGTAACCACAATGCTGCCATCTGAGGCGGATGTCATGATAAAAATTTCATAGCAGGCAAAGGGTAACTTCGTAGTATTAACTGTTTAATGATTTTTTCCATGTAAACAGTATTTTAAAACAATTCCTTGTCGAAAGTAAGGTTCAAACCCGGGGTTTAGTATTTTTAACTTTAATCGGAGCTGTTTCGTTACATAGTTAAACCTTTCGCTCTGCAAATCAACCGATTTGATATTCGACGTAGGTGCCCCGGCAGCGAATTCTAACGACGAGTAAGGAAACTAAGCGTGATTCGCGTCAATATGAAGTTTAAAAAAATTTCCTATAGTAAACACTATCGGCATTATTTTAAGAATTCTACGTTAAATTCCGTGTCATACTTTCCTATTATATGTTTATTTGCAGAATGAGAACAAATAAATTTGCTTGTTACCGTGTCTCTCTCAATTTTTTTTATATTTCGTTTGTCAAGTTTTATGTTTATTTATAAGTGGTTTCAAAAAAACATCTTTTCGATACTTCTGTCATTGTATCTTTCTGTTTCAACGAAACTTATTACGATGAATCCACCTGGGCTCTACTAAGTATTGTATTTTTATGATCTTTTCTTGACGTATCCTTCTGATACCACCCAAGGAGTGTATTCCAACAATAATTTTATCATTGTATTTTTTATACGGCCACTTATATCATTAAAGCAGATAGTAAAACCTATACCCTTATAATTAAATCATTTATCTCCTTTATTCTCAAAACTTTACAATCATAATATCACAAAAAAAATCAAGAAGGCCTACAGGTATATATATATTTGCAAAATTAGAATTAAACTTGAAAATATATATTTAACTCGTAGAAGCTAGAATGTTTTTGTTTTATCAGTTTTTGTAACAAATATTTTCAGTAAAAATTAAATTATGTGTTTTTCTTTGAATCCTGCACTTCTTAATTCATGAATTATAGTCATTTTTTTTTTGGCGATGGATAAATTTTCAGCATTTCGCGAAACAAGTAGAAGTCTTTACCTGTCGACCAAACTGTTTGGAAGTTTCCACGACGTGTAATCAATCTATTCTGCTGCTGCCGTCTTCCATAAATGGTTATTATTAACATTCATACAATTCTAGAGTCTTCATTAATATCAGTAGTATCAGAGTCATAATAAAAATCATCGACCCAGCGATCAATATCATCATGAACCTGATCACCAATACTGCTATTTCTTTTTTGCATCGATTCCACACATTTATCTCAGAGATTCATCATTGTCTTCTATTTTGTTAGCTACTCATTCATCTGTATTTTTCTTAAGTTCACGAAGTTGACTGGAATTTAGAGTTAATATTTCTTCTTGTCTATATGGAATTTCTTTCATTCAGTATCTTTTTATTACCAGATTTTAATTCAAAATTCCTAATGAGTTATGGGAAGGTTTTGCTAAAATCAGTTAACCTTCTCCGATATTTTATCATTCATCTAATATTTAAATTTCACTTTACTTTTCTGATGTTGTATGATCTTACTCCCTATCATTGGTAAGCGTATTTGTACATATATATATCGATGTTTATTCAAGATATTTCTTCGACTAAATGATGTATGCCACTCGTTGTAACTAAATGTTTTTTGAACCCATTTAATACTCGGTCTTCTCATGACGATTACAATTATTTCTAAAGGTAATCTTCTTGCAGCACTCCGGTCACCTTTTGATAACGTTGAAGGCATTTATCCAGAATCCATATTAGCTGATGCGACTAAGAGAGCTTATATTAAAATACCTACCTCAAACAGGAATTTATATATTAAATAAGACAAGATCAAAGTATTTCCTCTTCTCACAAACAAATTCCATCACGTACAGATTTTAAATGTGTTATCTTAATTTTTATATGGAATTTATTTGTTGAAGAATATTCGTAAATCATAATCGAATGTTGCTCCATCGTGCTACATTTGTAACCACATGGAGTAAATGGCTAAATATTGGCCTCACTACTACGCTCTTTTTGTAGCAAGATGCAATCAGCTACATTTATGTTGAAAGTTACTAATTTTCAGTATGGCTGACAATATGATGGATGTTAAAGCACTACTTCACTCTAGCGTGTAGGTTATACATTAAACCAGTAAGGCGACAGCGAACTCTAGCAGACGAAAAAGAAATGTCTGGTCCAAGATGGCCGCCATGACATCATACTGGTTCGCGTGGTACATATGTCCTTTGCCATAAGTGGTGGGGGTCAGTCTGCCATAAGTAACCATGGGGGAAGTACCAGTTACATTTTAAAATTAAATACCTCACCGAGTTCAAACAGAATGTTTTTATATTAAATTTTTATAAACTTGTTAATATATAGTTATTAAAAAGGTTTAAGTTATCTCCAAATATATATAACAATAATTACGAAACTACAGGTTGGCAGACACCATATTAATTCAAAATTGCGGACTCTAACCTGGCGGAGTTAAAAATTGCGAAAGTACTAGAAAACAATATGGTGGAATCTAATATAATTATCATGGTCAAGCACATCCACGATGGCAGCCGGGGTCAAGGTCATCCAATATGGAGGTCGGGGTCAAGGTGAAAATCAAGGTCGTCCAATATGCGTCTGTGTTCAAGGTAGATTTGTAGGTCGTATAAGATGACAAACCTCCGACAACCCCAATCCTCACCCTCAAATTTTTAGCAAAATAACTATTTATATACTATTCACTACAATGCTCTGTTTCTTAGAGCATTATACCTAAAAATGTTTCGGAATTTTTTTTATGCTGCATTTTGGAAAGAAATTATTCTTTATGATTTCAGAACAAACATCTTTAAAAAATATGCTTGGAGTTAATATAAAATAAATAATTTTTCATACGGTTATCATATTTTTACATGTGGTATAGTTCGCATGCCAGTGAATAAAATATTGTTATAAATTTACGATACGGTAATCTACGGCCAGTAAATATTAAATGCACCGTCCGCTTCTCTTAAAAAATTACATAATAGTATCAGATACTTGGATTTACTATCGATAAAGCATATTATTAAATGTTATCATCCAATTGCTGACCATAATCTTAAAAAAATATTTTTATTTAAAATTGGCATTATTTATTTTGAAGACTGTTCAAGAATAATTCGAACGACTAGTTCATGACAAATATATTCGGCGCGAGGAAAAAACATTTTAATATCGAGAAAGTTTCACGGGTACAAGGGAGTTTATCTTTCGCCAGCATGTGGGGAAAATGGTTGCGCAACTTCCTAGCCACATTTTAGGTCGGAGAACTTTTAATTTCAATTAAAAAATGCTGCGGATACTGGGTTGGCGGTCCGAGGAATGCGTGGAGAGGGAACAGCAATTTCAAGTTTGCGGGCGTGGAAAGCAGCCCCTTTTTGGATCTTTTTTTTGTCAAAACGGAACCGTTGGCTGCCAAGTAGCTCGGCATTCCTCTTTTTTTCTGACCTAGAGGGATGACAAGACCAGCATGTGGCATAGAAAACATTTCCTCTTAGTGAAACGAATTTTGGTTGAGACACTTCAAGCGAAAGGAAATAAAATGTCATATTGTCTTTCTGACTTTTTAAATATTTTACAAATTTATTTTTGAACCCTACACGTTTTATAAATGTAAGGTTTGTGTGACCTATCGATGCACATATGTAACAAAATGATATTTTTACCTACTTTTTATTATTTTACTAAGAATTCATTGAATACTATTCGATCGAATCATTAAAAATCTTTTTCATTATAAAGTTCAATTATACTTGTCATTCTGATTGTCTATAATAAATATCCAAAAATATCCACATATTTGCCTTTAATTTCCGTTTTTTCTATAGTGTACATAAAATAACTAGACCGTGTTCCAATTTGTAATAAAAGCTTTGTTTGGGGATTCGATGGGTCTTCCATAGTGCATTCGATGTCAAAAATCTGAAGAAATTTTGCTGCGTATAATTTTTTTTCTTAATAAACGTCACTTTTACGGCTAGGTCACAGGATGCAATAAATATTTAGCTCGCAACTGGATATAACAGTCTATTTAAGGAACGGATATGCCATGAATGATTTTAAGCAGTCATTGCAGCGTTTACCTAGAGTTTTTTTCGGGAAGTAGACGGACAGGTATTTGAACCGGCGGCCTTTAAAAAGGCTATGTCATTGCCGTAAAACTGTGTTGTCTCACTCCAAGATTCAGTGTTTCTCATCCACCTGGGCCTTTAATGGTTGTTGCGTTTTATTTTTTTTTTAATAGTGAAACGCCAAGTAACCACATTAAGGTGTCCAGACAAAATCATTATTTTTTTTTCTTAAAAGTTTATAAGTGTACTTTTAAATGCTTGTGAAAAACAAGTATATTTATGAATGCAATTAAAAATATGAGAAAAATATAACTCCTTAAATCAAACTGATTTAAATTAGCTATGATATATATTAACTGAATTAAAAAAAAACTTTAATTAATTTTTATCCGCTATGCAGTAGAACATATGCCTTAATATTTTCTAAACCTTCACATTCAAGGAAACAAGGAACACTAGGTACTGGTTGCAAAAATAAAAAAATATATTCTCTCTACAAGGTTCACACTGGAACGCTCTTTATATCCACATTAAGAGTCACAGGGTGTATATAATGCTTCAGATAAAACCTCTGAAAGCTTCCAAAAAAAACTTTTCTCAAAAATAAAAGCTGAATGTTAATTTATCTTTCTAAGTGTCTTATAATACGACTGGTTGGTCATGCTTAAAGGTAAGTATATAAATATCATTTTCATTTGCTGCCGCAACTAATCTAGTTTGTATTATCTGTTTAAATATGTAGGGCCTACTCTAAAATAACACTTAACTCTGAAAGTAAAACATATAGTTTCACGTTTAAAAAGTACTTTTTTTTCTTTTTGTTAATTATTTTGGCAATAGAATTGTTATGTATTTTGCTACATCCTTTGCCTCACTGAAACTCATTCTAATGTTTAAAAATTCTGTAAATATTATACTGGTTAAAAACGTTTATGAATTTCATGATTTTATCATTTCACAAATTTTTTTTATCGGCCTTTATATTACTGACTCAAAGGAAAGGTTGTATTTTAATTTAAGCTCTTTAGTTGATCGACTGAACATTTTTTTATGTTCAATATTTTGGTTTTTATTGTGCGCACAGTTTTCCCCATATCAAAGAGACATCCCAGCGTATGTTGACAAAATCTGAATTTCATGAAGTTGAACATTTTGAATCTATAGCCTAGACAAACTTTCTTACCCCATAATAATTATATATTTACCATTTACTTTACATCCGTGGTACGTTATCATTAACCATGAGGCCGAAAATATCTCCGAAATCTGACCATGTTTAAAAATGCTATCTTAAATATCTCTGAATAGTAAATATTTTTATAATTTATCTGTAGCTGGTTAACAGCTTTCGAGATGGTAAGATGCAATTTTGTATTTTTGATAGTGTAAGGATTTTACTGTACCACCACACTCTAAGTGACTACAGGAATATTTTGTCTTGTACTCACATGTACACACACAGAATAAAAATTTATGTACATTACAAAACATTTCTTTCGTAACCAGTTGCCAAAAAAATATTTTATTTTATAACAAGAAATATATTGTATTTTTGTACAACACGTGGCTATGTTCATTTTTACACAAATAAAATTTTTTTTCGAGATATAATTATTATTTCTTACGAAAATTGGTGCACAATTTAACAGATGTCATGTATAATTGATACCGAAGCTACTGCAGTGTGCTGTAGCCAGTCACTCGAATGGTTGGTTCCGAGATCTTCTCTCCAACAGTAAACAATAACTAATACACCGTAGTGCAAGTACTTCTAGCAGTTAGGTACTGAATTCTGTGAGAAAAACCATTTAAACCTATTAACTATATAAGTTACGGTCTTATTGTAAAGAGCTTTTTGAAGGCAAACATACTTACGAAATTGTTATAAATACATTCGTTTTTTACGTGAAAAACCCTACCAATACTTAAAAAACATAAATATATAACTATGAAATTAAACTAACGAGAGTAACAGCTTACTTTTACTGATGTTCGTTGCCCCAAAATATATAATTTGTAGAACCGCAAACAACCAAGCTGTGTAAAAATGTATTGTTTTTTGGCGTTATGTTTACGCTACAAATTAAATTTAAGTTAGTGAAACTAGATTCCAGTTACTCCATTAATGGAAAATATTAAAATAATAATCATATAACTTTTAATGAACTAAAAAATTTGTTATGTACTTATTCTTTAATATAATAGGTAATCTATCATCTAAGTACTAATCTTTAATTCTGAAAATGACGTAATACGCAAAGAATGCAGTTACATAAAAATGTTAAACAGCAATTTTTTTGCTTTTGCTTTATATTTAGGTTTTTTAAAGATCTTATTATTTAGAAGATACATATATATTTTAAAATTAATTATTTTCCTTTTCATATATATATATAAAACATCTGAAACTTTTTTGTTTGATGTGAAAGAAATTCAAATAAGAGCTCCCCTTAATTTTACATGGCTACTGACCACAATAAAATAGTTTTGTGTGTCATGCAAGCAAGAACTCAATTTTAATTGATAATAACTTGCTAAGCGCCTTGAGCAAACATACGTAGCATATTTTGACAAACGGTTTTGACGAAAGACATGTTATAATTTTAATAAATGCTGGTAATTTTTTCTAATAATTCTTTACAAACACAAATATATATTTATTTGATATAAATATGTTGAAACATTAAACTAGCCAAAAGAAGAAAGAGTATATTTATTTTAATTTTATGAACCTAGCAGTAGTGCACCTACAATTAATTTACTTGTTAATTAAATCATAAATTGGAACTTACAAGAATCCTTGATTGCAAAGGAAATAATTTTTTTTATGTTTATTATTGTTTCTTTGCAGTTAAATATATTGGTATGTATTATAGCCACCTAAAATGTTTTAATGGAACTACCTACTGAAAAGTTATTAATTTATTTTTATGATAAGAAATAATTTTTTTTATTATATCCACATATCAAACCTAATTTAACTGACCAACAAATAAAGTCGCTATTAACATTTTGAATACTTTTGACATTAAAAAAAATATGTGGCGTACACAAAGTTTTTTTTTTTTTTTTTTCGGCACTCTCGATCAGCCGATGTAATCCCTTCCGGGGATAATATTTTTTGCCTGTCGAAAACACTTATTATTCTTCTTTTTTTTTTCCAAAAACAACCCTTTGATTCAGTTGTTTGCTCAATCCATGGATATACGTATATATGTATACACACCGTGCTCACCCACTCCCTAGTCGCCGCTCGCCACAATTCCCGATCTGTCGTATCTGGCCGAGGAGGAGATTCGCATCGCTTGTTTGCTTTGATGTCACGTCTGCCGAACTGAATGCATGCCTGCACAAATTCATACCGCTGTCCGCTCCCCCCACCCCCCGTGGCAGGCCCAACACACCGCCCACCCTCCCTTCCAAGCTGGCGGCCATGCTCGCCAGACCCGCGCTTCTGCGTCAGAGTGATGGCCGTGTTTTCGCATTCTGCCCGCGGAGCACGTTCCAAACACAAGCGCCCGAGCGAGAGAATCTCCGGGACAGAAGAGCTCTACAATCGATCGAAGTCTCGTGCTACGCACTTCCGAAACACCAGTGAATCAAAATTAGTTCCATTCAAAAATAAATATTTTTGACGTGACAACGTCTAATAAATCGATGAATGCCGGCTGCACGCGCGAAAAAGTGTCCCGTTACTCACAATGTCCCGTTGCACTGTGTCCCGTTACGCTCATTGTACGCTTGCGCCGCATCTATCTCTCTTCCACTCGATTGGCCTATGAATCTACTATTATATTAAATAGGTTAAGGCGGGCTTTTCAAAAGTAGCTTTTAAATTTAGTACTTTAACTAAACTATCATTTCATCAATGTTTTGTTATGACGTCACGTTAAACTATCGGCCGTAAACTGACTTTACAGACAACCAATTTTTTTTTTTTGTTTTTTGACTAACAATATTAAATATCCGTTAACAAAAAGAAAACCAGAAATACATTTTCACCGTACTGTTCCCTCATCATGATCATTATAAACCCGAATATTACGAGAACACAGTAGCATTTCTGATGCGAGGCTCAGGCTGCGCTACAGGCTCAAAGAGCGCCATCTTGGACTTGTGAACCCATGTTCACTACCTTAGAGGACCTTGGTATTTGATCTTGACGTTGACTGCTATTCTAGATGATCACACCCGTAGCCAACATATTGCACTCCACAATTATGAGTTCCGTCATCTCGGATTATAAAAAATACCAGAGACCGCCATAGTGAATTTCGCTTTTTTTAAATTATTATAAAACTAATCGCTTCTGTATTGGGCATTGTGTTAAACTAAATACATATAGTTAAATATATATAAATTCCCTGAATAATTAAATAAAAACAAAAACTATTTTTTTTTGTTTGACAATTGTACTATGAAATTTGCTGATATTGAATCAGGTTTCAAGTCTGTGCTGCCTGTGGTGCCGAAAGCCTTTTTGGATTATAACGACAAAAATTCATCTTAATTGACCCTGACCTTTGACCTTTGAGCTGACCTTGACTCCAGCCACCATTTTTAATTCCGCAATTTTGTGTTCCGGAACACTCATCCATTTTTAATTCTAGAACATTCTGCCATCTTGAA
Source organism: Bacillus rossius redtenbacheri (assembly GCF_032445375.1). Taxonomy (NCBI): domain Eukaryota; kingdom Metazoa; phylum Arthropoda; class Insecta; order Phasmatodea; family Bacillidae; genus Bacillus; species Bacillus rossius. The sequence goes on along the minus strand of NW_026962010.1, from coordinate 12,848,144 downwards.
TTCTACAACGTTGTCATTTTCGTTATGCCCGCCATATTGAATGTGTATGACATAGTAAACGTTGCACTTTTTTACTGATATTTAAAAGCTGTAATTTTTATGCTAAAAATAGGGGAAAATGTTTTAAAATATAAAAATTTAATAACATTTAAATATAAAGAACTGACGCCATTTTGAAAATTTTTCGCCATTTTGAAATTTTTTCGCCATCTTGAAAATCCATAATTATAATCCAATTTAAATGGGAATTTTTTTAAAATTAATACGAAAATATTTAAGTACGAATTTATTATTTTACAAGTGACCTTTAATATTGACCTTTTACCTTGACCTTGAACTTTGAATATGACCTGACATTGCCCTCTAACTTGACATTTGACCTTTACCTTCACCTCTGACGTTTTACCTTGAGATTTTACCTTGACCTTTGACCTTTAACATGACCTTGAACTCTGAACTGATATGCCATTTTTTATTTAACCATCTTGGAACCAAGCACTCCTTCCTTCGAATCTTGCAATCTTCGTAACGGCCTCCATCTCGAAATTCCTGGTTATTATCCGATTTATATGGAAAAATGTTACAAATCGTGAAAAAATAAATAATTAAAATTTATAAAATAACTATGAAACGGTCCTTTATTCGATCCCGGTGAGGTCAAATATTAAAAATAGCGAAGATCCTCCATTTGCGGAAGCCACCGGCAAAATAACTTCCTACCACTAATTCCAAAGCAGGTATCGCGTCAGCCAGTATGACGTCGTGACAGCTATCTTGTTTCCGTCTATTGGAGGTCGTCGCTGACATATTGCTTTTTTTCTGATAGAGTGCGCTGCCACTGCCACCATATTAGTTTCATTTTTTTCCACTAAAGTGTAGGAATCATTTATTTCCAGGACGCCTCACCAACTTAAAATTTGTCCGCAATCTTAAAACTCTCTAATTATTAAACTATGAATTCGGGAAATTTTTTAAAATATCTTAAAAAATAAATCAATCACCTCTGTTTGATTCTTGATGTAGAATGTAGACTGCGATGAAATTTGTGATTGAAACGAAGGAAACGTCGTGCTACAAAAATTATTCTGATCAAGCTTACGATGATCACTGGGACAGTAGTGAACTTAAAAAAATATTTTAAACAAACATTTCAGAAGATGACAGCAGCAAAATATATCAATTACACATCATGGGAAAATACTTAAATATTCATCGATAATTTGAGACTACTGATTACTTGGCTTGGGGCATGAAACTACTCGTACCTCAACGAAGTAACCTTCATTCACATAGAATTGAGGAAAGCTGGCTACATACAATATTGACTTGTTTCACCTGCATTTGTATAAAATTTAAAAAATTAATTATATTTGGGATTTTACTAATAGTTGTTTTATTTCTAAAAATCTGTTTTGTAACTATCACTGAGTTCTCATAATACAGCTTACTTTTTGTTGAATGTCCTTCCAAATGTGCTTATATTTTTGTTTGTGCTAACGATTGTGCTACTTTTTCTGTAATGTGCTTCCAAATGTGTTTCCTTTTTTTGAACGAGTTTCCTTTTCGTTGATTACGTTTCCGATTCTTTTTTTATCGTTTCCAATTGTGTTTTCTTTTATTAAATATCCTTTCAAATGTGTTTCCTTTTCGTTAATAGTGCTTGTGATTGTATTTCCATTTTTGATTGATCTCCTGATTGTGCTTCCTTTTCGCTAAAAGTGTTTCGTAATATGCTCCTTTTTTTAAATGTCCTTCAAAATGTGATTCTTAAAAAAAAAGCTTCCTTTACATTGATTGTGCTTCCTTTTTTGAGTGTACTTCCAATTGTACTTCCTTTTTTGATTGTGGTTCCAAATGTGCCTACTTTTTTAAAAGGAGCTTTCTTAATTAATGTGCGTTTTTAATGTGCATCGACAATACTTTAGTGTGGACATGATTGGTCTCGTCTTCAGAGATGACTAGTCTATAAGTCTGGCATTAAACATAAAACACTTTTTTTAATTCTCGCCGAGTATCGAAGAAAAATACCTCTTCGCTTCTGATCGGATGTGTTTGAACACCTACTGGATGCGCCTGGTAAACCAACTGAATGTGGCCACCTACTGGACATTCCTGACCATTGAATGGATTTGTCTAGCTTACATAAATACGAGGCTGACCACAGACTGGATGTGTATGGCCACTGAGTGGAGGTGTCTAGCCAACAACTGGATGTGCCTAGTTAATCGACTGTCAAGTAGAAATGCCCTGAAAACTCATGAAAAGGACTCGCTTTGCCTTCTAAGTAGACTATATAAAATAAGGAACACTAATTATTTGCTTGTTTATTTTACTTGTGGAATTTACGTAATAAATGTTTATATGTAATACTAGAGACCTGCCAAATTCGCGGTTTCGATGGCCTTCAGGATAGACTGCACATACCCCTGTACATTCGGGCAAATAACGCAAGTTCATTGGCTGCCGACTTGTAAGTCGTCTCAGCTGGTTTGTCTGTGATTCAATCATTCTTTGATTGAGGGTTTTTAACTGGTTGAGATTCGTCCAGATGAACAGTAAGCCAATAGCAAAACTATCTAAGAGGTATATGTGTTTGAATTCTAGCCTATCACCGAATGAATCCGCGAATTTTGCAGGTCTCTAGTAATTACGTGGTTTTATTCCTCTAACCTGTAACTATTTTGGTAATTTTAATTTTTTTGCTTTTATCACTGATTGAACTCAAGTAATTTATTTCTTTGAAATTTTTTAAATTTTTGCCGAAATCCTATCTTAAAATTTAGAGATTTTCAAGATGGCGGACATACTTCAAGATGGTGAAGCGTCCTAGCAATAAATTATTCTTGCCATTTATTGGTCAAAAATTAAAGTAATATGGTGGCAGCGCACTCTAGCAGACGAGAACAATATATCGGCAGCGACCTCCAGCAGACGGAAACAAGATGACTCTCATGATGTCATACTGGGTGACGTAATATCTGATATCTGCCTTGGCATAAGTGGTGGGAGGGCAGTCTCCCGTTGGCTACGGTGAAGGAAGAATCCGTCACAATGTTTAACAGTTTTAAAGTTTTATTAAAAGTTAATTAATTTATATTTTTTATGGTTTTAATTTCTTTCGTTAAATTGGATAACTACGGAAATTCTAAATGACAACTGTAACGAATATTGCAGCATTATGGAATTAGAGTGTTTGGTACCACGATAGTTAAATCCAAAATTGAATTTAAGTTCAAAGTTCAAGGTCATGTTCAAGGTCAAGGTCACAGTAAAGTTCAAAGTTCAAGGTCAAGGTCAAAGGAAAGTTCAAAGTTCAAGGTCAAGGTCAAAGGAAAGTTCAAAGGTCAAGGTCAGAAGTCAAGGTCAAATGTCATGTTTAAAGGCAATGTCAGGTCAAAGTTCAAGGTAAATGTAAAAGGTCAAGGTCAAAGATAACCTGTGAAAATAATTAAACCGTATTTAAATATTTGTTATATAAATTTTCTAAATTTTCCAATTAAGATCGGATAATAATATGGATTGTCAATATGGCAGAATTGTTTTGAAATGGTTGAAGTTGTATATATTAAAATTTTATTAATTACATTTTTATAAATTTTTAATTTTTTCTGAATTTTTAAGTAGAAAAATAACAGTTTTTAATTATGGCGGGCGTTCCGAAAATTGCAATATTCTATAATTAAAGATGGCGGAATTTTCTAGAAATCGAAATGACAAAATGTTTTTGAATACCAAACGACGACGACCGGGGTCAAGGACAAGGTCAAATATCAAGGTCAATCAAGATGGTGCCGTGACGTCTCAATCCAAGAAGGTGGTCGACACCAAAAGGCACCACAGCCTAAAAGCCTATTTCAGTATCGGTATTTAAATAGAGACAGGTATGCGATATTTATATTAAAACCATTGTTAGTCTAAGAAAGTTATTTACAACCACTTTATTATTTTCTTTTACTTGAATGTAAGCGATTGTATTTGAATTTTAATTGAACACATGAGTTTAGAATTTCACATGTGATCACTCAAACAGCATAAATCTTTATTTATTGTGAGCGTTCTTATGACTTAAATAATTTTATGGGCAAGACATAGTGAAATAGTAATTGATTCTTTAAAAAAATTTAGTAGCAACGATTATACTAAAAGGATAAAACTTAATACATGCAATATTAACAGTCGTTTCAATGCGAAATGCTATAAAATTGTATCTCATGTATCTACCGAAATCAATCAAAATTTTTAATAATTTACGGAACATTTTCAGCCGAATAGCTTTGGCGGTACGTTGTAGATCATTTCGGATGACAGGGCTGCCTACATATTTTCCACTTCCCCTTGATTATTCAATCAGGTTATTAAGCATTTTTGAATGACATATATTTGATTTAGTTTCTCCATTGTAAGTTATCATTCGCTGCGGAGGAAAAAAAAAGTGAATACGTTCGTGTGATAGACAATCATCAGTCACTTTTTAATTTCGTGATCTGTTGACAGTTCGATGTCCATCAAGCCAAACACGTTTAGCTTGATTATTATAACACGTGGAACCAATCGGAGAATGTGGGAACAAAATGGTTTTCCATTATGTCAAAATTTATTAATGTAACCACTCGCTTTAATAATAGTATGCAGATTAATTTACGTATTGTCATAATTACCTAAAAAAAAATCATCGTGCAAGTTATTTGACCGAATTAATATATATTCACTATAACAAATAATTTTCAATGAAACAAGGTTAAAAAATTTGTAGGTAAGAAAGGTGAACAAATTTAAAAAAAAAAAAAAACACTTGAGGATTATAAAAAAAATAAGTAAATTTCTGAATTAATTTTATTATAATTATATACAGGTACGTATTGTGCATCAGCGTAAAAATTATCGTTTTACCAATACAAATAACTCCGCTTACCCATCATAACTAATAGAATGAAACTGAAGACTTTCCAATATACAATCATTTGCTAGGGTTAAATAGAGGTAAAAAATTATATCATATAAAACTAAAGAAAGCATGCTTTTATTGTTGTATGTACCTAAGAGTAAAAATAATTATTTTAAGTAATTTGTTAGCAGCGATAGATTTAACTACAACTCTGAAAAAATATTTTTTTTATAAGCTAAAATAAAAATCAATAAATAAGAAACAATTGTGAGCTGCTTCTTACATTTTCATAATAACACTATCCTAAAGAATATAAATTAATGATGGAAAATTTAAAACAAATAACTGATTTCATCACTGTGTAGTAAAAACTTTGAAGTAACATTCGTAAAAAAATATTTGGTGACCAAATTTATCGCTTCTAGGATCTAGAATATAAAAATCATTAACACTTAACACTTGACTATTTGATTACATTCGAAGAGTTACATTGTAATAATGAAGAGTAGTATGTAAATTTATTTCCGACACCTGGGTTCTGGGGATGAGGCTGGACCAGATGTCTGCCATCTTGAATTTGGACGTCACGGAGGCCATCTTGATGACGTTGACCTCGACATCTGACCTTGACCCCGGGTACCATCTTGGATTCCGCCATTTTGTTTTCCACCATTTTTAAATATGACGTCACATCCTCTGTTTTGTTTACTATAACTATCTGCCATTTTAAATTAGGACGTAATCTTTTCTATTTTCGTTATGGCCACCATCTTGAAACTCCGAAATTATTATCATAAAAATAGGAAAAATTTTTAAATTTATAAAAAATTTAATAATTCATACTTTTATAAAAATTTAATTTAAAAACTCAGAGTCCTCGGTTCGAACTGGTGAGGGCAAAATAAAAATGGCAGTGGATCCTTTCCCCATGGTGGCTGTTGGCAGACTGACTTCCCATCCCTATGCCAATGCATATATGATACCCACTCCCTCATCTACTCTGCCCCACTCAACCATTTTGCCAAAAAAAATTTTTTTTCGTTATTTCACCCTCCACCTCCTACCACCCATACTTTTTCTCTGAACTACCCTCCTTTCTGAAAACATTTTTCTTTGCATTAAACCCCGCACACATTCCCCCACCACTTATTTTCCAAGAAATATTCACCCCTCGACTTCCTCCTTTTGATTACGTTATTCCCACCATATTTTCTAATACCACTACCCCCTGCACCCTTATTTTAGGCGATACATACATACTTAATGATCTGTGAGACTTCAGGTTACAACAATTCCTCACCCGCACCAGTCGTCTACCGAGGAGGTAATGAAGGTCGCAATCTTGGATTATGACTTTGCAGTCGCCATCTTGTTTTAGTATTCAGGATGCCGCCATTTTAATTTATTATTTGCTACCAAGAGCACTAGTGTTGTGTAGTACACATATCTGCTAATGGATGCTGCTACCCTATTGGTTTATTTTTACCCAATCGAGTACATTAGTATTTATTACCAGGATGCACGCCATCTTCTAGGCCATATTAGCCGCCATATTTAAAACCTGGAAATTGTATGCTAGCAAATCAGAAAAGAATATAAGAATTCATTAAAAAATCACTCATTAATATTTTGATTGATTATATTGATTGCAATCGCTAGGTTGATTCTTGTTATATCCCAAATTAATTATATTATAAAATACTAAGTAAATAAATTATCGAAGAAAATTCTGTAAAGCCGCTTTAATTACCCATCTACAACCCTTCAGAAGCCGCCTATGCTATATACTACACCATCTTGAAATTCTGTAATTATTTATCTAATAATTCGAAAAAAAACATTCTAATAATCATCAAAAAGTATTAAATAATATATTGATTAATTAGATCGATTTCATTGCTTGGTTAAAATTTTGCACAATGTAAAATTTTGTCTCTAAAAATTATTTAATTACTAATTTTCACTGCAAACAAGAACTCTATACAAGACAACTACCTAACCGAATACATCTACATTTTAATAAATCTCATTACACCTACAATGGAGTCAGTATTTATTGTACCTTATGATTACTTTAATTCCAACTACAAATGTATATACCAAGAGTCTCCAAATCAGGAAGCCTTCTTTTTCAATGCTAGGAATTTCTTTCAACAAAGTCATACCCAAACATCAGACAAAGAGACCAAGCGTATACGATTTACGAGGCATTATTTTTGGACACTTGTCATACCTTTCATCCAGTTCATGTCAAATATCAGGCATACAAGCCAAACATCTCCAAACCACAAGACCTAATGTGCATATATATTCAACATGCTTTATGCTTACATAAAGGCTTCTTTCGAACATATATGATAAAAGATTCGTCCTGCCAGAATCAAATTATGAGCTAAACCTTATGTGCTTAGTGATTACTATAAAATATATTGCAAGCATTTACACCAAAAAACTTCAAATTATAGAAAAAAATATCATTACACTCCAATCATATTCAACGAAAGAGTCTTTTAGTGACCTTATTCATCATGCCAGAGCTTAATAACATATGTATTAAAAACCTAAGAAGATTCCACCGAATCATAAGTGATTACAGTCGCCATAACTTAACACAAATCCACTTACCATTAATTCAATCATTCTAACCTAAACTACCAACCATATCCTACCAATATTATCCTACCTTTCGTATCCCATCGATACTTTCCTCGTTGTATCCTACAAAGGCCCACAAAGCATACTACTCCACTGTCCCATTTTTCGTTCTAACCTACTGTGATCAACCAAGCTAAAAGGCTATGTCTTCATTCCATTTTTTTCGAGTTATCTTACTGAGCTCAATCCAGAAATGAATGCCACTTATTTCATTCAAGAGGAGTATCAAACCAATGCCACATAATAATATACCATTAGTCATACTATTATCAAAATATTACAGTTTTTTAAATCACAACAGTTAGAAGTACTAATATTTGATAGCACGCATAATTACAGTCAATGACCTTTAACAATATCGAATTAAAAATGTAAAATTCACATGTTAAATAGAAGAACTAGGTATGCCAATTTTTTATATACTCCAAGAACGCTTTAGGCACCAAAAACGTGAAAATACGTTAGTAAGAACGATATAAAAAGAATTATATTTATTTAATATTTACTTGTATTTTATTTATTATATACAGTTAACATTAGTTAAAAAAATTGTTCTTTAAGGCCCCCACTCCAAGCACATATTTGTTTGATTATGGATAATTTTTCAGCATTTAGCGAACCAAGTAAAAGTATCCACAAATCATTCGGATTGTCTCTATATGTACGATGTGTATCTTGTTCTACTGCTTCCATCTTCTTTACATATTTCTTATTAATATTTTAAAAATATCCGAGTCCAGGTCACTTTCACTGTCTCAAAGTCATCATTATCATCATCATCGTAGCTAACAGCACTATTAAAATGAGCTGTATCAATATAATTCACTTTATCATATTTTTTTAAATATATTTGTTGTCAGAGATTTACCACAATCATTGATCTTGAGAGTTTCACATTATTCTAAATTGTTCTCAAGTTAATGGCTAGCTAAATTCTCATTTTCTGTAAAAGCTAGTGTTTCAAGTATTCTTATTCAATCCTTCAACCATCATCCCAAACACATTTATATCAGCAAATTATATAAGAAATATAGTATAAATTAATCTTAGGAACATCACCATCCTTTCCCCTAAAGTATAGTTTCTTACATGCAAGAGCCTTTCATGGTACGCCATGTAGTATTCTTCAAGTAAGTTGTTATGTTACCAGTTCCACACACAAATACCCACATCCTGTCAATGAAGTTGTTTCTCACTAGAAACAAAAAACACCTTTACGAGTCATTGGGTGTTTTATTAAATTATCACTTCAACTAAAATGACTGCCACACTTATTATTTTATAGAAAGGGCTCTTTGCCCAATAATTTATTACAATCATATCTGAAAACAAACATGTCCCATCTATATATCAAAGTAAAAGCTTGTCATAGGAGATAGCACAGACAAGTGCTAGTCACCTATAGGTTAAGGACCATGTGTTCGATACCTACCTCAGGCATTGAAGCAACTTTGTATTTTTTTTTCTTACCTCATTTATGAAAATAACTTCCAATTCATGTGAAGTTAAAAGTATTCACATACGACTAGCCCAAGTACCTAAATGTTATAGCTCGTTAACCTCAAACGTTTGAAAAATTCTTAAGACTAGAAGCAGAGGCTGGTCGAACGAGGCATGCCTACAGGCACCTGGAAATGAACATTGACCCCTCACATGCGGGGAGGGTTTTGCAAGCTAGCATAATGTCACGGCAGTTAGACTTTTGCACGGGACACGTAGCACTGCTCACATAGCCATTACGCCATTACGTAAAAAAAAACATTGTTAAATCATAATCCAGTTCAAGTAAAGTACTTGACGGAATCACTTCAAAGTACGAATCACGGAACCAGAACAGAAAACCAGCCTACGACTGTGTAACTTTAAAGCAAAAAAAAAAAGGGTGTAGTACACATACCAGAGTCGAACTCAGATATCATACAGTGAAAAACAACACTCTGAAAATTATAAACAGCTAGATTTTACAAAAAATCAAGAAATAAAATTTTTTAGCATATATTTTTTCATGTTCCCAAAATTCTTGTTAGTAATCAGTAACGAAGAAAAGAGAAATATGGAAGAAGAATCGCTTATCAAGTACTTAGAATCTTACTGATACAGACCATCCAGTTCACCAGGTTATTCACTAGTTTGTTTATGTGGTTTCAATATCGCCACAATAGTGTACAAAGATACATGTCAAGTTATGATTTTAAGTTTATAAAATTCTCAGAGTTTTGTTAGTTTTATTTCAGGAGTAAAACATTATTTCACGGAAATAATAAAACAAGTTCCTATCAGATTTGCTTTAATGCTACGCTATTACATGTCCCAGCAATTTAACAGTTTCATCATACAATAACACAAAGCATATGCTTAACACTCATGCATAATATATTACGAAACCCATTATCATCGCATAAGCAATTACCATAGAAACATTTTTAAGCATGGAGATGCCATACTAAGACAAAAATGATGTTAGTAAAATAAGCCTACAGCATTATTGTTAAAATAAATATATACCTACAAACGAGACAAAATTTGCATTACAGATCTGACCTTATCACAAAATTACTTGCTACCTGTAGTTTATTACATTAAGAAAAATTGAGAAGGTTGTTAAAATAAAACATTTAAAAAATTCATTCGTGCTATAATTTATTTTATATTACACACCTTTGCATACAATAACACAATTTTATGTTACATACCTTTGCATATATTTCGTATACATTTCTCAATCTATGCTACATTAATATTTATTTTAAAAATATTATTTATAGATCGTTTATAGAGTAAAAAATTAAAATAATTCATACAGATCATGATACAACTGTTCAGGAGTGTTAAACCCCACAGGATCACAGATAATTATGTTAGAACCCTAAATAAACAAACTTAATAATTTATTTCTAGTAAAACTTTAGTGTAACCTGTACACCGCATTTAACACACAGAAATTTTGCACGGTAAAGATTGCTTCTACAGCTATGATTTTCATGGTTTCGTGTACTACGTCGTTGTTCAAAACATTTACCATAGAAGCGACATTGATACAGATATCCATGGTTTCCCAGATGTACAACACTGCTGCAGCCAAATGCTTAGGAAGGCGTAGCCAATTATTTTGAAATTCGTAAGCATTTAGACTCGCCTATAAAAAATTAATTGAATTTTTTTTAAGTCTTAGTCTATGTAGTTTTCGCAAGAGTACTGAATAACCAGTATTTAAATAAGATAATATTTAATCTAGCTATTAGAAATTATTTCAAACAAACAAACAAATGGTTGAAATATTTAAATATTTAAATATTTAAAACACACAATCCACTCTCGAGAAAAAGACATTTTAAAGTTAACTGTTTCCGCTTTATGTTCTCGCGTGACGGGTTAACTCCGAAAGAAGGTCAAATATTAACTTAATTATAGAGCCAGGTTTGAATGCATCAATAATTTCTGTACCCTACAGATAAGTTGAGATTTTCCGAATCGTATTTTCATTATTTGAGTTTTTGACCAACTTTTGTGGTATTGCGATTCATCAATAATTTCTGTACCGAACAGATAAGTTGGAATTTTCCTAATCGTATTTTCATTATTTGAGGTTTTGACCAACTTTTTTTTGGTATCGCGTGCGGCGTCGACCAGTTGGTTCTCCAACCGACTGCGCCACGGAAACAGGATCTCGCGCACAAAAGCTGGTGTGGTCGTCGTCGGGATATCTCGCACGTAGGTTGGTAACGCAGCTTCAACACGGCTGCATATTTCAACGTTTAATTTGCCCGCGGCTCGGAACAGACCAAGGGGTTCTGCGGCTGGATGGAATGAAGAGGGGTGGGGGGTGGGCTTGAAGGGTTGCTTCAACGAGCCAAACCCTCTGCCCGTTGGAGAAGAGGGGGGTCGCGTAACCTAATAAATGCCCCCCCCCCCCCGTTTCACCCCATTTCCTTTCTCCCTCTGCCGACCGACGGCTTGGCCGAATATTAAACACCTCGCTGCGGTCAGAACGCGCAGTTGGCGAAGGGGAGATGGTGGGGTGGTTGATACCCACGAGTGTTCATCAAGCGCATGACGTCCGGTTGGTGACTAATTGGTCCAGTGGCAGCCGGTGCATTGTTGCAGAGCGGGGCGTCTGCCCTCGGTCCTGCCGTGACCACCAGGTTATTTACTCTTTCGGCGTGTCAGCCAACAGAGCTCAGCTGTATCGTCGACGGGGCTTCATTAGTTAAATGCGTCATCCCCCCTGTTGCATGCGCAATTGCGACGTGTGTACAGTGTTGTCGGCCGGAGATAACGTCTCCTGTTTAAAATTCCATCGGCCGAGATTGAATAACAAACGCTTTGCGAGAGCTGGCTGTTCTGACCAGCAGGTCACCTGCGAACACAATGTTGGATTGAGTTTAGTTTAATTCGAAAAAAAATGGGATATCCAAATATATTATAATTAATTTTAGATACATTAAGGGAGTATTATTCTTCAATTTATTTCTCAATAAAATTTTACAGCATTACTCAAAAATTATGAACATAATTTTAATATAACTTAGAACTTTTGAATGATATGACGTGAAGTAACATTTAGAAACTTTTTATATGAGTGACCATAACACTGTTTAAAATAATTATTTTTTCCAAGTGGATGAATACTCGGGTGGAGCTCGTGTTCAGATAAAGTAATAGAAGCAGCCAACAAAGTCACAGCCTTGAATACACGCATCAGTACTGTGCCGTTATCGTCGTACAGACATATTTTTACATATTTTCCCCAAACACATTTAGTTTCAATTTTTTTTACAAAACGTTGACTAAATGAAATATTATTGTAGTAAGCTTTTATTTTCTGTAGTCATTGCCGATTAATTGATACATTGATATGCGATGCAAGGGTTAAAATACTTTAACATTCACCTTTGTCCAGTCCACCCATCGTTACTGCTGATATTTTTTTGTGGGCTATAGGATATTAAATGTTAGCTTTACTTAGATCTTCTTCGTTACAATCTAATGCATGCCTGTCCACTTGCAGCATATGGCGAATTGCACGTGATTGTAAGCAGTTCCTTCCTGTCTTATTCATATTGTTTATAAAAAGATATAGACACTAAATTCACACTGATGTGGTTTCAGTACTACCAAAACACTCTAGTATAGTTTCGTTTGTTATTGACGTTGAATTTTTTTGTCCCAAGTACATTCTGTGGCTCTTTGACCAGCTGATTCTTCATTATGCCACCGAGCATTGACAGCCCACGTAACACATGATTAACATAATTTTATGTGTTTAGTTTTTAAAATTATTTCTTTCAAATTATCTATTGTAAAATATTTTTCATATTGCTAAGTTAATATAATTGTTTATCTTTAAGCGTCGTATTTTATTTATACACTATCGTGTATCTGATAACTTATGATGCCAGAAGGTCATGTTCAGGGCATTTATTAAAAGTATGCTATGCATCCCTCCTTTGAAACCTGATTGCACAATTTTGGTCAATATAATTTAAGGCCTGTACTAAACAAATATGGTTTTTTTAACACATAGTTTTCCCCTGTAACTTACGCCTAAATCAGGCTGTTTGAATGTAATATTTTCTTGACTAATATACAAAATGTCTTAATTTAAATTTTACAGGGGTATGATCTCGTTTCCAATTAAGTCCTTTAAATTATTACTAAATAAAGTTTATCAACAACATTTGATTTTGTCACCTGATAATTATGTTATACTGTTAAAAACTGAAACTTCAAAAGTATATTTTTTTATAATTTAGAAGCTACTAGTCTGAATTATAAATTTCATAAATTTAATTTTTGTGCACATAAAAGTGTTTAACAGTAATGCTTTCTTCATATGGTATTGTGAAGGGTCCAAGCAGGAAAGACTGCTACTTGTTAAGTTCCATTTTTGTGATGCTTTTATCAAAAATTACCCCGTCTACCACGCAGAGGATGTAATTGCGAAAACATTTGTAACGTGAAAACGAAATCGTAAATGTTTTGTATCGCATGGGTGAAATAATTTTACATAATGTCTGCCACAACCCTTCAAATAATGACCAACCACCTAGTGTTAATGCTTTCTCCGGTTGTCTTTAAAAAAAATTGGTTTTCTGTAAAGTCGGTTTACGGACGATAGTTTAACGTGACAACGTCATAACAAAACATTGATGAAATGATTGCATTATTTAATGGATAAAATTGAATTACTTTAATTTTAATAATAAAAGAAAAAATACTTGAAATTATACTAGTAATCAGATTTTTAAAATGCAAGAATAATTAACCTTTATTGCCGAAATTGTTGTTGTAATAAGCAATGAAAACCAAATTAACTTTTCACTTCATTTTATAAACAGTCGACGAAACAGTTCACGTGTAGATGACTTGTAATTAATTTTAAAAACTGGCGTTTAGCTATAAAGTTAAAATATAATTATGAACCACTTTTCATATAAATAAACTGTAATAAAATATCTAAAATAACCTATTATTACTGCACTCACCGACAGATGCTACTTTTTTAATAATAAAAGAATAAATATTTGAAATTATACCAGTTATCAGGTTCATTTTCTTACATACATTTGACGTAGAAATTATTTCATATTACACATATATAAACAAAGTTTTAAGTTTTCACTTCTGTCGGTGCGGCGCAAGCGTACAATGAGCGTAACGGGACACAGCGTAACGGAACAATGTGCGTAACGGAACAATTTTTCGTGCGTGCAGACAGTGTTCACCGATTTATTAGACGTCACGTCAAAAAAACTATTTAATTATATATAGTCTGATTGACTTTGGCATATACAGTTCCACTTGTGCTTTTATTGCTACGTGTAGAGGAAATCTCATGTAAATGTCAGTGGTAATGCCTTTCTGTGTAGCTGTCCGTCTTCGTTAGTAAGCTAAACAAGCGAAATTAAATTTTCTGGCCGTTTGACGAATTTCAAGAGGCGGTACATCCACATGCAGCATCTGTCTAGTTGATGTAATAATTGTTTGTTTTATAATTGACATGTAAGTTGTTACTTTTTTCGGTAGGTTATTTTGTTGTTAATATGTCAAGTAGGTGAGAAAATATATATAAGTATGTATAATGTGTCACATTGCAGGTTGTGCAGCTACGAGAAGGTTAGAAATTACAGTAAATGTACGTACTTTTTAACGAAGAATTCCCCTAAAATAAACGAAGAGATCTTCGTAATTTAAAATAACTGAATCTTTTGTAGAAATTAGGCTATATCCCGAGTTATGTGTATCTTTTTAAAAAGGTGAACACACACACATTGACAAAATATGATTATTCTAACTGTAGGTTTAGCCAGTGTTTTAATAATTTTTTTAATAATCACAGACTATTATGGGTTCATATTAAAAGTAAGTGAACACAGTGCCGTAAATTTACGAAGATCCCTAGATAATTTGTACAAGGCATTCTTTTCAAATAAAAGATGAAAATATTAAACAGTGTACAGTGACAAATACAGACAATTATATAGTAGTAAGTGAAAACTCGCACCATATGTGTTGCGTAAAAAGATTATATTTTAAATTTTTATTTGTTTTCATTACTACATTATTGTTCATTTTACAGTACACAAAATTAAATTTTCAAATAAATAAAAATTAAATTTGATACACCTGAGTAACATTTTAATGACATTTAGTGATTTAGTTACTTTAACAAAATGTTATGTCCAATTGAATTTCGAATGATTATTCACGTGACAACGTCTAATAATTCGATGAACGCCGGCTGCACGCACGAAATAGTGTCCCGAACCGCACATTGTCCCAATACGGATGTCCCACTACAAATGTGTCCTGTTATGCTCATTGTACGCATGCGTGGCATCCCTCTTCCACTCGATTGGAGCAACCATCGATTTAACTTTTGAATCATAATTTCGTCGTTTGAATTATTAATATTATGTAATTTAACGATCGTCCACCGATTTTCAGCACAATCGGTACGGTTATTTAAAAGTAATGTTGAATATTATAATACGTTTTGACGTGACGTCTAATAAATCGATGAACGCCTGCTGCACGCACGAAAAGTGTCCCGTAACGCACATTGTCCCACTACGGATGTCCCACTACGGATGTGTCCTGTTATTCTCATTGTTCGCATACGTGGCATCTCTCTTCCACTCGATTGGAACAACCATCGATTTGACTTTTCAATCATATTTTCGTCGTTTGAATTAGTAATACTATGTAATTTAAAGATCGTCCACCGATGTTTAGCACAATCGGTACGGTTATTTTTTAAAAGTAATGTTGAATATTCAAATACGTTTTTAACGAAAAATGGTGTTTTACAGTTACGCATAATAATTCACATTACACCCGGGATCTTATGCACAATGTTTTAAAAAATATTGTAACATATTATAAATAAGTTTGATGTATTTGGGATGCGTAATTGTTATAAAATAGTGTTATAAAAACGAAATAATATTATTCCCCTACCGTGAACAAAATTCGTATAAATATCTATAACATCTGAAACTATTATTTTAAATATTGCCTCTTGCTCATGCGGTTAGCATCGCTGACTACCAATCAAAAGGTTGATGGATCGAATCCCCGCCGCCGCTAAATTTTAATTTTTGTACTTGTGAAAATAAATATGGCGCACTAGACACTACAAAAGTAATAAACATATTTGAATTAATAAGTGCTAATAAAAGTAAATTTATCAATTAAATTGTAGATTTCATTTCACTCCTTCTTTGTATCCATACAAATTAGTAATAATTCATTAAAAATTATTCACTTTAATTCATTAAAGTATGCAGAGGTAGATTTTATGATACAAAAAATAGAAAATTTAAAAAAAATTACTTCCTCAAAGAGTAACATATTTTTAACGAACAATGGGGTTTTACAGTTACACATAATAATTCAAATTACACCCGGGATGTTTTTCACAATGTCTTAAAAAAATATTGTAACACATAAATACGTTTAATGTATTTGGGATGCGTATTTGTTATAAAATCGTGTTATAAAAACGAAATAATATTATTCCCTTACCGTGCTGCCATCTACGGTGACGGACGCGAACCGAATGAAACGCGATATCTATACGCCATCGCGGGTCCCAGGCACGGCGAGTGCAGTAATAATAGGTTATGTTACAATTTACTAAGTAAATATGGTGATTTATATAATTAATGATAGATATTTGATTACAGTTATTTATATGAAAACGTGTTCATAATTATATTTAAACTTTATAGCTAAACACCGGTTTATAAAAATTAATTACATACAAGTCATCTAGACGTGAACTGTTTCGTCGACTGTTTATAAAGTGAAGTGAAAAGTTAATGTGGTTTTCATTGCTTATTACAACAACCATTTCGGCAATAAAGGTTAATTATTCTTGCATTTAAAAAATCTGATTACTAGTCTAATTTCAAGTATTTATTCTTTTATTATTACAAATGTAGCATATGTTGGCGAGTTATGTTAGATATTTTGATTATAGTTTATTTATATGAAAACTTTATTGCTAAACGCCAGTTTTCTAAATTAATTACAAGTCAGCTACACGTGAACTGTTTCGTCGACTGTTTATAAGGTGAAGTGAAAAAATTTGGTTTTCATTGCTTATTACAGCAAGAATTTCGGCAACAAAGGTTAATTAATATTGCATTAAAAAATCTGATTATAAGTATAATTTAAAGTATTTATTCTTTATAATTAGGAAATGATTCAATTTTATTGATAAAAGTATGCAATCATTTCTTCAATGTTTTGTTATGACGTCACGTTAAACTATCGTCCGTAAACCGGCTTTACAGAAAACCATTTTTTTTATACGAAATTGATTCAATACAGATATTTTGCGATATTTTGGAATATTATTATATTAGAAAAAAATAATTTTTTTTTCCACCTAAACAAAATTGCTTGTCTGTAAAATCGGTTTACGGACGATAGTTTAACGTGACAACGTCATAACAAAACATTGATGAAATGATTGCATACTTTTATGAATAAAATTTAATCATTTTAATGAATTATCACAATTTTGTATGTATTCAAAGAATGAGTGAAATGAAATCTACAATTTAATTGATAAATTTACTTTTTTTTGCACTCATTAATTCAAATATGTTTATTACATTAACGAAGAGATTATTTTAACTAAAACGTTTATGCATGTTTGCTATTTAACTTCTTCCAATATGTGTTATTCTGTTAAGGATAGGACGATGATAGGAAAAGTAGGAAACGAATGGGAGTGTTTCAAGTTTAATGTGCCTCGAAAAGTAAAATCGATGGTGGTTCCAATCGAGTGTAAGAGAGATAGATGCGGCGCAAGCGTACAATGAGTGTAACGGGACACAGCGTAACGGGACAATGTGCGTTACGGGGCAATGTGCGTAACGGGACATTTTTCTTGCGTGGAGCCGGCGTTCATCGATTTATTAGATGTTGTCACGTCAAAAGGTTTAAAATAACTTCTGTCATCTTATTTAAACAGAAGTTGTCATAAAAATTTCAAATATGAAAATAATTCAAATTTATTACAAGGCAAGAAAAGCAAACCTTTAAACGCATTGATCACACAAGCTACTTCATTTTTAATGTTTTCTTTAATTTAAATTTTAATTTATTTATCCAAATATCTGAAATTACCTGACATTGATCTTATATATCCTAACTTTTATACCATGCTGCAATATAATAAACACTAACACCCTGCAGTGCGTAGCACCCAAGAGGAATGATTTATTATTTTAAAGCTTGCAACTTGTCCAGTCCTGGAGGGGTGATTCCAAACTTTAACAAGTATCTTAAGCTTGTTTTTTCTTTGTCATATCCTACTTAAAAATTTGAAATTTTGACTGTAGTAAAAGTGGTAGTTAAATATTTAAAAAAATCCAATATTGACTCCCGCAAAACTCAAGCAAAGCTCAAAGGATCACGAAACGTCCGCCTAATGTCAATCCTCATCAGACAGACACCAGTGAAATATGTATTTTTTTTGGAGCGATTCTTCAGTTTTAATTGCTACATGTGCAATGGAACGTCCCACTAAGAGACTGAAATTATTTAGTAAAATTCGTTATTTCTTATTGTTTAATAAACAGTAACAACATATTATTTTATTAAGATAATATTATTTATTTATTGTTTACATTATAACATTAGATTAAAATTAAATTTTAACTGTCTATTCTCGTGAAATAATTATAAATTATTACAGTATTTTTAATATTTAATAACGTTAACAGAAGTATTATAATTACATTATTCCTGGAAAAACGGTTCCTGCAGACTGGGCATGTTACCCGTGACTGGGGGTGCAGCCCTGGCCGCGTCACGGAGAAGAGAACCGTGACGCCGCTGTGCTTGCTCAGGTGGGATTGTTCCGCGCTGGTTTGTTATTGCTTTCCGCGGGATCAAATGGAAAGGGACATCATAAGCAAACAGTCCTAAACCCAGGGAGAAGATTACAAAAATTCACTCTCCGGCCGGGAATCGGACCAAGGCCTCTTGACCCACCAGCCAGACTCTCTAGCCACTTGATGAGGATCTTTCCTATGTAGATGATAGTACCTAAATATCAATGACGTTATGGTGACTGACTCCTCTGGAAAAAAATTCTCATAATTATTTAAAAATTAAACATGTGGTTAAATATTTTGTTGGTAGAATCAACCACTAAAATGTACAGTTATTAAAATAATATTCGGAGAATTATTTAATTTTGGTTTATCTTCCCCAGACAAAGATGTTGTCCTTTGGCTTCAAAAGCAATTTTTTTTTGGTTCATAAACAAGTTTCTCATTACTTTCATAAAAACCTTTACAATGCCTATGATAGCGGTACTGAAAGATATTTTTTGGATACTTCTAAAAAATTATATGCTTTTATCTTTTAAAATACTACTTATTTATTAGCCTATATTTTAATTTTGAATAAGATAATATTGAAATATTTTGATTGTTTTATTTAATATATCTCTTAAAACGCGTTTCTTTTGTAGGCGTAGGCCTAGTAATAAGTTTTTATTTGGATAACATAGGTTACAATAATAATAAAAACTAGCAGTGTCGAAAATACCAAACATATATAGTTTCCATTCTACCAAAAAAAAATACTTTGTATATTATTTACATTGAATTTAATCCAATGTTCAGTAAACTATAATTACTACAATTAACAACTTTTGCAAATAAATATTTTTCAAGAATTTTGGTATCTGAGTAAAGGTGACTTAATGCATTTAAAATATATTTTAAAATGTTGTATTTTGTTCTATTAAAATACATAAAATTTCAATTTTTACTGTGTACACCCTAAGCTGTTGCTATGCAATAAACATGCTGGCTTTAATTTATTATGATAATTCAAATATTATAGAAGAATAAAGTGTTTTATTTACATAAAAATCACAGCGTATTTAAGCGATTACAAACTCAAAAAATGTTACAAGTTTTTTAACTTCTGTGCGTACACACGACCAAGCACTAAAAAAGGTTCAGTCACATCCAAAAAAAAAAAAATCCTTTTGTTTGTACGCGGAAAGTTTTATCAGCGCAATAACTTTTCTGTTCCCCTTTGAGCGGCAGTGACACGGATGTAAATGTACGTAGCTCTACGCTGCTGTATCATTTTGCACCGGTACGTACAACAACTGCCGTCAGTTCGGAAAGATTCTCAGGCTCGCTCTTGACGTGTTAGCCAAAGGCCCATAATCCGCTGTGTTAACCCGAGCTGCAGAGGTGGGGTTCAAACGCACATCGCTGTCCTCTTTATTCATCACAATAAAAACAGTCAAATATAAAAAAAACATGATTCTCCCATTATTTATAAATTACGGGGAAAATGTTATTTAATGTACAAAACAAGAAATATATGAGAATATTCAATCAGTGATGACTCACCCTTTGGTTTGGTCGAAATTCATTTCGGTGAACTTATTTTACACAACTGCTCGATTTTCCAAAATCCTAATTTATTTAAATTAAAGTTCACTACTGTATACGTTGAACCAAATATTTGGTTAGAATATGTATAAATATATAACATTGCACTTAAAGTCTTTAGTTTAATTAAAATGTGCAGAAACATTGTGTGGAAATAAATAACATATATAATGACATACGCTTTTCTTATAAATTTGTATTAAATACCATTATTATTTCTTAAGTTTCTAAACATTAAATATTTGCTTGAATAATGGTGATATAAATATATATGAATGTTTGTTTTTCTTATTGGTCGTTTTTGCGTTCCTAAACCATTCATCCGATTGCGATGAAACTTTGCACATTTCACATTTGAAACACAAATAAGATCACTGGCTCGTGATATTTAAATAAAAATAACCCTTGAAGCAGAATTCAATAATTATATAGGATATTTTGTTATTTCATTGTTAACGAAACCTTCATATGATCTCCATGAAATTTTGCACACTTTACGTTTGAGACACGAGTCGTATCAATGGAGGTATTAGTGTATGTAGTAGGTGTCTGTTCTGAACCTGAAGTCAACTGGTAAGCAATTGAATAAACAAATCGTAGCGTATAAAAGCATATATAAATATTTTGTTTGTTTGTTTGTCCCATATAATCCGATTTCAATGAAACTTTGGTGAATTTTTATGTGCATGCCCACAAAGGTTTCTTAGTAAAACCATTATAAAATAGGTGGAGCACGAACCGTTTCAATAAATTTATTTCATGTAGTTTATCGGCATTTAGTGTGTTTTCGTTGTATATTTGTGCACGCGTGACAGAATTTAAATTAATTTAATATAACATAGATATAGAGATCGAAGGACAGAGTGATAAAGAGATATAGTTAGATATAGACTGATAGAGTGAGATATAGCCTCCTGGGATATAGAGAGATCGAGAGAGGCGGAGAAATAAAGTCTGTAATATAGAGGGAGATAAAGCAAGGTAAAGAGAATGATGTAGAGAGTTAGATAAAGAGATATATGTATGTAAAGAGATTTATAGATACATATTTAGTCATAGAGATATAGTCATACTTATAGAGGAGAGACATAGAGAGAGAAGTGTAATATAAAGAGAAATAAACATAGAGACAGGGATATAAAGAGTGAGAGTGTTAAAAATATATATAAATAGAGCGATATAGTTTTATAGAGAAAGATAGAGGGTTTAAGAACTAGAAATAGGGATCAAGATGTGCTTTGTAAGTATGTGCCTACTTTAAACAATTTACAAAAATAAAATAGTATTGAGCATTGCAACGCAAACCGTGCACTAGCTAGTTATATAAAAATTACTCATACTATGTCCTTATGACTAATAACATACCAATTTATTTTGAGAAATGCAAATAAGAATGGCTTTAACTATGCCAAGCTGCTTTAAATTTATAAGCCGTATAAAATTATAAATATATGTTAAGCTCAATTACTAAAATTTTATTTGAAAACCAAATTTCAAAATGTTAATATAAAATAATGTAAGTAAAATACAGAAATAGTTGCTCTTAAAACTCTTCATATGTTGCATATATCTTTTGAAGTGGTATTTCACCTGCGTTCGTCAGCCGCGCGTCTTCCTTTCCCTTTTTCCCACCTCTCCTGACGTCATGCCTAGTCTTCCCCCCCCCCCCCTTTTCAACCGCTTACCAAAAGTCGCCTCTGCGCATGCGCGGAAGGGAGGTTGTGTTGGATTTTTCTTCTGCGTCTACAGGCCGGTCATCACCCACATTCGCCGATGGGATAGACTTAAGTTCGTTGCTTGATCTGGTGGGGGTGTTTTGTTAGTAACACCAAACCGGGCGTTGCCTCAAGGTATATGATGTGGGTATGTTCGTTTTCTTTGATTGCGTGCGTGGTAGTTGCACATCAACTTGGCTTCCTCATGTTCCTTCTGTTCTAAATTACGTTTCGGCCACCCCCTTTCTTTATAGACGTTTTGTGTGCTTAGTGGCACTGTACTTTTGACCCCATTTGTCCGACGAACAATCGAGAGGCCACGCTGGATCAGGTTATTTTTATGTGCCTTTTCATAGCCTTGTGTTTAATGCTGTTACTTTTTTTGAAGGCTATGGGCACCTGCTCGGCCCGGGCTTGTTTCTCACATGTTTTATGTATCTACGTGTTTCGTGTTAACAAGTCATTTGCCCGGTCTTAACTTCAAGGCACCAGTTGTCTTGCTAACTGCTCTATTTGCCTCATAGGCGTGTCATTTTAACTCGCCTCGCTCGTCAATATGGCAGTTGCCTTTGCAGATCGTACCCTTATTAGTGTTTGTATTCTTTGCCCGCGGGCTAATATCAATAGTAGGAACTTTAGAAAATTAATTTTAACTATCCCTGCTTTTAACGACTGTACATGTAGGTACTTTTTTTGTTGATTATCAGGTCGTTCCTTATATTTGAAAGTGCTTCTAGAATTTGCCCTATGATATTGCAAAAATTTGAATGTTAATTCATTAATGTAATGGGGCTATTGTGCGGTTTTTCATGTACTTTGTAACATATTCTAAGTCAACTGCATATAAGGCACAGTAATGTGCATAGCTAATGTTTGTATTATTGTATACCACTTTCGTATTTATTTTCTTTGTGGGTACTTTGAGTATCCTAGAGTAATTTCTTAAGAATTATCGCTTAGTTTTTGTTTATTTGATTTTTCCCCCTGCAATATTAATCATTGTAACCCATTGGCTTTTTGTATCTCTATTTACAGGATGCATCTTATGAAATGATGATTGGAATACATTTATCCTTTGGGTTTCGTTAATAAACTGTTTTAGCTTTTGTTCACCCATCATGCTCTCACAGCGCTACACTCAGTGTTCCCGTAGTAGAATGGGATCTTCCTTTGTTCTACTTTTTTTTTTTGTGAATCGATGCGTCGCTCGTTGGCAAGCTATTAGGAATTGGTCCCCAATAGGCTGCACTTTCACTGAGTTAATGTTCCTTTTAATATTGTTTAAATATTTGCGTTACTTTATGATAATATTTATATATGTTATATGTTATTTAACTTTAATTATATGCATTTTTCACATGCCCACCAACAGCCGAGGGCTTTAACGGTGTGCACGAACTGCGTCAGAGGTTCTAAATATTTAATGCATAAAGTCTTATGTTGTAAACTACTTCGACAAATTTACAGAACGCCTGCCTTATTGCGAGATGAAATTCTTCGTAACAAGGAGTAGTAATTTGAGTAGTAAAGCTGTTTGGATAACGCGACGCTTCGTTGTTTTAAATGGTTTGCCAAAGTGTCCAAGGGCACTTATCAAACAGTCCAGGGGTGTATGAGGCAAGCGAGAGCTTGGAGGCAACCAAATTTTACGCAAAGCGTCAACTCGCCAAAACGTAAATATAAAACATAAATTACAATGTTCGTTTATTGTTAGGGACAGGTAGGGACAGTTTTTTCGCAATAGTGACGTTAAAAATCGTTACTAAATTAGACAATAAATAAGAATTTTTTTATATTGGTTACCCTTTTTTCTTTAGCATTAAAATTAAAGATCTCGAAAAGAATGTTTTGAAGTTAAAAAATAAGTAATTTAGTCCATTTTATTAAATTAAATATTCTTGTATTTCTGGCTACGTTTGACGCTTGTTTTATTATACACATATAACTTATATTGTTATTTATTACTTATAACAAATAATTTATGCAGTAGTTTACTTAATAATTATTTCTTGTGAAAATCTTAATTTAAAAACTTGTAACAGAATAAGATAGTAAAATTAACATTATAAAAAGTCTTTTAAGGGATAATTTTACAGAACCCACCGTTTTAAACAAAAAATATATTTTAACATAATTTTGTGGTACTATTGAAAACATCAGGCTTTTAAAAGGTCATACATACTACCTTATGCGATAGGTCATACTATATATATGTATGTGTGTGTGTTTGTGTGTTGGTGTGTGTGTGTGTAGTGACACGGAAATTTCGCGAATTGTATGGCTTCAGCCTTATGTTCTCTCTACCAACGTTTGCTTTTTAAGAGGCCGTGTCACAAATTTGCGCTCCTATCTATATCAATGTTATTTTAAAAGTCAGTTTTTCTCAAATTCTATAAGAGGTAGGGGCCGGAAATTTTGCCTACTGAAAGTATACAATACATTTAACATAACCGCTTTTTTAAAATTTAGTTATCATATCATATATTATTTCTGTGATGAAAATAATATTATCCATATTTTGATTTGTCCACATACAGTTAAATTTTGCTTATATTTATAATTATTTAGCAAAAACTGAAAAGACCATTGAAATGTATTGCACATTACCTTTTGATCAGTGTCTTCATGATCATGATGGGTTTAAAAACCTGGGTGTAATCAAGTCTTTAAATATTACCTGACAACATTTATACTTAATAATTTGGAGATAGGCCTTTTTCATCCTCAGCCCCTGAGCTTTTACTATCTGGTCTGGCGACCAACCTGACACTCTTCAACCACCCCAGGGGTCTCCGATTGCACATCCCATCAAAAAAAAAAGCTGTTCGTTCATTTGTTTTTGTGTTAGAGCGAAGGTTTACTTCTCCACAAGTGCAACAGTCTTCACACATTTATGTCAAGAGAATATTCCGCTGATGTGACGCCATACGAATGTATTATTCGCGACCATACAACATTTTTGTTTGTCATCGGGGAGAAATAAAATCATGGTGTTTTTTATACAGGGAAAAACCGTCGTTTATCAAGCAAGAGTGGGGTGTTTATTTCAACTAGAAGAAAGAAAAACAGAGGGGAAAGTTTGCAGAAATGGAGATGCAAGGAAAAATTTAAGTAAGTTTTTTACCATATTAACATTAATAGATAGTAAATTGTCAACATCAGCTAAGAACATTAAAGATAATCAAGAGATCACACAAAACTTGTACAAATTAAATTAAAAGCTATATCCATAAAGTAACGTCGTGTGCAGAATGCCAGTGCTAAGAACAGTTTTACCCTCTAGGTTTATTATCATGAGAAATTGCTTTACATCTTCCCTTGACCACAATAATCCATCGTTCAATTAGTTTAGGCTCTGTTGGTGTTATAATTGCAGTTTTATCATATTATATTTGAAGATAATGAAATGGCTAAGAAACAAGGTTAGGAACGACAGACAACAAAGAAAATATAAAATGTATACTGCCTCTTATTTTATTGTCACTGACACAATTCGGAGTTCCATCCTAGTGTGTGAGTGTTTGAAGTGAGCATTAATTTTGTTATTTCGTTAATTTAGCATTTATTTTGTTGAACATGCATAGCACCACCATACTAAATGATCAAATTGAAAATTTTATTTGGCCAAATGATGAATCTTAAATAACAGTATAAACAGTGAGAATGTGCACGCAGATTGCTTTTTTTCCGATAATTCTGAAGCAGAGATTGTAATTGTAATTATTTGACATGGTGTAATTATTTTAATGGATGAATTCCGACATCTCATTTATTATAGTTCATTACATTGAAACAATAAAACACTACGTGGTGAATAGCTAAAATTTCTATGTTGAGATCACTATCACATCCAAAATGCGAATGTGCCACCTTGTTCCCCACTCATTTTGTCTTTTACTTTCAACATATATATCACAAAAGTTTTGTTGTACATCGAAATGAATAGATATGATATGTGCCATACATTTTCCTAATTATATTAACAAAATCCTAAAACTCAGGAAACTGAATCATTGACAGCAAAAAGTGCTAGTCCTGTAACAGTTTCAATAATTTTGTAACGCCACATCGTATCTCAACTAAACGATATGATGAAATATAAGATACAAAATTTATTTATTGTAAGAGTATGACTGGTATACTACTAAATTACATCCAACAGCTTCCAAAATGCTGATTGTCATGCTACGTCTGCAGAAGCATTCGTGAAGACTATTTTGTTTGAAGGCAAATCGTGTGTTTTCAATAATATTGCAGTGGCATGGCGAATGAATTAGTCACATTCAGCACAACAGTCAATTACGAAAATAAAATATAACGTTTGTAAATACTGAGTTTATATTATCGAGTAGTCAGTGTTTTCATAATTAATCACTGTCTTTCTTTAAGAAATGTAGTGGGAATCCTGAATAACACATATAGGGAAAAGGATGTTTGACAAAATAACTATATTAAAAAAATATATATTTACAGTGTAAATTGCAAAATTCTATTGAAATAATCTGCATCCCAAATATCTAAAATATCAAAGAATAAATTGGATATATTTTTTACAAGAATTATGTTAACAGCAGGTACTTAAATACTAAACAAAAAAATTATGTTACGTCAAGCATAATTTATAAGAAATGTCAAATTCAATTTTAAAAATGAATAATACATAAACTGATGTGCATGATACTGAAGAGACGGTCTACTTATATCACTCTACAAAAATAAAAGTAAAAATAATTTTTATATAGAAACTTGGCTAATGGTTTTGCGACAGCATTATTGCATGTATAAAACAGTTTTTTTACATTGATATGCCATCGGACGTGTGTGACTATCTGGGACAGTTAAAAATTACCCTTAGACACATTGTTTCTAAGACATAGGTTCAGGTTTAGTTGAGAAGTAAACTATTGCAACAACCTACCAGCATAAATGCGAAAATTAATTAGTTTGAAAAATCGGGCTTAGGATATTTTATATTTCACTAGCAATAACTTCTTGTGCTAGCAGTAATTTTAATTGTTTTTTATATTACAGGCTTTAAAGTATATCGATGCCTAATTTACAGATTTATGTGCAGCAGAAATGTTATGTCTAAATACATTGTTCCTTTATTATTATTTTTTTGCTTTGAAGAGTCATGTCTGTTTGTTTTTCAGACTCCAAGAAAGGGACAGCACCGAGACTTGCTTCTCTGGTATTTTACGAAAGTCACCAGAAAAGTATCAGCAGTCAACTAATTTTCCTGAAAAAACACCTGAACAACAGAAAGTTCTAGCAGCATCGTGTTCCACTAATAAGTGTCAGTCGGAACAGCAACAAGTTACCCCAGATGGTAGCAATGTGGATACTGAAGCGTCGTTTGTAATATCTGGAAGAAGGATAACTGACATTGATTATTTTTTTAACAGACTAAAAGTTTTGTGTAATCACGGACCACTAGGATGTGGCATACAAAACTTAGTTATCACAAATGAAGCAAGAAGAGGTCTCAATTCAATTTTCAGTGTGAAATGTAACATGTGCAACTTTCAAGATACTCTAAACACAGAAAACCCAAAAAGTGATTCTATGGACATAAATACAGCTGCTATAACGGGATCAGTCTGTATTGGCATTGGACACAGGCAGTTAGAAGAACTCACTGCTGCCATGGATATACCAACAATGTCCGCAAACACGTATGCTAAATATCATGACAAAGTGAGTGATGGCTGGGAAAAAACTGCAATAAAAGAAATGGGAATTGCAGTTTAACGAGAAGCACAGTTAGCTGTGGAACGAGGCGATGTCGACGAAGATGGATTCCCAGTTTTGACAGTCATTGCCGATGGTCAGTGGTCTAAAAGGTCATACAAAAACAGCAATCATAGTTCGCTCTCAGGAGTTGCTGCCATCATCGGATTTTACACACGAAAAGTTTTGTTTATCAGTGTGCGAAACAAATATTGTACAATGTGCGCTCGAGCAGCAGCTATGGGCGTAGAAGTTAAAGAACATATTTGTTACAAAAATTGGTCAGGAAGCTCCAGCAGTATAGAAGCAGATATTATATTGGAGGGTTTTAAAGCAAGTGTGGAAATGTATGGAGTGAAATATGGGACGCTTATTGCAGATGGTGACTGCAGTGTTTATAATAGCATTGTGACTGCAAGACCTTATGGAAATTTGACTGTTAACAAAATAGAGTGTCGCAACCATATTTTAAGAAATTACTGTAAAAAACTAAAAGACATCACAACAAACAGTTCTTTGAAAAACATATCTCTGAGAAAAGCACTGGGGTCAAATATTTTAAGAATGAGAGGTGCCGTGAAAGGAGCTGTACGTCATTGGCAGAATGAAAATGTCAGTGAATACGAAAAAATAGTAGGCCTGCGAAAAGACCTCACAAACGGACCCAAGCATGTATTTGGCGAACATTCCGAGTGCTCAGAATATTTTTGTAATGGAGCCAAGAATAATGAAATCAATTTTGTTCCACTTTTAGAAGAAAGCGGAATTTTGCATACCATAGAAGATGTTGTAAGTCACTGTATACTGCGAAATGCATGAAGTCTCTTGAAAGATGTGGACAGCAATTCTGTTGAACAATTTAACTCGATTGTTGCATAATTCATCGGCAGCAAACTGTGAATTTTTGCCTGCAGAGAGCTTACTCTGCAAGAAATTACGCTGCAGTAGTATCTTACAACACAAATACTCCTATCTACAAACTTCACAAAACAATGTATGAAAGAAGCCCTGTAAAGTACGTGAAAAGACTTGAAAACAAAAGAAAATCAGTACTGGAAATACCCCGAAATAATGCAAAGAAAAGAAAGACAATTATCTTAAAAGTTATTTCTTCACAAGATAAGCATTACGGACCATGTTCGCAGAAGCCTGACTTAACAGTTGACGACTACGAAGAGGCAAAGTCAATGTTTCTAAAGAATCTACCTGCAACTGCAGAGCAACGTGAAGAGTTGGAAAGAGGAACTTTATTACAAAGAGACAGTGGGCGATGGAAAGAAGTGCGTCGGAAATTGCTTACAGCTTCTAATTTTGGATCAGTTTGCAGACGACTTCCTTATACACCATGCGACAAACTTGTTGTCAGTATGTTGTATGGAAATTTCGACACTGATGACATGTTGTGGGGAAGAGAAAATGAAATTAACGCCATTCAAGAAGTTGAGAAAATACTTTCAGTCAAAATCAAACCATGTGGACTATTTGTAGACCCAGAACATTCATTTTTAGGTGCAACCCCGGATGGAACTGTTGACTCTGATGGCCTTGTTGAAGTTAAGTGTCCATCGTCAGCAAAAGAAATTTCTCCTGACGATGCTATACTATCTAGAAAATTCACATTCTGGAATGTAAAGGATAAAACACATGTTGATGTTATCAACAAGAAGCATGCTTATTACTATCAAGTTCAGGGTCAGCTTCATGTTACCAGGAAATTGTACTGTATTTTTTGTCTGTGGACTCCATTGGGCTCAAAAATAGAAAAAAATTATCGAGACGATAATTTCTGGAATTTTCAGATGAAAGAAAAACTTATGTCTTTTTATATGGATTGTATGCTTCCAGAATTAGTAGACCCCAGGCATACCCGCTCGATGCCCATTAGGAACCCAATTTACATCCTTCAAGCTATTAAAGAAAAAGAGGAGGAAAGGAAAACTTCTTGCGCAGAAAAGCAGACCAAGAAATCTGTACGAAGGATGTTATGAATTAGGCTACGCCGCAGTTTGATTTTTTGTGGTAATATAAAATAAATTTTCTTGCTAGGGAATGTTCATTTTGAATTGAGCATTTTTAAATGTCAGCGTAGAATATGCTTATCCGCCCATTTTGTTTCTTCCATAATAATGAGTAAAGTTAACATTGTCATAGACATTTTATTATATTCGTTTGCCGTCCAAGTACAAACGTCACACTATATCGCACGTAATTATATATTTTACTAATTTGTTAGTTGTGATTTTATTTAAGTTACAAATAACAATAATAAAAATTATTACTTTATTGTCCAGAATAGAGATTGAGTTATTATTCATTTAATAGGGGTTTAAAATATGGTACTACATACCTACATACTTATATTATCTTGTTGTCTTCTTTGTAATTTTACTGGAATAATGGCATTTGGTATGTATGTTAACTCACAATGAAAATACTTCAGAAGTACTCAAATAACAGTGAACAACCTAGGCCCTATACTAATTTCATTATTTTGATGGAAATATAATTGAAATTACTAATAATGAACTGTATGTGTTTCACGTAGAGATATCGTACGAACTGTATGTGGTACAGACCAACATTTGCTAAGACTCTGTAAATAATTAATTTCAGTTAATGTGTAGAGAATATTAAAAGTTAGAAATAATGATATAGGTATATAAAACAATGCAAAGTTATTAGCATAAAAATAGAAGTAATTTTTACCTAGCACCTACTGGAATGAGTATTTTGTGTTGAATTATGTGGCATGATTAATATTCTCTTATGGTATGTGTGTTTTGTTAAAATCTTATAAAACATAACTTACTGTTGAATGATTTTCATTTTTTTGTGATGATCTTACTTAAACAAGTTTTAATTATATTACACATGTATATTTTAAAAGTATTTTAATGTATACTTATAGAATTGTAATAGGCTTTATACGGACTCTCACGATGCATGTGAGCATCTATAATTATCTACATCAATATTATGGCCGTTTCTCAATATCAAATATTTATTGAATACAATCAGTTGCATTCATTGTACATGATTTTCGATATGTACATTGAATTCAATACAAATGGAAGATGTTACTCAACTAAGCATATTCTTATTAACTTATAAGTATTTTGTTTGTTCAGTACATAAAAGTAAAAGAATCATTATTATTTAAATAATGAGCATCTATAAGCAATAACGTTTTATAAATAAACATAATGGAATATATTTTTTCAATACTTTATATCTACGATCACATTAACGGCAGTATTATG
Organism: Bacillus rossius redtenbacheri; assembly: GCF_032445375.1. Lineage (NCBI taxonomy): Eukaryota > Metazoa > Arthropoda > Insecta > Phasmatodea > Bacillidae > Bacillus > Bacillus rossius. The sequence goes on along the minus strand of NW_026962010.1, from coordinate 12,816,961 downwards.
TAATCAATGAGGTAATGACATATCTTAAAAGGATATTTTCTCCTCTGTAAAGTAAATTTGTAATGCAGCCCTCTTAATGTTAGTCTTGTAAGTTATTTCGTCTTTCTAATATGCTACAGCAATATATAAAATTAAGTTTTGTTTGTGTTTTAGTCTTGTGTAATGTTAAAGTGTAATGTAATCAATTAAATATTTTTTTTTGTTAAATTGTATTCATAAAGGTACATATCGTAATAAGATAAATAGTAATATTTGTAAATTTAAATTCTTTGAAACAAAGTCGATAAGAGGTTCTCCTACCTCTGTTAAACTGTATGATGGTGCATTGTAAAAAATTAGTCTGACTTAAGCGAGATTGTATTTGGATTGTGTGTAATGCATATGCAATATCTAAGCATATGAATTTATGTTATCCTTTTAAAACGTTACATGATGAATTTCGTATACTTTTTAATGTCAACTAACATTATTTTTCACGGAATATTACATCCAGATAAAGAATAATTACCATATGTTTGAAGATTAATTGTATTCCGATACGTTTAAAGTATTAAAATTTTTAGATTCGACTCATACTACAGTTGTATAAGTGAGGTTTCTTGATTCTGAATCCCTGCATCCGCAATTTCCTAGTGAGCCGCCGGTCAGATTATCCTCTCAGATTGTCGAGGAACCAGTCTCTGTATAGTATTAGTAGTAGTAGCTAGGAGTGTTAATGTTACGAGGCACACAAATACATTCAGTACAGCTACACGCTGTTGCGTCGTTTTTTTGTAGTAATAGTATTCGTATGTGTGCTATCAGTTCTGTTAATTTCCCTATGGTTGTAGTATAGCTGAATACATATGATTGTTGTGAATTTGGCGCCGTTACTATACTAGCCAAAAAGGGTCTATTATGTTGGTTGAGTGTAATTGAACAAGTACATAAAAAATATGAATTAAATATTAATAATTAGGTTTAATGATCAAGATGTATATGTCTGGTGATAGAAACATAACACAGTTTAATAAACACAGAACGACACACAACGATAACACATGCACTTAACAATCCTAACTCTAAACAAATAAATACACAAAAACATAACACTTCAATTGCAAATAATCTGTAACTAACTGTTTTATTATGGGGAAGTAGATATGGTGTAGGTTGATAGTGACAAAATTCTGAGTTTATATGGTTTATTGTGGCTTTCCTGGTAATTTTTACGTTGTTTAATACTCCGGATATATGTAGGCACAGATTTAGGTAAATATTCCCAAACAAAAGTTCGTTAATTTAAAATTATCATCAGTCAAAAGTTCATGTACGAGAAACAGTTTAGTGTTCAAATTCTTCAAATTATGTAAATTACCGTAGCTCAGTTTCGGTAAAATATAAGTGAAATAAATAAATATCTTAGTATTTATTCAATAGATAATGTTTTCACCTCGGCTATAGCTCAGGGTTTGCAGGAGTTCTGCTCTAAGACCACTGAGTAGAATCATACTGTAAACGACACTGAAATAATAATATAAATCGGTAATAATGTTCAATCAGATGTTAAAATGTCCAATATATGGATGATTAACTTTGCAATAATTATTAGATTCAAAATTACAATCGCATAAAAGTCTGTACTAGGGACGCTACCAAGCTTAAAATGGCTACTTTTAGCTTAGAGCATAAGCCTCAATTAATTTGTAGGTTACTTATCTCTTTGCCGCCGGATCTTGCTGCAAACGCTCACGGTCGTAGCTACCACAATATAAATTAATATCAAGACACTGAATTTACTTTATCTTATACGATTATGAAAAATATACTAATTTATATAAGGCCGGCGTCGGGATAGGCCCTGACGAAGAGACGCCTATTCTTACTTCTTTTTTACATGGCATAATTCACGGACGCATTTCCGCCCACGGTGGTATGCTATTATACAAGATAGCCTGCGGCTGTAAACACTTCAGCCAAGAACAGGCAAAATAATGTTGGTGATTAACAATCACATCAAAACAAAATGTAAAACCATTAAACATAAAATGTCTGTGGTGAGAAAAGAAACAAGAAGTAACAGAAGTTAAGTTACAACAATGATATAAATATTAAATCAGGTTAGATTTGATGGTATTATAGTCAGTTCAATGTTTATAGATGCTAGGCTGTAGCATAACAGTTCCGTAGTTTGATGGTTACAGTATTTTATATAGAAGTGTTAAACAATATCGTAACATTAATAATAATAATAATAAAGAAAACATAAATAATAATAACACAATTAATACATATTTTATATGTTTCTGTACGCGGTACTATGTAACCGTACACCAGATACATTTTTCGTCGAGTAGGTGGAGCTGTCAACCTTCCCACTAATCCTGTGATAAGGGTATAGTAGTTTTATCACGCGCTGCGGCTACAGTTCCTTCGGTTGAATAAGCCACTAAATCTCACTGTTAAAAGAGAGAACTTCTAGGGCAGAATATTGGAAATAAACATTTACTGACACGGCCTCTTAATTGGACGATTTTCAAGAAAGAGTATTTTTCTCTCATAATGTCGCACTAGCTGATATCCTTGCTACTCTTTCTAGATGGGAATTGTTAGGCATATATATATAAATAACTGCGGTACAGTCACAAACACAGTGCGAGATTATGAAGGTTTGCATTTTAACTTGCGGCCAAATTCAATCGTAAAATGTTCGCACCTCTAAAGAAATTATTTTTAAAATAATGCATTTTATTTATTGATTGTCTATAAATTAAAAATTTTAAGTTTTATAGCAAATTATTTAATGAGTTGTTAAGAAAAGCTTTTGCTGGCCTCCTGCAAAATGTTGCCAAATTTCAGCACTTCACCCGTGATTACTGGCAAATCGTCCTAGGTAGAACGTTCTCCAGTGAAATCTACAAGTGGCAAGGAGAGAATATAATATCAATGTAGATGAACTTGTTTCAAGCAATTGTATTTACACAGTTGCACGGAAATCTTTCTGCAAGTGGTGCATGGGAGTTTAAAGTGTGTCTTCGCATGCGACTCTTCACAGAAGTCACTGAACGAGTTTGCAGTCTTTCCGTCGTGCTACCTGCAGCTACGTGACTTGAGAGGGAACCATAAGAACTAAAGAGCCCTATTGGTTTCAACAGTTATTATGCCCCAAATACTGTTTATTTTTTAGTACTGAAATTTTACCTACGTTTAATGACTAACAAGGCCTTTTAAAAAAGGTCAATTTTTAATGTCTATTTTAACAGTGGAATTCCTTTCGGTAAATAATTTCAATACATAATTCCGTCTGAATTGACTTTTCAAAAATTTAAAGCAGCTAGTCACTATTAACACTGTGTTTGAATAATTATTGCAATAAAGAAGATTTATTTACCTAAATCAGTTTGTTGTACATAAGACATTAATGGTTTAAATTTTAAGACAAAAAGGTACCTCAAGAACAGACATAAAATTGAATACACAAACACACACAAAAAAATTCATGAGCTATTTGTGTGTTTGTTTATTATTTTGTTTCGTTCTGTGATATGCAGTGTAAGGGAATATATCAAAAAATGTTTTTGATTAAAAACTTTTAACTTCTGACACTCAGTTTTATTGTAAAATATTATGTGAGAGCCAAAATTTAAAAATCATGCTCAATGAAATTAAGGGTGTAATTCCAGTTTCAAGTCATTATTTTATATTTATGTTCTGCACAGTCTATCTTGCCGAAAGTTAATTTTGGCTGTCCAAAGTCTGACACCTTACAAACTTTTGAAGTGACTTTTTCGAAATCATTTGAATACGCAGAAATAATCGGTTTAGAAATTGAGCACTTTATTTAAAAAATAAATCATTGACTTTATTAACTTAAAAATCTCTTGAATTATAAATAAAAAGAAATAGTTTGTTTAAAAATGTTAAGTGTTTTACACCATTTTGAAAAATAAATTTTAAATAAGGTTTATTTTAATACTTTTTCACTGTTTAGTTGTAGGATTAATTACGTCTTGCGACTTGCGTCTTTTATAAATTACTGTAGTTTTCTAGCGTATTTTACGTATTCAGTATTCGTTCTCTTTCGTTCTCTGTAAAGTTTATGTCCTTGTTTATAAATAACGCAAGATCACAAAAAGTAAACACGTTCAGCAACCACATATTAGAGTACTGGTTTAATAGCTTTGCAAGGTGCAAAAACGCTACGGAAGTATTGTTTAAATTCCTACTTTAATGTGTTTTGGCTTTCTTTTTTCGGCGGCAATCTTTCAAGAAACGTTTTCTAAATACTTACATAGATCAGGCGTTAAATATATAGAAGTCTACAATGGTCTTTTAATTAAATACATCATATCTACATTGGTTAAATATTAGCACAGTGAAAGAAAATAACACTTTTAATCATATCATTTCATTATAAATTCGAAACGTCAAGTCAAGCCCAAAATAGAAAGTGATTTTATATATTTTTTACGATTTAAAGTTGTCGATTTGGTAACGTCTTGCAAACCACAAGTTAACTACACGTCATTTGTAAAAAAAAAAAAAAAAAAAAAAACTATTTGTCCTTAATTCGTTTATCAAAAAATCGATTGACATTAAGTCGTTTTTCCTAAAGAGGTTTTTCCTAATGTCGTTTCTCCTAATGCCCTTTTTCCTAATGTCGTTAGTCCTAATGTCATTTGTCCTAATGTCATTTTTCCTTAAAGCGTGAGGCCGGGCCCCACCAGAGTCCCAACTCCCACTGCAAGCATCAACTCTTGTTAACTTCCACAAGGTAAACACTTGCCCAGATGGGGCCTAACCTGCATATTAAATTCAAAAACAAATAAAAAGGGACAAAACCTATGCTGAAGAATGTAAGGTGGCAGAACATTGACCAAACTCATAAAATTAGTTCCAACGTTTATTGTTAGTCTTAAACACATCTCATAAATAACTTCCAGTACAAAAATTGTTATATCTGTGATGACTAGTTAGTCCAAAATATTATAATTTACACTCAATAAATACTATATCTAACTTTTTAGTTTTCTTTGGTATAAGCTCTAGGCTACAAAAAGCCATTATTTATAAGCTACATTTGAATGTTTAATATATTTACCAATATTAAAATAAATTATTAACTAACTCATAAGGCAAGGTATTTGGAGAGCTAAATCAAGTATTTGAAAACAATATGGCCGCCAAACAAGAAAATGCACAGGAGGTGCAGAAAATGGAACAAGTGCCAAATCAACATTGTGAGCACCTAAACAAAAAAAACTGCTAACACTTTAAGTTTAAACAGGTGCATCTTATTCACAAAAATCACAAGTCCAACAAATACTACACACGCTACTAAAGTTATTATCATCATCAAAAATTCAAACTCTACTGGCCATTTCATAACAAATAATTACAACCCTACCAATACTAAGCTCTCCAAAACACCTTTTCTGCTGTCGATCTCTCTCTCTCTCTCTCTCTCTCTCTCTCTCTCTCTCATGCCTCATGATTTTGGTGGTGATTGTCCTGCTGCTCCAGGCCTAACTGGTCAATACCTATTTTCTCTCCCCCATTCCCTCCTATTGCCCCTCCAATTCTCTGGTTTAATTTAATAAAAGAGATGATTCTAGAATATTCTAGAAGGATCTTCACACCAGTTCACATAATCTATATATATATATATATAAACGATTTCCGGGATTTATTATTATTATTCTTGCTAAATCCGGAGTTGGTAACACTGAATTTGATATTGTGTTGGAATTAAGTCTCCACTTTTGTCTATGGTTTTTGTGTTAAAGTGCACTGTCTTTGCCGCACATAGCCGTAGCCTATCTATGAGCCGTGATGTCACAAGATGTCAGTTTATTCCTACCCGCTAACATAAAAAGGTAAGCTCTTCATGTTCGAAAATGCTTGTGTGTAGAATATTAAATTAACGTCTCGTGACCATACACGGTCTCAAGCGTTTGCCCAAAAGTCGCTCGTCCCAGTGTCATTTGTCCCAAAGATGTTTTTCCTAACTTTAGGGAAACCATTTGAGGACAAACGACGGAAGTGCACTTCTAAGGACAAACGATTTTAGGACAAACGACATACATGTACTCGTATAAACCACTCTGATTTTCTTTCGTTGGTTGCTTGGTGTGCCGTTGCGTCTTTTGCGTAGATCATTAACGGCTCACAAACCCGGCCTCAGTTCCTCCGTTAGGTTGGCAGGTGCATCATGCAGCTGCAATGGAGGGGCATCATGCAGCTGCAATGGAGGGGCCTCTCGCACGCCGCGGACGGGACGAGGTGGCTGGCACTTGAATCACTCCCTTTCGCCACTTTGCAATCCCCCTCCCCCCTGGTTCCTCACACGTCGCGCTGCTTCCTGAGTTACGGCGCCTGTTAAGCCGCCTGGATGCGTGCGACTAACCGCCTCCGCACTCCCTCTTCTGGTGTCAACCCTTATTCCCGCTCCCCTTTCCAGCATACTCCCCCTAAAGCCTGCAGCGAGGCATTAATTATTAATTTGCGCTGCCTACGGCAGTCCCCCCCCCCCTCTACTTCTCTACTTCTGCCTGAGCTACAACGCAACTTCCCCGCGCACTGTACCTTCCCCTGCTTCTCCCCTAGCTCTACGTCATAAACAAGAGAGGTGGGTTTCTAAAAAAAAAGCTGTATAAGAAGTGCTGGCCCCCGGAACTGCTTCCAAGACGGCGGGCGCTGCGCCAGCGACCCCAGGCCCGGGTACTTGCTGCCTGGGTACTGCGCGTCAAGAGCGCGCACCAAGGGTACTCTGGCATTGGCAAGTTTTCAACTGCGCGATAGTTTAAGCACACCGGCACTTGAACGCCTTTCTTTCAGTGGAATGGACGAAGTGGATAATTCATACAACCAGAAAAAAAAATGTTCAACTCAAACAAACGGAATAGGGTACTCCATTATCATCCTAGGCATTACACCCAACACTTTCAGTGGATAAATTATATATATATGTTTATATAGAATTTACGGTACTTTGCTACTTAAATACATTGCAATTTTTTTTTACCGAAAATGCTTGAATAACACAATATTAGATATCAAGCCATGTAATTGTCAAAATAATCATCTCAAAATTATATTAAAAAATTATATCATTTTAATTTATTTTTAGTTTAAAGGGGATCAATACATTATTTTACTAACAACAGAAAACGTCCAATACATAAAACTTACTATTTCAAAATAATGCCTAAGTTACGGTCCAGCCATTAAAAGATGCATTGTCAAAACCTTTCACGATACCGGCAATAGCAATACGTTTTGTTACAAAGGTTTTAAAAAGAGTAGAAAAGTATGTTTAATAAGTTACTTTGAAAATCGTCAAAAAATATTTTGATAGTAACAGCACGGAGTTTAAAGTAGTAACTTATGTATAAGAAAAATTTAACTACAAACTATTACATACAATTAAAATTTTGCCGTGCTATACCCTGAAGTATGTGATGGCAGTCTGTAGAGAAATTCTGGGTATAAACGATGTCAAAGCTAAACAGTTATTATGTATTTACAATTACTTTAGCTCTAGCTGTATTTTTTATTTAAATTATAGCAGACTCCTATATTAAAAGTTAGTAGCATATGTACAGTAATCATTTGCCTAAAAGTTAAAAAAAAATGGTCTTTTTGACGCTTTAATTTACATAAAGTTAACGTTGAGGACGTCTAAGTAAACCAACAACAGAGCTGTGTAATACCAGTTAAATTTTCAAATTATTTAACAAGATCTTGAGTAATAAGTTGTTCGTTAACTAAATTAAATATTTCCTCTTAAAAATATAAAAACGTAATTTTTAAAAAATAATATTAGGAAGTGGTATCTTGATGACATATATCAAATCGGGGATATATATTTATATTTTTGAAGTGACAACGTCTAATAAATCTATGAAAGCCGGCTGCACGTACGAAAAAGTGTCCCGTAACACACATTGTCCCGTTACGCTGTGACCCGTTACTCTCATTGTAAGCTTGCGCCGCATCTATCTCTCTTCCACTCGATTGGAACAACCATCGATTTGACTTTTTCGAGGCACATTAAACTTGAAACACTCCCATTTGTTTCCTACTTTTCCTATCATCGTCCTATCCTTAACAGAATAACACACATTGGAAGAAGTTAAATAGTAAACATTTTTAAGGGTTATAGTTAAAATAATATCTTCGTTAAAGTAATTAACATATCTATTTGAATTATTGAGTGCAAATTAAAGTAAATTTATCAATTAAATTGTAGTTTCATTTCACTCCTTCTTTGTATCCATACAAAATAGTGATAATTCAATCAAAATGTTTCAAATCAATTCATAAAAGTATGCAATGATTTCATCAATGTTTGGTTTTGATGTTGTCACGTTAAACTATCGTCCGTAAACCGACTTTACAGACAACCAATTTTTTAACAGTAAGTTTATTTTGTATTGTAACAGGTGAACGTTACCAGCGACTCGCTGCTCAGAGTTGTACTGCGCGCCTGGCGGCACGCGATCTCAGGAATCGGACTCCGGCCGTTGCCATCGCGAGTCGAACGTGCAGAAGTTTAACCGGAAACGTCGACGGCCGGATCCGAGGCTGCAATCGTCTGCGCGCGCACGAACCGCTCTCGTTTTCCCGACTAAAATTGCACGGGACGTCGTGCCAGCCATAAATAACGACCCTGTGCGCCGAGCTACTCCGGCGGTTACGTTACAAAACGTAGCGAAGACGCGGGAGCGGGGTCACGGAAGGTTACGTGCCTGATGTCCGGGGCACGCGGTGATCCGATACTCGATGTGCATCAGGCGAGAGACACCAACACCCTCCGTTGGTAAAAAAAAATTGGTTGTCTGTAAATTCGGTTTACGGACGATAGTTTAACGTGACAACGACATAACAAAACATTGATGAAATGATTGCATACTTTTATGAATAAAATTGAATCATTTTTATTGAATTATCACTATTTTGTATGGATACAAAGAAGGAGTGAAATGAAAACTACAATTTAATTGATAACTTTAAATTTATTTGCACTCATTAATTCAAATTTGTTTATTACTTTAACGAAGAGATTATTTTAACTATAACTTTTATACATAATTGCTATTTAACTTCTTCCAATCTACGTTATTCTGTTAAGGATAAGATGTTGATAGGAAAAGTAGGAAACAAATGGGAGTGTTTCAAGTTTAATGTGCCTCGAAAAAGTCAAATCGATGGTTGTTCCAATCGAGTGGAAGAGATATAGATGCGGCACAAGCGTACAATGAGCGTAACGGGACACAGCGTAACGGGACAATGTGCGTAATGGGACACTTTTTATGTGCGTTCAGCCGGCGTTCATCGATTTATTAGATAGCACGTCAAAAAAATGTTTTATCACTGGGGTGCCACATGACAACGGAAATAACCTGTAAGGAGGTCGGCGTAACTTTCAAAGCAACATTTGTTCAAAATTATAACGAACTAGTTCACAATAAGTGGCATACATCAATCCTTGATTCAATACTTGAATGCTTCGAAAGCGTATACAGTTTTTTTAACTTGAAGATGACACTGGAACAATTAAATCCAACATTATTAATCTTGCCTCACAATCATTTTGCATAGGCAAACAAACCAATTATCAACATTATTATATCGTCATCTTAATAGGGCTTATCGTATTCCAAAATAAAATGATTGAAAAGGGACATAAATAAATAGGTCCAAGTCCTCACCGACGCAAAAATATAAATAAAACACCAATATTATTGACGGGAACAGATTCATTTTTCTGAAACGTCGAAAATGTTTTGTCATAGGAAACCTATTGTGTTCGTCGTTGTGTTGTTCATAATAAATTTTTATACATTTTTTATCATGATCGTTGTATTTTTATATATTTTCTGCGTTGTCCACGATTTGTTGTCTGTCTGTATCAACCTTAATTGTTGAAAATTTCTCGTTGTTGTTAGCCCACTGCGTTCATCTTTGCAATTATTGTTTTTCTTATTTTCATGACTTAATTACTTCCAAGGAATTCTCGTGCTGCCTAATATTTAAGATGTTCGTCTGTGCTGTAGTCGTTTTATTGGCCATAATACCTGTTTAAATTCATCTTTGGATTAACATGTTTGACATCTGCTGATTTAGGCTGGTGTTTTGTGTGTTTATGGTTTTTTGACGTGACAACGTCTAAAAAAATCGATGAACGCCGCCTGCACGCACGAAAAGTGACCCGTTTGGCACATTGTCCCGTTACGCTGTGTCCCGTTAAGCTAATTGTTTGCTTCCGCCGCATCTATCTCTATTCCACTCGATTGGAACAACCATCGATTTGACTTTTTCTAGGCACATTAAACTTGAAACACTCCGATTCGTTTCCTACTTTTCCTATCATAGTCCTATCCTTAACAGAATAACACAGATTGGAAGAAGTTAAATTGCAAACATGTATAAAAGTTATAGTTAAAATAATATCTTCGTTAAAGTAATAAACATATTTGAATTAATGAGTGCAAATAAAAGTGTAATTTATCAATTAAATTGTAGATTTCATTTCACTCTTTCTTTTTATTAATACAAAATAGTGATAATTCAATAAAAATTATTCAATTTTATTCATAAAAGTATGAAATCATTTCATCAGTGTTTTGTTATGATGTTTTTACGTTAAACTATTGTTCGTAAACCGACTTTAGAGACAACCAATTTTTTTTGGACAATAAACAGTGCAAAATTGCAATGGGGTATGTCCGAGAAATGGTGTTAAACATTAAGTTTAAAATTATATATTTGTATCAACTTCGCAGCGGGTGGTTCGAGCTTTCTACTGGATGTCAATCAACGGCGGAATAGTCCAGGTGCGGAACGAAACTAGAGACCCGCGCAGTTCTCGGTGGCAAGGGGCTTACAGTGCTCCTGGGGGGGGGGGGGGTCGCTTAGCCGCGCCGCCGTCCAACCAATCAGACGTAATCTGATTAGGAGTCGCCCGGTTAATTCGCTCGCACGAACCACTTTGTATTTGCCCTGCGCAGGCCCGGCGCGAGGCGAAGAAGGGGAGCAAATTACTTGCGGAACTCGGCCGCGCGGGCAGACCACGACTTCGGGTCGCGCGCGGGCTGCTGTGTACCCAGATCCCGCGCGGAGGAGGTTGTTAATCACCCCCGCCGAGAATTAATTCCTTCTCTGCAATCAAAGCGTGACGGCTCAGAAACTGGCGTGCCGAAACTGCTACTCACCCTTGCATGCCCAAGGTTACGGAACGTTTGGTCCAGACTGCGATCGATCTTTGCGTTGAAAAAGCTTAAAATCTTGACTTTGTCCACCGCGTATTCATTAATTTAAGACATAATTTTTTGTATAGAACACTTATTTTTTGATCGTTTAAAGAAATGTTAATTTTCTGTTCAGCTGTTTACGAAATCAAATTAAAACATGACTGGTTGAACCTCAGATTTTAATTTAATCTGTGGTTCTTACCCCTGGCCTCTAATAAAAATACTGGAATTAACAATTAATATGAGATCACAGCTGGTTGGTTATTCACGTGCCCATGAATTTTCCGATATTCTGTGAAAAATTGAAGAAACATCCAACATATTCTGTCCAGAAAAATTATTTTAATAGCAAATGGAATTAAAAAACTTATTTTACTGTGTAATAATTATAACTTCTTTGTCAACATTTTATTGAATAATTTTAACTTTTCAAAATTTAAAAGCATAACAAACGTATTTTGATGTCACATCTTAGCCCTCGGTATACGGAATTTAGTGGGACTAATTTTGTATATCGAACAGAAGTCAAGAAACGAAAATGTGTTAAAACCCGGTGCTGCCCAAAGTGGCGGTTGGTGTTAACCAAAGTTCACAAAGACAACGGGAAACTTTATAGTATATACAGTTTTATGAATTTTAATTTAATTCCTAGTCGAAAATCAGGTCAGAAGCCGGGGTTTAGAGTTTTTTCAAGTTTTTTTTTAAATATAGTTTAAAATTTCGGTCTGTTAACCAAATGATTTAATAGTCGATGTAGCTGCTCCGGCAGCGAATTATAGCGACGGGCGTGGAAACTTCGTGTGGTTCGCTTCTAGAAATGCAGTTTACAATTAGCGCAAATTTATAACGTTTGACATTTAAAAAAAAAATTCCACTTAAAATTTCATGTCAAAATGTGGTATTATGAGTGTTTTTGCAAAATGATAGGCCTATTACATGAATTTGTTCGTTACTGAGGTTAGATGTTACATATCACTGGCGAGTACTAGGAGACTCATTAACATTTTACTTAGGGAACGGTATTTATTTAATGTTATAAAATACCATATTTAACTTTATTTTGAGACGCCTTGAGCATTCGACTGCTGAAACAGACATAACCACACGACCTTAGGCAAAGTAAATATTACAAGCACACAAAAATATTTGAAATTTTTCGTGATTGAATTACGTTCTGAGTTCAAAAGTTCGTGCGAAAAAAACTAGTGCTGAGAATGAATTGAACCACTCTCATTGACACCGGATCAATTAATACTCTAATGAGCGTAAAATAACTTTAGAGAAGTCATCCCGAATAAAATTAAAATATCAATTATGGCATCTAAACATTTTAGACTCGCCAATGGGGAATTTATTTGTGTTGGGGATGTATTTAAAAGATTTTTTCTTCATAATAGGTAATTACCGTTGGAGATTGGGTTTCGTAATTATTCCGGAGTTGTTTTTTGACATCATTTTAGGTGTGAATATTTTTAAAAGCCATTAGCGGTTGCTTTGATATTAAGGTTACCAATTAAAATTAAAATTTTAGCGAGAACAGCGTTGCTTTATTGAAACGCAGCTATAGGGTTTAGCGTTAAATGAACACTAGAAAATAAAAAATTTGGAGAGTGAATTTAGTGACCCAAAATTCGCAGGTCGTGTTAAACCTTATGTTGTTACGTTCATCACCAATGCAAACTTCATGAGGAAACCAAACGTATGTTAACCTTCATCACCCCTTGGGGCCTATACGAATGGAATCGCATACCATTTGGAGTGTGCTTTGGTGCTCAAGCTTTGTGTAGAGCACTGGGCGTTATTTTTGACGTGACAACGTCTAATAGATCGATGAACGCTGGCTGCACGTACGAAAAATTGTCCCACTACGGATGTCCCACTACGGATGTGTCCTGTTTACGCATGCGTGGCATCTCTCTGGTATGTTGCGGACGGTACAGAGAACTCAGCCGGCACGTGGCGGCGTACTGCTCAGGTTTCACCCCGCCATGCTGCAGGGATAGGCGGGTCGCGCCGGTTAGATCTCGCCTGCGCATGTCGCCACACACGGCTTGTGGCAGACGACAACATAGCGGGGTTCGAGGTTCTTGTTGTTCACCACGCCACGGGAGTATATTCGCAAGGAAATGGCGTTCTTACAAGTAAGTATTATTTTAATTACTAGTATAAATCAGTATATTTAAACAGTGTTGTATGAGTATTGTTTTAGCTGTGTAACTAAATATTTATTGCTGGTATGATACTTTTCACGCTTTTGTTTAACATTGGTAATTAGGTCTATTTGTCATGAGTTATTATTTGATCAACTAAATCACACACCGTATTATAGTTATGAGCCCACGAGTGTGTAAATATTTCCAGTCCAAAAGAGAATATGCTAGTTAAATTAAATTCAAACAAATATCGTGCGTGGAATATTAATTTATAACATGGCCTCGTGGCTGTGCGGTTAGCATCGCTGACTGTCAATCGATAGGTTGAAGGATCAAATCCAGGCGGCTGAATTTTTTTGTACTTGTAAAAATAAATACGGCGCGCACGACACTTCAAAAGTAATAAATATATTTAAATTAATGAATCCAAATAAAAGTAAATTTATTGATTAAATTGTTGATTTCATTTCACTCCTTCTTTGTATCCACACAAAATAATGATAATTCAATAAAAATGATTTAATTTTATTCATAAAAGAATGCAGAGGTAGATTTTATCATACAAAAAATATAAAAATTTAAAAAAAATTTGTTCCTCAAAGAATATAATATTTTTAATGCCTAAATGTTTTGGTTGCAAAAACCTATTACGGCTCAGTCTCAGGCCGAATATGATATTTCATTTTCTTCTGGATCAATCATTTCATCAATGTTTTGTAATGACGTTGTCACGTTAAACTATCGTCCGTAAACCGACTTTACAAACAACCAATTGTTTATTGAGAAAATTGTGCTGTAATTTACTAAATAACGTTTTAAACGATTAATTGAAAATTTGCTAGTAAATGCATGGAAATATAAAGGTATTCACTTGCTGTTAAGCCTGCTAAATCTGCCAATCTTGTGTTTGCAGAGCGGTTCCGCCATGCATGGAGCAACACTTCTATATGAAGCCAGTGTCGTTCCATACGAAGAGTTCACTATGTCTACGCCCAAACTGCATTGGTATTTTGTCCATAAAATTGATATTGCTCTGTACCTCTTGCATTACACTCAATACTGCCATTAATTAAGTCATTGTAGGGTATTCATATTAAAAATATGGTTCCTCATATTTCATAAAAGCACACTTTAACTCTGGAACACGAGGAAGCTTACTATCATTGTGAGATAACATACAATAGGTTGCGCGCGAATCATATCTAATATTAACAAGTAAGAATTTTATAGCAATTCCTTTTTTCTATGGTCCTACTAACAATTGAACAAATGTAGCTATTTATAGTAGCTATCGGCCTTCAAATGTATAGCGTACTAAGTAGAGTTTGACTGTGAATTTAAAATTTTGAGAAAATAAAACATTCTTTCTTGTCGATTAAATTATACCACCTAATCGAATATCTATTGGTATATCTACCGCTCAAGCAAAAAGGATAAAGACAGCACGAGCTTCAGAAACAGATGATCAATAAGAATTAAGACTGGAAACTTTAGAGTACGAAATTCTCAAGCCCATTCATCTGAAACAGATGTTCAGCGCAAAGAAAGACTGGAAACCACTCGAGAACCAAATCCTCTAGTCCGTTCATCTGAAACAGACGTTCATCGCGAAGCAAGACTGAAAAACACTTGCATACGTAACCCTCAAGTACGTTCATCTGAAACAGATGTTCAGCTTGAAGCAAAACTGGAAACGCACTGCTCGGTCTAGACAAATACTGCATATTGTTTTAAATCTTAGTGCGTTCAACTACGATCCTCATTATGATTACAGTATTCATCTAAGTGTGGTTATTTTAATAATTGATAAATTATGCGTATACTGCAGTGCACTTTTAATTTTAAAATGAATCACCAGGAATGTGCTGCGCGAGTTGAAATTTAAAATTGCTAGAATTTCATTCACCAGTGAAACCATTATCAAAGATGGTACAAGGTGATACGAGCCCTATCGAAACATTTCTTGGATAACATACTTTTTCGCATCATACTGTAGTATAGATTCATTTTATAGTCAGACATGTCAATCAAAGACATGCATTTTAGAATATATATATGTTACATCCCATATTAAGGGGTGACTTCTTGAAACTCGTTCTTTTGAGGAGTCCACTTGATTTTACACCAGCTTTGAAACAGGTCCCGAGAGGTAGAGTGCTTAATGTGTTAATTTATTTTTAACATGGTGAGTTTCCCCATATCATATGAACTTATATATTATGTTATATAAAGCGCAATTTTTTTTTTTCAATTCCTCAACGACTCGAATTTGAGGACGCACCAAAGCACAAAACCGTCACCCAGTAAGCAGACCATGCCCAGACCCTGAATAGAAGCCGACACATTACGTGGCGCGGACGCGCGAGGGAAATCTCTCGCCCTCCCTCCGACCCATAGGGGCGGGATGTCTTCCAGGCAGTCGAGATGGAACGGCACTAGACGCCGGCGAGAAAAGGGTGCCTTCCCCTCGGACGGAGGAAATATGTCGTTTCCATTTAAATAGTGTTGCGGCGAATACGCAAGGGGGGCTCTCCCTTCGCGCGTGGAAGGAAAGGAAGCGGAGCCGAGATTTCTTCAGCGGCGGAGCTGACAAATCGCAGGATCCACACACACTCTCCCCTTCCAACGGAAAAACTTCCCCCCCTCTCCCTCGGGTCATCGTCCGTCACATCCCTCGTAACGACGCCGTTGGGAATTTTCAACTTTTTTTTCCCCCACCCTTCCATTTTTCGCCCCTCGTTGTCAGAACCATCGTTGGGCTTCGCGTGGAACGAGCTGGTCGTATGCCGTGCGTGGAATAATTATGAGATGGTATAAATTTGCCCAAACTTTCAACTGCAAGGTTGCCAAATAAGACTATCAAAATATATAGTCATAGTGGGAGTACACTGTTAAAGAGTGACACCTTAATTTTATGAATACCGCTGGTTACACACTCTTTAGCGATATTCGTAAATATATCGTTATCTTTGTAAGTTTACGGGTATTAAGTTTACTTATTTTAGACATGAATCGACAAAAAAAAATTGGTTTATAAGAAAAGCATTCAAAAACTTGTTTGTAATAACTGCAGAAACACTGTAATTTTTACGCGTCTTTATTTACCTTCCTGGAAGTTTAAATAAGACGTAGTTTCTACGAAGCCTCTGTTACTTACAATCACGAAGAATACTTTCGTTTATTTCAGGTAAATCTTCTTGAAATTTTCACAAATTCACTGCGATTTATATCAGTGTAGCGGGCTTTTTTAAGGTTATGAAAAATGTATTTATTTTATTTTCCCAAGAAATACCTTAAGTACTCGTCATGACCGTCACTACTAAATCATAACGTGCATTGAAAAATTAAAAAAAAAGTTAATAAAAAACTAATTTACATAACTTTTCCACTGATTGAATTTAGATGTATGAGGCTTGAACAAGCTGCATGATAAAACAATTTTCAAGACACCAATGAAACAAAATATTTCTTTAAAGAAAAATAAACTAACGGGAAACTTGTCCGGGGGCTGTAGTTTATAAATCTTTGATGATTTTTAAAGCATTTAACTGTTGACAGTTCTTTTTTGCAAATTGTAGGCTCACCGTGGTCTTATACGGAGAAGAGAAAAATCGGTGTGTTATAATATATTTGGAATACGAATTTTACCATTCGGTTTGTAAATCGTAAGCAATGTTGATCGTATACGCCTTAAATGCATTTCTGTAGGCTGCATTTTTAGAAAAGGAAAATATGCGCAACGTCAACAACGAGGTAACGACAAGTTTCGAAGCAGTGAAAAAAATAAAAGTTGAATGGTCTCTATATTTTTAGTTAAATTATGTTCGAAAATGAGCCTGGCCTCAGGGAAGACATGCCATTTCGAGTTGGTTGTTCTGTTTATTCAGTATTTATTTTACATTTACAAGCAAATAACAGGGGGAAAAAATTATCAAAATTAGGTATGTGTGCTAACATTAAACCAAAGTTTAGTGCCTTTTACATAAGTGGTTAGTGGAAATTTAATTTAAGGTTTTATCTCTTTATTCTTAGAATGCCAAAGAAAAACGGTTTGGATATCAATAAAACGTAAGAAAAACCCAAAAAACAAATAAGGCCTTCTCAGAAGGAAGGTATTTCAGAGAATACAGCCAAAACATTTACGCAAGGACACATTTAAACGCAACTTGTCACAAAGATAAACTGTAAAAAAAAAATAGAGAGTAATTTTCCTAAATTTAACTTCAGTAATAAGAGCAGTTATTAATGTAAGGTAATAAATATTTAGTTTATTTCTTACGCTGAATATTTGTCGTTTTAAATTGAAGTTCTTTCACGTATATTTTCCAGGATTATAAAAATACATATGATATCATTTGGAATTTAAGCTTTAACAAATATTTATGTATATATTACCTATCCTATTTTATTTCTCCCTTAAAAATATTTCATCAACACACAATACCGCGGCAACCTTAAAGGAAGCCGTATTTCATGCTTTTAGCAAATCTTGGGTTCATGCTCGCATGGTCATTCGCTCGTCGGTCCTCGGGCCAAGAGGTCGGCAGTGCCTCACCGGCTGAACTGCCGGGGTTTGTCTGGCTCTTCGCGACATCTGGTGATCCGCGGGCAGCTGGACTCGGCACGGCACATATCTCACCGCGTCTCCGAGAGCAGCCTCATCGTGGGTGGGGAGGGGGGAGGGCGGAGTGCCTTCGAGGGACGAGCAAACAGCGGAGCGGCGCCCCGGGAAACAAAAGATTCAGCAAGAATTTTTATCTCCGCCCGGGTTCCAATAAAGCGGCTAGCAACACCGTCCGGTCGTTTCACCCTGCGATGGCCGCGGCGTCAACCCTTCAGCAGATTCCGATATCTCTCCCTCCCCCCTTCACCGCTTTTCCCTTCCCCCTATCATAGGTCCCATCCCGGTCGCGATGCCCGCGCGCGAAAAAACCTTCCCTCCCCATTGGGGCAAGTTGTGACCACGGTATCTCCGCCAGCCACCGTCTGAATTCCTCCCGCCCTTCGCGGCAATAAGCCTCCCCTGACTCCGGCAACCCCGCCTTGCCAGCTCATTCCGAGCCATTGCCTGCGGGCCAAATGAATCTGCTAACTTTGCCGAATACACTTATCCGTGTCTGAGGGGAGGGAGGGAGATAAGAAAGTGCGGTCTGCGGTATTGGATTCCTCGCGCCATTTATAACCGCTGCCGGGGACCTGCGGGTTGGTAAGGGAAGGGGGTGTGACACGGGGAGGAAATGAGACCCTATTATTGCCTCGGGCTCTCGATGGGGTTGTACATATCGAATTCTGATAACTCGTGTTCCCGGGGCGTTTTGAAGGAGGGTCGCGCCCGATCAAAAAAAAAAAAAGTCCCGTCTCGCGCGACGCAGTTGGTGACTGTCACCCGTCGCTGTGGCTCCGAGCGAGTGGAGAAATGATGCTCGCCGAGCGTATTTCGATCAACACAACAAATTGGTTTACAAAAAAATTAAGATTTTTTAAATATATATTGAGTTCGTTTTGTTTACATAACAGCTAGTTATCCAATGGTTTCTTCTTCTGTTACCAAGGTGTTCAAGTTGCGTATCCTTAATACGCCGTGTCATGCCATAGTTAACTGGGTATGCATTTCTCACGTTGTCAACACATATTGCAAACAGATCTTTTAGAATAAAAATATGCCATTAGTAGTAAAGTTAAGGGAAAACTTAATACTTATTAAACTATTTAGAAAATGCCTCTTTTTAAACATTTTTAAAAGACAAGGGCCTACACAAATAAGAAAAGTGCACAAATATTATTCCGAACAGTTCTAAATAATAATAAAAAGTAACTTTTAACATACTTTGCTGTTAAAATAATTTTAAAGAATTATTTTAGCAGTTGAAAAACACTAACTTCATGTCTTCAACGATTTGTAATGTGCGGATATATTTGCTGTTTGCACCCACAACTGATTTCCGACTTGATTTTGATGTGGTATTGAGGCTGTAATATCGATATCATTATATTCATGCTCGTGGTTTGCAGGGAGTGTTTCTATGTGTAAACTGATGTAATAAATATTCCTGAGGTGAAAAAAAAAAATTGCTTTCTGAAAATATTATGGGTTGTGTTTTCAGGAGTGTGAGAAATATCAATTGTATTTGGCAATGCACTGTAGCTTCAAGGGTATTTTTAAGACGAGTATGACAGCTGGTTGTTGGGCGAGATGATGGTTGGGATGCCCAGCCTTTGCCAGAGGTGTGTTTCCACATCACCTTCCGCGGATCGGAGGTAAAGCGATAACGACACCACACTTTAGTCTCGGAACGAAATATTGGGCTGGCGATTAATTTTATAACTCGGCTGGAAAGAGGCTACGAACTTTGTCTCACTATCCAAAATCTCTAAACACCGAGCCAACGTATCAAGCTGAACTTGAATGATTTATGCCACATTTCGAGCCTTAGCGATGCCGTTCTGCGTAGCTTACTTTACGACACTGATATCACAAGGTGTTGGGCCTTGTAACAGTTATTTTAACAAATACTGGTCGATTTGTTTGTTTTTTTCCTCCATGTTATGTATATATATATATGTATTTTGTAGACATTATCTAGCAGTGTGTGACAAGCCGAAAATATTTGCTCACTCATCATTTTTACAAAGTTCAATATCATCCCAATAGCTCTTGAAAATTCCGAGTAACAAAAATTTATTTGAGCTGCGTTAAAAACAGTATTTCTGTTGATATCATTGTGCCCGCATGTTCATCATTTTGGTGGAATATATCGAAACAAACTGACAGAATTAGCTTAAGCAAAGTGCTTACTGTTACATAGCTGTACGCGAAAATTAAAATGTGGTGACGAGATATCCACTGTTGTAGATACTCTGGTGACTAGAAGAATGTTTAAATAAACGAGTCGTGCAGTGTAAACGAAAGTGTTTAGTTTCACACAGCATTAGTTCGGAAGCAGTGTTTTACCAACGAAATTTCATATTTATTCCCTTCTAAATGTTTGTGAATTATTTTATACTTTGTTTAAGAAACAAGTGTTAAAATTGTAAAATTACTACTGCTATGATTTATTAAATTTTCCATATTTGTTAAAAAAATTTATTCTTTGTAATCAAATCAGAAAACGCAATGGATCTAAAACTTTAATACAAATAATTTTTTTTAGTATTAATTGAATTTTCTTCAACTTCGAGTATGAATAAATGTAATGCTTGAAAAACTAAAAATTTTAAACGTAAATAATATATGTCTATGATGTGTACTGAAAAGCTAACTTGGTTTTATTTCTATTAAATAATTTTACTTAATTTTATTGTACTGAGTCAACTGGTAAAATATCAATTACACAACGTACTGAACTCCATTGTAGCACCGTAACTCTTCGAATATCATGCACTTCAATAAATAATGAACTAATTGGAATATCATTTCACAACGATGTTTTTAACAAATGCTATGTAAATAATTAGTATATGCACAGTTAATTGGAAAACATTAAATTTTAAACCATCCAAATATATTAATAACCTTCAGAAACCTACAAAGTTTGGCAAATTTTAGTATTGTTAAAGAAGAAATATTATCAAGCCAACACCACTGTTGGAGAGATGATGGAAAATCATTTATACTATAAAGCCACGAATATTTGTTATAAACACTTTTATTAATGACAGAACGCTAGGCTGTCAATAACCAAACAATTTTCACGACAGCATTTTTTACGTTTTATTTCATGATTGGACCAAAATTTCTTTATTTTTAAGCCAGGGATATAGACTAAAATAACAAGTGAACACAGAAAAAACGTTTCTCATATATGTGATTTATTGTTTGCCACGGAAATGTCCTCACGATTCAAGCTGCATGTTTTGTACGTGCCTAATGTCTTAAATATCTAACATGCATTTTTCTATGATGTTTACGTTGATATTGAAAGCGTGCATTGAGGTTAGAATTAAATTTACAAGTAGGGATAAAAAATATTAAATATTTGGCACACTTAATATGAATGAGTTCATATTCCGCTGCATGTTACATGTAAATGCGTAACCTTAATTGAAGTTTAATTATGTGTTTGGAAAAAAACCACTTGTCTGTTAAAAATAATATTTATTATAATTAACTTACCAATTATTCTTTAGTGCTTAGCGTTTTAATTAAGAGTGTAACCAGAACTTAAATGCTCTTTTTAAAAGTATTTTTTTAATGCCTGGTTTTACAAATAAAAAAAACTGTCAGTATAGCGAGTCATATTATTTTTATCATTGAATTATATTTAGAAACCAAGGTATTAAATTTAAAATTGATGCGAGCGTTTGCGGGGGTTATTACATTTTCAAGCAGTAAAATCTTATACACAATAAGTTAACTAAGCTGTGGTTGCTTGTATGCGTATTTGCACAAACCCGTGTGGGATGCTTTCATCATCTCTAAAGCTGAGAAAAGAAGCATTCAAAACTAATCACAGAAATTAATTTTTATTTTTGTTCCTCGCTTAAGTTTATATTTTTAAGAAATCGTATTAAACTAAAGTTTAAAGATAACATATGTAGTACTGTGTTAACCCATCTGCTTATAAACGTGTTATTTTATATTAATTTTTATTATGTACTTGTATTTCACAATTCATATGTTACTCGAAGTGCTCTGATACGTTAAAAAAAACTTAAATTTTTAACATCCTATTTCTTCATTTGCATTTTATTATTGTATTATTTTTTTCTGTATATTAACTTATAATAAGCATATTTAATTGTGTCAAATCAAAGGACGTAATTTTTTTAATGAAAAACATTTTGGGAAGGATTACATTTGAGTGGTGCATATTGATCTTACAAAGAATGGGTTTAAAAAAGCAAAACACTCAAAAATATCTTAGTGAAAATAAATATAAAATATGCCTTTGGGAAATCTTGAAAAATTTCTGGAATTTAAAAGAGAAATTATATTTCCCAAAATTAACATTCGATTAAATTTTAAGATTTTTATTTGTGATTAATTGAAATTTATAACGATAGTGTGCGAAAATTTTGTATTACTAAACGTTTTCTTTGTTCAATATTTATAAAAAATTAAAAAAAAAACCTTTTGATAACTATTGGTTTTTATTTATGTAAATAAGATTTTTGTTCTTATTTAAAGTATAATAACCCAGTTTTCAAAAAAGATCAGAATTAGAACATCACTTTAAAAATAAATTAAAATGAATGGCCAATGGTTAGGCTAGTGGTTTCAAAATTAAAACATATTTAAAGTTTTGTCTTAAATATTAGATACCTTGAATGAATTTGGTAAAATAAATTATTACTTTTTGCCTTAAAAAATAACTGAAACGAAAAGTTTTTATAATCCTTTTTTATATTAAAACAATTTTTAGATATGACAAACAAATTTGTGATCCATAACGGTTGAAAAAAAATTGATAATCATAAACTAAAATAAATTATTAAGAATATTTACTCTAATACTAATTTAAAATAAAAAATATATAAAAAGATCTTATTATTAAATAGAAAACAAATGGCAATGTATTTGTGGATTTTTAAGTTTTATTTAATTATTTTTAATTGTGTTAGCTTGGGAGTTAGAAGAGCAATAACATGCATACGTAACATGATTTTGAGTGAGCAAATCTTCTTAATAATTGGTCCTTGCTCCTGAAATTATACCAAAACTGTAGTTTAAAGGTAAACTTTAATGTAACTTTAACGTGAGTGTACATATTATTATAAAATATTTGTGTTTATTATCTATCTCAAACACTCTTGTGAATGTTTTAGTCTACACAAAATAAGTCCCTAGAGAAACTGCTAAAAATGTAAAGTTAATTTTCATCCATACAGTAACCACATATGTTTATATTTATCTCAAACTTCAGTGATTACCAATTAGTTTACATGAATGACTTTGAAGTAATAATCGTACAAAAATAGCCTTTAAATCACTCCAAGCAATCAAGAAAATACGCAGATAAATATAGTGACGTTTTAAAAATTTTTTTTAAACAAATGTCCTTATTTCAACGCAATGAGTCGTGTACCTACTTACGAATATACTGAAGGAAAAAATGATGAATTGTAGTAAGCCTAAGCGATGTTGAGTTTAATATAAACCCCGGAGTGCCTCTGTGTATATGATAAAGCGGAATAGGCAGTCGACTGTTGTTTCTCGTCGTTTTTTTTTTTTTTTTTGCGCTTTCTAAGAGAATACAAAATGCGCTGCGACAATGCTCCAGAAAATAAATAATGCGTCTCCTGAGATATCCAGGAACCTGGACGAAAGAAAAAACAATTCCAGGCTGCCTTGGCAGATATTGCGGCGTCCGGACTCAAGCAAGCAGGATGGACTGAAGTGACGAATCCCAGCGTCTGTTACCGTGAAGCGATTGTTCACAGGGTGTACGTTCAGAATTACGCTTGAATATATGAACTGGTACGCTAAATGACCTAGCGGGAACAACAGTTACAAAAATTTGCAGAAGTGACTCACCATCAGTTAAAAGAATTTTTGGTTAGATATTGAGATGATAAAAGTAAGTAACGGAAGCTGCAATATATACTTCAAAATAGGGAAATTTTTAAATATATTCTCAATAGAATTTAATTATTGACTATCTAATCACACGCCACTAATTTTTTTGTTAATTTGAATGTCACGTGAGCAAATAGTCATCAAAAGTTGCCCAAACTATGATTTAAGGGGTGTGTAAAGTTTTATAAATAAAGAGATGGTGATTTGGCGGAAGGTTGGTTCATTAAAAGGTCGTGTGAACAGGAAGATGGTGGCTATTTTTTAATTTCTTTTTTTTTTAAATTAATTGCGTATAATTTAATTCATATGTTCTAACGTTATGCCTTACGAGATAAAAAGGGGGATGAGGTGGTTTTTTTATAAATCTCATGTAGGCTCTGACCTCACACTTTTTTTTCTAAACTTTATTTTGAATAGTAATTTACTTTTTGTTTTGAATATCATGTGTGTAAATTATCATTAAGTAGTAACAAATTTCTGCCTTAAAGGATGGGACTGTGAATTAGAGGGGGAAGGTGGTTTTGAACGTTATAGTTTTTTATAACTTAATTTAAATGCAAAGTGTGCTATGTTTCATAAAAAATAAAAACATTCTGTTTTAAGGTGGATAAATGGGAATGAGCGTGGTTTTCCGAAATCCCACATAGATAGTGAGCTTTCTCGTGTTTCAAATGTCAAGTGCGCAAAATTTCATCGATATCGAATGAATGGTAACTAACGCATACGGGAAAAAAGAACAAACATTCATATATATATATATATATATATATATATATATACACACATATATATACATAAACCATTTTTTTTCATTAATTGACATAAAAACTCTATAGACTTAGTTAAGTCACAATAATTTCTACCGTGTGAACTTTCCAACAATATATTAAATAATATTTTTAAAGTGGGGCTGGGAAATCCAACTTTGTATGATACTGTTAGTAGTGTAATTTAATACCACGCGTAGTAATTTGCGGCAACTACAAATAACTTTACGGGTGTGAAAACAATAAAAAATATATAGTTATTTGTTATTAGATCGCGTAGACTTTGCTATGAGAAAAAGTAATGTTTGTAAATTAAATAATGTCGATTTACAATTTAAAAAGTTACTCGTTTAATTTCATGGTTAAAATTAGAATTTACAAACATTTGGTATTGCAGTAAATATATTTATATTATATTATAAAAGTTTACCTTTAGAAGTTTTTAATAAATGTGTTTATTAGCATTGCCATTAATCTCCATGACATGTATTTTCTAGAATGGAGAACGTAACAAGTAGGTAATAATTATTCTGTTGTAGGCCTTATTTACGTTACGTGTACTTCACTTACTATAACTAGAGCAATAAATATTTTGTAAATTGTTAAGGAAGCAAAGAGAGTTAGTAACAAAATATGCAATTGCTTCACTTTGATTAGTAGACTACAGCGATTTTGACACGCCTTTGAAGATGTTCATCCGGGTATGATAAAGGAGAAGTAGTGCTTACCCTGTCACATGTGACCTTGTTTTCGAAAATTGTGCATTTAAATAGGCTTAACTCTATGTAAGCAAGTTGAGTCTAGCCTGGGGTGAAATGATTCGGCATAATGATCGTGGTTTTATTCACACCTTTTTATACCACTTACCAAGAAAATAGTATTCTTATTTCGAATAGTTGTGGTTTTTTGACGTGACAACGTCTAATAAATCGATGAACGCTGGCTGCACGCACGGAATTGTCCCACTACGGATGTCCCTCTACGGATGTCCCACTTTACGCATGCGTGGCATCTCTGGTATTTTGCGGACGGTACAGAGAACTCGGCCGGCACGTGGCGGCGTACTGGTTCGAGGTTATTATTGTGCACCGCGCCACGGGAGTATATTCGCAAGGAAATGGCGTTCTTACAAGTACGAATTAAATTAATTACTAGTGTAAATCAGTATATTTAAACAGTGTTGTATGAGTATTGTTTTAGCTGTGTAACTAAAAATTTATTGCTGGTATGATACTTCTCACGCTTTAGTTTGACATTGGTAATTATTTGTCATGAGTTATTATTTGATCAACTAAATCACACACCGTATTATAGTTATGAGCCCACGAGCGTGTAATTATGTCGAGTCCAACAGAGAATATGTTAGTTAAAAGAAATTCAAACAAATATCGTGCGTGGAATATTATAAGTTTATACCATCTGAAACAATCATTCTCAAAATGGTCTCGTGGCCGTGTGGTTAGAATGGATGACATCTAATCTAAAAGATATCGGTTCTAATCCTGGCAGCTGCGAACTATTTTTTGGACTTGTAAAAATAAATACGGCGTACGCAACATTTCAAAAGTACTAAATATATTTGAATTAATGAATGCAAAAAAAATTAAATTTATTAATTAAATTGTAAATTTCTTTTCACTCCTTTATATCCATATAAAATAGTGATAATTTAATAAAATTGATTCAATTTTATTCATAAAAGTATGCAGAGGTATATTTTATCATACAAAAGATAGAAAAATTAAAAAAAAATTCTTCCTCAAAGAATATAATATTTTAATGCCTAAATGGTTTGGTTGCAAAAACCTATTACGGCTCAGTCTTAGGCCGAATATGATATTTCCTTTTCTTCTGGATCAATCATTTCATCAATGTTTTGTTGTGACGTCACGTTAAACTACCGTCCGTAAACCGACTTTACAGACAACCAATTTTTTACAAGTAAATTTCCATGGATGAATGGTAATGTGATTGCGTAAGTCTGAATTTTAGACGTCATATTAGCTGTGAATTGATGCTTGCTGTTTCGCTTCCGTTTACACGAGCGAGTAAACGTTGCTCACTGATTTGAAGAGTCTTATATGAATTGAATAAATTACAACAAATAAGCTATGAATGACACTAGGACACGCCACCAGTTAATTAAACACTTGTTGAAGTCCATAAAAAATGTAAATAATTTCCAAAATTATTATACTGAACCTTTAACAAACAGAAATTGTCAGTTATAATATCATCGCCTAAATAACTAGGACTGTATGAACTCTGACAGTAAACGCTGCTTGCTTGAGCGTCACAACAGGTTTAGTTATCATGTACTGATAAGAAAGTGAGATACCTCCATCACAACGTTAAAGGGAATTACTGGGAAAATGAGATGCTTTCACCTAGCAGGCTGTAGTATCCATATAATACTTAACTTCTCCTTTAAACCAGGTATATTTTAAGTAAAACTAGGTTACTACCGACAAACTTATACTGTAATTCTTATAATATATTTTATGTCGTTGAAAAATTCAGGTATCAAAAAATGAAATTTTCCATTAATTCAAAGTTAAAATTATATAAAAGATGATAAAAACGCCCTTTTATTGGGATTTCAGAGCAGCGCTGTTATTATTTAAATTATAATTCCTATTGCAAAATAGTTAAAACTTTTATTAAATATACATTCATGAAATACTACTTTGAAAATATTAAAAATTTATTTTACTAAATATATTCAACAGTGACGTTTAGTTTTAGATGCCAAGGCGAAAAATGTTTACCTTAATATAAAAAGCATAATTCCGTTTTAATAACTTTATTTGGGAAATAAAATAATGAGATTTCTCCACGTAATTTTAATTACTAATATATTTACTAATGTTTTACTTCTTAAATTAAAACAGGTCGTGAAACGTGAAAAGGTAGCGAGGAAATTAATGTTTGTTCAAGTTTTAAATATGCAGTAGGAAAAACCAACAGAGAGGCCTCTTCACTCCTTTTTCTCCTCCAAAACCAGTACAGCCATGCAAGCATGATATGCGGGTTGCGTGCTGGACACTGGCAGGCGCTCAGGGCATCTGCTCTCCACGAATGTAAGGATATGCAAATCACGTACCGCTCGGCCACAATAGCGAAAATTACTGCCATCCTGTATATTTCCAATTCTCTTCTGCGTATCTGCCATTGCTATTTCTCTTCCCATCCCCCATATATGGTGGAGAAAAAAAGAATTCGAAATAACAACTGCTTCCACTTTTGGTTGACTAACATATTCAAGGAATAAAACATTTTTTGAATACTCCAACTGATAATGCATACTGCCATCACAGAGAAAAATACAGGATGAAATATTTTTATAGAACATCGATTTCACTGTTATAAAGTTTATAGTTTTTGAATCCTTCGTTAAATTTGTTATAGTTTTAAAACATTTTTATAATTTAGACTTCAATTTTATACCTTCTATAAGTTAAAATTCAAATAACGTTTGTTTGTGATTTTAAAGGAAGTGTGCGGTACTAAACGTTATAAAATATATTATAAATTAAGCTAGCAAGGTAAAATTAAAATTTTCCCTTCAGTATAGACTATTTTTAACTGGTAACCATTTAAATAACTTTAAAAATTATCGGCTTTCAGTCTATCCAGCATACGTTGATAACTAACGCACCACAGCGGAAAAGCTTTCACGGATCGAGAGAAATCCTTTTTTATCGTAGTCACCGATCCATTAACCCTAACCCCAGGCAAACAAAAAAAATCTATTGGAACAACTCTCTAAAGACCAATCCGCAATTTCAATCAGCAGAGTGCTAATCAACAAAAGAAATAACTAAGGATGGATTTCGTTTAAAATACATTGTTAGGTAAGTGGTGAAGAAGTGAAATAAATAAAATAGCTCATGAATGACGTTATTTAAATTTTTACGAGACTCAACATGCTGTTAAATTTTTTTCACTTTAAATTACAGAAGAACGTTTATTACAAACTATCCAGGGATCTTCGGTAATTAAGCTCTTATTTTCGTAAATGTTTGGGTAAAAACCTCATTTAATTTGAGCATGAATACACAAGAATAAGCTTGGTTAATCAGCAAAACTTTAAAAACTTGTTAATACTACTGGAAGAACACTTTTTTTTCCATGTGTGTGTTTACCCTGTTTGTAACGGGAAAACATAATTTGGAAGTTGATGTACGGCGTTGTATGTACGAAGACCCAGTTATTTTAAATTACGAAGAAATATCCGTTTTTCTGAGGGAAATTATTCGTTGAAAATTGCATTGTGTGTTAAAACACACCACTTTCAGTGGCAATGAACTAACACGCACGCTTTGGAACAGAGGGTGTTTAACGTAAAATTATTTGGTGCAGTTCTCCTTGGTGTGTGGTGCATCATCACCAATGTGAAGTTTCACCTCGAACAAGTCACGTCTTTGTTTCCACTTTATCCTTGTACACAAGAGATTTAAATCACGCAAAGATGCAAAACTCAAATAGGGGAATATCCGATGGCATTGCTGTCAATTTTATTGTACAATATAAAATCATTTCCCTAAAATAACATATGAAAACCCTACTTATATTATGATTCTAACTGGACTGTACCACAAAAAAGACTCTTGAAATGAAAGTCACTATATAATTAAAGGTGTATTAAAATTATTAAAAAAATAATAATATTTTACGACGAGCTGCTTTCAAATATACAAGTTAATATTTCGTGCTCGCATTATTTTATACTTAATTTTGATATTTTTAAAATCTGAAGATCATTTGCGAACTTTTATAACACACGTCGTTTGTGACGACTGTACATCATCAAACGAAATAAGCCCACTTTTTTAATATTATTTAAGTTACCGATAATGGTTCAATCTTTAAATACGATCCACGGACGACGGTGCTAATAGTAATAATGTTTGCCCTACGATAATTTTGTATGCTGGCTCTCATTATGAGCGCAGTTTTTTAACGGTTGGTTATTAAAACAGTTATCTGATCCTTCAGGTCGTAAACATTAATTTGGATAACAAATAATCAACCAAAATAAAGAAAATATGTATGTGAAAACTAACCGACACAAAGATAAATTATTCAATTAGGTAATATTATTTATTATTTATATTTTGATAATTTTGTAACTTGTAGGCATAACAAATAATGCTTCAGAAATATTTTCCTCGCCAAATGGTTGATAATTTGGAAATGTCGTGAAGTAGCGTTGCCGACAGGAACATTTGAGACTAGTAAATGATTTGCGCGTGGAAAGATGCGAAACGTATCACACCTCCAGACACCGAGCCCTCGATGCACAGACAAACACGTCGGATAAATAAATTAATGAAACGAAATAAATTTTGTTGCAATGAAAAACCTATGAGGTGAAATTCTAGAAGCCACAGTCAACTTCCCTTTAAACGGAACGTGGGAGACATCATTGAGCGTGTAACAAATGTTTCGACTAAAACCTCCAAATTAATGCTGATAATTGAAAAGATGTGAAGTCATAAAAATAGCCCACACTATGTAACAACCAGTCAATATCCGAAATGCTCAAATAATTATGTGTGCTGTATCTGTGTTAGTAAGATGATAAGAGTGACGCTTGCTAGTGCTTGTAGTGCGTTATCACCTCTGAGCGCAAGGCTCTGAACTGATGTGCAGTATTCTCGTCATGAATAGGACAACTACATATGAAATTCGAACGGTGACCGTAACGTTATATGGCGGAGAAATTAAGATAAATGTGTAATACAAGTCATTTAAGTGTTTTGAGAAAGTTTACAGTTTATTTATTTTTTAAAAAAAAAATAATTAGTCTGAAAACTCTCCTAAAACTCTCCTAAAAGTACAGTTTCAAAACTTAATCCGGAAATAAAACTAATTATCGGTTCCTGAGAATTCTTAAATGCTTTTCGTGAACAGACCCGGATATCTTGGGTAGTTTTGAACTGGAGCTGTGCACACAGTGTAGGCGGGGCCCTCGAGGCGTGAGTTCAGCCCTGTTGAGCGCTGGCAAGTGGCACCCTCTCCGAGCCTCGTCCTCCGCTTGTGCGCCGCCTCTTCCACGGAGGCCGTCACGCCGCGGGGTTTTATTACCGCCGCGGCTCGGCAAGCAAGCCGCAGGGCTGCCAGCGCGACAGCGTGAGCTGTCTCGCCCTTCTGGAAGACGCCCAGGCGTGAAAACGCGCACCTGGGTTGGCAGCAGTGTCTGTAAACACCGAGACTCCCGCTCGCTCCCGCGGTATGATTTACGCGGGCGGTTCTCAAAGGGGAAGGAGAGAGATAGAGAGAGAGAGAGAGAGAGAGAAAAAAAAAAGGTCGCGAGGAGGTTGGCAGCCTTGCGTCATCCTCGCGGAGAAACATGTGGAGCGGCAGGCGTGCCAACGTGGCGTTGGTCTCTGTGTGCCCCGATACACGTTAGAACGTCCCAAACGGCCGTCTTTCCGGTTCTTGCAGCGTAGACGGGAATAGTCACTGTATTTATGCAACACCATACTTCACGTACCTTTGCAGCTCATGCGCTGCCAACCTTCCATGGAGAAGCGAAGCGAAGATTACTGAAAGTGAGTGGAGGAAGAGAGAGTAAACTTGATGGATATCGTCACTTGTAGTTAAATATGAGACGTGCGGATGGCGGTTGGTATTAAAGCAGCACCGTGCCAACAGACTCAAAGGAAGAATCTTAAGAGCAGCACCGATAGTGCAGCAGCAACTCCCACACACGTCACATAAACATCGCTCGGAGTCTTGGCGCCCGCCGTACATCTGAAAATGTTTCTCAGTTCCTTCCTTCCTGCCTGCCACAGCTTCGTTGAAAGCTTCAAACTAAAATAGATTTTACGATATTCAGTATGAAAGAAATAGATGCAGTAGTGGTTACAGTCTTCTCAATTTACCAAACTCACCAATTTATTGAAGATACACTTCTTTAGGCGTGTTATGGAAAATTTATGGGCACCATGCAACGAAATTTCCACAGGAAGATGGTGGATCCACAAGTACGAAAATAAACCCATCTATAAAAGCGCTCATAAAAATTAGGGATAATACCAAAGTTTTAGTGTCCCAAATTAATAGTAATATTAAATATTTTTTTTAAATTTAAACATCATAAGTTTGATGGTTTATAATACCTAATAAGTAATATTTATAATATTTTTTCAGGCTTCGTTGCGCAGTGCACGGTTTTTAAACTAAGGGAACACGTCAAATAATGGAAATTGGAAAATCTTATTAATTTTTTAAGTTACAGGTTACTGAATTATACAAATTGTGCTCTAAACATATAAAGAATAATAAGTTTTATTAGCTATAGTATTATTAAAAACGTATCTCAGTCCATTGGATTGATTATTTAATACTGGGTAATCGTATACGTCATTTTTCCTGAAATTAAAATGAAATTAATTACGTTTGTTAGGAAATGAATTCCAATATTCGCATTGGTAAAAATAACAAAGCATTATAAAAATTAATCTTACTTCATTACTTAAAAATTTATAGTCATCTAACGCTACAGAAACTACATAGCATTAAATTCTTAATGCATTTTAACCAGATGGCAGTATTTTGATAAAATTTATTGTCAAATATCATGTCCAAGACAGGATTTAGAATTTTTCTATTTTTTTTTTATTTTTGTTTTAATCGGAGTCTTTCATTATACAGTTTAACTTTTATCTCTAAAAAAAAAAATGATTCCATTGTGAACGTAGCCGCTCCGGTTACGAATTCTATCTCGAGTACGGAACTACGTGTGAGTCGCGTTCAGAAATTTAGTAATTGATATTGAATACTGGTCCAGATAACTAAAAATGTTTATTTATTGCGAAGGTTAGTTTATAGATTATATTTTAAAACCATTTAAAAAATATTTAAAGTGTATTATTTGTAAGTTAGATTATGTTCCTATATGTATATATTAGTAGTATATAAAAGGGGCTACAAGGACATGCTTCTAGGCTGGCGGATCCTAGAGCTGACCGTCATTTTTTATTGTGACATCATGGCAACCATCTTGGGCTCAAAATGACTCAACATTTTTAAAAATGTCCCTATTTTCAGGGAAAAATTCCCGTTTTGAGGGAATTTTTTTTGTTTTATTCCCTGAAAATTCAAAAAATTGGAATTCTATAAACCTTAAAAACTTTTGCCTTAGAATGAACCAAAATTTCACAAAGAGGCTTAAATTCCCCAACAACCAGCTACCCTTAGCCTCTGACGATCATCTTGGATAACCTTGACCTTGACCATCAAATTCAAATTCTTTAGTTGTAGTCCAAAAATTCAAAAAAAATCCGAAAAAAAAATTAAAATATTGGTTTACTTAAATTGTTTAGTTTCCTAATCCTTTTCAGTCCTTGGTTCGATTCCCGGCGAGAGTAAACATGTAATTTATTATTAGTTTAATTTAAAAAAATCTTTAAAAAAATACACATTTTTACGTCACACCCGCCATATTTAATTATGACTTAAGCGCTGCAATTATTGTTACGGCCACCATCTTGTATCTGTATTTTTTATGTTATCAAATCGGGAAATATTTTAAAATTTATAAAAAAATAGTTAATCAAAATTTAATAAATTATTTAAAGTCAAAGGTTATAATTTTCGTTAAGGCAGCTATCTTGAAAAATCGTTTCTTATGCAACAAAATCAGAATTTTTTTTAAAATTTATAAAGAAATTAGTCAAAATTTAATAAAATATAATCTAAAACACGCACTTACTTTCTTGGTTCGAACCCGGTGAGGGCAAAAACAAAGAAAAATTAAGTCAGATCCTTCCTCCACGGAAGCCGCCGGCAAACTGACCTCACACCACTAATGCCAAGGTATACATCGACAGCTAGTATGATGTTACGTCCTCCATCTTGTTTTCGTCTGCTGGAGGCCTCCATCTTGTTTTCGTCTGCTAGAGTGCGCTACCACCATGTTAGTTTAATTTGTGTCCACTAGACCTTTGACTATGACCGTGACCTTTGACCTTGGACTTTTAACTTGACATTGACATTGAATCTAGACCTTAAACCTCTACCTTTGACCTTGGTCTTGACCCCAGTGACCATCTTGCCTCCACGAACTTGTTTTCAGTACTGGCTACCAGGAGCGCTAGTTAACACATATCGCCTGCTAGAATATTTTGTTGCCATCTTGTTTTCACCCCCTCCCTGCGGTACGAGTTTTTGGCACGGAGGTGTGGTTTATGTTTCAATTTTGACCATTTTCTAAAGTTTGACTACTGTAGAAAAAAAATTGTGATTTTTTTGAGTCGAAATATTACATACTCCAGTATAAAGCATACACAGATATAAAACATACTACAACCTAACAAGGGGCTGGAAATTTTTGCATCTACTTTTTTCCTAATTAGCATCAATTATTGTGAAATAAGAATTGTTAATGCAAATGTTTTAAAAATTAATATATTCATTCATTATTTGTTAACTAAATATTCATGTATCTTAACACCTACAAATAACCGTACATTTCTGTTTTGCACAAAAAAAAATATTTTTTTATGCTTTTCTAGATTTAAACCACAAAACAAAAAGTTTAAAGCTAATTTGACTAAAAAAATTATACGGCAATGTTCTAGCAAACAATACGTCGTTGGTTTAATTCATACAGTAATACACAAATTAACTGTTTTACTTTAACTGGTAACTATGGATAAGTTACGAAAGCATTTGCATTGTATCCAGTGTATCGAAGAATGTAAAATACAATAGAAATAACATAAAAAAAGCTTATATGTTTAATATAAAACAAATAAAATATAAAAGGTATTCTTACACAGAACATCGGTTAAAATAGAATAATAATATAATTTTTGTTTACATGTTTATTCATGTAAAATTACTCATTTGTTTCAGCTTAATTTATCTTCAATATCTGGAGTCAAATTATCTTAACATTCTAAACTATTACTTTGGCATAAGCTGTAATAACTGGAACTTAATCAAGTGACACTAGTGCCACTGAGAACTGATTTTGTAAATTCAAATTTTGCCAAACAAACGAAAGTGAATAAAATAATAAGTGTGAAAAGTACATCACTAGCCCTCTACCTGTCGAAGATCTTCAGTAACAATTATGGCTTAACAATGACCTGTCTATAATGTGTGATCATATATTTGTAAATATTTTTAGCTTAGTTAATTCTAAAATTATGTTTATTATTAAGACAAATGTAATGGACGTTGCTATTTGAATAAGAGGTGAGAATTTTTGCTTATAGTTTGAACTCAAACCCTGCAAATGGTATTTTTAAAAGGTATACAATAGAGGCCACAATGTCAATACCAAGTAGCAAACCTCGGAAAATTCTTCTTGAACGTCATTCAAAATGCGAAACTACATAGCTAGTGTAAAGTATATGCATAATTTTACTTGATGGATGATAGAAACCCACATACAGCTGTGTTATTATACACAGGCAAAGAGGAGTTATTTTTAATTAGAAAATATAATTTTATTCAAAATTACACTGGATAATAATGTAGAAAATTTCTGTGTAAATTTGCTTCAAAAAAATTAAAATTTCTCTCTCATACCTTGTGAATTCACGCATAGAATATGTACGTTAATTTTTAAGTTACATGCTTAAATTACCTTCCAGTCATAGGTAATTTTACATTTACTTTGTTTTTATTTAATTTAAAGACAAAACTACGTATTTTACCCACACATGTAAGGTTTATTAATGGTGTTTATAAAATAATATTACAGTTTCAATTGTCTATTATCACTGTTTAATTTTGACTATTTTACAACAAATCATACACAAAATTGAAGATAAAGTAACTTTTTTTTTCATACAAATGTTCAATATGTACACCTGTATTTAAGTTTGTGGCACACATTGAACCTAAAGTCCAGTTCTAATTCAAACACTTTGGTTAACAAGTCCGGAGTAATGGAAGCAATAAAAGCCTCTTTAAATCAGTGTCTCAACTGGGGCAAAACATTATGTAGTGCAGAACGTGAACAGTGAAAAGTAGCACTGTATTTCCGACCATTAATACCAATCAAACAGTCATCTGGCTTTTAAACATGTAGCTAATAAAACCAGTATGGTCTTGAAACGAAACGCAAGATAAACTGAAATTACTAATTCACCCTTAGAAAATAGCAGAACGGAACACCATTTAGGCTAAGGAGTCGCCATTTAGCGTAGTGGAGCTGCAAGCGAGAAAACCCCAAAGAAGTACTCAAATAGGCACTTATCTTAAACTGTTTGAGTAACTCTTAATCTGCGACCTTCAACCAGCACTTACCAACACTAATAGCTATACTAATAAAATTTATAACAATAACATTGGTTAATGGAAAATGGAAATACTGTCAAATATACATCGGTAGAGAAATTAGCTGCCACCGTTATGGATTTAAAAATAAACCATTCAGTTTGTAAAGTACCAGAGATACCCTTTTCCCAAGTATTGTCACTTACAAAGAAACACAGAAAGTCTGTTTAATCCCAAGGTTGAAAGACCGCAGTAGAAATACTTGAAAGAAAATGTAAAGTTGCAGACAAGTTAAATCGCACGCATTGTATCGTTTGCGCACGCCAGGCTGCAGTGGAGTTGTCAGAGTGCTACGGAGGTGAGCGGAGTAACAACACATATGCGTTGTACGAGCACCATGATGCTGTGAAGTGGCTAGAGTGCCAGGGAGGTGAGTGGAGAAAGAACACCTATGTGCCACATGAACGCGACAGGCTGCGATATAATAACCAGAGTGCTAGGGAGGTGAGCGGAGCAACAACAAATATTCCCAGCACGAGCGTCAAACAGCAGTGGCGTTGTAAGAGTGCCAGGGAGGTGAACGGAGCAGCAAAACCTATTGGCAATACTAGCGCCAGTATGCCAAAGAGTCAGGGAGGTGAGCAGAGCAACAAAACCTATGCTCTGCTTGAGCGCCAGAGGCTTTGGTAGGCCAGGAAGGTGAAAGGTGCTCCAAAACCTAAGTGCGCACAAACTTAAGGATGCGGTGGCGTGGCCAGAGTGCCAATGAGGTGAGCGGCACATCATCCATATGACCCACGAGCGGAACATTGCGGTGGGTCGGCTAGAGCTACAGGAAGGTATGCAGAGTACCAAAACAAATGCACCGAACGAGAGCCAGAGGGCCAGGGAGGTGAGAAGATAAAAAACACCTATGCGCTGCACCAAAGATAAACTGCGGTGGTTTGGCTAGAGTGCAAGGAACTTGTGCCCAGAAACAACACCTATGCGCCAAATGATTTTCGGGCATTATTAAAAAAAATATGTTTTGTATTAGTAAAATAACTCATTCCACGAAACTATGAGATGATCTTATATATGGGATGTCCCATAGCACAAAGTTAAGCTAAGAAACGTTTAATAAGCCAATCAATGAGGTTATAAATCAGAAAACAATGCTAAAAAAGTGACTCTTTCGAGTTATAAAAAATTTTTCTAGTAGTTTTTAAAACTTCAACTTTCACCAAAATTATAAGATAAACTGTGACTGCGAATTTTCCATAAAAAATATAATAAAATTTGTTTTGCAATACCGACTATCCCTTACATTGATATCAATTTAATTTAAAATAAAGTTTGGTCTAATTTTGAAGATTAATGTTTTTACATGACAGGGTCCAAAAAGTGTTAATAGCGTAACTTGTACTATACTTTTGTAAAAAATTAATACTTTGCTAATCTGGCAAGTTACTTGAAATAATGACTAATTTAACCAATACTAAGAAATTGTACAGGACTGAAGTTTTTTTATTTTATTTTAATGTAAAAATATCTGTTTTCAAATTATTTTGCACTGACAATGAGATCATTAAAAACCTAAATTAAAAAGCTCAAAGATATAATTAAGTTAACATTGATGCCGATAGCAAAATCTGGTTCATTCAATTTAGTTAAATAAAATATTACTAATAAATGCTTATATTTATTTATAAAATCGCTGTCTCATTCTTACTCACGTCTAAAGACCTTACACTCCGTCGCAGACAGCCTAATAAAATTCGAGCTATAAATAATACTTCTCGTTTTGTCAGTGCTTTAAGAGTAATTATATGTTAACATATAACCAATAAATAATATTTTTTTTTATTTTCCTAAAAATCCCAGTTCATTAAATTTGAACCTTGATTGGTTGATAATTTGCTTTATCTGTTATCATAATTGGTTGCTAACTACCAGTGTGTTTCAACTAGTCCATATGTGAGATTAATGAATGCAGTTAGGCAATGGAAATTGGGTTCTTTTGGTTAAATTTGTAAATTATCACAAGTTTAACGTAAACAAATTAAATATAACATCTGAATTTTATTTGTAAATATGTAAGTAAAATTACGAGTATAAGTGTGAAACTCAGAATTACAACCAGTTAAATATTTTCATTGATACGTGATGTAAATTTACGTTATATTCAGTACCGTGTATTATTATTCATGTCTTTATATTCATTTAAAACACAACTGCTGTTGCGAGTTTTGGACAAAATGTTGATTATTTATAGCTGTTTCACCAAAGGGTGAAAGGTCAGTTTGGAATTTCGTAACAAAGAATCATAATGCATTCAGCTAGTATATGACAAGGTTTTCGCTTCAATTAACTTTGTCGGAAATGCTGCTTTATTTATATTGTAATAACATGGATAATAAAGTTATAGAAAAAACCGAATAATAGAATGACTTCGGAAAGCCGAATAGCCAAAGATTTTATAAATATTTAATCCCAAATAGCTATGGATTGTTTTGTGAAAAAAAACTTTCTGCGTTTTGAAATACATAAGTTTAATGTCTTAAAAATATTTTCCATAGAAACGGCTGCAGTAATTATTGAATTAAATGCCTACACTCGTTTCACACGGACAGGTAATTACTAAAATACTAATTTGTCTGTGATTAAGATTAAATATATATTTTGACTATTTTGAAAAACTGAATTATTAAGTTGTTTCTAATACAGAAATTTTTGCCTATTTGATTCATTCCATATTATAGGTTATTGGAGTTTTTTTTTTGTTTCAAAATCTGATGCAGAGCGAAGACGAAGTATTAATTTTTCTCATGCCGCTGAAGAACGTTAATGTCTCAGTGATTTAGTTATTTGTAACCCACATCGTGGACTTTCGTTTAAGAATATCCACGCCATAATCTCAAAATGTATGCATTCAACTGTCTGTGGGCTATTAATGTTAACGGTCGGTTCCAAGGTCCGTGATCAAGAGATGAATATTTCATCCGTCCACTTTCCGACCGCTGAGTTGGTCGTCACGCAGAAACGGAGGCCAGTCGATACCGAGGAAGATGTTTCCGGGAAATGTATGTCTCTGAATATTACAAAAGAGCCCTCGCAAGACCCGGCGCCAGACAGTCAGGAACCAAAAAGAGCTGATGCACACTTGTGTCCCAACATCCTGGATTCTATTTAATTTAATGTGCATGTGCCGAGGAATACAGATAATTAAATTACTAGTATAATAACATGACATGAAAGGGAAATTTGGATGCTTACAGTAAACTTCACTTGTAATGGCCACTCAGAAAAAAAAAATCAAATTAAGACCTACATGTGCTATACAATTTCAAACTGACAACATATAAGGGCAAGTTTACACATAATATAATGCTTTCTTGACAACAAATATACACATGTTTTATCTTATAATAAACTATAAATTTTAAAGTGCTTATTCTAATTTGACTGAACTTAAGTCCTCACGGCCTGTCTCACACAGTCTAATTGATTTCGAGTTTTAAATATTGTTTCTTGTTTTATCAATGCTGGATTTGTTAGTATAGGGAAACATATCATTAGTGTATGTATATATTTTTTTCCAAAAATGCCAAGCATTTTACTTACGCTGTAGTCTCATTTATTTATTTTTTAAGTTTAATCTTTGGTGTTTAAAGGTTTATTTTTTACGAGTTTAAATAATCCGTCGCGCAAGTTTGCATTTACTCATAAGCCTTTTCAATTACTTTAAATAATGTTAAAAATAATTTTTTTAACACCTTAGAAATATTATTTTTAAAAATAAATAAAACACTGTTTATGACATAGTTCACATGAAACAAAAATCTTTAAAACAAAATTCACCAATGTTTGATTTTAATATTGTTTAAAATTTCAAGATAATCATACTTTAAATAACATATTTCTTTAGTAAATTTTTTCTAATGAAAAAACCTGCATTAATTTAAGTAACACTCAAGAAACCTCTGCAATTACATAGATTGGTCACAAAATGTTAATACAATTCCTTGTCAAAATCAGATGAAGAAGCTGGGGTTTAGTATTTTTAAAGTTTAATTTCGCTTTTATCGGAACCGTTTAATATTATTGTTAAAATCTTCGCTCTGAAAATCGAATGATTCGTCTGTCGATGTAGCTGCTCCCGCATCGAATTCTAGCAATGGGAGCGAAAAAATTTGTGATAAGTGGCAAGGAATGTAGTTGGAAACCAATTTTCGTGTGTGTATATATATATATAAACTTATCGCTAATATCTTAAAGAATACTACGTTAAATTTCGTGTCCTACGCTTGGTTTTCGTATTATAAGTGTACTTTCAACAAGATAACATATGAATTTGCTCGTTACCAAGCTTCGATGTTACAAATCTCTGGCGAGTATTTAAAAATTCACTCACATTTTTTTCTCTTCATAATAATTGGCCTGTCAGTGCCAATAACCATTAAATGGAGTTTCTGTCAGTGCAGAGGAAAATAAGGCACTTTCTTTGTATTTAAGTGTAATTTTCAAGTGTGTATGTTATAACATGTGTTAACACGTGTGCTGTGGGTAGGCGGTTACATTGTTGAAATTCGTCATGTACGTGTGTGGTACGGGTGTAGTTCTTATGAAGTACCTAGTAACTATTATAGTGCGTCAGATGAAGTTCCGGACACCCAGATGTTTGTCAAATAATATTATACGTATCACAGAAACGAAGAACGCAAAATAAAGCCACGTCAGAGCCGAGCGAACAGTTTAATTTCGTACGCCATGCAAATAAATGTCTAAAAAACATAATACCACGTGTTACGACGTGATAAAACGTTTCATAAGCATCTCAAGTTATTAAGTAAGTTAATATTTGTGTTCTGTTACTGTTTGTATTTGCGAAAGGAGCCATTGTGTAAACGATTATTTGGGTCCAATATGGTTGAACCAACTATTATTATTGTTTGTAACTTAACATTTTGTTTTAACAGTAAGATTTGTAACAAAGTAATAAAAAATATAACGTGATTTATGAAACCAATTCTTAAGCACCAATACTACAATAATATATGAATTAATTATTCAAATTACCCTATATAAATAGTATGTAAAAAAAATAGTAGCAGATAATTTTAAATTAACTATGGAAAATATTTTTAGTTCAATATTAAATAATGCGATTCGTATGAATTTATATAGTTTTAGTATATTTTGAATTTCTGTGACACTAAGTGTAAAACGTTTATTGACAATAGAGAATAAAATAACTTAGATATTTTTTTCGTATAAATTTATTTGCCAAATAAATTTTTCACTTTCTTAAGCGATGGGTGACAAAGTGTTAGTTATTTTTTTAAATAAGGTCACTTCATTTTAGCCCCAAAAACCTTCGTCTTCTTGTATAGAAAATTAAGAGTGGAGTAATTTTAATGTTGTTTTAACAAATAGGAAGTTTCTTTATTCTCCACCACCTACTTATAGATCCAAATGGCATTTAAAATACATTATAATTTGTTTAATTTATATGTTTAAAAATATAATTTCAAACTATTTTAAGAAAATCGATATATCATCTAATATTATTAAACGAGCAATCCTAGTATCTATTAACAATATATGTATATACCTATATAGGTATACATATATATAATGGAATCTCAGAAATGGCTTTAATGATTTGGATGAATATTTGTAGTTTCATAAAGTTTAACTTTTCAAGTTCATTCATAAAGGTTTCTCCTTGGATAAACGTGATTTTACACAAAAAAATTTCTTAATATTGCTTTATAACTCATTAGCATTGACTTTAAGTATTTACATGGCTAAGATAGCAAACACCAACACCCTTACTTCTTAACCTCCATGGTTTAAAAAGTTTCTTACGCCAAATAGATTTAACGAGAGCACTTAAATGTCTATTTTTGAATTACCAATTAAGTTTCAGTTGTACCACGTTTACTGAGTTACACGCGTTAATATATTATTATTTATTTATTATTATTTTTTAACTATACAAAAACCCGCGCTTGTATGAATACAATATTGTGTCAAAATTTCAAAGCTATCGGTGGAGAACTTTCGGAGATTAGCTATTTTGAACATACGAACGTTTACATTTTTATATTAATAAAAAACTACATATCTCGTATCTGAGAAAAGCCTGTAACAAATGGGATGCAAATTTATATTTAGTTAACGTTTAGCTTTTCAAGCTTATTTATGCAGGTGTCTTCCTTAAAAAACCACGATTTTACAAAACATAATAATATGCCGAGCGAAACGCGGTCGCCCACGTACTAGAGATTATAAATATGAACTAGTACTTAAAAAAAGGTAAAGTTTTTAAAAAGTTGTTTCACTTACGTTGAAGAAAGTAATTATACCTTTCAAATAAATGAATTGATTGTAAATTTAGCATACTAAAGAAGTTAAGAATTGTTATATTCATTTACAACTTTTTCAACTTCTTGAGCTAGTGGTTGGTTTTATGAAAACCAAACGTTTTTAAATATCCCTTAAGTAGTAGCTACACTATGTTGAAACGAATGATACAATTTTAATTTTCTAAGTTAATGTACAGATTAATATTTTAATTACTAAGCTATTGGATTTATTATTCCTATGAACGAAATTGACAGAGATTTTAAATATCTACTTATTATGTACGAGACTGGAAGTAATTTGTGCATAAATGAGACAAGATGTATAAAAAAGGATTTAATCAATTATATAAAATAATTTTTGACAAGTTCAGTGAAATATATATATTTTTTAAATTTGTATGTTGATAAGATAACTTATTTCACTTTTGCCTTCGTAACCAATAAAAAATGGGTTTAATGCATCAAAACCCTTTGTTTATTTTTTTTAAGTTATTTATTATTGTTTCTTTATCTGTTTTAAATATATAAATTTCAAAGAAATATGTATTACAAAGTAAACAATATTTTTGTACGTAGCAACGTAGTAGTTTCTTTATTATATGTTTTTATCTTGATATTGTTTTTAAACGCCTTTCTAAAATAAATAAATAACTATTTTTGAGTCCGGAATAAATTTTTATTAATTAATACCAAGTTTTATGTATTAATTGAAGCGTTGCCAAAAATAATAACTTTTTTCCAATTTTTTCTTGAAGTCCTGGTGGCTAAAATGAGCTGTAACGCACCCTCATCCCCTTTTTTGAGTCTTATCGATTTTGCGTCTGCTCGCTTGGAAGGTCTACATCCATCGGGAAACCTTATTCTGTCATTCCCACGCGCAAGCATAAATACTTCTTAAAAAGCAGGGCGGTAAAAAAGAGAGAAAGGCCAAAATTTCAAGTGTTGAGAATGTTGGATAAAAAAAAGATATAATGTTTACCCTGCTTCGGCACTCCTTGAAATGAATAAATGATTGGATAATAACTTTTCATCAGAATTCAGGTAATTAAACTAAAAGAATATAATAAAGTGCTCATGGAAAATTTAAAAAAATGATCGTCCGATACGAGAGCCCCGCGAAAATATCCACCACCTTATGGCAACGTCTGCAATGTTTTCCACTTGTATAAAATCCGGGTTTGACTCCGCCTTGAGATCATCCTGATCATCGTGACACTAAATGTCCTAAAATATTTTGTAAAATTAATTGTATAATATGTTAGGGATTGTAATTCTAATGTGTAATGCATCCAATACAAACATTCTATGTTATATTATAATTCCTCTGTCATTAACACACTGATACAGAAATATAGCTTTAGAATTGAATTTGTCGACATCAAATGTATTTACAAAAAATCAAAAAATCTAGTAATGTTTAAAATAATAGCAATTTTAACGCTATCTCGGCAGAATTACTTGTAAACAAGCCCTTCGTGACTTATATTAACTTGGATACCACTATAACTGCGAAGTCAAGAAGATGGGATACAACGCGCAATGTAGATTTTTTTATTTTATTGACATTGTTGATTTATGTAAATTTATCTCTATACCGCTCATGACATTTCTAATTTGTCAGAACTATTTTCAACACATATTTTTAAATTTTTATTTAATGGGTGTTTAAAGGCGCGCAAGTGCTTGGAATAATGGACAGGTCCATAAATTTTTACAGAAATTACGTGACACTTACTAAATATCTGTTGAAAATATTTGTGACAAACAACAAATGCAAGAGAGATATAGTTTAAACTGTAGATAAATAGCCCTTATTAATAGTAATGGCCAGAAAATAAAAAAACTAAAATGTGATCGATTCTTTCAGATTTTGTCAGTGATGTTTAAACATCTAACCTCGGTAATCACCATTTCATGTGTTCTTATGTAGCAAACAAGCTTATAATATGCGTTACTTGCCTTATTGCGTTTCTTGGTAGTTTATAAACAAGGCCTTAGAATCACTACATGGCAATGCGTCACACAGTTAAATTTAAAGCGTGATGAATATTTTCTTTTCAAGCACATGATTTCTTCACCCGCCACTAGAATTTGCTGCCACCATCAAGCGCAGATGGCAGCACGAAACAGAAACGGCTCCGATAAAAACGTTAAGGACTTGAAGTAATACTAAACCCTGGCTTTAGAACTGATTATAGTCAAGGAGTACTAATAAAATGCTGCCCATTTAAATATTCATTAAATAGTTACTATTAAGTTTCCACACATGTTAGACGACTACAAATTATAACAAAATATAAAGTAAAATATGTTCTCTTATAAAGTTTCATTTGTAGTACCAACGCGAATCCATGGAGTTTCAATTCCTAAATAAAGTAAATTAATTTATTTTTTATGCTTAGTATGAAATAATATGTATAACTAGTAGAAAATAATATATACGGTAGTACGTACTGAAATATGTATTTAATAAATATACAGAATTAATATTAAGAAAAGGTATTAATATATATATATATA
This sequence comes from Bacillus rossius redtenbacheri, assembly GCF_032445375.1. Taxonomy (NCBI): domain Eukaryota; kingdom Metazoa; phylum Arthropoda; class Insecta; order Phasmatodea; family Bacillidae; genus Bacillus; species Bacillus rossius. The sequence continues at coordinate 12,772,180 of NW_026962010.1, read as the reverse complement.
TATTTGATTCTCTGAAAAAAAAACTCTCAAACTATAAACTAAATAAAAGTTACGTGTACAATAAAGATAATTACTTTTCCATAATTATATATAATTCATTTTATTTTGAGTGATTTTTCATGGCTGTATTTCAATAAGTATTAACATATAACTTAATATACTCGTTTCTTTTTTGTGACTCTCGTCTGCGGTGTTCAGCCAACTAAAATTCATATTTTATGCATTTTAAAAGTATTTCTGCTTTGTAAAGAAAACAAATTTTTGGTAACTTTCTCCTACCTATAATAGCAAAAGATTTTTCATGATATTATGTTTGTTGATAAATTTAATTAGACATGATATATAGGCCTATACTTATTTACCACGGATATTTCAGAAGTTCCTTGAATTTCTTTTTATAGTTTTCCATAATCCGATAGCTTTTTTGCCTAAAACACAAATCACAACATTGCAATTACATTAAAAATTACTTATTTTTACATATATCATTTAAATTATTAAGAGTTATACTACGTATTATTTAAATTTTACTCAAGACTCATAACTCACCATTTTACACATAATTTTCGAATGGTAACAGCAGGTAAAATAACTAATAATTGGGTTTAGCAAACCTTAAATTATTTTTACTTGGGCTTTTGATTTCTCGTTTGCAAGTCGCTAATATATGGAAAAACAAAACTAACACAATGTAGGGTATTGGTGAACTAATTGGGCATAGGGTTCTCTAGAACAGGTTTTCAGCATTTGCATGAATACACTTTAAAAACAATCAAAATCCAAAAACAAGACTAATGAACTAATATTTCAATAAACTAAGTTAAAAAAATTATATTTCTTCATCTTAAAATATACTTCATTGTTAATTTTTACAAAACAAACATTCACTTATTAAACGTATAGTGTCGGTGGAGAAAAAATAATAAAAAATAACTGAAGTAGTTTTTATACCAGAAGATGCATACGATATGCTAGCCAGCATACAAAATAGGGAAAAATAAAATAGAGTATGTTAAATATAAATATTTTTAGCAATTTGAAGATGGTGCCAAAATTTTTACTAAGAACTTTATATTTATATATTATAATGTATTACTTTATGCATACTATCGACTTTGCTGATTCTAAAAGTAAAATGTTTTGACGTAGTGTTATAATTTGAAAAAAATTGAAAATATCTAAACAAGATCCGGTTATAAAAAGCTTGGGAAAAAAATTTTCATTTATTTGGTTTTCCATAATATTGTGTTGCTTCTACTTTAACAATGCCGTTCAATCACTGGAATTAAGATGTGCGTGACCTTAAAAATTATTAAATATGTATTTATTTTAATTAATAATTTAATAAATAGATTAGAATTAATTTCGGTTTAACCTATACCAATAAATTTATATTTTTTTGAAAGATTTCCTTTCTGCAAGAAAAATATTGGAAAAATATATTCTAAGAAGGTTAAATTAAGAAATACAGACCCAATTTGACAAGAACTTCATAATAAATAGTTACAGAATATAATAAAGTATGTATTTGTCTGCCGCTAGCTTAAAATCTTTTGAAATATTAAATTGTTTTATTTCAAGTGAAAAATCTTAAACGAAACATTATGTAATCCTATATGTTTAGTTTATGTGTGCATCCTTTTAAATTTAATTTTCAATAGATTGAAAGTTTGTTCAAAAATATATATTATTTCTTTTTGCTCAAGAGAAAATAATTGTTCTTGAGTTTTAAAAATATAAAAACGGATTGAGGTCACTTTATAAAAATTAATTTATTTTAAGATTCTAATTCGAGAAAACGTTTATTCTGTGTATTATCGACTAATGATTAGGACCCCAGTCTCAATTGTTCCCTGGTCGGTTTCGTATGCATGTGAACGCAGCAAGTACTCGCTCATTAGCCAAAGACGGCAGAGACGCATGGAACGTGTTCATCCCGTGCCAAGGGACAGCTGTCCGCGCCAAAGGACAGCTGCCCGCGCCAAAGGACAGCTCCCCGTCCACGCGGCAATCCCCGTGTCCGTCCACTTCCGGACACGACGGGTTATGCCGGATTACGTCGCCCAGGAAATGGATTGGCGCGGCGCGACTCCAGCGAAGCGTGGCCGCGACTCTGAAGGCCAGTGGGCATGATTCGGCTCTTGCAGGGCAATACATCAACAGCCTTCCCAAAACCCTGTACAATTTTTCATTTTACAATGATACTGGAACAAAGTTTCAACTATTATAACTCACGCGCATGTTTTTCATCTGAAACAGAACCAATGATCGTTGGGATGTTATGGAAAAAGACCTTAAATTTCCTGCATGCATTTGAAAGTATTTGTGCACGGTATTTTACGCTTACGCTTATATCACGAATAATAACTTGTTTATGGTATCGCCTTCTTTGCTGTGGGTCTGTATGTGTGAAGGTGGTGTTACCAGTCCCTCTTTTAACTTGTTTAGGTGCTTTTAAAAATTTTGAAGTTGTACTTTTTTAGGCGCGTTATGGAAAAAAAATTGAGAGTGAATTTTTACGTTGTGCGCGCACTATGCAACGAAAAACTGACGGTATGAAAAAAGGCTATAAACAAATAAAAATTACATATGCTTTTAAATCATAAACTTTAGTGATTAATATTGAACACTTGTCCATTTAACTAAAAAACAATTTTTTAAGTTGGTAATTTTTACTGATTCAAGCTTTCCTTGTTTATGGTGTATGTGTTTTTAATTACATTGAGATAAAGTTAATTTTACTGTAGTTAATCTTTATTTTTTGCTATAAAAATTGTAACACAAATGTTTATAATTTAACATATCGATAAATATTTTCGTAAGTACGTAACCCAAAATACTATTAGGTCACCAGCATTCATTTATGCACATACATTATGCCATCAACATATAAATAAACTCATGTCCATTCTACATTCAGCTCTGAACTTACATTTATCAGTCTACTCGGCTACATTAAGCCCACAGACCACTAAAATAAGTCAACTAACAACTTATAATTCATTTCCTTACATTCGGGCATTCAACTACATACCGCCTGCTAGTCAGACGGGTCTCACAGTGCACATGTTCAGCATGGTCCTTTCAAAAGACCAGGAGTCTGTGAACCATCGAACTTAGAGACCTTAGATACCCATACACGATGCTGGATACAAGCAATTCTATGCTAACTTTCCATCATCGACACTCAATTTGATGCTCATTTTCTATTATCGACACTCAATTCGATACTTATTTTCTATCTTCGACACTCATTTCCCAGCTTCGACACTCAATTCAACACTTATTTTTCATCATCGACACTCAAATCGACATTTTTTTCCATCATCTATGTGCTCTGGCACTGTGTAAAGTAACCGGCTCAGTTTTTTGGTAAGTAGATATATACATTCAGGTGTACAAAACTTAAATATATTTTTTAAAATTATTTATATTTTAAAACATTTATCTTCTTCATCTTCCTGCAGATGTCGTAATATAATGAATATATATCACTGCTCTTTAAACAAAACTAAGTACTCTCAGCTTTGTGCTATATCTGGTAAACGACTGTCATGAAAATATCCCCTTAAACTACATGCCAAGACACACATATAACTCGTTTCGCTCTCCAGGAAGCCTGAAGTAATCGCAAAATACTAAAGTCTTTAGTAATTTCATTATTTGTACTTTTAGTACATTATTCTTAACATAGAATTTTTATTTGTAAAAATGGTGATTTCTCTTAAGCCCAGACCTTATAATTTTATCTTTGAATGATTTGTGCAATGGGAGTGCATGACTTGATGTAGGCTTTTGGACATACGCCATTGTTAAACACAGGTATGTCTGTAGAAGAAAACTACAAAAAACACAAATGACAAAAACACAAATTAAGCAAAAAAATTATATAATATAATTTTTTATAACTAGTCGATTTTATTTACTTTGTATTTGCCTGTTATCAAACCGAGAATACAAATGGATCGATTTAATCATTAAATTAATTTCTGATCTTGTAACCATTTTTGGACTCTTCCCCGAATTAATAAATTATTAATTACGAATTTATAAAATATTAGCCTAGATGGCCGACAGTATGGCGGATGCTACGACGATATAGTGATTCGCACTACTGTACTCTAGCGTGAAAAAATAAACCAATATGACAGCAGTGACATCTAGCAAATGATTTGTGTATTACGGCGCACTAGTGCTCCTAGTAGCAATTATTAAAACTAAGATGGCAATAGCACCCTGTAGCAGACTATTTGTGCACTCCGCAACACTAGCACTCCTAGATGCAAGTATTAAAAACAAATAGGTGCGGCTATTATTCCTTCATATAAAAATATATATCTAGTCCTAATATGTGTTATTACTGTACAAACTTTATTTTATTTCAGTGTAGTAAATGTCTCGATGGCTATATGTTCAAGGGTGTATGATTTTCACACCAGTGATCCGAGATGTCATGATTCTAATCATCTTTCTTCCATTGTTTGATGAATACAAATTATGTATTTTTGGGTCATAACATCTCTGGTTGGTAATCGAACATCAACCTTAAGTGCATAAGGCCGAGCGATGCTGGCACACTCTAGGGAACAAACAGCGGAAACTAAGATGGCGAAAAATAAGTCATCCAAGATAGCAACATCCAGCTGAACCAAAATCAAGATTGCGACTTCCAGCAGACAAAAACAATATGGTGAATGTGACATAATTCAAACTGGCTGAATCCACGACGGCGATAAGTTATAGAACAGAAAAATGGTGAAAAGTACTTGATAACAATATTGTGGATGTGACATAAAAATTATAAATGGCTAAAGGTTCTAGAAAACAAAATAGTGGACCTAAAGTCATAACGACCAAATTGGGATTCAAAATAGCACCCGGGTCAAATGAAATCCAAAATGGAGGCCGGGGTCATGGTGAATCATCAAAGATTAAGGCCGGGTAATTCATTGTCAGGTAATCCAAGGTGGCTGCCGTAACGTTAGAATACAACATGGCGGACCCCATCCACAATCTACTCTCTGTCTACAGGCGCAGGAGGAACCCAAAAATACTACGTTTGTGAGCATGTTATTGTGGGAAATTTCACCTTCTTGGTAGTGGTATTAATTGTCGGCCTTGACCTTGGGTTTTAAGGTCTGAGTGGTGACAGTGTGTTTGTTTACGTTTTTGTGTGCCCCTGTATAATCTTACTCACTAAACCGTTTTGTATATTAGGAATTAAATATTTGGGAGTATGACTTTGAATTCAACACTTCAAAAAGAATCTCAAAAAAAAGTTTACTAAATTTTAAAAGCTTTATGTAAAAAATATTCTATATGTTCGCGTTTCGAAAAAGATTAATGAAAAACAATATTTTATATTCCATGTTAACGAAATATTTCGATTTTTTTTCAATCCAAAGCATCAAACATTCTTATATTGTCTAATAAAATAAATCTGTCCCTTTACTTGAAACATTAGCATGGCGTAGGTAGGTAGGTTGGGATGTTCCATTGTGAAATGATACTCCCTTGTAAATAACCAACTGTGTTGAACTCAACATGAAAAATATATTTTTTCCCTTGCATTTTGGGTTGCGGATAAAAATAGTTTTAAAGAATATTTGATCATTATTGAACAGGCTAGACTATAAGTCAAATTAATGAGTATAATTTTGCGACCATATTTTGCTGTAAGTGTTGGTCGTATCAAAAATTGTTTGAGACAAATGGCTAAGAAAGTATTTTATAGGTTTACAATTTCTTTGAACTTATTTTCCTTTCCCTACTAATAGAGGTATAAAATAATATGTCCTTCAAACCCCCATTTTTCTGAAACATTCATAAATGATAATATTATCATTAAAATTCAAAAATGTTTTTTTATAGTTCTGAAGATATTTTATATTTCTATTTTTAAATAATACTTTAGTATTAGTTGAGCTTTAGTTATTTTCTTCTGTTTTAATAAACAACTTTTCAGTTTATAACTTCTTGGTCTTTTTTGTCTAATTTTAGGTATATATTGTTAATTAAGACAATTACGATAATTTTACTCTGCATTATGTTCAAATAATCATAAAAATAATTTAAGTATTACTGCCAATAATGTTAAAAAGTCGATTGTCAAACGAAGTCCCATTAAAGACATTAGTGTCCTGCGGACAAAGTGGACATTGGCAGAATTAAGTGATTACCCGATAATTCCCTCATATTAGAAGCGATTCTGTTGAGCCTGTAATGGCCTTAATGTTTAAATTTTTGAAAGGGTCCAGTAGAAAAAAAATATATACATATATAGCCCATGCTCGTTAGCTTTTAAAGTGCCGACCAACCAGAACGAGCAAAAAGTGGACGGTAACCACCATCACTTTCAAAACGGGTGGGGGTATTAATGTTCAATCATTTAATATGCCTTTGCAGGACACGTACAAACGACATGGGTCTCTAGCTGTGAACTTTTAGGTTTTTGGGCAGTGATTCGCTATTGGCAAGGTTGGAGCGTCACAGAAAATTTACAATCACATATAACGGCAAATTATTTATCTCTGTTGATTTCATATCGATAATAGTAAACAATTTGCATAAATAAATAATTTGTACAACCTGAGTCCAAAAAACCAAATGAAAAGAAAAGACCGGATTATGAATTTCATGTTGTATGTGGGAATACATAAGTTATCTATAATGTGACGCCATTTGCTAGGTAACCTATAGGCAAAACTGAGAGAAAACCAGCGTGGAACACAGAAGTGCTTTTTATTGCATACATTTTATCACATACAACTCAACCTTAAGTTTTAATAAAATAATTAAATTGAAAACAGTAATTAATTATTTTCAAGAAGAGTCTTTAAAATAAGTATAGGTATGTTTGCTTTGTGCATGTACAAGGTAATACATCATTACCAGATATTACTTTGCACGGAATTACGGTTATGCATGAATTTGTACTATTAAAATAATATTGTAAAGTAAAAATTATACATTTTTAAGTTTTGTAAACAAATAAAAGATTATGACATGCTTTTATAGACAAAAAAAGTCAATCATTTTTGCCAAATAAAGACGAAGGTTTGTGTTCATGAAAAAATACCGCTTAGCATATTAATAAAGATTAAATAAAATTATACTGAAAACCTTTTTTATACAAAAAAATAAACATATTAATTCTTTAGCTGCACAATAAAAAAATAATTTTTCGTCGCATTACATGTAAATAATTATTTTATTAATTAAAAAAAATTACTTCAGTCATAAATATATTAAGAAAGTTATTGTATGTTAAGGTTGGTTCTATAATAAATATAAATGTTGTTTTAATTAAGATGTATTTTTATCATTTTAATCGTTAATTGTATTGTTTAATATTTGCTAAAATCATTACTTATTATAAAAAATACATTCTTTTAATAGTAACTCCCTACTAGCATTTACAGTAAGCTCTGATAAATTAATTTTTATTTTTTTATTTACTTCCAGCCATTATATAGGTAGTCCAAAAAGGGATGGCAATATGCATATCCAAAAACAAAACCATAGGAAAACAACACAAACTTTATTAGGTATAAATTAAATTTATAAGGTAAACCAAACAAAAACAGTTAAAAAAAACATAAAAAAATTTAATAAAAATCTTTAAGAAAAAAATTATTATTTGCATCAAAAATGTTTAGCCAAGTTAGGCACCATCTGAAGTTAATTTTAATTATTAATCCAGTTAACTAACATTCAAGTAGAATCTTTGTCTGTACTAAGGACTGATGGATCAGGGATTAGTTGGAACTCCAGAGCTGCTCCCCTTTAATTATTATTAGTGAACAACAAGATTTAAAATTAATATCTTTATTCGGTTTAATGTGAGAAGAAGTAAAATTTTCCGTAATTAAATCGCAATTTTTTAAATTAACCTTGGTTATTATATATATTAAATGTATATATATATATGTAAAAATATATTAATAAAGAAAATATAAAACTTTTAAAAGAGGTGCAATACGGTAAACCTCCACGCAAAAAAAAGTTACAATCACATACATTGATGTATATCTACTTCGTGTAATGAAGGATCTCTACATAACATCTTCAACACACCATATTAGGACACTTTTTTTTTTCGTTTTAACATTTTGGATTACAACTTAATTATTTAGTCGTTTAGTAAGCAAATCCCATCCTATTTCTGTCAACGTGAGTGTCCACAGTTGTTGTTGAGTGGTTCGTACAAGCCTAACTGGACCTGACAAACGTAGGGTCGAACCCGAACCTTTCGCTTGTGGGGAACATTGCCGTTGGCCAGTGCACCTACACCAATTATTTATTGTATTCACTCTTTATCCTTATAGCACTAACCTTCATCTTCGGAAGTGAATCTGAAAAGGTTACGCCCCAATGCAATAATTTATTCCTTAATTCAAAGGAAGATTGTATTTTGAACTTAACGGTTATTATAAGGTTTTCAGTAAATGGGGGAAGCTTTTTATAATCTGTGTCCTTAAAAATTATTTCCTTATTGACATTTTTTTAATCGAGTATTTTTACATCTTAATAAATATATTTATTGTGTTGTATTTAAACAATGTGTAGTATTAAATGTAGGTCCGGGGACTCAGTTCTGGGTGTGGAGTCAGAGCCGATTACCGCCATCTTGGAATTTTATGTCCCAGCGGCCATATTGTATGAACTTGACATTTGACTACCTTCAAAATTTGCCAAAATTCGCCCACAATTCGCAAAAATTCTTCTAAATTTGTAATTTTGATCAGCGAGGGGGGAGGGGGGGGGGATCCGCTAAATAGCTCAAAAAATGAGAAAATCAAAAAATGTCCCTCTTTTAAAGTAAAAATTTCTGTTTTGGGCGAATTATTCCCCTTTTAGTCCTAAAAAAAATTCCAGAGGCTTATAAATTCCCCAAAGTAGCTTAAATTCCCCATGAGCAAGCCACCCTAAGCCACCGAGGTTATGACCTCGAACATTAGTACTTCATGTCCGTCATCTTTAATTGTGACGTAACCATTGCAATTAACTTTTATGTCGTCATCTTGAAAATCCGTATTTTTATTCCAGAAAATCTGGAAAAATTTAGAAACTAACAGAAATTATATAATAAAATTTTAATAAAATTATCCACTATTTTAAAATTATGCCATGTCCGCCATCCTGGAAATTCATTTTTTCATTAGCTAAAAATTCAGGATTTTTAAATATAGTAAAATCAATTTGAATTAAAATCTAAGAAAACGCACTTACGTCATGGAGCTCAGAGTTGTTGGAACTCGGCGAGAAAAAAAAATGACGACAGACCCTTCCTCCACGGAAGCCACCGACGGACTGACCTCACACCACTGATGCCAAGGTATATATCACGAGGTATTATGACGTTACGCCCGCCATCTTGTTTAAGTCCGCTGGAGGAAGCCATCTTGGATCCGACATATTGTTTTTCGTCTGTTAGAGCGTAATACCGTCATGTTAGTTTAATTTTTACCCACCATATTGCAGTAATTATTTATTGCCAAGACACCCACCATCTTATCGGCCATGTTGTAGCATTCTTGAAAATCTGTATTTATTAAGATATAATTTCTGGAAATATTTCAAAATTGAAAAAAAATAATCACTTGTTAAAATTATGATTTTTTCGATCGATTCTAGTCCTTGGTTTCTCCTTTATCCATACACAAATGATACTTTAATTAAATACCTACCACATCATTTTAACATAAAAAACACTTTAAAAAACAACACTTATTTTACAAATAATTTTTTTTACATAATTTTTACTCTACTACATGAACACTACCTTAAGCAAGCTATCAAATAAACATTTATATCTACATTGGCTCGAATTGACTAATTCTCTGCTCCAAACGGTGTACTAGAGACAGAGACCAGCCAGATACTTTTCCTACATAGTCTTTTTCTCCCGACCGATTTTCTCGATAAGATTTTTATCAGATTGCTTTACATCGTCGGAATTGTAAATGGATGTATTCACTGTCTTGAATGCGAAATTCTTCACTTTGTGCTCGAACGGATATGAATAGCTATAAAACGCAGTCCAGCCCCAAATTATATTTTAAAGATCTGTACGTCACTACTTCATCAGTAAGCTTATTGATTATGTTCTACTTGATACCATCGAAATTACAAATAACTTTTAACTCAAAAAATTTATTTGATAATATTAGTATTTCAACGTTTCACGAAATACATATTTAGCTAAGTGGAATCCGTTGTTATTTAATGCACCAAGCACACATTCTTAGGTTTGGATTCGTGTCCAGGCGTCATTGCAATCGGTGGTTAAATATATGTTTGTGTGCTTGTAAGCATACGAGACTCGCACTTAAACCAAATAGTCGAAATATCTGCAGGTAGTTCTACAGTAGGTGAACGGACTTCCCTTATACAGTTTTCCGCATATTGTCTCAAAATGTCAATGCTCGTAAACCAAACATTCCACTTATAGCAGTGAAATTTCATACGAGAAGGATTATTCACACATTTGCTCTTGTTATGTCCTTGTGCATCATGGGAAAACGCGAACGACATATCACAGTAGATGCAAGGATGCCTAGTTGATGTGGACGAATCTTTACAGTCTTGAACCAGATGATGATGTAACTGATGTAGTAACAATTCCCAGTGAACACTTAAGAGGCCACTCAAGTGTTTCAGGGGCACTTCGCAACCCGCGTTAACCTGATAAGATTCAATGCTATTTTCATTTTGCTTATAACTAATTAACTAATATAGATTTCTAAATGATGCTTGCTTGATATGTAAGACAACGATGCTCTTATCAAAGCTCCTTTCTTCAAAAACGTGCATAAATTATGGTTTTATACTAATCTTTACTAAAATGCATAAGTGTATTGTTTAGGTTTGAACCATAATTTATGCACGTTTTTGAAGAAAGGGGCTTTGATAAGAGCATCGTTATCTTACATATCAAGCAAGCATCATTTCGAAATCTATATTAGTTAATAAGTTACAAGCAAAATGAAAATAGCATTGAATCTTATGAGGTTAACGCGGGTTGCGTAGTGCCCCTGAAACACTGGAGTGGCCTCTTAAGTGCATCACTCAATCGCTGTTGGAGCGAAACCTTTACTTTCTGCCACGAAGCAGGACACTTTGCATGTATTTAAGAGTCTTTTTAACTTATTATTTCTTGCAAATTCTTGCAACACTTTTTACAGCCAAGTTTTTTGTGAGGTTTATTCTTAGCACATTCTCTCTTCTTGTGTCGTCAGGCATTACTTATTTAGGAATATCTTGTTACAGTAGCGGCATCGATGCTCACTAGTTTTTGTTGACGAATTAGTAATTATTGAAGTCTCCATTGACGGCGAAACGTCATTCACCGAGGTTTCCTATGCAGCCAGCAGTACATTATATTTAGGTATCCAAAGAAACGGAAACTTTTATTGGATTTTGGCGTATTTTGGCGAGATTTTGGCGAATTTTTGGCAAATTTGAAGCCATTTTTGGCAATATTTGGCAAATTTTGAAGGTAAAGGTCAATTATCAAGATTAAGATCATCCTAGATGGCCAACATAATGTCAAAATCCAAGATGGCGGACATCGGCTCCGGCTTAATACCTATAACCCAGTCCCTGAACTTACATTATTTACATTCATTTGCAATAACAACGTTTCAGAACGAACTGAATTTAAAACAAATCCAAATGACACTCATTAAGCAGTTTTCAGCTCCTAAAGAAATACTCTCATTTCGTATCATTTGTTAAATGATTTAGGAGCATCATATGACATAAGTGAATATTCTGATGTATATAATTGTAATTGTGGTATTCAAATTTCATATGAATTTAAGTAATAATGCTAGGAATACTAAATTTTGAAATAATATAAAAAATATTTAAAAAGCCTGTATTTCGTAACTTTAAAAAACAAAATTTAACATTTTTTGAAGTATTTTAATGTGACAAATATATTCGTTGGTTTTCAAGCAAGTCTTCGTGCGGGTTGCTTACATATATTACTTTTAACACATAAAAGGAGAAACATTTAATTTCCAAATGAAGTCTAAACGGTATCTAACATGATAGACAACATTTCCCAGCGTAACTTCTTTCAATATTACATATGCATCTAAATGAATTAAATGCTTTACACCGGAATTAAAAAATATAAGATTGGTATGTGGAAAACGTAAAATTAAGAATCTTTTTTTATATCTACGGTTTACAGCAATCGCAGGTAAATTAAGTACAAAGAACTGAACATAAACATACTAAGACGAGTTATGGAAATCTTCTACGAGACGATAATTCTCTTGAGTTCTACTCAGTCATATTTTTATTGGCCGTCAAAATAGACGTTTATATTTCGTCAGTTTACAACAATCATTAAGCTCGCAATATCCACGATTACTGAAAAATCTGTGCCACGGAAAACGTTCCCTTGGAAACTTTTATTCGTTTAATAGGCTTGAGGAACAATAAAAGTTGAAACGTTATTGACCTTCAGCCCCTGTAATCGAACAACCAGTTTCTTTAAGAAAAACATTTTATCTAGTTTTTCAGAACGGCTTTGTATTTCGAGCTTAAATGTATTGGCGTTCTTTTTAAAAGCCATCTATACTGCATATAAAATATAATGTTTTCCAGTTACAAAATTGAATTATACCCAAGTATTAATGATAACTTATTTATAGAGACAATATTACATTACTAAATTTTATGGTTACTAGCTACAAGCAATTTGATTTTATTTCTAATGGGTTACATCCTAACTATAAGATGATAAAATGTTATTCATCCATACGAGTGAGGTGGCAACAGGTAGTGGCGTGTGGTGGTAGAAGTATTGCAGCTGGTTAAATATACAACGGTTTTCCGTTGCCTTCTGTAATAGGTTATGAAATACTTCACAACATTCAATAGTGAACAAAAAAAATGATCTGGGCAGGAACCTAACCAGATAAATTTGACAAACACGAGCCAGGGTCCTCACAAATAAAACAAACTTCCGAGCTATCACAATTATTTTTTACTGAAATAAATAACAAAGTATGTAGGTAATAAACTCATAAGGGAGTGCCATCAGAAAAACTAAGCGAGTGTCTCCTGGATTTTCACTACCAACGCAAGTAAAGTTCTCTCTGTGCGAAAGAGTGTTGTTAAAACCGGTTTCGTGGTACAAAGCAGTTTGTTACAACGAGTAAATTACCCTGGGGACGACGGTGGCATTTTTTACACAGCCCACTTACCGTCCTTAAAATCGCTGATACCTGAGAAGTTAGCTTGTAACTGCGTGTACTGTATTATTACGACAAATTTTTCAACTGCTAAGTGAAAAAAAAAAAAATAATTGAGCTGTTATGGTATTATGACAGAGGATGGCGAAATGGTTTTTGTACTTCGTGATTTTTTTTTCTTAGAAAGATGCATTCTTTAAATTTTGAATTTTAGAAATCCCAAAAGTTCGCAATTTATAAATATTTAACATATATTTTATCTTAAAAACATTTATTATTATTTTTATCTCGATTAAGTAATACCTTAATAAAATATTTCATAGCAAAGCAATTATCTTGCTCCACAATGTTGTCTCCAAATAACTTATTCTGACTTAAGAAAATTAATACAAAAAATATATATATTTTTTTAATTTATAAGGGATAATATAGAATTTTTAAGGTTCAAAGTAAAACAAAATTTTTATAAATATATATTTGCTATTATTTAATTATTATTTATTTTGCATTTTGTAGTTACATAGCAAAATTTATGAAGTGAAATCAATTTAACTAAACACACTATTCAACAGAAACTTAAACCAAGTTCTTGCCCATCAATTTATAATGGTAGTTTTTTTAATGCATAAATATTTCCAGCGTTCACGATTGTACCACGTGAATCGGGACGCGAAAGAAAAACCAGCACAGGAAATTCGTGGGGTGTGGGACGGGATGGTATGAACATAAATGCTAACTCTCTGTAACGCCTGAAAAGTTTATTCCATGGACGGACTGCGAAATGACTTCATTAAAATATCGTACCCATATTGTTTATAGTGATCATGTCTCTTGAGAAAAAGAAATAAAATCCGGAAAAAAAAGGTCATCTTAGATTTAGAGGTTCTATTGTCATGATGCAGAAAAGAAAAACATTACCCAATTTTTTAGATTATTTAAGCATCACTGTTGCTATATATTTTGTTATTTTAATCGTCTTTCATTCGGAAATGAACTCTGAACTCACAATGATTTAACAAGGGAAACTATTTATTGCAAACAATGATAATTTAATTTAGTTACGTGTACCATAATAACATACACTTGGTCTATGGACCTGTAAAATTCAAGTAATTTTTTTGTAACAGGATAAACATCACACACATTATCACGAATATATTGTCCATTTGCTTTAATTTTTGCAGGATTGCATGTGTTTGACTTCTGTAATAGTAATATTGTTTCATTGTCCTTCGGAACCTAGAGTTCAATGAGAACGCAGTGAATTCCTGGCTCCATCCAATTAATAGTGCGAATTTTGAATGTTTCAAAATATGCCCTAACTTGCCCAATTTTCCAAAATAAACACCGTTTGTATGTAAAATCGCGTATTAATATTTCTATCAGTCATCTATGCATTTTATAATCTTTTTTTAGTATATCTGATTAAAAAATGTAAGTTAGTGCACACGCGTAAATCTGTATTCAGGAACAACATAGGAGTTACAAAAATTTTTGGCAAAATATCAGTGAAGACAGTAGTTTTGTGTAAGAAACCACGATGAATACGGCTGCTACGAAGGGCTCATTCGTCAGAGTGTTAAAGTCAATTGTTTTGTAAGTTTTTTTTTAATACACGTGTTCAAATTTAATTTTTTTTAAAATCCTCCTCCACCTCCGGAAAACATTTCTGTACCCGCTATCGATTGTCTGTTTCAAGTTTCCCGTCCATGCCCAGAGGATTCCGCATAAAAGAAGCGACGTTGCCAGACTTGTCAGATGGCACAGTTACGGAGGAGGAAGCATTCCCTATTGTCTTCGCGACATTCAGCTCTTTTTTTTTTTTTTTTTTCAAATAAGAACGAGAGGAACGTGCCCCGACGAGCCGCCTGAACTTTGGCCTTCCTCTTCTCAGATATTTGATGCCGTGTCCTCATCACCTGCCGTTCCTTCTCCCCGCAAACCGCCTTCCTTTCATCCGCCCACATCTCCGTGACCTGAGCTTCCTGCGCGAGGGAACACGCATATTTGCTCTCGCTTTTAATTAATTATTGCTGACAATATTTTCGTAACGCTCTTTTATTTGAATTTGAAGTATTTTAACAAAACTCATTTTTAAATAAAACGTACCTATTAAAATATTCTCAAATTCCCGTGAACGAATTCTTCCGGCATTTTTTTGAAAGTGCAGGAATAGAAAGTATTCATATTTTCATGAAGAAAATTTTAATTATGTAAACAATGCCATTATAAAACAGCCTATTTTGAAACCCAACCCCGGCGGCAGCTGCACTAAAATATTCACTACTGTTCCGGAATACAGCCAGAGAAATAAACTGGACATTATGCGAAGCCAAAATTTATTTCACTACTATTATGAAGTGAAATTGATGGTGTTGAAATCTTCTGTGCAAATGAATTTTTATATATTTATTTCATATTAATGCAACGGAATGTTATAAAAGAGAGTACTTACTCTTTTCTTTGTTTCTTGAGCTAGGAACAAGACCAGTGAAATTTTAAAAAAGATTGCAAGCAATAAATTTTATCACGAGTTTTACCTTTTTTCCACAAATAATCTGATATTAGGAATGATGTGAATATATCTTAGAAAGCCAAAGTCCGTAATATGTATTTGTTTTATTTATATAATTCATTAAATGTAATATTTTATGTAAGGAATTGTTTTCCGTTATACACAACTACATATTTACTATAATTCCGGAATAGGTTTTATTATTTTTTATATATTATTAAATGGTACATTTTATTCTAGAAATATTTTCCTCTTTACACAACTACATATTTACTATTTGACCGTAGGATGAAACGTTTTAACGTTTCCTCGCTGTTTCAACAACCCACAAGTGGTACGTAGACTCATTCTCACGTTATCTTTAAAAGATTTGTGCAATGGGAGTGCATGACTTGATGTAAGTAAGATTGGCGTATGTCCAAAAACTTACATCAACTCATTCTCACATTAAAATAAATCCTAAGATAACTAATGAGCTCAACAATATGTATTATACATGTTGAACCAATCATGCAGATTATGAAATGCATATAAAGGATAGACGAGTTCTTGAATACCGTGAGTAGAACGATTTTTTCTTTCTATTTCTTACTAATTTTGTCATGTTAGTTAAATTACATTTCAGAGTTGAGTCCACTTTCAAGTATGAAAAAAAAAACTTCTTTGTTGGATTTACCTATTTAATTATACATTATAAAAACGCTGAATACTTTAAGCTTAGATAATTTTTTTGGTGTTCGTCTTCAATGAGCGGTGTTCACACTGCAATTACACTTGCACGCGGTGTACCGCGGGCGCTTCTCCATTGAAAATAATATTCGCTGTGCTGCGTCGTCGAGTGGAAATAAAGAATTGTGTCTGCTTTACGTCGCAGTGAAATAAAATAGGTGAATAGAAACGTTAACTCGGCCAGACGTCGTGTTTGATAGCGCTCGACGGCCGGACGAGGCGCGGAGCCGCGTGTGCTGGGGGAGAGAGCGCGCAGCCCGTCCTGCGCGGGCTTCTCTTCCCACGACACACAACCCGCACCCCCCACGGAAGCGGGGCGCACTGAATCACGCGCGGGAAGCTATCTGCATCGCGGCGGGGGCCGGGGGAAGAAAAGGGCACTCGGGAGGCGGGGTCGCGGAAGTCCTGGGCGAGCCGAGCGCGGATCCGGCCCTGGGCGAACTGAAGGGTGCTCAGGAACGGGTTGCGCCGTGCGGACCGCAAAGGCCCAGGCTCCCGACCCCTTCCAGGCCCCGACCAACTCTTCCTCACGGACCTTCCTCTCGCCCGGTGCTGAACCTGGCCTGTTTAAAGCTTTCAGTAATTCAACCCCGAGTATGAGTGAGCCCAGGGTTTTCCGTGGGTCTACGCACGTTTTACCTCGGGCCCAACGTAAACAGTTAAAGCCTAGATCTAAGATAAGGGAGTAATTCACTGTTTCATTTGCTCCCATGATCGGCCATTTTCCGAAAAAAAAAAACACATGATGGCGTGCTACCATTTTCTGCGTTGCTGAAACCCAACACGATAAGACGTATAGGCTTAAGCCTGAGGGTCACTGAGAGTCCTCCCGAACAAATACATTTAGTATGAGTTAGGTTTGGAAAGAAATTAGGAAGACCTGGGCGAACCAAAGGAGGCTCAGTAACGGGTACAAGATGAGGCAGGATAATGAACCTGGCCGGGAGGCCTGGAAGTACAGTCACGTTCCCTGAAGGACCTTCTGGGTTCGACAGAGCACCGCCCCGAGGCGACAGCTCAATACGGGAGGATCTCCGAGAGAGCCTGAGCTTGCGTCCACGTGAGGATCTAGGATCTGAAGGAACTTCCCGTCGTCGACGCGGGGCGCCCAAGCTCCTTCGCGAGATTAAGACCCGCGCGGTAATTGGACCGACTCAGCGGGTCCGGACCAGGGGATCCAATCAGCGGTGTCGTACCTCCCACGACCTGGAGGTGCAAACTTAGCGGCACTTTCACACAAGCTCAGCAGTTTCTGACTTGGATGTAATTCGCTTTAACTTAAAATTAAAAAAAAAACGGACTATCATTATAATTTGTGTCACGGCTTAACGTATGATTGGACAAGTTAAAACTATTCCTATTAATTCTGAAAAAAATATATATATTGCAGAAGGTATTCTTGCAGTATGATCAGCAAAGTCAGTTAGCGTAGTTTTGGAGGCTACCAATGTGAGGTAACTGTAAGTTACACGTGTTGTGTTTTTAAAAAATGTCAATAGATCTGATATTTTTACACTTTGTAATAATAAAACTTATTTTATAAAGTATGGAAAGATTATAAAAATATTACACTTGCGATAGCTTAAAAATATTTTAATGTGATAGCTTAACATTTTTTTAGTCCTAATTAGCTATCTTTTAAAATAATATTTATTCATTGTAAAAAAAAAATGTTTTTAACAACGACGTTTGAATAAAGACCATTGACATTTTTGCTACAAATTGAAACAACATTTTTAACAACAACGAATAATGTGTGCCTGATTTTAATTTCACTGAAAGTATACTATTTTCTACGGTATGTAAGTTCAACAGGATTATTTCGCGGATCAACTGGGTAGAACTGTAAACTTGAAAGACGTATACGTCTGCTTTACGTTGGTTTTCGGAAAAAAGTGTTCTGAGCCACATATTAACCAGGAGAAGAAATGTTTACCAATGATTTGTAAACCTTCCAAGAGATGTTTCCTATTTATTGACCAATAAACTTTATTTTTAAATAGTTTATTGGATTTTTCAATGGAGTGGAGAAAACTTATTCCGTGTTTTAATTGTGGATTATCTATTAGCAGAGACCGGAAAAATTCGCGTGTTCAATGACCTCTAGGATAGACTCCATGATCCTCTATGTATACTTGTGCATATTACACCTGCTGATTGGCTACTAACTCGTAACACGTGTTAACTGTGAAGCTTGTGATTCGATACTTCTTCTGTCGAACGTTTTTCATTGGTCCAGAGTCCTTCAGATAAACTGTGGCCCAATCACTGAAGCAGCAAGAAAGGCAAATGTATTTGGATTCTAGCCTATCGCTAAATGAACCCGCGAATTTTTAAGGTGTCTATCTATTAGTATTCATGAAACGAGAATACATGTGTGTCAGTTTCTTAGACTATAGATACGTATATTCCGGAAACTGGCAACTGCGCATAGTGTCGCATTTCCAAATTGACACGATGCAGTTCCTTTTGCGCAGAAAATGTTCGCCGTGACGCAGCGACGGGGCGATGGGTTGGAGGGAAATTCAGGAAGAGACACGACAAGACGTGCATCAGACCTGCCAGGGAAGCCTAAGATGTTCATAAAGTTCTGTCCCTGCCCGAACACGCCCGAACATTCACCTTCGGCCAACCTCGGGTTTATTTATATATATTTATATTTCTCTGTTTATTTTTATGTAGCTATACTAACCTAACTAACCGTCCATCAGTGGCGTAGCGTGGGTGGGGCGGAGGGGGCGGCCCACCCCGGGCGGCAGCCCGCGGGGGCGGGTCGCCGGTGAAGCGGGTTGAGATCTGATCTATGATTCATTCATTACATGTGTCAGACACACTATAATGTTCCATTTTTATCTAACATTTTGCACACCAACTATTTTTTAATATTTATTTAAAAGAAAAACTGCGAAATCACTGCCAGAGCTCTTTATAACATTTGTTTGTTTTCATACGAACGGCAACATCGCATCACGCCGCGCCGCCCGGCGCGCGCGAGCCGAGTTGAGCGGCACTCCTTATTATGTTAATTACTCATACAAAATCTTTTGTTTCACGCGTAGGCCCGTGTCGATGCCTCTCTTTCGCACTCATTGAATTTAGTACTACGCATTGTACTGTAAAGTTTGACCTTAACACAGGGCAAACCAAACAACTTCCGCAAACCGGGACACAGTAAAACTCCTATATTGTCCCGTACCGCGAGCGCAGGTAAACCCAAAAAAATATTAAAACCCAAACTAATAGAAGGCTTAAAAAATACTAATAAAGTTGCGAACAGTGAGAGAGTCATTTTGATTGTGTTTCGATCTTTTAAATACTGTTGAATCTTCTAAAACTAAACATTTAGAACTTTACCCAATCTTTGAACTAGTTTTTGAAAATGAAAAGAGTCAAAGAAAGCGGTGCGGAATTCCGCAAAAAAAAAAAAAGGTTAAGAAAGAAGCAGTTGCGAAGAAGTCTCAAGGTGCATTACTGAAATATTTTAGTTCCAGTTCTGGTTCGAAAGCCACGTTAACGTCTTCGGTGGCATCCTGCAGCAGCGGAAGTCCATAGTGTTTTAAAGTGTTTTAATGTAGCTAACCTAACCGACCATGTTTAATATTTGAATTCATTTTTCCTGCGCAAAAATAAAACAAATCCCGAGGTTGGCCGAAGGTGAATATTCGGGCGTGTTCGGACAGGGACAGAACTTGATGTACATCTTAGGCTTCTCTACCTGCCAGCTCTAGGCGCGCGCCTCACTAGCGCCGGGGCTCTGCGGCGACACTTGCTGGCGGCTCGCTGGGAGGAACGCAGAAGGGGCAGGTGGGCTTAACGGCGCGAGACAGGTCTCGACTCGTCTTGAGCGGCGCGGGGCCATACATCTCGCCGCTGAACCACCTGTCTCGCGAGATCTGCGCGCTTGTAGGCAACAACAACATCTCCCCCGCCGTCTGACAGCGGGAAGCTCCTTGCAAAACAACACAGTCCTCCAGGGAGCAATAAGTTCACAGCCAAGCCCCTGTTCCGACTAGAGTGGGTGTGGAATTTTCTGAAAGCACGTCTCATATTTTCGCCCAGTTGCATCAAGTTTCTCCAACAATATTATCTATCTGTGCATCTTTTTTTTTTTTTTTTTTTGAAAAGCTCAAATTTGTGTCTTTTAACATCATGCAAGCAACACTTTGTTAAGAATCTTATAATAAAAATGCTAATAAATACTAATTTAATAATATTCAACTTAATACGTGTATCCTTACCGCCCAATTGTATAGGTGGCTTGCGTGGCTGGCTGATGTGGCAAGGTGCCTGGGTTCGATTCTAAGCCTGCCAATGGATTTTTCTAACCTTTTCCCTCGGTTCAGGTCTTCCTGTTCGTGATGTCCCTTTCACCTTCTTTTCGCTGAAGGCAATGGCAAGCCTGCCTCAGCCAGCACAGGGAAGTGACATTTATCACCGTGGCGTTGCCTTATCATCATTATCATGTAAATCGTAGTTACTTAAATATACATTTATGGAAATTATTTGTAAAAATAAGTTGTGGCTTAATTACAACCAGTTATAGCACTGATTTGAAAAAAATCGTTGTAAATTAATATGAATTTGTTTGTCACAAATAATTTATTTTGGCTTTTCTTTCAGGTATCCACTCGGGAAAGTTTGAATAACTATTGTAGGTATATATGTAGAACAAGGAATTTATGAAGTTTTACTTCTTTAGGCGCGTTGAGCGTAAAACTTTATAATGCATTGAAAATACGTCTATATGCGCGCACCAAGGACGGGAGTTTCACGTGATGTAGTCTATATTGCACATGCGCGTACGAGCCGAAGTCTACTAGGTAGCCGACCAGGTATAACTACCGTGGTTTTTCATTAACCTGTTTACATTCCTTACTTGAAAATCGGGAGAAGTAACAAGCATATCGGTGTAAAAAGTAAATCTTTATAATTTAAAAGAAGAAGGGAATACATTTTATTTAATTATTTGACATTTTATTGCTTACTAAAAATTTATTTAAACATCTGTCTCGATATTATTTTTAACAAGCAATTGGCATAATGTGCACAGATAAAATAAAATACTCTCTTCTTAATGAGTACGAATAAAAAATAAAAAAATATAAGAATATAAATCATATATACCTATATATAAAAATAAAATAAAAAACTCTTTAGGCAGACTACTCCAAAACTATTCCAAAATAAATACTGTGTTGAAAAGAAAAAAAAAAAAGACTATTTAAAGTTGCCAGATATTATTTGGACACAAACCCTACAAATAGGTATATCTTTTATTTCCAGAAACATTGAAACCTTTTCTTAAATATTTTAATTGTTATTTCTCTTTATTTTTAAACAATATTCCGGCCAACTTAGAGCGATAAAACAAATAAATTTCGTTACTAAGGACCTCTGAACTTAGTTCTCTGTCTGAATGTTTATTTATGTTCATGTTGTTTAAAATTAAGCCGTCGAAAAGTGTGCAATTAAACATGTTCAGGTCTTAACCTCACAAAAATATAGTTTTCACACTTTCACTGCTATGAAAAGTGTCTGAAAAATGCGTGGTGTCAGTAAAACGTGGCGTAACGACTTAACAATATGTCCTACCTGGATGCAGGATAACTGGACCATATGCACTTTCACATGCAATATGTTTATTTGCGAAAACTTTACATGCATTCTGTCACGTACACTTTCCCACGCCGAAAAAACCAGCAATTTTCGTGCTAACACGCAAAACTAATATATTTTTAATGCTTCCAACAAGAGGTCATGACGGAAAGCTGTACCTATTTCACAAGCCAGACCAAAACATTCGATTTCCCAGCATCCCTGGCGTCAAGCGCTCAGTTTGAGACGCCGCCAAAGCTTCGACCAATTACGGGGTGCTTTCCATGTAATCGAATCACACGAGATGTTACGTTCCCAAAAAAAAAACTGGTTAATTAAACATCTGTCACGTGGTAGCGTCTCTAAATGTGCCTGAAATAGTGTTCAAAAGATAAAGCAGTTTCATAAAGATTGTTTTCATACCTAATTGCTATAATAACTTTAATATTTGGCTTAAGCCAACCTCAATACAAGAAACGATACATCCGAGACGTAGTAGAATTATTAAAATACCCTTTATACATAAGTAGAGAGGGTGGATACAAATCAAGCAGAAAATTGGAACCACTCTTCAGAAAGCTTCAAAACCCAGCTCTGCACCCAATAAACAATAGATTGCAACTGATTTACCCAACAGAACAACTAACCTGAAGGAAGAAAGGCTCCAATTTGCCCGCAGCTGCAAACAATCAGGTAATACTCCCTCTCAGTGGAGAATATTTGAAGATTGAAGAATTTCCAAGAACAGCAGTAGGGCAAACGAAGCTCCTATGAAATATTCGCTTTCGACGCGGATATATACCGGAAGCCAAGAAAGTTAAGTATGTGTAACGGTTTATTTCAAAATGGTTAAATGTAAAAAATCAAAGCGATTTTTAACTTCTAGCATACGTACACACACACACACACACACACACACTTATGTTTGATGTAAGGAGGAGATTTAGAACTGATATGGTATATAAAAACTAAAAATATTAAATATATATTATAATATTAAGAAAAGTTATTTTTATTTCTTTTTTAAAATTAAGAATATTTTTTGTCATTTTATTTCAGCTAATTATTATGTTTCTCTTGTCTTAATCAGTGTTTCTTAAATTATTTTTTTCTCGTTACAATAAAAGAATATTTAAAAATTATTAATAAAATACTTTGATTTATTTTTAAAATTTTCATGCTTTAAGAATAAAATTTATTTAAATAAAAATTTTAGCTTTTTGAAGCACTTGACTTGTATTAAAACAGCAGTAATACTGTTTAAATAATAGCAATAGCATGCAATATATGTGTTTTTCTATCATAAATGACGTATGTTTTCATTAACTTGTTTCGATACATCAATTTAACTATAAGATAAGCCACTGCTTTATGGGCCTTTTAGAATAACTTTAAACTAATAAACAAACTTTGTGAAATTGCATTTGGCTTTCTAATGCCACCTGAAACTTGACTTCAGTGGTTCTGACTTCATTTCGAACTTACTCGTTATACTTGGCTGTGGAAGTTTTCCACTCACGAGGGAGGGGTATGATCCATTAACCACTAGTCACCATGGCAACAGTAGCGTATACATTGTAACGTATGAAACAACTGGTAGTCAAATCCCCAACTGCGCTTAAGTGCTTGGTATCTATGTACAGTAAATAATCCTTAAATCCAATATATTGGCCCTCAGCACAATATGCTTAATATCTTAAGAAAAGATCTTCTAGAGATAATTAATACAATTTAATATCAGGATCATGAAAGTCCAAACCGAAAAATTGCTCAGACAGAATTGACTATGACCATTTGGAGAGAGTTTGAAGTAATAACTGTCAATAGGTCTGTGAATAACACGGTGCATAAATAAAATTCTTTCATGTTTTAGGGTTAAAAGCATGGGTTATGGAAATTTAGTATGGTAATGATAAAAATTATAGTTTTTGTACATGCAATTAGGGTTATTAAAAATTAATAGGGAATGCACTATACGAAATCATTTAGCTTGTGTCTTACAAACTTTATGCACAATAAGTAAAAATTTGAAAAAAACATTTTTGAAGTGGTAGACTTGTCTAATGTTATCGGGTGATTTTTTGTTTTAAAAAAGTGTGAAATCTGTAATTACTGTTGAATTCTTCTCAATTATTTAAGCACACATGATGCTCTAACATGTGTGCCGTGTATGACTAGTTAAATATTAAAAATCGTTTAATCAATTGGTAAAACCTTTAACCTATGGATACCAATTTGCTTGAAAATTAAGAAACTATGTATATATATATATATAATAAAACTCTTCGAGGCTAAAAGTTTGTACATTGGATGAAATGATGAAAAATCTATTGCAAATGGCTATTTACATTATTGAAAACTCGAAAATTAAGTTTTTATATTTTTCTTATGTTTGTCTGTTTGTCTCTTTATTCGAGCATCAATCGAAAACTAATGAGAATTTCACCCCTAAGGGGGTGAAAAAAGTATAAATATTATTACATCATATTAATTATTTTTCTGAAACTAATCAAGATTAGTGAAAGGTAATGAGTACCAATAATTAGTATTCAGATACTACCTACCACAAATTTTATATTTTGAAAATTTCAACCCCTAAGGGATGAAAAAGGGGTTAGTATGTTTTAATCCTTACTAATACTATAAATGCGAAAGTAACTCTGTCTGTCTGTCTGTCTGTCTGTTTGTCTGTTTGTTTGTTTGTTACCTTTTCCCGGCTGAACGGCTGAACGGATCGTAATGAAATATGGCAAGGAGATAGATTATATCCTGGGGATGGACATAGGCTATCTTTTGTCTAAAAAATAAATTTTAAACGGGTTAAAAAAATATATCTTAATTTTAAGTAATGTGTGTCATAGATATACACACTGTTAGTGTCATTCCTCTATGTCTGCCGAGCAATAGCTTTCAAGCCATTACGTTACATTTTGCTATTGTAAGGAACTAAGTAGAGAGTAAGAAAAAAATAAAGATCTTGACAGTTTGTACTGTCGCCATATTTGTTTCAATTTTCAATACCGTTTTTGTATATTACAATTTAAATTGCAGAAACAAATCATGTTTCATAGACACATAAATAGTGATTGTGTCATTTCTCTATGTCCACGAGGTCTCGCCGCGTCAATTTTCTCCTTGGGGCGAACCCGTCCGCTTAATTAAATAAACAGCTTTTATCGTTGAATGATTTCATGATTTATTTCATGAAAATCTGCTCTCATAAAAAAGTTAGTTTTATAGACATTCAATAGGCGTGTCTCTCTCTCTCTCTCTCTGAAGATCAATCTATGAATCGTTACAAATTTATTTCCTTTATTTTTTTAGTTTGATTTGATACAATATAATTTCACTAAAAATCCATTTCTACCCCTTCCTATTTTCATTTCCACATTACGAAGTTTCACTTCTTCTGCGCAGAGGGACTCCACGCAATATTTTTGCATGCAATAAAAAATATTTTTTAATGATGCAAAAGAAGTATAACTTCTCATGCGCGTACCTTAAGTACACGCACCCATTTTTTTTATTTAATTTCTTCTATATATATTTTTTCTCCCTACCTAGGGCACTCAAAATTCTTTTAAATTTCATGTGTATGTTTTCAATGTCATTCGAGTCGTACAATCTTGTTTTGTCAAATTGGTCATTATTTATACTTTGTTTCATTTTGGAAGCATACGTATTTCAGGTATTATGACAAATAAAAAGTGTGGATGGTTTCAAGTTTAATATTATGTAGGTACATAAATTCTTAAACATATAAATTTCTTCGAAATTTATTCATAGGTTGGTAGGGCCTACTTATATTTTCTATTTGTCATTATTGTTATTTTTTTTACATTACCTACTTATATGCAAGGAGTTTGGTTTAGTGTTTATAATTTATCTGCTGAGCGTCAAGAGTCTTAGGGCTGCTGAGACCGAAGACCAGAAATATTTATCAATAATTATGTAATATATTGTTTAAAAATTTGAATTTTACTATTTCAGGAAAGTTGATTTTTTTTATTAATTAGAATAGTTACGTGTAATTGCCATATTCTTTTATTTCATATTAAACATTATGTTTGGTTGAGTGTGAGATAATTTTATTTATGTATGTTTTAATTTCATTTAATTTCTTATATATATATTCTTACCTACCTACTTCTAATAAATTTCAGGCGGATGTTAACATTGTCATTCCAGTTGTATAATTTTTTTTTGCCAAATATGTTGTTATTTATACTTTTTGTTTCATTTTAGACTATGTTTTTTTTTTTAATTAATTCAAAGATTTGTGGTGTGTACAGGGAGTGATATCTCTATTAATTTCTATGCTCCTTTGGATAAGCGGAATATTACCACCACAGTTTTACATATAAACAAATCCTACAAATGTTTTAAACATTATGACAAATAAAAAATATTTTCACAAACATCCTTAGTTTTTTTTTTTTGGTGTGTATAGTTTGAAGTTTAATATTAGGTATGTACGTAAATTATTAAAAATACAGTTATTTATTCATTTATTTAGATAATTATTCATAGGTAGGTAATAAGCTTTCTATTTATCAATATTGTTATTATGGTAGATAGGAGTACAGTAAATGCCTACATTCTTATATTCCTTTATATCTCTTTCGATTTGGAGTGTTTCTGAGCCATTCGGGGTCCACAACATCTACCCCCCCCCCCAGGTGGTTAAAACCCCAAAATTTAGAAAGTTTAAAAAATTTTAAAAATCTATCTCTTACGATTTTAAGTGTTTTCGAGCAATTCAGGGTCCTCGAACCCCCCGCCCCCCTCTGGGAACAAAGCCCCCAAATTTCGACAATTTTAGGAAATTCAAATATCTATTCTTTCGAGATGGAGTGTTCCAAACTATTTGAGGTCCTTAACATCCACTTTCCGCAAAAGTGAAAGCCCCAAAATTTCGATATATAAGAATATATATAATTGGATGTTGGCATGTATGACGTCGATAAACTCTTACACCGTTTGACCGATCGCAATGAAAGTTGGCACATCGAAGTGTTTTTATCATGGAGAAGGTTTTTATACTAACCATTTTTTTTGTAACTCGCCGCTAGATGTCGCTGTTGCGCATAAACTTCTAAACCTTTCAACCGATCTCCATGGGTAAACAGAAAACCATAGGTCACAGATACACAAACAGTAATTATGTGCCATTTCTTAAAGTCCACCACACTGGTCATATCGCTATCCATTTTGCTGTAACTCGCGGACAATATATCACCCGGTGTTCAGCCCGGGCAAAGCCGGGTACTGCAGCTAGTAGTTAATAATTTTTACTCCAAATTTAATTAAGCATAATGAATGAATTCGAGTACCTATAAACACCATTCAAAAAATCCCATCCTACATTTTTATAGTTTGTGTAATTCAACCCCTAAAGGATGAATAAGGGGTAAGTATTTTTAAAAAGTTAATAATTTTATCTCCGAATATAGTTAAGTTTTTAAATGATTTTGTGTACCAATAATAAACTTACGAACACTTGCAACAATTTTTATAGTTTGCCTAATTTAACCCCTAAAAGCTAATAAATGGGTAATTATGTTTTAAAAATTAATTATTAAAAATCCGTATTTAATTAAGCATATTGAATAATTTCGGGTACCAATAATGACCACTTGAAAACTCCCATCCAAAATTTTTCATAGTTTGTGAAATTCAATCCTTAAAGTGTGAAAAAGGGGTAAATCTGATTTATTAATTACTAAATATATCTCTAAATGTAATTAAATGTAATGTATGATTTTTGGTGCAAATAATGAACAAATAAAACTTACAATCACAACTTTTATACTTAGCGAAATTCAACCCCTAAAAGTTGAAAAAGGGGTAATAATGTATGAAAAACGAATTTTTATTGCTCCGTATTTAATCAAGCTACAGGAATAATTTAGGGTACAAATAATATAAATACAAAAACTTAAGTAACAATTTTTAGTTTTTGTGAAATTCAACTTCTACGGGTTGAAAAAGGAGTATGTTTTAACGATTATTATTTTTTATCTCATAAATTATTTAAGTGTGATAAATGATAATCATACAAAAACTACTAACTACAATTTTTTATATTTTGCAAAATTTAACCCTTAAGGTGTGAAAAAGGGGTAAGTAGGTTTTAAGACTAATAATTATTATATCTCCAAATTGTTAAAGCGTAGTAAGTGATCATTGTACCAAAAGTAATAATACAACTTTTGAGCACAAATGTTGTATTTTGCAGTATTTAACCCGTAATAATATAAAAGATACTTATATTTTGATTAACAATCATGTATCCAAAATTAATTATTGATCATAGTATAATATTTTGTCCATTAATAATAAACATACGCAAACTTCCGACAACAATTTTAACACTAGGCGGATTTCCAGCCATGAGGTGTGAAAAGGTTGTGCATATTTTTTTAAGATAAATGATTTAAACTTTGAATTTAATCAAGCATATGAAAAACATTGGGTTATAATAATACACATCCGAAAACTACAAACCTGTTCTAGCAACTTGCTTTAGTCACACTTTAAGGTTTGTAAATGGGTAGATGTGATATAAAACAAAAAAAAAGGAACACTTTCAATTCAATGAGAACTATAAGATACTAAAAACAACCTGCATCAAAAGTTACATACTGCTTATTTTTGCATATATAATTTTTTTTCTTTTAATGGGGTGAAAAACGGGTAAATATTCATTAATGTTTTTTAAAAAATCTTATCTCCAAAACTAATTACGTTTTAAATAAATTAAATGGTAAAATTAATATACTAAATATTATACTTATACTTAATTACAAGGTTAATCCCTTAATTAATGTTAAGGGGTAAAGGTTGGAATAAAAAAATGAATTTTTCCGAATTTACGAGATCTTAGAGTTAGATTTAGAGAATAAACAACAAGTACACAGAGTTACGAATGTTTTTCTTTTTTCAGTTTTTTCTGTATTTTGGGTTTTTAAGAGTAGGAAAAGGCAGTAAGTTATGTTTTATCATAAAAATGTCATAGATGTTGAAAGGAATAACACGTTAGTTTCAAATTTTAACTACAATTCCAAAAAAAAAAAAGATGTAAACATAAACGCAAAGAAGACAATAAAATGTGAATTCTGAGACAGAAACCAAACTAAAAAAAAAACTGAAGAAAAATTATAAAAAATAGCTTAGTTCACCCAGTAGACAAATACTAAATAAATTACTTTATTTCTTAGAATATAGAAAATTAACGATTTTCATATACATTTCAATTACAACGTATTAAAGAAAATTGGTTGTGCAGCTAGACTAGCAATACTGATGGATATTTAATTCAAAAGTCTTTTCTTGACTTTTTATCAACTAGATATTGGGTAACTCCTGAACGTGCGGCCGGTTAGCGAGTTCCTGCGATGAAGCGACGATGGAGTGAGTGGGAGGAAGAAGACGGAAGCACTTCGGAGAAACCACTGGCAGCCAATCACTTTAGCACATACCCCCCCCCCCATCACCTCTTTTGGCGGGAATCCTGGGAGGACAAGACGGGATCTAAGCCGGATCTCCTTAGTTGCACCGGCGCGTGGTGACCGCACAGCAGACATGTGTTAGAAACCACAGAATTGTGTATCTAAAGCTTGGTTACTACTTAGTGTTTGAGTTTTTACTCAACTAATCAGTGTTGCGTGTGACCAATTTTTGAGCTACAGGCAATTCTGTACACAATTAGATTTTTACAATGTTGTTCCCTAAATTGAATAAAAGTAAACCTGCATTATTTCTTGCGTTAGCTTTCCCTTATGGTTTTTCAATTTCCGAATTCCCAACATATTAATTGTTACGATTTTGACGAGTTTAGAGCAGAAAGCTAAAAACTGATTTTATTCAACGTTAAACTACTTTTCCGAAGGATTTGATAGTCTTAAGCTGTTTCAATTTACACGCATGTGCAATTTTAAAACAAAAATAGTGATTGTCTCAAGTAATGTCTGCAAACTGTTTGCGACTTCCTGATAGGCAAGCCTTGTTGGATGCGCCGTTTTGAAAACGCAATAGTGCAATAACAAACATTTCATATCTCTGGGGGGGGGGGGGGGACATGACTTTAGAATAGTCTGTACCCATTTTTCGATTAAATCATTTCACTCTTAAACTAAGTTTAACACTATATATGTTGAACCCAAGGACTTAGATATTTCTACGTTATTGAATTTCTTCTTAAATGTATGGTACAGCGGTGGTTAACTTTCAACAGAAAATCTTTATATGCATATAGGGTAATGTTATTAAATACAAAATCATACTTATTTATGTTGTATTGATACAGATTAAAATTGTTCTGCCTTCCACGAACATGTTTATCCGGTAGAAGACGGAACACAGTGCTGTTAATTCAGATTGCGGCTCAGTTTCTACGAAATTCCGCGTGTTCTGACGTACGAAGAAACCCTTCGTTTGAGGTTCATCCTTCGTTGAAAATTACATAAATTTACAGTAACTTCAAACAGTGTATTTGCAGTTGTGACTGGCTTCAGCTGTTCTTAATGAAATGTAAACATAAACTTGAAAGAGCATGTAGGCACTTTTGAAGACGGTGTGAAAGTCACCTATTATGTCATGCATGTTATAGAGTCGTTATTTTTATATTTGTTTGCATCAAGTTACTGTAGGGTTAGAAAAACTTGAACAGTAAAATACTACGAATTTTTTTTTTAACTATTCAAGATATTTTTTGTAAAACCAAAAATTTATAAAACAAAATCTTTATCCTACACAGTAAGTAATAACGCCTACATATTTTTTTTTATTACTGCACACGTTTTGAAAGTGGAGGAAAACCATAATATTTCTCTCGGCATTGCCGCAAAATTAAAAAAAAGGACTCGCGCAATGTCGCAGCCGCGCGACCACGCCCACCAGGAATGCTGAAGCGGCCCTTGTTTGGCTGCGGGCCAGCCGCGGTAATTACGGTACCCGCCTTCCCCCACCCGCTCTACACCCGTGCCGTAATATTCGTGCGGCTGCGGTCTCGTAGCTCGAGCTCTCGCGTGCTGAATGTCGCTCGCGCATCGTCCGCTAACAAATGCGCGGTCTAATCTCCCGAGGAATGAGTAACCCTAGAGAAGGTGGACGGAGGGGTGGGGGAGGAGAGTGCTCACTCTCAGAAGGGTGTTACGGGGTTATTAAGGCCCGTCGTTACACAGGACGCGAGGGCGAAGCCGAGACGCTGGGGGCCGTTAAAACACTGCGAGGGTTGGTTATTTAGAGCTTGTTCGCGTCTTGTCGCCGCGTCGGCCGTTTGTCGTCGGCGATCCGTCCCTTCACGCCCATCTCTCTCTCTCTCTTTGTTTCTACCTCCCTCTCTCTTTTTCTCTGCCTATCTCTCTTTGCGCGTAAACCTCACTCACTCTAGACCACAGACAATAGGTTTAGAGGTTTAAATCTATTGTTTTAAATCACTCTAGTAGTTATTAATAATTCCAGGCCGCCACGAAATAAAATTATAGTTTTACTTTTAAATTTATACTAATAGTATTGGAAAAATAACACTTATTCTGTAAAAACTCAATTTTATATCTTTAGAGCTGTTTATGGGTGATTGTTTGTAACAGAGCCACGTAAATAGGCTTTTTAGCTTTAATTTTTTTAATTTTATATATATGAAAAACAAAGTTTTAGAAACTGCAGTTATTTTAAATTAACAGATTTTATGTTTTATTTAAATTATTTATCGATAAAAATTCACAAAGAAAGAAAAAAAATATATATATTTTCAATGTAAAAACCTCATGTTAACATTCACACTTTCCGCTTTTTGGGATTAATACCAAACCTTATTTTTACAGAAATGTATGGGTTAAATGTAAGCCTATAACAACAACAAAAAACTACATTGGAGTACAATTTGATTCGCGGGTGAAAATAAATAAAACAGATAAAATTATTTTTTGACATGCAATAAGAAAACGCCATTCTTTTTTTCACTTGCGTGACCATTTTGAAGCTCGTATGAAACCCTGGCTTTGACAAAGGGGTGGAGAGCATTAGCAGCTGGCCTGCCCCTGCCCACAAGGGCGACATCGCGTGCTATCGAGGGTGGGTATCGCGACCGACATTACCGTCACAGCCCCTTACCCCCGCCCACCGCCCTTGGCCGCAAAGTGCTGACTGTCGTGACATTGTCGGCGCGGCAGCGGAGACCAATTCCCGTCTCGTGTTGTTCCTGCATAGCGGGACACAGCTTTCCGGAAAACTCGATTTCTACAACGAAACATGTCATCGCTTCACGAGGACTTGCTGAGACGTCTTGCTTCGAAGACTCCCACGTGAAGTCTTTAATGACTGTATCAAGTTTGTAATGTTTCGTTTAGAACACTGAATTGTAGACTTTTGACTTTCCAGTGTTATTTTATCGTTCTAGCTACATAATAAAAGCGAGAGTTTTTGTCCACATGTCTTTTATCGTAGCGCAGAGTTTGAGAGGACTAAAGCCCTGAAATTTGGTTCATTGATTCTTAGGGGCGACCCGTTAGCACCTCGTTTTAATATTCCGTGCGAGTCTTTAAGTAGAGATACAACTGCCAGACTCCGTCTTGGTTCATCGACTCTGTGTTGTTATAAACGTTAAATTTTGAAATGCATTTAATTTCTTTTAAAAAGTTTTTTTCCCTATAAATTGAGCAGTTATTTTATAATATTTATTATTTTATTCTTAACATTATACTACTCTGCATCTAGATATAAATACTTTATTTGAGGTATTTTTGTGTGAAATATTAATGCGTACTTCCTGACTTAGCAAAGACAAATTTGTAATACAAAAAGCTAAATATTCTTAAACCATTATTTTGTTTTTTTAATACATCATATTTTTATTTATAAATTTTATTCCATTCTGTCTAAATTTAAATACATTTTTTTTTTTGTTTTAGTAGACGATTTTTAAAACTGGGATGTAGTATGTTTTTATATTATGGGTGCGGAAGGGGCAGACCTATGAAAAAATTTAGTGGCGTACCCATGAGGAGGATCAGTGGCAGACGCGAGACCACAAGCAGTGCACTGTAAACTTCCTTTGTAAAATTACACATTTGTAGAAGTGTATTTTTTAACTTTTGTTATGTTATTTGGAGAAACATAATTTTTTTGTGTTTTTACACATTTATTGTGCAAAATCGCTACCACATCATGTAATTTTTCATGAAATATGGGTTTGCTTTCAAAAAATTTAACATTGGTGAAAAAAGACAGTTTCCGTGTAAATATACGATTCTTCTGTTAGTTTTACAACCACGGTGTACTTTTAAAATTTAACTAACGCAAATTTAAATAACACGTTATGTTGTATCTAATAATAATCCAACTACAGATAGTGTAAAATTTTACACAGACCGTATGCATTTTAAAACACTGTTGGAAAGTACTTATTTATTAATTTTTTTTACATTATGTAAGTTTATACCAGGCAACAATCCGCGTGAAAAATTACCAAAAAATCGTGTAGTTTTACACAAAATGTATGTTGATGTTTTAAAAACACAACATTAGTTTTTTAAAAAATACAAAGTTCACGTGTAAGTTAAAGATTCTATTTAAAATTTGACACCCACTCTCAAAATTTTTCGTAAATTTAAATATTTAGTAATATCGTAACTTAACATTTAAAACGTTTAGTAATTTATCTCTTTTGTATTGTTATTTTTAAAAACATGTATAATTTTACTCAAACGTTTATAAATAATCAATTTGTTCTACAGGCTTTGGTAAAAGTACACAAAAACAATTTTTTATTTCAATAACGTACGTAGATGTAAAATTACACATATAAAAAGGGTTAAATTAATCAATGTCCATTTTTTGTCAGTACACCGCAGTTATAGATATATATATATATATATATATACCCTAATGCCACTGTAATAGTGCGTAAAAATAGTTACAATAAATTTACAACTATTTAGGTAATACAAAAATATAGTTAATATTCACACTAATGCAAACCCATTTAATTTTCATTGGGTTACAAAAGTCGTAATCATATTTCTTTATGATCGGTATTGTGCATGATGGTCGTGAGATTACGATATTGAACTAATAAGCAGAAAGTTTTGGGTTCTATCCTCCGCTAGGCCACTGGGAATTTAACAAGTAATAACTCGATCATTAAAGGTTACTGAAATTAATATTTAATTTTGATTATTCATATTTTAAAAACAGTAATAATGTACCAAAAATAACATATTCTCGAAAGTATTGCAAACCATTTTTTTTATGTTATTTTAAAATTAGAAAATGAAAAGGTAAAATTAAGTGAGCAGTTGTGGTCAATAAACAAATGTATGCATTTCTGAATTTATGCAACAGATTAAAAATGCACCAACAGCTATGGTATGGTTACCAAATTAATGCAATTATAATTCTACTCAAAATTTATGGGGCAGCAGTGACCACATACAAGTGTATGTGCAAAATTACACTGGAGCAGACTCTGCTGCAACATATATTTCATGCAAAATTACACGAATATGTTTTCATACGGTGTTCCTTACCCCTGAAAAACTGGTAGAGCCAAACCGATGTAGTGTGACAGTGGCGTACCCATAAGGAGGGGCAGAGGTGGACGTAAGCAGCGTGGCATACACTCACTAACTGGTCAGAGATATTTTAATAAAAAAAAGGTTTTTAAAGCTAACATAGATATGCATAATCAGCTGTGTGAAAGTATCCTATCTGTAGCCATCTTTACCGAAGCTTGGGTACATGGTAGCTTAGTAGTAAGATGTTAATATTAATAAAAGCTTACAAACATTAGTAATTTATTTGAGCTATCAAGAGTCCTTCTGTATCATTTGCTCTTTTTGAACAATTTTACTAATAAAAATAAGCTTTAACGTGACATGAAACTGTTTTCAACATGTATATTTATAAAAGAATTGTTTTCGAAAGGCAATAAATAATAATTAGCAATGTTTCAAGGTTTAATATAGCTATGTAATTAGATCCATTAAAACATGCACTGGTATTTTTATTGCATGACCTCACAATCCTTAATGGAGTATATAACTTCTAACAAGCAGTAAACTACTAAAAGTTATTTTTTTGTGAAAAAAATATTTAAAAACGTCACAGTGGAACAACTCAAACATGTTCAATAAGAGCTAAATAATTAAAATGAACGGCATGGTAGGAAAATAAATAATGTACGCTCCAAGTAACTGCTGAAATGGTTTTGAGCTTCCTCTACATTTTTTTTTTTTTTTTTTTTTTTTTTTTTTTTAAAGTTTCTCGGAGTTCCCCACGAAGCAGGCACATGGGCCGCCTTTCCACTAAAGAAACGCCGTGTGTGCCCGGAGAAGGCGGCTATACTTCAGTGTCTCCGATGTTTGTTTGTTTTATTTCCTTTTTTCACAGAATGATTGGTGGATAGAGAGCTGCTGCGATCTAGCGGCGCTCCCGCGCAACCCGCACGACCCCGTCAGCGCTGCCGTGGCGGGTCCGAGTCTCCCAAAGACGAGGGTGGGTGGGCAGATGCGGCCGGTGATGAATTGCAACGCCTTCCTCCGACCCGCCCGAAGAAGGAAGTCGGCGGCCTCCGCAGTTTCCCGAGTGCGCTTGTCCATTCATTCAGGAAGACGAATGAGAACAACCTGAGAAACGCGATCCGCCGCAAAAGCGACCACCAGGGTCGCGATATTCCGTCGAAGATGGACTCGCAGTTAAACTGACATTAAGTGGTGCGGTTACACGGGGCCCTCAACTACTCCTGGTAAACATGTTCAACTTTTCCGTTCGATTTCCACATGGTCCGAACATGTAACGTTCGAGGCCATTTCTCATTCAACTTGAACAGGTTGGCAAAATTGTTCAAAACGACATCTCTTCTGCATTAGCCGCTGATTGGCTGTTGAGGGTCGAAAGTAGAAACAGTATTTTTCGAAAAACGCTTGATTGAGACCGTTCCTGACACAAGTTCATACAATATTTTACTGACTGTTAAAAAATTATTAAGAGAGTAATATTTTATTATTTTAAAATTGATTCTCTAACAGAGGCACATTTGAACAAATAAATAGTTTCAACAACACATCCATTCGATGACAGTAGACATTCGGTTTTGGAGTTGGACACATTTTATACCAACTGCCGTGTAACTGTTGCCTTTTTAAATATGTTCACTTAAACCTGTTCACCTGAAGTAGTAATACTTTCCGTGTAACAGGGTCTTGAAAGAAACTGTGCGTATCATTAGTGGGACGTAAACTATGCCTTTTTGTTATGTAGTAGAGATGATTTGCGACACATACTTTACATACTTTGATGATCGTTCCACAGATCTTTCGATACTTCCTGGACTACTTCGAGCCAGCGCAGGAATAAGCAGTGTGGCCGAATGAACAATACTCCGTTCACAGTGGTATTTCAAGATTAATACCTAAGAACTAGCCAACTGGCTCACTAGATGCACTTCAGTGCGAACAGGGCTATTACATTTTCTCTATGAATAGTAAATTTCCACAGATAGTATTTTTACCAAGATAGTTTGCAAAAATTTTAACTACTTCTCAATATTAAAGTTAAGAATAAAAAATAAATCCTAGTGAGTCCCTAACGAATTACGGACAACCAACGACTCGAGTCCAGAACATTCATTGATAGACTTCGCGATAGGCTTATATCGAAGCACGTGAACATATCTGTCTCAGCGAATAAACTACTTATTATCTGTATAACCCTTATCCTATAAAAATACCTATAACAATTATCGAACTACTGGAATCACAATTTATGTGCTGCACACTTCTATAGTAGTCAATGAATAGGTGACATACACCAGAATATGTAGAGAAAATGATGTTTATTTTTTAATGGCCACGTTGAAGACGGAAAAGAATTCTGTCAGACATAAACAGAGTGTTTTGTAAACTAACAAGAAGTAAAATTTTCCCGTTGTGTGTAACAATTTTTTTAAATCACTTTAATTAAGGTTCCTGTTATTTAGCTATAACAATAAGATAAAATTCAATTAAAGTAATATCACAAAGTGTTTGCGCATCCAAAAGCCAATCTTTTGTTTTTACACTACGAAGTATAATTTATTAAACACGATTTTTTTAGATGTATTGAAATTGAAACTTTTAAAGTTCAACAAAAATTTTAACATATCTAACAAAAAAAAATTTCGTTTGCAAATAAGTTCATTCTTGTTTCATTGCATCACATGTGTCCTCTTCAGCCACGGACTGCCACTAAAAGGCCGAACAATCCAACAATAATATGGTGACATTTTTTCTCCCTAAAACGCAAGGGGATTTTTTTATTTTTAAAATGTAGCACAGCGTTACGAGACATAATGTAAGAAAAATATAAATTTTAGGTAAATTATTTTGACTGTTTATTTGAATGCTGCAAATATAATGATGTAGGCCTAAACTGTTCCTTAAATAGCTATATCAAATAACGTACAGGGAAAAAAATTAAAGCACAAAACTAATACATAAAATTTGGTTTTTAAATATAAAAGTTGTGTAATTTTTAGGTTTCAAAAATGACTACACAATCTTTTTTTTTTCCTTTTCAGTGATAATCTCAAATTATCTTTGTACTAGCAGGTTGAATGGCGCCTAAGGCGGCCGTTAAAAAATGATGAATATAACAAACACTATTTTAAAATATACAAAAGTTTTATTAAAATTTCATTTTTGTTTAATATTGTGCCAATTAAAATAATTTTTCATATTTAAGAAATGATAAAATATTTGAAAACAATTATTCATGTAAATGTGAATAAATAAATAAATGTTTATTTTTATTAACCGATAATTTTAGCAGTAAGAAATTCAGTGACCTCAAAAGACGAAAATAACATAAAAATTCAAAAGGGCGTAACTACAAAAAAAGTTAATCAGCCAAAAATATTTCAATCATACAAACATATATTATTTACTTTTAAGATGAAAATACCACGTTTTTTTTTAAATAAAATTATAAACCTTAAAGATATAAGCATATTTAAAAAGTTAAAACAAAGATTTTCCAAAGCGGCATAAGTACAAAATTCAAACAAAATCAAAATATTCACATTGACGTAAAGTTACGATTCCCAAAAGGGAAACATTTTCAATGTTTTTCGTTTAGGTCTAATTTTTCTGAAATATGAGCCTTTTTATTAATTCTAAGCATAGTTATCTACTCGAAAGGGGCCTAATGATGAATATAACAAACAATTAAATTTAATAATTAAGGGGTGTTATTTTTATGTAGGTGTATTAATGTATCTCTCTTGTTATACTTCCATTTTCTATTTTCTACACATTTCTATGATGTGGGCTAATATTGATGCTATATTACAAGCTTATACGCTTTTACCAAGGTACTCATATCTCTTTGTCGTTACAGAGTTAGTGTCTGAGTGAGTGATGAGCATAACTTTATATAAAATATTATCTTTTTAATTATAGTCACCACGAATAAATTATTATGCTTATTGAACATAAATTTAAATATATTTAAACAATATACCTCTACGTTTCAATAATTTTAAACTTAAAAAATATTCTTCCTTCACTTTTCTAGACTTTTTCTTACGAATGGTTATTTTGTGCTGTACGCTGAATTGGAAGCTTGTATGTATTATTTTGTTATCAGAAAATTTTATCTAAGCCGAAATAAATAAAGATAGGCACAAGCTACTAAAGGAAAATAATATATTATAGTTAATTAAAAATAATTTAACGCTTTAAAAAAATATCAACTTTACGTAAAATATCATTCATAAAGTACTTATAAAATAAATTATATAAATTTCATACCTATTAATGTTTCAATACTGGCCCTGACTTTTCAAATGTTTCACTAAGTGAAAATGAGAATTTAAGTCTGGTAAACACCTTTAAATGAAAAGGCCAAAACTCGCAATATATGTATATGTATATTTTTAATTTGTTGACTTGATGTAAGTTTTTGAACATACGCCATTGCTAATAACTTTTTCTGTTGAAGAAAAACTAATAAATAAAATACATAAAAATACACAAGAAAGACAAAAACACACAAAATTAAGCAAACATTTGCTGTTGTCAACAAGAATATAAACACCACAAAATATTCCGAAACAGAAATATTGTCAACAAACAAAGAAAAAACAAAGAAAAAAGTACTAAGTGAACAAAAAAACACACAAAATGATGACAACACAAAAATATTGAAACCAAAATAATTCAGCACAACAGTTGAAACGAGACAAAAACACGACAAAACGAAAAGACAAAAAAATACAATACTTTTACCAAAACAGAAACAAGCGACGTTTCGGGAACTGCTATCTGCTCCCGTCCTCAGGCAGAGACGCAAATGGTACGGAAACACAGGTGCGACTGAGAAGGGGCTGGAAAATGAGGGTATTTATCAGCCCCTTCTCAGTCGCACCTGTGTTTCCGTACCATGTGCGTCTCTGCCTGAGGATGGGAGCAGATAGCAGTTCCCGAAACGTCGCTTGTTTCTGTTTTGGTAAAACTATTGTATTTTTTGTCTTTTCGTTTTGTCGTGTTTTTGTCTCGTTTCAACTCTTGTGCTGAATTATTTTGATTTCAATATTTTTGTGTTGTCATCATTTGTGTGTTTTTTTGTTCACTTAGTACTTTTTTCTTTGTTTTTTTCTTTGTTTGTTGACCATATTTCTGTTTCGGAATATTTTGTGGTGTTTATATTCTTGTTGACAACAGCAATTGTTTGCTTAATTTTGTGTGTTTTTGTCTTACTTGTGTATTTTTATTTATTTTATTTATTAGTTTTTCTTCAACAGAAAAAGTTCTTAGCAATGGCGTATGTCCAAAAACTTACATCAAGTCATGCGCTCCTATTGCACAAATCTTTTAAAGATAACTTTTAATTTGTTGCCCTTCAGCTAGAAGTACCTCGCATTTTGAAACATTATATTTTAGAGAATTGAAATTCATTCTATAGAAGCCAGAAGTCATTTTATAAGAATTTATTATACTTAAAATTATTAATTGTGCATATTTTAAAGGTATTTATTAAACAGAAAATATTTTGTAAACTTTTATCAATATATAATTCATAACAAATTAATTTTTCCTGAAGGCGAAAATCATTTTTTTTACTTACTACAAAAAATGAATTATTTTCTTTGTATATTGGTTGGTGATTGGTAGTTGGTGACTATATTGGTGATTAATTAGAGGCACCACGCACTTAATTTTTTTAAAGCAAACAATAATTTAAAAAATTTGGTTGTTTGTAATGTCGGTTTACGGACGATAGTTTAACGTGACAACGTCATATCAAAACTTTGATGAAATGATTGCATAGTTTTATGAATAAAATTGAATCATTTTTATTGAATTATCACTATTTTGTATGGATACAAAAATGAAGTGAAATGAAATCTACATTTTAATTGATAAATTTACTTTTATTTACACTCAATAATTCAAATATGTTTATTACTTTAACAAAGAGATTATTTTAACTATAACTTTTATACATGTTTGCTATTTAACTTCTTTCAATCTGTGTAATTCTGTTAAGGATAGGACGATGATAGGAAAAGTAGGAAACGAATGGGAGTGTAACAAGTTTAATGTGCCTCGAAAATGTCAAATCGATGGTTGTTCGAATCGAGTGGAAGAGAGGTAGATGCGGCGCAAGCGTACAATGAGCGTAACGGGACAAAGCGTAATGGGAAAATGTGCGTAACGGGACAATGAGTCATCCTGTTTCATGCGTGCAGCCAGCGTTCATCGATTTATTAGACGTTGTCATGTAAAAATAACTGGTATAATTTACTTACGTGTACGACTCAAGCAGAGTTGATTGGTCTTAAACAAGAGGACTTTGCACCAGCGATAAGTGAACAAACGAAGAGAGGGCTCGAGTCCTGCCGGACAATAGAAAGCTATGAAAATGGACCCTTGGTCGGTCGGCGTCCAATCAGCACGTTGCGTTCTGAACCCGTGAGTGCTGCAAGTCTCCAATGATTTATGTTGGAAGTGCATTTAAGGCACGTGTATACATGGTGTTAATGGATATATGTGGTCCAACTGGTAAAGTTTGGCCAAAAATACGTCCGTTAGCTTTTAGGGCACAATTCGGGTACTGCTTGAGTGAGCCAAAGAACATCAGAAGGTTTAGCGCCAGATTTACGTGTCGATTTACTTAGCCTACAGAAATACGTGTTAGTTACAATAAATTTCCTGTTTGAATAAGTAGTTCCAATGATTTAGCGACTCAGAATTTCTGCGACTGTCACTGTAAAATTTTATCTAATAAGTATTGAAGATGTTTTAATTGTCACTCAATAGCAATCTTACATGGTAAACAAGGAAATAAAATGAAAGGCACAAAAAATTTGGGAAACCAGTACCATTTTTTTCTAAACGTAAAAAAATAACTCTTTAATTACTACAACTTATTTATAAGGTAAAACA
This sequence comes from Bacillus rossius redtenbacheri, assembly GCF_032445375.1. Lineage (NCBI taxonomy): Eukaryota > Metazoa > Arthropoda > Insecta > Phasmatodea > Bacillidae > Bacillus > Bacillus rossius. The sequence goes on along the minus strand of NW_026962010.1, from coordinate 12,730,703 downwards.
AAGGAAATTTTGCATTTTTAAATAGGTTTTTTGTAAAGTTTCAGTAAATGTAGTCCGGTTTTTGACCCTCTTTGAAAATAAAACCAAAAATACACAGTAAAAAATGATTAGAAGTGAATAATTTTTTGTTTAATACATAATGCCTGTGTCTTCTCTACAATTAAAAGAAAGGTAACAGTTATATTACAAAACCCATTTTTATTAATACAGCTATTATTTAATCGCTAATACTATAGTCATTGTATTCAGAAAGTGGGTTCAATGCCGATGGATGGCTTTTGAAGTAAAATACGATCGAAACTGTTATTTTATTGTAATTGGTTGTGCTTTTCGCAAGCCAAACCCCAACATGTAACTATTTGTTAGCTTCCTGGACATATTGTTATTATCAAGTGATGTCATATTCCCCGGATCTTGTATTTACACGTTTCCTAATGTGTATGTACCGAATAAACGCAATGTCTTATGGAATATGACACGTGGCAAATTGATCTTCCGGAATCATCAATCTGTTTCCTGTACCCAACCTGCCTGCATAACACATGACTTTAGCATCTGCATGAGAGAGCCCAAGGTCTATACAGGTTCTACCTGGTCCCAACGTATCTAGTTTTCGTCAAGAGTTAAGAGTGAGGAGATTTAGTCATGGCACCCATCGCTTCCATGACTGGCCAATTTCCTCCTGGAACACGATGCATGCTACACCTCCTACATTGCTAAACCCCTGAATGATAAGGCGTATAGGTATCTTTTTATTTGTAGTTAAAACATTCAAACAGATACCAGTATATAAAAATCGTTCCTTAACAAAAAAGGTCTGGCATGTGAATAGGTTTTGCTGCGCTAAAACCTCTATTTAATATGAAAGTAGTTAAAACGAAGTAAAAAGACTTTTTAATATTAAAATAATGCGATGCAATTTTTCATTTTACAGTTATGTCTCTTTAAAGTGTCTGGTACCTACGCTCTGTCATGTAACTGGAGCCGGAATAAATATACAAACGACGACCTGAGGAAACGCAAACATTGCCAGAGGCAGGCAAACATTTAGAATTCCAACGTGCCGGCTGCACCAATCGAACTTCCCCCTCCCCTAATATAGGTATATATTTTTCTCTCGACGGCCTGGCCTTCATTATTTACGAGATACACACCGCGGCATGAGCTCCAGGAGCGCATCAGATCGGGGATGGGGGTGGTTTCTCCTGGTGCCTGTTGGGTAACCAGGCCAGCTAGGGTTAGATGGGGGGGGGGGGGGGGGAGTTGTAGGCTCGGGGTAGCACTGGCTGCCCCTCCTAATTGCGAGATCAATAAAACATCGCCCCCCTCCCCACCCTGATTCCCCTCTTCGCTGCGCCGTGCGGCATGCTAAATGCAGCCTGACGCCAGCTGCCATGCGCCGGTACGACTGTAGAGGGTAGTGGGTAAGTTAAAGTTAATTTTGAACCTAATATGAAAAGGCTGGAGGATATTTTATGGAAAAATCTTAACGTTCACCGGACGGCCAGTGATATCTTCCTTGTGATTGGCATCTTTCTGCAAAAGAAGTAATTGTCATATATTTGTCGGGATTTTCAGGACGCATTTTCTTCGGCACAAAATTGATGTGATTTCAAGTGCCGACATTGGACGTATATCTGAAAAATAAATCAACCAAATCACGGCAAATATATGAAGCCACAGTGCTTTATTAAAATCGAAATAGTTTGCAAAAAATTACAACAAATATATGCCATAATTAGAAAATGCAATATTATATTTATTTTTAATACTATGCTACATAAACCAATAATAGTATTTCATTCATTTAATGGTGTCGATTTGAAAGTGTTTCCAAATAGTAAACAAAATATATAAAGTCCTCAATAATTACCTTTAAACAGACCTACGATCACCCACCAACTCAATGTTGTGGATGTATTCGAAATGCTTTAATTTGCTCTTGAACAGCTACCTATGTAAGAGGCTTTATGTCCTTGTTTCTTTGGAGTCACTCAATTATAATTTGCATCATTTCTCGTTTATGACTACTTTTTAGTGAGTTATAATTTGACAAATTTTTACAATAGTCATCGATAAAAATAAATATTTATACATTTTGTAGAGTTAAATTGTATACACTTTCCATCATTAACTCATTACTAACGTTAAAAAAATGTGTTTTTGTACATATTTACGTACAAAACATTTTTTTATCTGGTTGTCAGAAGGGGCTCTGAACCTCAACATCGTCCTTTCGTGTACCTGTGGCCGTGTAGATTATATAAGCATTTATAACGTTAGATTCGTTTTATACAAATCAAATTTGTGTTCAAATTTTTATTGTTTTCAAACGTTTAGTTAAAAAACCTTGAACATGACTTAATTTATTGTGTTTAGTTAATTGCTGGTGTAAGATAGTGATCGAAACACAAAAAATAAATAGGCTATACAAAAAAAAAGACAAAAATCTTATGTCAGCTGATATAAAATTTGACATGCTAACTCTTACCTCGCTAACCAGTAAATTAATGTGTTCTCTTGGTGTTCAGATTGGAAGTAAAATTATAGTACGAAATGCGGACACCACATTTAACGTAGAACTCTTTAAAATAATGGCGAGCATCATAAATAAACTGATAGAAAAAAATTCGTGTTTCAAAATTTCTGGATGATAATCACACAAACACACTTTCTGCGACCGCCGCTAGAATTCACTGCCTGAATCTTAAACGTTGCTTGCCACCGTCAAAGACAAATAGCACTTATGTGATTAAAGAAAAGTTTATCTAGAGGACTGTTCGCCAATGAAAAACATCCAACAAAAGAAGTATCGAATCACATTCAATTACATTTGATAGGCCTTAAAAATCATTATAAAATGAGCAGGTGGTATTTGCCTGAGTATGTAATAGGTTTGCAAAGTATATTCAAGAGTTAATCGAAATCGCCAATTTTTCCAGTCCCTACTAATAGTTTAAATATTTTATTTTGCTCTTTTTCAGAACCGACCACTTACTTTGACCATCCTTACTTATTTTCCTGTTCTTAGCTCTTATGAAGTGCAAGACAATTTTCTGTCTCATAAGGGCTTTTATTATGGTGCATCATGCCTGGGAACATTATCACCATGCTTTCATTACGAATTTTCATTCATATTAAAAGTCAAATGAATATTTTGGAATATTTAAAAAAAAATTAAATGGTCTTTCGAGAATGTAAACGTAAACCTACATAAAATTATGTCAGTTGTAAAATGATATATTTTTTTAATCATCTTTAGCACTCCCACAACATATATTATTCATCGTATGGTTTAATAAGAAATAACGAAGCGTTTTATTAAAACTTACAAACAACGTAAAAGACGCATACGCGTTTTTAGGGCAACTGAATATTTCGCCATACATTACCGCGACGTTTGAAACGGATTAAGCGTTTGGTATGCGCATTTTTTCCTCTCTTCATTTTGTACTGTTTACAATTATGCTTAAGTTACGTTAGCCTATGTAACACATATTTAATTTGCAACTTGATCAATGAATTAAGCTGGAATGCCCGGAATTACTTTCATACAAAACACAAAACCATATTTCCTTCATACAAGAAATTAGTGCTGTAATGGTAAATCAAAAATATATGTCTTCAAACTTTGTAGAGTGTCAAAAAAAAAAGTATTCAAATAGCGATTAACTTTGCAAAATCATTATTATTTTTTAAAAAAATATTTTTTTTGTTGCTTTGGGCTTATAAATATAAATCTTGTAGTCTACATTATATATTTTTTCCCTTAAATATTTTGTTGTTATTTTTTTAAAATTCTCACTTTCTTAAACTCTCAATACGAAACTGACTTAAATGTTACAAATCAGTGAAATTTGAAAGCTTAAGTTTTAAAAGGCTCGCGCGTTTCGAAAACGCCGCGCTGCTGTGACGTCAGCCCGGGGGAGGGCGGGACGCGCATGCGCAAAGGCGCCGAGCCTCGGCAGACGCAAGGACACAGTCTGGAGGGGAGACAGCTGCGGCCGGACAGGGCAAAGGAAGGATTCCTGGGGGGTTCACACCGCCAGGCCTGACCAGCGAGGGTTGTGCTCTCGCCGGCGAGTGAGACAACTCGAAGCAACTCCCGGCCTTATATTGGAACCCGTAACGAAACAGATAGATAAAGACGATGGTTCTATCATATTGTTGCTATGATGAGTACTAACATTTGTTTAAAAATGATTAAAATTTATGTTTTTTTAACTGTATCATTTATTTAAAAACACATAGCTAAATAATCTAAACTTAATTTTCAAAAAATTGAACAATATATTAAAGGATGAAAAATCTGTAATCATGTAACTTATATTCCTGTTTATGGACACTATTTGTTGCAATTATATTTAGTTACACTAAACATATTATGTAAAATAATTGTAAAATGTTACTTTTTCTTACTTTTGTTCAAATGATCATCGTTCTTCAGATTCTTATGAAGTAATGCTTCATGCCCGCATATCATTTGTTAGTAACATCTACATCAGTTAAAATTTTCTTCTAAAATTATATTAAAAATATTTAGACTGATAAAATGTCATTTTTTTGTACGTATAATGACCTAAATATTCCTTTTTCATTTTCACAACATTCAAATAATTATTATTCTTTCATTGGAACGAAAAAATGTATCTTGTTACATATAACAGAATGGTTGTGGAAATTTATTTGCACAGATAAAGAATTTTTATTAAACACGATTTTCCTGGGCGACAATAAACATTATATATGCAATATTAGTGTATTGTGCATACACAGTAAATTGTTTTGTAAAAGTCTGCCACACGCCTCTGTTAGGTTAGGTAAACCCCACAAAAGGATGTATCAGTGAAAGTCACGGAAACCTTAATATCAATGGTGCCGCATCCTGCTGCAACAAGCAAAAATTTAAGACAAGAAATTGCCGACTAGAAAGTCCATATTATAAAACACGATAACATATAAATTCAAAAGGAGTATGCATAAAATAATTGTAAATGTTTAAATATGTATATTAAACACAATAATTTAACACTCAATTGCAAATAAACATAAAAACATTTTAGTAACAAAATAACTGGTGAGTATTATAAAAAGTATTGTTTTACTTCATTTTAATTAAAGGTATAATTCTTTTAAAGTACGTTAACGTGCTTTAGACTTAAAGGCACAACCAATACAACATATCAAATATTTTGTTCATGATATTTATATGAAACTTTTTTTTCACAAAAGTGCTTCATGTTTTGCGTCGGATAAAAAATAACAGAAGTTTCGGACTGTTGAAAGTGGTCCCGCAACAAAGTAGCTACTCGTGCTACATGCTTAAAATATAACTGGTGATTTTCTTTTTATATGCAGTGTTTCGCCGACAACAATGGCAGCAGGTTCGAGAGAAAAAATTCTCCACTCCAACGTTAGTGGCATTTACTCTTCACGAGTCTCATGGCCAGGGTCGTGGACCGCTAATAACATCAAAATAATACCAAAATGTAATATATGGCCAAAATAAACGCAACTCATGATTTCCGGAGATATATGCAAATATCTTACCCAAATCGGTGTGAAACAGATGTGTTAAGACATGAATGTCAGTGGATTGTTCCCATCACTAAATTTAGAATGCTACATGATGGCCGACAACATTGGAAAATGAGGTAACAACGACCTTCGCAAAGTTAAGAATATCATATCAAAAAGATGTCCACTTGTAAATTAAAAATTTCTTATACCTCCCTGCACTTAAGTAAAAAACAAATTAATTGGCAAGTAAAATTCCTTCAATTCTAGCAAAAGAAATAAAGGTTTGATAAGAGAGTGAATATGGTTTCTAAAACCACATCCTTTCAGTCTGTACAAAGAATATCTTGATGCACAAATTTAAACCTCTCAGTAACTATATGAACATATAAAAACTTATTAAATTTCCCTTTACATATTTAAAACGTTTGAAACTTATTAAGAATAATTAAGTTAAATGTTATATATTAAATAAATTAATTTAAAAGTTACAGATTAGTAACTATAAAATTTATGGCTACCAGTTAACAAAATTAAATTAAACTGCCAAGCAAATGTGCTCACCAGAACAGCTGTGCAATGGCACATAAGTTAACTTTTTTCATGTAATTACATCCGTGTCTTTCAATTGTTTCTTATTCAGTACGCTCGCACTGTCAGTAGACTACCAACTTTTCTTTCATTACCAAAGTTAATTTTTTTTTAATGGAACTGTTATTTTATCGTGATCCTAAATAGTCTGTGAAATAAATTTTTTACGACGGCTGCATTGAAGCATTAAAAAAACATTCATCGCATATACATATAGGCCTACACATTTATAATGCTTTGAGCAATTTCATGGTTGCACAACTTCAATGAAATTGAAATCAATAACGGTCAGTGCATTTTTATTTGCAACGCACAGATGATGTGGAATTGCCGTTAAAAAAAATAATGGGAAAAATTACAAAAAAAAATGTTTTTAAAAACTGACGTAGATAAAATTTATTACGAAGATTGCAAATTTGATATAATTGTTTTTTCCTCGTCATTCTATTCTGCAAACAACCATTATTTTTTTTTAGAGTTTTGTGTTTTGAGAAATGGGGATAAATAAATAATTCACAGCTTTTTATTGTAAACAACAGTAAAATTTATTTGGTCGGACAATTATTTCAATTGCAAGCAGCAAATAAACAGGGGCGTAGTATAAGCTAATGAACTTATTTATTCATTATATATTTTTGTGTATAGTCAATTATTCACAGAAAACTTTCAGTTTAATTAAATTCTGATACCTCTCTTTTTCTCATATATAATTCGTTTCGTTAAAATTTGGTATCCTCTCCATTCCAGAAGATTAACTTTCAAGACAGGTAAGTAAAAAATAATAATTTTTTATTGAAAAAGTCCTATCTTAAGTCAAATGATTTTGGATACAAATAAAACTAATTTCCAAAAATATTTCAATGAAATTTTTTTCAAAGGGTCTGTATCCAAAATAGATAGTGCTGATATGTGACTTCATATAAAAATATTTTCTTTAAAAAATATTTCCGGAACCCCAATATTTTCCTTGTAAATAGACGGCTGATGAATAACATTCGTTGTGACACATTTTTAGCAGACAAAATCATTTAAAAATAGATTTAATTTTTTTTATCAGGATAATTAATTGAACAAATAATTTCATTCACTAACTCGTGTTACAAGAAAAGATTAATGCAATAAATGTAAATTTTAAGGGATATGCAATGAAATGTTATATTTTATATTAAAATTAAATTTAGGTTTATATTTATTTTAAACTTGTTCTTAAGTAAGAGCACATTGGAACGCTCTTATAAGAACACTGTGAAAACGGCCTCTATTGCGGGTGTTTTAAAAATATGCTATTGACATACCTTCTTATAATTTATAAAACCTTATGCCCAACACAGTAAAGCTTGGTAAAAATATATATTATTGTCTCGGTTTTAAATACCTAACGCTATCTACAAAACATATTAAACGTTAGAACGAAAGTGAAACGAAAATTTGTATTGAAAGAATGATGCCCACTGAAAGTTCATTGAAACATTCTGAATCTTACGAGTGAAGTACAATAAAAAAAATACTTTTTATAAATTTTTGATGAAAAATCACCAATTGCACTATTATTGACTAATTCAAATATTAACAAAAATTGCCTTTAAAGTTACTAAGTTTAAATATGTTTTTTTTTTTAATTTAGAAGCCCATTAATCATTCCGGATTTGACTTCAATAAGGTTTATGTTATACATAGCAGAGCGTCATTACAGTTATGTAAAATAATTTATATTTTATTTTAAAAAGCGCATGTGTTGTCAAATTACTTCTTACAATACTCAAGAAACCGCTTTATTACAGTGTGAATTAAAGTGTTAGATTGTGAATATTATCGAACAATAACTATCAATTGAACGCACTAGTACAATAGAAGTGATAGACGCTGTTGCTAACAAAAAAGTAAACGATGAGTTTTCAACCAAAAAAAAATATTATTTTTTTAAACTTTAATAAATGTACTTATCTTGAAATGTGGTCTAGAACTTTGTAAGAAAAATAATGATCATTTTGATATGTCAGTCAACTATCTGTTCTAGGTAAAATATGGTTTTAAAAGAAAAGTGTTCTTTGAACAGAAGGTACGTAAAAAATGTTAAATTGTGTATAGAGAATAAAAGACAATAAGCTTATAACTCTACAAATAATTATTAGTGTTGATTATTTTTCTCATTTATTAAGGTAAAAAGTTAATGACATTATGTTTTTGTTATTTTGTTTTAAAAATATTATTTGTATACTTTGGTATGCTTTTCAAATTCAGTTCTCTGAAAAAATAATTTGTAATCTTTTTAATATCTAGTAATTTTATTAATAAAATTATATTTATAAATACACGTATTTGCTTGTATTTTTTTTAAATAATAAGTTATCTTGAATTTTCAATCCTAGCACGATCTGATAATATGTATTCATGTGTTTACTTAAGAAAAAAAAAAACATTTACAAATATTGAATAATAATAAAAAAATATTTGTCTTAAAGTGGCAAGAAAATAATTGCTAGTATCATGGTTTTCTTAATTATGTTTCTGATATAGTTTTGTGTTTTTGTCTATGATTTAATTGATTACTTTATTTTACTCATTTTTATATTCTATTAAAAGCTAAGTATTAAAATATTGTATGACCCTTAAATGATATCGTTTATTTAATCATAGCAGTAACAGAGAAAAATTATTTTAAAAATGCAATTTTAAAGATTTTTACATAAATAAACTAACATGACTTAATACGGTTGGTTGGAAAACTACACTAATTTATGTTTATTAGAAAATATTTGCTTGTTTATAAAGCTTACAATATTTGAACTTGCTTACTAGTGCCTGAAAGAATATTTTTTCACCATACGTATTTAACTTATTAAATCAGATTAAACAATAAATAAACAAAAGTAATTGTAAGATATCGTAAGAAAGAAGCAAATGTGACTATATATTATGACGAACGTGAATGCAGAATGCCGTTTCATAACTGCAAAATGGACTAACTGTGACCGAATGGGGCTTACAAATTCACAAAAGCGTCCATATGATGATGCTAAAAGCGTTTGAGTTAATCCAAATGGCCGCTGGGAGCGCGATAGCATTTTTGTTTTTATCTAATGGCGCACATGCTCATCTATAGTAGCATAATGAGGGCTGGATTCCCCGCGTAAGCAAGTAGATTTTGTTACCTTCTGGGAGACAGTTACGTTTAACAAGTAAGATATTTCACACGGAAATCATTTATATCTAGCTGGAATTTAGCAAAAGCTGAGTTAGGGGTTTATAAAATATTTATAAGATTGATCTTGATATCGTCTGTTTAATTTGTTTTATGAAGAAAAGCAAGTAATGTCAATAACTTCAAAAAATAATATTAATTTTATTAGCTATGAGAAATCACATTCCGAATAATTTTATTGAGAAAAGTCACTGCAATTTGTGTGATTGAAGCTATATTTGTTAGTGTTAATAAATTTATGAAAATTATAAAATTTTAAATTTTCACAATTTTTGTAATATATATTTTTTAATTTGATACAATGTTTAAACTAAAAATATATACTGCCTCATTTCAATAAATTTTAACAATGTTAAAATATTTATAAAACCTTTTTACATTAAATAACTGTGCAAATTTTTTTCGTGGATAAAATGAGCTGCAGTATTTCGTCCAAAACTGCCCCTCAAACGCTGATATCAAACATGGTTCGAAACGAAAAAAAAAATTTACACTGCAAGAAGGGCCTTAACACGTTGTAAGGATTAAGCTAAATAATAAGTACGAAAAAGCATTCGGACAGAAATGGGAAGTGGGGTGTTCAGCTGTTGCACCATATTATATTTATTTTTATTTTTGTCAGTTAGATAAAATTCCTTGGATATATTGAGCGCCAAATTAGAATTTAAATGATCTGTTGTTTCCTGGAAAGGTTCCGTTTGTTTTACTTCCCTTATTCTGGAACTTTCTTCATTTGGACAATTTCAGTATATGTGGCTTTAAGGCTCAGTCCCACACAATCTGCTGATATTTTAGTTATTTTTTTTTTTTAGTCAGAACTCCTGTTTAAGGGCTGTTCCTTAATCTTTGACTCAAAACCCCCCATGCATTTATGCATCTGCCACAGAGGTTGTCAACAGATATGTACTAACAATGATAATTTCTACCTACTTGGCGCGACTTTGTTACACTCATTCTCTTAAATTAAGTGATAATTTTTTGAAAATATTTGTGGCAAAAAATGCAAGGAACTAACTCATTTAAAATTAAGAAATATGTAGTGAATAAATGTAATAAAGAAAAAAATTAAACTTCAACATGGTGTGCGGGACAAAGCTTTAAGAGTACCCGCCTTGTCAGGGGTTTACGTGTGTCGGTGAGGCGGGACGATAAGTGCGACGTTCGCTGGTGCTTCTAGTGTGGTGTCGCCTCTAAGCGCATGACTCCGAGCTCGCGCGTATTATCCTTGCCGTGCACATGACAACCATGAAATTTGAGCGGTATCCAAACCATTATGTGGCGGAGGAACGAAGATGAAGGTGTAAGACAAGTTATCTCTGCTTTCAAGAAACTATAATTCATCCCTAAAAAAATTACTCTGGAAACACACGCTTCAACCATTTTCACTCTTGTTAAAAAAAAATAATTAACATTAATACTGAAACAGAACTACCCTTCCGCACTGGCGTACTCTTAAATGCTTTTTTTTTTAAAGTATCCACTACTCTGGTAGTGGGAGAAGTTTTCAAATCGCAAGGTTTACTCGAAGCTGTGCACACTGCAAGTGTGCCCGTGTAGGTGGGGGCCCTAATTTATAATTGATGTTATGTGCAGTGGCGTAGCAAGCGGGTGGCAGGGATGGCCCCCGCCAGGGGCACCGGAGCAGGAGGGGGCACCACCGCGACGGTTTCGCGTTACTGAACCCCCCTCCCTCTTTTAATCCAATTCTGGCCAGTGGCGCCAGTCACCTCAGCTACGTCACTGTGTATGTGTGTACAACGTGTAAAAGTGTACAGAGGGGTATAAGTGTGTACATGCATGTGTCATAACTAGAACGCCGTTGTTCTGGAAGCTTCGAGCGCGAAGGCCGCGGGAGGCCGGCACTCACCCTCCTCGGCCACCGACGCGATGACGATGAGGTGCACGACGACGGCGGCGCCGAGGAAGGACAGCGTGCGGGACAGCGCCCACTGCACCATGGCGGCGCCGGCGGAGCTCTTGGCGAGGCGGCTGGCGCCCGGATACATGCGGCGGGCCGCGGCCTCGGCCCACCCAGGCCTCGGTGCACTCAGTCCTGCGGCGGGCCGCGTGTGGCGGCCGGCGGCCCCATGCGGGGAGCTCGCCGCGGTGCCCTGCAACCAGCACGCGCACCAACACTGCTGGGGAGCCTTCTCCTCACAGACGAGAGAGCCAAGCGCCCGATCGTGCTTCTTCGGTTTTTTTTTATTTTTTGTTCTTTGTAAAAGGTTAGTTCAGCTACATTATAAATTCTTTAAAACATTGTGGACGGTTTATTTGGTTAGCATAGCTACATTAAAGATACTGTGAAATCATTTAAACGGTTTCCTAGCCCATGTATAGCTACATATTAAAAAAATAATTTGCTAAGCAACCATTAAATGATTTTACAGTATTTTTAATGTAGCTATATTTACCTAATAAAAACCAACCATCCACAATGTTTTAAAGTTTTTATAATGTAGCTATCCTATCCTAATCGACCGCAAAAATTAAATGCCACACCGGTTTATATAATGAGATAGAACGGAAAAAAAAGCGAGCATGAACTTCGGGGAACTTCGGGTGTGGCTCTCTCATCTGTGAAACGAAGGCTTCCCAACACTGCTAGCAATCGACACAGTACAGCTCTTCAACAGTGTTCACTTCAAATAGTACCACGGATGTATAGCGCTGCCAGGTTTTCTAATACCAAAATTTTCATGAAGTAGATCGCCATTGTATACGTAGTGAACTGTATCAGCTTTCAAAGTTGAGTCACCAGACAACTTAAAAATGATTCCAACATCATAAATATTAACATTTTTTTGCTCAAAAAAATGTTAAGTGGTAACCTAAATACATTTCGTCAACATAAACCGTAATAAATATTTTGAGGAGACAGCTGAAGAAATTTTAAATTTCTATAAAGTAGCCAACATTGACAGCAAAGTTTTATTAATTTTTATATGTTTTGTTTAATTTTATAATTTTTTATGAAGTGGTCATAAAACGTTAAACACCAACAATGTACCAATATATTAAAAAAAATATTAAAATAATTTTGAAAATCCTAAATTTATAGACAAGTAAACAAAGGAATACTGAATGAATGTGTTTGTGTGTGTGAGCGTATTGAGAGACTTACGGTATCATAATAAAATTTTAATTAATTTTAATAATTTTGAATAAAAACAATATTTGATAATTTAATAATGTAATATAATTCATGTTTAATATTTTTTATTTAATACAATATTTTATTAGGTATAAGATAGTGTAATGCGCCCGTTGACTTTACTTTATCTTATGTTTTATTAAAATTGTTTAAGATAGAAATTGATTAATGCTATGTTTAAAGTTATATGTAAGGTGTTGAATGTAACAATTCGAACTAAGCATAGCGGGGACGAACGAACTCCGTGGTCACAGGGTTTGCTGTTGGCCTGCGTAGGGCGCGGTGCGGACATACCGCCTAACGGTCCGAAGGGGTTCATTGACCCGGTCTCTTTCTTCGGTTCTGGCCAATAGGGAATCAGCATACAAGGCCAACTCACTGTTCAATTTTAAAAATATTTCTTTATGTAACTGACAAATGTTAAATGTTATCAGCTAAGATTTTGTTAAAGTGCACCAATGCATATCATGCAAAAAATTTAAAAAAATCTATACTAATATTATATAGCTGAAGAGTTTGTTTGTTTGTTTGTTTGTTTGTTTCAACGTGCTAATCTCAGGAACCACTGGTCCGATTTGAAAAATTATTTCAGTGTTGGATAGTACATTTATCGAGGAAGGCTATATGCTTTATAATATTATAAATAACATTAGGGATCCTTACTAAAAGTCCAATTTAGAATCAAATGCGTTGTAGGGGGTTAGATACAACATGCAGTACACGTACGAAGTGTGTGTTGACAATGCCGCAGGCGCTAGAAGTTTATTTCCTATTGCCTATTAACATTGTTGCCACGCAGTAGATGCCTTATCATTCTTAATTTTCCCATACAAGTAAAAAAACACCCGTGTGATATTAACAACGAAGCAATCAGTACCCTCATAAGAGTTCAATTAGTATTTAAAAACTTTTTATCAATTTAAATCGCAAACCTAAACTATTATTTTTTTCCTCTCTGTGTGTTCAATTTATTTTTCTTTTGTAAGAAATAATTTTATTATTTTTAATTAATTTTAATTTTTCGGACCATCAATAATTTTCCTCTCCCGTTACCTACAATTCTAACAAGGACTTATATATATATATATATATATATATATATATATATATATATACATATATATATAAGCGAAATCCACTCACTGACTCACTCATCACGAGATCTCTAAAACTATACACCCGATTGACTTGAAATTTAGCATAGTTACTCATTTTGTGATGTAGACGCTCACTAAGAACGGATTCTGCGGAAATCCGATCCCAAGAGGAGTTTCGGGGGCGAAATATATCAAAATTTCCAGTTTTTGGTAGGACATCACCATGGCAACGGCTGTTGCTTTGTTTATGCTTCATTCGTCTCTACGGCAACGAATATTTCATTGTTAGTGCAGTCCTCATCTTCGTTGAAATTTTATGCATACTTTAAGTATAAAAAATTGCCCTTTTTTTTAAGTATATATATATTTTACAGACTTTAAACATCACAGTAATGTTCCTTATGTTACGCAGGATGACATTTTCCGAAAATTAGATCCCATGGGTGGTTAAAACAAGACAACAGTGGGTACTTTGTCTGCATGCCTTCTGCGTCTCCATGGCAACGGGTATCGCGTGGCAGTGGCGTACCCACAAGGAGGGGCATGTATAATGAGCGGCGCAAGAGTGATCTGCCTGTAGACTGCCGTAGCGAAGTACGGGTACATCAGTTGTACGTTGCGTGCACGAGTCGGGAAATCATCGGTGCTATTCATTTTCTCTCCGGTACATTATACAATATAGTAATAAATTTTCACTTAATTTTTTTTTATTTACCATTACTGTAAATGGGAATTGTGGCTTAATTTTTTCCATTAGTATAGCCGTGCGAAGCCGGGTTGGGCAGCTAGTATTGTTATAAAACTCTGCCCATAATCACGTAATTTGTCTTCCGGAGGCGGGGCCTAGGATGGTCTAGGAGCACCGAACCGGCCTCTGCGAGAGACACCTCGGAGAGTCTGAATCAAGCCTTGAAGGCAGAAGGACGTGTCCGACCTTCGAAGGGTCCCCGGCCTTGTTCTAGTCTTAAGAGTTCTGGGGCCTGTAGCGTAAAAGCCAGCCCCAGGATATTTTATCATTCTTCGTAGGTTACTATATTTTTAATTATTAAATGATAAGCAAATTAAATAACATCAAACTTTGCTTAAACCTGAGCCATTAGAGCCAAATTATGTGAGCGGCTATTTACAACAATACAATGATTTTATTCCACTAAACCTCGCAACCACTTACGTGTTCACCCAGTAGCAGCCGGAGAAAAGACATCAACATACGGAGTTGGTCGTAGGGTAGGTTACAATAGTTATTAACTAAAGTGTAAATTGAGTAAATGATTTTTCAGTAATTGCTGTAATTTGTAATTTGTTAGTAGTATATAACAGCCGATCCCGGAACAGGCTTCAGGCTGTGGAGCCGGTGAGCTGACCACCATCTTGGATTCTAACGTCGCGGTGGTCATCTTGTATTACGTTTACTTGGAGCTTTGACCTTGACCTACAATATTTGCCAAAATTTGCTAAAATTAGCCAAAAATTTGTACAAATCCACCAAACGTCTAATTTTTGGAAAACAATTTCACTTAAAAAATCTAAAAAAAAAAAAATTGAAAAATAAAAATGTCTCTCTTTAAAGGGAACAATTCACATATTGAGGGTAAATTACTAATTTAATATCAAAAAATTCCGGAGGCTTAATTTTCCTGAGATATGCTTAATTTTCTTCTTTGAGACTAAACATTCCTCTGAGAGGCTTACACAACTTAAAATTACAAAACCGCAAGCCACCGGGTCATGACCTCTTTACCATAAAATCAAAATTATTTATTTTTTTAACAAAATATTTTAAAAAAATCCAAAAATTATTTATAAATTGCTTATTCAAATCTTTAGTTACTAAATCCATTACAGTCCTCGGTTCAATTCCTGGCAAGAGTAAACACGCAATTTATTATTTAAAATATTAAAAAATCTTAATTAATATATTTAAAAAAATCAATAAAAATATTTCTTACATCAACACCCGTCATCTTTGATTATAGCAAAATTGCACGTTTGATTACGGCCGCCATCTTGGAAATCCAAATTTTTTATTATAAAAAGTTGGTAAAAATTTTTAAATTTATGTAAATTTTAATAATTAATTTATAATTATAAAACGCACTTAAGTCTTGGAGGCCTTGGTTCGAAACCGGTAAGGTTATTCGATTAAATTGGAGATGGATCCTTCATCAATGGAAGCCACCGGCAGACTGACTTCTCACCACTGATGTCAGGGCAGATATTACTTTTAGTCAGTATGACGACATGGTGGCCATCTTGTTTTCGTCTGCTGGAGGCCGCTATATTGGATCCGACATATTGTTTTTGTCTGCTAGAGAGCACTCACTACCTTCAAATTAGTTTAAATTTTACCCACTAGAGTGAAAGGATCATATGTATATTGCATAATTACGAATTCCCATGATAGTGGCCAATATAGCAATATACTGTGTAGATATATTTGAAAATTGTAAGCTGTCACTGCTTAGATAAATACTAAGTTACTCAGAATAGTGTTTGTTAAACATGTTAGAATTGTTCTAGTAGTTTAACAAATTCAGTGTTAATTATTAAATAAATTATTTTATAAACAAAAAAAATTACTATGTAAATTCTACATTACAAGAAGAACAGAGAGAAAAGAAAAGAATCAATGTATTCCTACAGTAAGCAAAGTATGCTTGTTCATAATTGTAATCGATCTACATGGCTAACTATCCATCCGATACATTTTCCTTGGTATGCTTCATCTTCACGACAGAATTTTAAATTCAATCATTTAAACTGAAACATTTAAATTGAAAACATATTATTTTATGCATAATTAGACATGTGCAGTAGATGCAGGCGTGTTTATATTATCACCAAGTACTAAAAATAGTAGTTATTACAGTAAAATTACATACACGCATACCTCAGTGCATTAAAATAATAACACTGCTTACCCTACAACCAACCTTTTAAGCCAAGAATGAAATAATGTATAAGTCCTTGGGTTACGTATTTAGAAAAAGGACGCAAAAATTAATACTGCTGTTTTCAAAACCTGGCTATTTTAAAGTTTATGATAAGGAAATAAATTTTATTATTGAGTATTAACGACCACCATTAAGTAATACTTTTAAGAGTTTCAAAACAAATACATGAGAAAAAGTTAACTACACATTATGCAGCAATAATATTCATAAAACGATATTAATATAGGTACCACTCGTAAATATAATTTTATCAGACAGTTATGATCTAAAAGCTTCTTCAAAATATTAAGATTTAATTTAATAACAAGTAAAGAAATTAAGAGTACTATTTAATAGAGGTCACGTAATGCTTCTCTTTGTAGCCCTATCTAAAGCCATAGCCATGTACAGCAAGATAAAATGACTCCCTGTTACATGAAATGCTATTTCGGCTAGATATACCAATAACAATAGGCATTCTGATAGAGTGTTTTGTACCATTCACACAGTCGTCACACAGCAATTAGGAATAACAAATATACAGATTATTTCATCACACTCGGTGAAAAGCAGCCTTTAACGGACCTACGTTAATTGATATTTCTGTTTTCTGTTCATTTATTTTACGTGTATGTAACCCCTGCTTTTATTGCATTATAGTTACAAACTTTTTAATCTTTTTTGTGAAATATTTGCTTTTAGTTAGTTTAATATAGCTATATGATAATAATTCTGCATAGTAAACCAATCATTTTTTTCTTATTTTAAAATAGAGCCTTAAATAGAACCAGTCAGCATATATGTTTTAAAATATTTCTTTTAAAGTATACTCTCGCATTTACTAGAATAATGTTACCCATTAGAAAGCAGCTTAAAACTTTTCTTACTTAGTACTTTTAGTGTTTCATATTATGTCAAAGTTTTTTTTATTTCATATTGTTAGAATTGGCATTTCGCCTTTAAAACTTTTGTTTTCGTGAGTGGATAGTACAATTTCCATCCAATAAACTTGTCACATTTAGGTTAATAACTTGCTATACAACGCGATAGCGGGCAGCCAATATCGGATAACCTCAGCGCGATTATTAACGTCAGCGTGTTGAAATCTTTGTTCAAATTTCCCGTTAGCGGTTTCCGAAACGGCCGAGTATTTCCTCTCTTACCCATGCGTGACGTAGTGATAAAGTGAGTCGTAAATTTCCGGGATAAATTAGAAAGAAATTTTATTTGACAGCATTGACATATAGGTCGTAAAATATGCGCCATGAAAATACGGCATTGATTTATCCTCAGGGAATGCAAGCAATACTTCTTCTCCTGACTGTGGAAACTAACCACAGTAAATTCAGACGCTTGGATTATGATAAATTTACTAGCTTTAAGAAGTAAAAAAGAGGATTGTCTTTTATCTCACAAGATATCTTAATGGATTGCTATATGGTCTGATGAATTCAGAATCCTTTTCCAACTACCAAAGGAAATCTGGGATTAATTATTTAAAATTTTTAATTCGGAGTTTCTTATATAATTCCAAATGTCATCTAGTTTAGGAGACCTTCACATTTTAAAGTATTTATTCACTTATAAATTATTTTCAAAACAAATCTTAACAAATTTTTAATATACATTATATATTTAAAATAAATAAATACGTTTTTAAGTTTTACTCAGTACGGAAATATTAATGTAAATTATATTCTCTATTTCTTATTTTTTTATTTTTAGATATTAAGATTTTTTAATATTTTAAAAAATAAATCTTCACCCTGTTTCCCACCTAGCGGTGAAATTCAAAATCGTAATAAAAAAGTTTTAGTTTATTGTATTTTTTATTATACATCATTAATATTTTACTATTCATAGTAGAGGGTTGGAGATATTAATTCGTATTGTAATAACAAATACTTTTATTTTTTAATAATTTAACGTTTTAATTTATATAAATATTGAAACCCTACTTTATGCATGCAAATTCCGCTCAATTTTTAACATGTCCTCAATTAGTGTATTATTATAATATTTTAATACAAAAAACCTACCCCATTTGTTTTTATTGTGATAAGAGTGGAATTACAAATAATTCCAAAAATAATTGTGTTGTGTTAATATAGTTTTTAACCAAAAGAAATATTTTAACATTATTTTGAATAAAATAGACTAAATTATTACAGAACCATATATACAACCTTAAAATTCTGTAAGAAATATAATTTTAAGAAAAGTAATGGTTTTTGAAATTAGTTGGCATTTTTTTGTGAATATTATTCCAAACCTAATATAATCCGTTCCGATTTAATAGTTGAAGATATATTTCCTTCACTGAACACAACTAAATACTTTTTACATTATTTATATTAAAAGACACAAATATATAACTCATTTGTTTGTTAAATAAATAGATTGCATTTGTTCCAATTTCCTTCAGATCGATTCAATAGTAGTATAGGTAACGATATGAACACGACAAGAAACAAACATACTATTACAAAACGTGCTGGGACCAAGGCCGCACTGCGAGCCAGATACCTGCTGAACAGTCCGCCGAGCCAGTGGCTCCCGGGCCACTGACGTCACGGGCGCATACCTTGGGGGATTAGGGAGGCTCGGCCTCGCAAATACCCTGCCCTAGCGCCCTCCTTCCTCGGCACTGTCGTCTATCCCTGAGTGGCCTGGGAATCCCGAGGGATTACCGAGACCACCGCGCGGAGTGTTGTGAATATCGCGCCGCTGTTCTGGATGCTTCGAGCGCCGGAATGTAAGCACATATCACAACCCCACTCCAGTCAGTTTCAGAAAGACAGCCAACGGGTATTAAAGCGTCGACGCCTGTCTTCGCGGAGTTCAAACAGGCGAGTTCAGAGAAGTGCGAGTTTTTTTTTTGCGAGCAGTGTGACCGAGTGGCGCGAGACTGTGTGTGCAGACAGGTTTGTGGTAAGGGGCGAACCACTGTTGAGCCTAGCTACAGTGAGCAGCGTGAACTGAGATTTGACACATAATTAGTGATTTGTGAACAAATATTAAGTGTGTTTATTTAATCAGTAATGTAAATATAGTAGCAAATAGAATTGTATAAAATGAATTGGGCTTTCCTCACAAAACTTTCCGCCCCCCACCCAAACAATACCAATATTTAAACATCCATACATTCACAATAATATTAGAAGGATAAATAGTTAATTTTATTTTGTATCTCGGGTCATGCTGTGTTAATAAACTTTTTTTTAACAAACGTTTCATTAATAGGCAGTATTAAAACAGCTGCCTCAAAATTTATGGACGTAAAAAACATGTATGTTTTCTAGCTAGTAAATTAATAGTGTTAATTTCTGGGGCATTATTATATACTTCATCTTGCGATAGAAGAACAGGATTTCAATAGCTAAAAAAAATAACGAATTATTCCTAATTATTATTTTTTTAATTTTAATGTTATATCATAACCAGAGCATGTTTTATAACTGCAAAAAAAGTTATAATTGTCTTTAAAAATTAAAATAAACCGAAATTATTTTAAACCTAACCACTTAAAAGCAAAAAGTTATAATCCTCAAGGAAAATTTATAAATGCATATCGAAATATATAAATCATATGTCTGATAACTGTTTGCCACTATTGTATTTAATATTTTTATTTCAGAAACTGAAATCCCACTAATTGCCAAAATAAATGTTACAGTTTACA
This sequence comes from Bacillus rossius redtenbacheri, assembly GCF_032445375.1. NCBI lineage: Eukaryota > Metazoa > Arthropoda > Insecta > Phasmatodea > Bacillidae > Bacillus > Bacillus rossius. The sequence goes on along the minus strand of NW_026962010.1, from coordinate 12,710,527 downwards.
GACATCTAAGTGTCCACTTTGGTTGCTATTGCTATTGCAATTGCATCTGTGGTATCAGTCAAGGAGTACGCTAGGCAAAGCCTACGTAGTCCTCTAAGGCTCGATTACAAAAGAAAAATTGTTCATTTGGTACATTGATGGTCTTTTTAACATGTCGAAGTAGATAACTACATAACCCAAAAAAAAAAAGATTTGGTGTATCATAGGCTCGACTTTGCTAGCGGAGGAATACTATTGGTTCGGAAAGAGGGCTGCCCACTTCCGAAACGCCGCTGAATTCAGGCCGGCTTTCGGTGCGAAGAGTCCTGGTTTCGAGACGCAGGTATCGTTTAGATTCGTTACATAAATTTTCGTATACAATAAAATCATGAGTTTCAACAATTTAAAATAAATTAAAATTTAATAAAGCGGGTATTGGTTTCATTGGTAATAAAAATTCATTAAACGAGCAAAAAAAAAAACCAAACGCAAGGGTCAAACCACTAAAATTTCATTTCCAAAATAATTTCTGAAATTGATGGGCCATTTAAGATTACATCAGGCCATTTAAGATTTACTTTCCAATATATTTTCTTTGTGTTATTAAGTATTTAAACCTAATTTAATTTACTTGTCTTTGAATAAATATTAAAAACATATTAGTTATAAAAATACAAGTATGGGTAAAGCTCTTCGTGGATTCGTTCATTCCGTAAGTAGTGGTGCCTCCTTGGTAGAGCTCTCAGCGGCAGCAATGACACTCACGCAAGTGTTTCGCTTCCGTGTGCTCCACCAACCACCCCCCCCCCCCTCTCTAAACAACAAAAAAAAACCGCTACAACAGCATGTCTCTCTCATCCAATAGCAGAATTTATTGCACGCCAATTTTTAATTCCTTGTGGGACCAGCTTTATATACTCCCCTTTGACAGAACTGGGTTTGGCGTGGCTTAAGTTAGGCAGAAGAAGGAACTTGAAAGTATCAGGGTAAGAGCTACTAAGGGCGCGATTACACGGCACTCTCGACTTCTTCAGTTTAAACATGTTCAAATATTTACACACAGTCTGAACATGTTTCTTTGGAGGCCATTTCTCATTCAAATCTACACAGGGTTGGCAATGTAGTTCACAACATCTCTTCTACATAAGACTGTGATTGGCTGTTGTGTTTTGAGAGTAAAAACAGTACTTTGCGGAAAATGAAAGATGGAGAATGTTCCCGGCACAACTTCGTGTGATATTTTACCGACTGCAAATAAAATATAAGAAGATAAATATTTTATTTTATGTTTTATAATTGAAGCTGATGGTGATTTTATTACAGAGGTACCTCTGCTTTAAGAAATAGTATCCACAACACTTTCATTCGATGACAGTTGACAATCAGTTTTGAAGTTAAACACACACTTTTTTTTTAAAATGGCCGTTCGGCCGTACACTTTCGCGTTTGTGGACATGTTCACTCGAACCCGTTCACGGGAAGTAGTTCGTTGTCCAGTGTGAACACGCCCTAAGAGAGGCTGAGGCAAAGCTGGTACAACCAGTCGGCGCCACTTCAGTCGACCAGGGACACGATGGCCCTTCGGGCGGGCAATTGTATCCCGCAACCCTTCGCCACGCCTGCTCTTTGGGCGGCCGGTGGCGGGCATAGGGCGCAACCTCCGACCGAGTTGGGACTCGGGCAAGACGGCGAGTAGCGGGGAACTCAGTCGGATGGCGGTCGTAAAAGGGGTAGACGACGGGGGGGGGGGGGGGGGAAGATCCCCGGTCCCCAGAAGGCGGTGACTGGCAACTTCCATAATTGCGTGACGGCACAGAAGTATCGCACAAGGAGGGTCACAGTGGAAGGACGATGATGATGGTGGACGGTGGAGGGGAAATGCTACTCCTCGCCAAGCGAAACTCCCGTGTGGCGAGACCTCAGGCCGCGAAGTTTCCGAGTCCCATGGTCCCCTTCCTCCTGGCGAAACTGCGGCCCAACTATTTATACGCCGGTGATAGCGTGCGCGCACAGGCCCGGCAAGGGTCGCAAGATGTGGGTGGAGCAGGTCTCTGAATAATGCCGAGGGCTGTAATTCTGACGCCGCGGGAAACGTCCAAACTGGCAAATTGCTCGGATCCCTTCCCCCCCAAACCCTTTTCCCACCATCAACGTAATCTTCGCCTTCGTCGTGAGAAACGATTTCGATTGGCAGGGGAATTCGCCCAGGTGTGAACGCCGGTGACTCCCATCGAATCTAATCTTGTCCCGACCCGAAGAAGTTTTTTTTCGTGTTCGCATGCGACAGGTTCCTGAGATTTCTCCCTGGAGGAAATTTTCTATTGGTGGTAATCATGTTAGTTTTCTTGATTCGTGAGAACATGCAATCGCACTTCAAAAGTCTTTCAGTTAACTTTTTAACCACCTTAAGTTCGTGTTATTAATTTAATTTTTACGGGTCACGATCACTCAAAAATGTTTCTTCTTCCATATGGTTTGTATTGGTAATTACCTAGTCATTATCACGATACCATGCAAAGGCATGATTACAGCATTTATTATGTATATATAATAGGTTTTTTTTTAATTTCCAGTTATAAAAATCTTAAAATAAATAATACGCAGCATAACTAAAGTATTCTTACTTTTGAAATACTACTACAAAGTCGTATTTTTCGTGAGAGTGTATACGTTTTATTTTTGTGTTGCAATTTTAACCACAAAAAAGGTTTGTTGCTTTAGTGAAACAAACAATTATTATTGTTAAATATTCTTGCTTTGAAAATTTATTAACTACCAGTTAAAATCCGATCACATATACATGTGCGTGCCGACCCAATGAGAATAAATACGGAAAAAACTATTTATGGTTAAGGGATTTAATTAAGTAAGATTCAAAAATAACCAGCATTTTCATGGAACTACAATTACAAATTACAGATAAACGCGTTTGTCTATTATTGTTCTAAATGGGCAATTATTTATTTTTAAAAATAAAAAATGCTTAAAATGTTTTAGCAGTTAATATACTTGCAGCACCTTATTTGACAAAACAGACCAATGGTTAATGCTTACAATTTTGCATGTTTAAAAAGAATTATTAAGTTATTCAAAAGTTTGGATAAATAAAATAAACAAAAATCCAACTTTTGTGTGATACCGAGCCTTAACGTATAGAAACTAGTTTGAATTCATGCATTTAGTGTTCTTAGAAATAAGTCAGCTTTAACAATGAACATGAAGTGTTTAATTTATTCAATAAAATCTTATAGTTAACGTCTTCTCTTTCACTCGAGACCAACTTGAGCTCAGAAGGACTATATCTAGGGTCAGAGCATGAAAAAGAAAGAACTACTGTATATTGTGAGTAATAAAAACTTTAAGAGCCTTGAAATAAAGGACGCGAACATGAAACATTTCAATAGTTTTTTTTTAAAATTCTGTTTATCAAGTCCAAAAGAAACCCTGTGCCAAAATTCATCCTTACGTTATTAAATGGATTCGGGTCTTTTTTCAAATATAATTTGACTGAGCTGATAGCTGAGAATTTACATCTTATTAATGTAAGTGAGTGAGCGATTGTGTACGATCGAGGGCGTGCAGGGTATAAGCAAGCTCACTCTTCAATTGAAACATTCATTTAAATTTAATTCTATATATTTATGAAATTTGAAGAAAAAATCGAGTTTTTACATAGGTAAAATTGATATAATGAAAAGAAGTCTCCATAACGTTTACCTAAACCATATTTTTGGATCCACTTCCCATGATAAGTTTTGAATTGTTTTAGTCAACCACAACAGGTACACATCTCACCTGAGGAAGTCGTCTAGCCACACTGAGTGTGCAGACAAGACATAATTCACCCACGCCTCTCATAAGCAGGGGCGCCAGGATGTACAGCTAATGGGCGCTCCTCTTAAAACTTGATGAATGGGACGTACGTCAGCGCCGACGATGGATTAGTGTTGAATTACCAAGTAGTTTCTGAACTTGGTGTATAGTGGCTGTTGTGGTTTGGGGAGCACATTCGACAAGAAATCCTTGCAAACTGGGAAGTGCCTTGCTCATCATGAAGCAAGAATGTTATCTTTAAAAGATTTGTGCAATGGGAGTGCATGACTTGATGTAAGTTTTTGGACATACGTCATTGCTAAGAACTTTTTCTGTTGAAGAAAAACTAATAAATAAAAAATAAATAAAAATACCCAAAAAAGACAAAAAACACACGAAATTAAGCAAACAATTGCTGTTGTCAACAAGGATATGAACACCACAAAATATTCCGAAACAGGAATATGGTAAACAAACAAAGAAAAACAAAGAAAAATGTACTAAGAGAACGAAAAAAAAAAAAACAACCACAAATGATGACAATACAAAAATATTGAACCCAAAATAATTCAGCACAACAGTTGAAACGAGACAAAAACACGACAAAACGAAAAGACAAACAAACACAATAGTTTTACCAAAACAGAAACAAGCGACGTTTCGGGAACTGCTAACTGCTCCCGTCCTCAGGCAGAGACGCACATGTGTTTCCGTACCATGTAGAATTAGAATACACAATGTAATACATAATGTACAATTAGAATAGTTATGTGTAATTGCCATCTTCCTTTATTTCATATTAAACATTATGTTTGGTTGAGTGTGAGATAATTTTATTTATGTATGTTTTAATTTAATTTAATTTCTTATATATATTCTTACCTACCTACTTCTATTAAATTTCAGGTGGATGTTAACATTATCATTCCAGTTGAATAATTTTTTTTGACAAATTAGTTGTTATTTATACTTTTTGTTTCATTTTGGACTATGTTATTTTTTTTTACTTAATTCAAAGATTTCTGGTGTGTACAAGGAGTGATATCACTATTAATTTCTATACTTCTTTGGATAAGCGGAATATGGCCACCACAGTTTTATATATCAACAAATCCTACAAATGTTTTAAACATTATGACAAATAAAAAATAGTTTCACAAACATCCTTAGTTTTTTTTGGTGTGTATAGTTTGAAGTTTAATATTATGTGTGTACGTAAATTCTTAAACATAGTGTTATTTATTAATTTATTTAGAAAATTATTCATAGGTAATATCTCTTTCGATTTGGAGTGTTTCCGGGCCATTCGGGGTCCTCAACATCACTCCCCCCCCCCCCCCCATGTGGTTAAAGCCCCAAAATTTCGAAAGTATAAAATTTTTAAAAAATCTTTCTCTTTCGATTGTAAGCGTTTTCGAGCCATTCAGGGTCCTTGAACCCCCCGCGCCCCCTGGGAAAAAGCCCCAAAATTCCGATAATTTTAGAAATTTCAAATATCTATTCTTTCGAGATGGAGTGTTCCGAAACATTCGAGGTCCTGAACCTCCACCCCCTTCCCTCCCTTTTCTCAAAAGTGAAAGTCACAAAATTTCGAAAAATTGGAGAAAATTGTATTAAAATTAAGTCATTACGAACTAAAGTGTCCGGGGCATGGTGGAACTTTTACCCAAAGTCGACTTCGCACCCAATATTGCGGGAGGGGGGTGGAGTGCAAAACTCCAAAATTACGAAAAATTTCTGAAATTTAAGTATACTTTTTTACTATTTTGAGTGTTTCCGAGCCATTCGGGGTCCTCAAACTACCCTCCCCCCACAAGGAGTCAAAGACCCAATAATAAAAAAATTTCTCAAACTTTCGAAAACCTATTCTCTTTCGGTTTGGAGTGTTTTCAAGCCATTCGGGGTCTTCAACATCATCCCCCCCCCCTCCTTCTCAGGGGTCAAAGCCCAAAAATTTAGAAAATTTCAAAAATCATTCTTTTTCGATTTTTAGTGTTTCCCTGCCATTCAGGGTCCTCAAAATAACCCCTTCCCCTCTGAGGACAAAGCCCCAAAATCTCGAAAATTTCAGGATTTTCAAATATCATTTCTTTCGAGATGGAGTATTTCGAACCATTCGAGGTCCTGAACCTCCACCCCCCCCCCCCCCCCTCCCTTTTCCCAAAAGTGAAAGCCACAAAATTTCGAAAAATTGGAGGAAATTGTATTAAAATTAAGTCATTACTAACTAAAGTGTTCGGGGGATGGCGGAACGTTTACCCAAAGACGTGTTCTCCAACAAATTAAGGGTAAGGGGAAAGGGGGAATGCAAAAAAATTTCGAAAAATTTCTTAAATTTAAGAATACTTCTTTTACTATTCGGTGTGTTTCCGAGCCATTCGGGGTCCTCAAACTACCCTCCCCATACAGGGAGTCAAAGACCCAATAATTAAAAAAATTCCCAAAATTTGCAAAAACCTATTCTTTTTCGATTTGGAGTGTTTACGAGCCATTCGGGGTCCTCACCATCACACCTACCCCCCCCCCCCCTCACACAAATTAAAAATTTCTCTTTTCGAGGGAAAAATTCCCATTTCGAGGGAAAATTTCCCGTTTTTATTCCTCAAAAATCCCAGCGGCTAGAAATGTCCTGATAGAGGCTTAAGCATCCTTAACTCAAGCCTTAGTTAAGCCTCTGACGTCATCATGGATAATTACGTCACCGTTGCAATTTTCGTTACGGCCGCCATCTTTACTTTTTTATTTATTATCCGATTTTAACAGAATTTTTTTTAAAAATTATAAAAAAATTCACTTAATAAATTTATAGTAAATTTTTTATAAAAAACAAACATTTACGACACGGAGCTCGGAGTCCGCGGTTCGAACTCGGCGAAGGCAAAAAAAATAAAAATGGCGACCGATCCTTCCCCCCGTGGTGGCTGCTGACAGACTGACTCCCACCACTTTTTTTCAAAAGCATATATATCGTCAGGTAGTATGACGTCATGACCACCATCTTGTCCTCGTCTGCTGGAAGCCATCATCATTGTACCGTCGGCGAGAGTGCGCTGACGCCATGTTAGTTTAATTCTTATCCGCTAGAGTGCAGTAATCATTTATTATTATTGCTGTTACACCCGCCATCTTTAAATTTGGCCGCCATCTTGAAAATCCGTAATTATTTAGCTAGAAATTCGGGAAAAATTCCAAAATTCATTAAATAAATTTATAATCTATATACTGATTGATTAGGTCGACTAAGGTACTTGGTACGATCTAGGACGATGCAAAAAAATATAACATCAATTTAACATAATAGTAACAGGATCGAGGAATTAAACACCACAAGTTCTTTTACAAACATAATATTTATTACATAATTTCTATTCTACTACAGAATCACTTGCGAAAGCCAGCAATCTTATAAACATTTAGCCCTGCATAGACGTACAACGACTACTTCTTAGCTCCAAACGGCCTCCAAATGGCTCCAAACGGCCTCCAAATGGCTCCAAATGCTCCAACAGCCTCCAAATGCTTAACACAGTTCCAAATGGCTCCAAATGCTCCAAACGGCCCTTCAAATGCTTGACAGCTCCAAATGTTTCCAGCAGCTCCAAATGCTCCAAATGCTTGACAGCTCCAAATGCTTCAAAAGGCTCCAAATGCTCCAAATGCTCCAAACGGCCTCCAAATGGCTCCAACAGCTCCAACAGCCTCCAAATGCTTGACAGCTCTAAATGCTTCAAAAGGCTCCAAATGCTCCAAATGACTCCAAAAGGCTCCAAATGCTCCAACAGCCTCCAATGCATAACACAGCTCCAAATGGCTCCAAATGTTCCAAACGGCCTCCAAATGGCTCCAACAGCCTCCAAATGCTTAACACAGCTCTAAATGGCTCCAAATGCTCCAAACGGCCTCCAAATGCTTGACAGCTCCAAATGTCTCCAGCAGCTCCAAATGCTCCAACAGCTCCAAAAAAGGCTCCAAATGCTCCAACAGCCTCCAAATGCTTAACACAGCTCCAAATGGCTCCAAATGCTTGACAGCTCCAAATGCATAACACAGATCCAAATGGCTCCAAATGCTCCAAACGGCCTCCAAATGCTTGACAGCTCCAAATGTCTCCAGCAGCTCCAAATGCTCCAACAGCTCCAAAAAAAAGGCTCCAAATGCTCCAACAGCCTCCAAATGCTTTACACAGCTCCAAATGGCTCCAAATGCTTGGCAGCTCCAAATGCTTCAAAAGGCTCCAAATGCTCCAAACGGCTCCAGCAGCTCCAAATGCTCCAACAGCTCCAAAAAAAGGCTCCAAATGCTCCAACAGCCTCAAAATGCTTTACACAGCTCCAAATGGCTCCAAATGCTTGGCAGCTCCAAATGCTTCAAAAGGCTCCAAATGCTCCAAATGCTCCAAACGGCCTCCAAATGGCTCCAACAGCCTCCAAATGCTTAACAGCTCCAAATGCTTCAAAAGGCTCCAATTGCTCCAAGAGCTCCATCTTCAATTGGTTCTAACTGATTCCTATTACTTTTATCGAACTTGGCATGATTACTAACATGTCTTTATCAGTATACATTTTGACTGGCAGTGGTAACGTTTTTTACACCTTTAAGTTATAAGTTTTATTTAGAAATCAGATTTCGATAGATGATAGCTTCCATCTGGAAAGAAATTATATTAATTTATCTTCAAGTTTATACACATACATTTAATTTAATCCATTATTGTATGTAGCCAGCTTCCCTCAGTTCTTTGAGTATGAAGGATATTTCTTTAATGTTCGAATAGTTTCCTGCACAAAGCGATCCATGTAGTAGTCGTAGCCTGTTAACCAATATGTTAGGATCTTCCCATGAGGTATAATCAATCTCTTCTGCTGCCTTCATCATCCTTGCATGTTTATAATAAATATTATCTCTGGTGTCTATCGTTTTAACACCAACCACAAGGTCACTTTCGTCATCTTGCCAGTGATTATCACAAGCTTGATCAGGATAATTTATTTTATTACGTCGTTTCCATCGTTTTGGTCTCAAACCACCATCACAGTCTTCGCTCTTGCATGCTTTTGGTGCTTCAGTACAGTACTCAATCATGTCAGCCTCAGATGTGTCACCACAATCTTCAATCATGCCAGCTTCTGATGTGTCACCACAGTCTTCAATCATGTCAGCACCACAAACTTGATCAGGATAATTTATTTTATTAAGTCGTTTCCATCGTTTTGGTCTCAGACTGCCATCACAGTCTTCGATCTTGCCTGCTTTAGGTGTTTCAGTACAGTACTCAATCATGTCAGCCTCAGATGTGTCACCACAATCTTCAATCATGCCAGCCTCAGATGATTCATCAAAGTCTTCGACCTTGTAAGCTTCAGGTGGTTCTCCATCTTTCACATTTTCATGGAGACGACTAGATATTGGAGTAAATATATTTTCATTTCTAATGTGGTTACAACTTCCTTCGTTTGTTTTAAATTTTAAATTATTATCTTGATCTAGATCAGTAATTTTAGCATTAGCTTTTTCGCCTTCGTTCCTCTTCCGCGATGTTGTAGCCCAGTCTTCGTTATCTTTATTCATCTTAATTGTACAGGTCTTGTAATGTCTATCCAAGTAATATCTTCTACCAAAGGATTTCTGACACTGACTGCAATGAAATGGTTTTTGACAAGGACCCAAATTACACTCGCTTCTCTCATGTCGTTTAGCATTCTTTCTCAAGGTAAACACCTTGCTACAGTATCTACAGTGATGACGTTTTGATACAGCAACAAATCCCGTTTCAGGATTCATATTAGTTATTGAGACTAATGCCAGATGCAAACTAAGAGTTTTAAATTAGATATATTACTTAAATAGAATTTTTTAATTATTTCATCAGCGAGAATTAATTTATCTCATTCAAAGGTACTTGTTGCAAGTAGTTCTGCTTTTCAACAACAGATGCCGCCTCATGTTACTTGCAGGTAAATAATATCTAGTTCTTTTATGCGGGATGCGGGATGCTCACTAACGATCGCAAAAGAAGGATGGCTTCGCTAGACTCCAAGGAGAAGGAAGTTCGTCCATCCTGTTAGTGCTTCTTAGATTTCTCAGAGATTATTTGACTGAGTAATGATATTTAATTTTTTTTTTAAAATTTCCACCTGATAAAAATATTACAAGTGCTGATTTATTGGCAGAATTTCAATAATTAAATGCAACCTTGAATAAAAAATGACATGACTCATTAAGTAAAAAATTCTTCATGCAGAGATCAATTCCTCATCAGTAACCAGAAGCACTCGGAGAAAACCATCAGATGTCTAGTCAGGAATAATCAGAAGCACCCAGAGAAAACCATCAAAATATTGTCAAGAATAATCAGGAGCACACGGAGAAAACTACCATAATATTGTCAAGAATAAACGGGAGCACACGGAGAAATCCACCATAATATTGACAAGAATAATCAGGAGCACACGGAGAAAACCACCGCAAGTTTTCTTTGATATCATAAAATTTCAGGGAAAAAATAATAAAAAATAAAAATAAATTAATGAAAATTTAAAAAAAAAAAAAATAAAAAAAATACATAAATATATTCTGGCTTGTACTAGAACTCTATCTTTGTTCAACAATGAGAAGTTCACAAGCTAGCATAATATATTTATGTATTTTTTTTATTTTATTTTTTTTTTAATTTTTCATTAATTTATTTTTATTTTTTATTATTTTTTTCCCTGAAATTTTATGATATCAAAGAAAACTTGCGGTGGTTTTCTCCGTGTGCTCCTGATTATTCTTGTCAATATTATGGTGGATTTCTCCGTGTGCTCCCGTTTATTCTTGACAATATTATGGTAGTTTTCTCCGTGTGCTCCTGATTATTCTTGACAATATTTTGATGGTTTTCTCTGGGTGCTTCTGATTATTCCTGACTAGACATCTGATGGTTTTCTCCGAGTGCTTCTGGTTACTGATGAGGAATTGATCTCTGCATGAAGAATTTTTTACTTAATGAGTCATGTCATTTTTTATTCAAGGTTGCATTTCATTATTGAAATTCTGCCAATAAATCAGCACTTGTAATATTTTTATCAGGTGGAAATTAAAAAAAAAAAAATATCATTACTCAGTCAAATAATCTCTGAGAAATCTAAGAAGCACTAACAGGATGGACGAACTTCCTTCTCCTTGGAGTCTAGCGAAGCCATCCTTCTTTTGCGATCGTTAGTGAGCATCCCGCATCCCGCATAATAGAACTAGATATTATTTACCTGCAAGTAACATGAGGCGGCATCTGTTGTTGAAAAGCAGAACTACTTGCAACAAGTACCTTTGAATGAGATAAATTAATTCTCGCCGATGAAATAATTAAAAAATTCTATTTAAGTAATATATCTAATTTAAAACTCTTAGTTTGCATCTGGCATTAGTCTCAATAACTAATATGAATCCTGAAACGGGATTTGTTGCTGTATCAAAACGTCATCACTGTAGATACTGTAGCAAGGTGTTTACCTTGAGAAAGAATGCTAAACGACATGAGAGAAGCGAGTGTAATTTGGGTCCTTGTCAAAAACCATTTCATTGCAGTCAGTGTCAGAAATCCTTTGGTAGAAGATATTACTTGGATAGACATTACAAGACCTGTACAATTAAGATGAATAAAGATAACGAAGACTGGGCTACAACATCGCGGAAGAGGAACGAAGGCGAAAAAGCTAATGCTAAAATTACTGATCTAGATCAAGATAATAATTTAAAATTTAAAACAAACGAAGGAAGTTGTAACCACATTAGAAATGAAAATATATTTACTCCAATATCTAGTCGTCTCCATGAAAATGTGAAAGATGGAGAACCACCTGAAGCTTACAAGGTCGAAGACTTTGATGAATCATCTGAGGCTGGCATGATTGAAGATTGTGGTGACACATCTGAGGCTGACATGATTGAGTACTGTACTGAAACACCTAAAGCAGGCAAGATCGAAGACTGTGATGGCAGTCTGAGACCAAAACGATGGAAACGACTTAATAAAATAAATTATCCTGATCAAGTTTGTGGTGCTGACATGATTGAAGACTGTGGTGACACATCAGAAGCTGGCATGATTGAAGATTGTGGTGACACATCTGAGGCTGACATGATTGAGTACTGTACTGAAGCACCAAAAGCATGCAAGAGCGAAGACTGTGATGGTGGTTTGAGACCAAAACGATGGAAACGACGTAATAAAATAAATTATCCTGATCAAGCTTGTGATAATCACTGGCAAGATGACGAAAGTGACCTTGTGGTTGGTGTTAAAACGATAGACACCAGAGATAATATTTATTATAAACATGCAAGGATGATGAAGGCAGCAGAAGAGATTGATTATACCTCATGGGAAGATCCTAACATATTGGTTAACAGGCTACGACTACTACATGGATCGCTTTGTGCAGGAAACTATTCGAACATTAAAGAAATATCCTTCATACTCAAAGAACTGAGGGAAGCTGGCTACATACAATAATGGATTAAATTAAATGTATGTGTATAAACTTGAAGATAAATTAATATATTTTCTTTCCAGATGGAAGCTATCATCTATCGAAATCTGATTTCTAAATAAAACTTATAACTTAAAGGTGTAAAAAACGTTACCACTTCCAGTCAAAATGTATACAGATAAAGACATGTTAGTAATCATGCCAAGTTCGATAAAAGTAATAGGAATCAGTTAGAACCAATTGAAGATGGAGCTCTTGGAGCAATTGGAGCCTTTTGAAGCATTTGGAGCTGTCAAGCATTTGGAGGCTGTTGGAGCTGTTGGAGCCATTTGGAGGCCGTTTGGAGCATTTGGAGCATTTGGAGCCTTTTGAAGCATTTGGAGCTGCCAAGCATTTGGAGCCATTTGGAGCTGTGTAAAGCATTTTGAGGCTGTTGGAGCATTTGGAGCCTTTTTTTGGAGCTGTTGGATCATTTGGAGCTGCTGGAGCCGTTTGGAGCATTTGGAGCCTTTTGAAGCATTTGGAGCTGCCAAGCATTTGGAGCCATTTGGAGCTGTGTAAAGCATTTGGAGGCTGTTGGAGCATTTGGAGCCTTTTTTTGGAGCTGTTGGAGCATTTGGAGCTGCTGGAGACATTTGGAGCTGTCAAGCATTTGGAGGCCGTTTGGAGCATTTGGAGCCATTTGGATCTGTGTTATGCATTTGGAGCTGTCAAGCATTTGGAGCCATTTGGAGCTGTGTTAAGCATTTGGAGGCTGTTGGAGCATTTGGAGCCTTTTTTGGAGCTGTTGGAGCATTTGGAGCTGCTGGAGACATTTGGAGCTGTCAAGCATTTGGAGGCCGTTTGGAGCATTTGGAGCCATTTAGAGCTGTGTTAAGCATTTGGAGGCTGTTGGAGCCATTTGGAGGCCGTTTGGAACATTTGGAGCCATTTGGAGCTGTGTTATGCATTGGAGGCTGTTGGAGCATTTGGAGCCTTTTGGAGTCATTTGGAGCATTTGGAGCCTTTTGAAGCATTTGGAGCTGTCAAGCATTTGGAGGCTGTTGGAGCTGTTGGAGCCATTTGGAGGCCGTTTGGAGCATTTGGAGCATTTGGAGCCTTTTGAAGCATTTGGAGCTGTCAAGCATTTGGAGCATTTGGAGCTGCTGGAAACATTTGGAGCTGTCAAGCATTTGAAGGGCCGTTTGGAGCATTTGGAGCCATTTGGAACTGTGTTAAGCATTTGGAGGCTGTTGGAGCATTTGGAGCCATTTGGAGGCCGTTTGGAGCCATTTGGAGGCCGTTTGGAGCTAAGAAGTAGTCGTTGTACGTCTATGCAGGGCTAAATGTTTATAAGATTGCTGGCTTTCGCAAGTGATTCTGTAGTAGAATAGAAATTATGTAATAAATATTATGTTTGTAAAAGAACTTGTGGTGTTTAATTCCTCGAACCTGTTACTATTATGTTAAATTGATGTTATATTTTTTTGCATCGTCCTAGATCGTACCAAGTACCTTAGTCGACCTAATCAATCAGTATATAGATTATAAATTTATTTAATGAATTTTGGAATTTTTCCCGAATTTCTAGCTAAATAATTACGGATTTTCAAGATGGCGGCCAAATTTAAAGATGGCGGGTGTAACAGCAATAATAATAAATGATTACTGCACTCTAGCGGATAAGAATTAAACTAACATGGCGTCAGCGCACTCTCGCCGACGGTACAATGATGATGGCTTCCAGCAGACGAGGACAAGATGGCGGTCATGACGTCATACTACCTGACGATATATATGCTTTTGAAAAAAAGTGGTGGGAGTCAGTCTGTCAGCAGCCACCACGGGGGGAAGGATCGGTCGCCATTTTTATTTTTTTTGCCTTCGCCGAGTTCGAACCGCGGACTCCGAGCTCCGTGTCGTAAATGTTTGTTTTTTATAAAAAATTTACTATAAATTTATTAAGTGAATTTTTTTATAATTTTTAAAAAAATTTCTGTTAAAATCGGATAATAAATAAAAAAGTAAAGATGGCGGCCGTAACGAAAATTGCAACGGTGACGTAATTATCCATGATGACGTCAGAGGCTTAACTAAGGCTTGAGTTAAGGATGCTTAAGCCTCTATCAGGACATTTCTAGCCGCTGGGATTTTTGAGGAATAAAAACGGGAAATTTTCCCTCGAAATGGGAATTTTTCCCTCGAAAAGAGAAATTTTTAATTTGTGGAATTTTTTGAAAATTTTTGGCGGAATTTTTTTCCACAAAAATGTAAATTTTGACGAATTTTGGGCAATTTTTGCCCAATTTTGGCGAATTTTGAGGGTCAAAGGTCAAGGTCAAACTTGTCCCGTTACGCTGTGTCCCGATACACTCCTCCAAGATGGCCGCCGTGACGTCACAATCCAAGATGGCGGACACCGGCTCTGGCTCCACGCGCCAGCGCCAGTCCCAGGACATACTTTCCTATACTACTATTCTATTTTTTGTTTACTACTTGACATTATTTATAAATTAATATTTTTGATTGGTTAAAAATATTTTTTTTTATGACATGTCCGGACAATTATAAAAATTTATTATAGTTATTAATTTTAACTCTGTTAGTCCTTAGCACGATTTGGCTGGTTTATAAAAGTGTGTATTTTGTTCATTAAAGACATGCTTTTTCCTTATATTTAATTTTACTGTTAAAAATTGGCCTAAAATGCTAAAAAAAAATTAATAAATGTACTGATTTTGCAGTACGTAGGTAAAGCATGATTCGTGCAACTATGAAAACCGTCATTGAAACAGGTAACTGTATCTAAGTAAATGAACTTATTTGAATTTTTTATCTTTAGAGTAATGACAAGCAAGCGAAGATACGGTCGGCTGTTTACGGTCAAATTTTACGGCCAAAATCGAAAGACACGAACACAGTTACCCAAAGTCATAGCGGCATTGGCTAACGAAAATAAATCGGATCAAAATCTAGTTAAAAGCTGTTTTACCTTCGCAGGGTAACGACTCGAGCTGCAGTAGTAAAGGTTTCCTTACGCGGGATTTTACTGTCGGACCACTGCTTGTTTACTGTTTCCGAGCGGGCAAAACCGCCGCGCACATGGATCTACGGCCAGTAAAACTCTGGAGTGGCCGGTAAACTACCGCCAGCACCGCCGATACCGCCAATAAAGTTCGGGGCGTGCCCAATGACGGGGCAATGAAGACGTAAATTTTCAGCCGTGGAGTGTTGTTGTTTTTGTGCGGTGGCTTGACAGCCAGCTGAACTCCAGTGCAGAACATATATATATTTTTTAATTGAACAGAAATATTAATGTCAAATTACAGATATTTGTAAATCCATGCATTTTCATGAAAATACGTTTTCACTACAAAATAGTGTTCGCAGTATTACTGGGCTCGGATTCTTAACAAGGCATTCATGCTTTGGTTTGTCCCAGAACATTCTTTTTGAAAAAGATTTCCAGTATTAACTGCGCGCATAATATTTTTGCTACATCGAAATAATGTAAAACTGTATAATATTTGTCTATCTTCTTTGTGGCTTAAAAATTATACTTGAATGGAACACAAATTAAATTTTAAATTTTACATCATTTTTTTGTAAGAAATACCCAGTATTAACTCGACAAACGTATTTCATACAATTAAAAATAAGCTAAAACTTGTATTATGCAATGTTACAATATCGAGCTCGTAGTATAGGAAATTAGCAATTTTTGGCAACTGGTTTCCAAAGGAATATTTTGTAAAAGTAGCGACAACTTTTTTTCCGTTTGGTGTTGCGCCGACGGGGCTCACCTGAATTCCAGCTAAAGTGTTGAAGATTTTCACCTTAACTTTACGAATAACACTGGTTACTAATGATACAGGGATCTTCGTTAATTTAACGTATTTACTTTTCTTTGGTTTATAAGTTCACTTCCTTTGAGCGTGAATCCACAAAAATAAATTTGGTTTATCAACAAACCTTCAGTAACATGTATAGTCTACTTAGAACACACTTATGTCTACCACGTTGGTGTTTATTCTGTTTATAACATAAAACAGAGCTCAAGTTACTAACCCCGTGTATTTAATACGAAAATTCAATAATATGAAATTAGAAGAAGACTTCTTTTATTTTAGGGGAATTCTTCTTTGAAATGTCTTCATAAATTCTGTCATTGCCTACAGTTCACACGCTGGCAGTGGGTGCACCTCTATAGTGGTGATTGGCGAAATCAATTACAAATTTTACAGAATAGTCACTCAAATATTTATAATACAATATGTATGTAAAATATTATAAATTATTTATATTTTCTGCAGTATATAAATGGAGCTCCGGGAACAGGCTTAAGGCAGTGGTGCGTGGTGCCGGTCAATAACTCCAAACGTCATCTTGGATTATGATGTCACGGTAGCCATATTGGTGTAAAATTTCTTCAAAATTACAAAAATTAAAAAAAAAATCCTTTTTTCCAGGAAAAATTCCCGTTTTAAGGGAAGATTTCAGATTTTTTTCTTTTAAAAAAAAAATCCGGAGACGTAATTTTCTCATAGAGGCTTAAATTTCTTCACGAATACTTAATTTTCCTCTAAGAGACTTACATTCCTTAACATGGTAAACAACCAAGCCTCCAAATCATGACCTTAACTTTGACTGTAAACTTAAAAGTCTTTAATTTTTGGCCAAAAAATTCCAAAAAAATAAATTCAATTATTATAAAAGAAATTCTTTATTTCATATGTTTAGTTACTTAACCGTTTTCAGTCCTCGTTTCGATACAGGCGAGAGTTAAACTAAATTTTTTAATAAAATAAAAAATCTTAATTATGATTAAAAATAAAATTTTAATAAAAATCTTACCATTATATAATACTCGCCGTATTGGAATCTAGATATGTTACAAATTTTTTGTAACGGCAGCCATCTTGAATATCCGTGATTTTTAAGTTAGTATCGGAAGAAATTTTAAATTTATAAAAAAATTAAAAGAACAAAATTTAAATAAAAATCTAACTTTTGTAATGGAGACGTCATTTTGAAACCGTGAGGTTAATCAAGTAAAAAATGGCGACTAATTCATCCTCCATGGAAGACACCGACAGACTGACCTCCCACCACTAATGCCAAGGCAGATATGATGCCAACAAGTATAACGTTACGACGGCCTTCTTGGAGCCTCCATATAGTTTTCGTTTGCTGTTGGCTGCTGTATTGATTTACGTCAACACAGGCGCAAATCATGTTTTCATCCGCTGAATACCACCATTTTGTATTACGACATAAAAGCCACCATCTAATTTTCATCTGGTGGAGACTGCCATCTTGAATTATGACCTCATAGCCGCCATCCTGTTTTCACTTGATGGAGGCAGCCATCTTTGCTTTCAGTACTTGCTACCAGGAGCGCTAGTGTCACACATTATACACGTCGTCTTCCACAGTGTAAGTTGCCAAGTTGGTTTTATTTTTACCCGCTGGAGTGTCAATAAACAGACCTTTGTGGCATCCATCAAATTGTCTGCTGTTTTAGCCTCCATCAAGAAAAACGGGAATTTTTCAGTTAGAAATTGGGATGAAATATAAAAATCATATAAAAATGCTTATCAAAAAAGTGATTGATTAGATTGATAATGGATAATAGAGCGTAGTTCGATCTTTGGTCAATAATAAAATGCAATTTAATAAAATATCACATAAATTTACCAAGAAAACAGGACTGAGAAATGAATTACAAATAAAAAACAAACAAAAAAAACAAATTACCAGCGTTTCTCGAGTTTTACAATCTTCTTAAAAGGAAAAGCGTATCCTTTGCATGCCTTCACATGTTTTTTCAGGATATTTCCACAAGGCAATCGATTAACCAGGCACATCTAGTAGGTGGCAAGGCGCATCCAGTTGGTGATCAGGCATGTCCAGTCAGCAGGCAGGCACACCCATTTTTTTGGCTAGGCACGTCCTGTTGCTGGTTTGGCACTTCCAGTTTGTGTCTAGGTATTTCCAGCTGGTGTCTAATCACATCCAGTTGGTGGCCAGGCATATCCAGATATCGGTTAGGCACTTCCAGTTTGAGGTCAAGTATT
The DNA here is from genome assembly GCF_032445375.1 of Bacillus rossius redtenbacheri. NCBI lineage: Eukaryota > Metazoa > Arthropoda > Insecta > Phasmatodea > Bacillidae > Bacillus > Bacillus rossius. Next base: position 12,692,208 of record NW_026962010.1, on the reverse strand, counting down.
TACAGCCAGTGGCCAATCACATCCAGTTGGTGGCCAGGCACCTCCAGATGATGGCTAAACACATCCAGTCGTTTGGCCAGGCAAATGAGTCCAGTTGGGTGGTCAGGCTAACGCGTCAAGTTGGTGGCAAGGTACACCCAGTCGGTGACCAAGCACATCAAGTATGAAGCAGATACATAAGATATGTTTGACAAAGATAACTTTCAGATTTGCCTGGCACATCTACATTGTAGGTTGGTCAAGCATGTCCTTTTGGTTATAAGGAAGATGCAGTCAGTATCCAAGCGGCCTTCTTCGTCGATACTCGACGGACATTTTAAAATGCTAGACGTGTAGGCCAAGTGACTCCAAACCAAGAGGTAATATTTTTCGATACTTTGAATAGAAGTGCCTTCAGACCAAGATGTCAGTTCTTGTACAATGTCAGACGTTTAGGCCAAGTGTCGCTGATCAAGTAATCTAATTTTTCGATAATTGGAATAGCTTTCAAACAAGTCATGTCCAATGTCAGGCATATAAAACACCATCAACGAAAAGGTCACACATTCGACAAAAAGTACACAAATTCGAAAGAAAGGTCACATAGTGTACACCCAATGGACACACAGTCATCAATAAGGACACACACTCGTCAAAAGGCATCACATCGTCATAACACTGGACACACAATCGTCAAAAAGGAATCACATTTGGAAGCATGTTCACAAAAATGAAGAACATTTATGGCTTGTGCTAGAACTCTGTCTTTGCTAAAGAAATGAGTAGTTCACAATCTGACAGAAGTTAGTTTTGAATTTTTTTTTATTTTTAAATTAATTTTTCTATGGTTCACTGATTTGATTTTCAAAACATTGGTTTTTTATCTCCGTGTTATCTTGATTATTCATAAAAATATTTAGATGGTTATCTCCACGTGCTACTGGTTAATACTGATGAGACCTTCGCTGGTATTCTCCAAGTGATTGTGTTTATTCCTAGGAAAATATTCCCTACATATATTTTTTTGTAGAGGAAAGCTAATTTTTTTTTTAGAATTTCCTTTAATTAAAGAAACGATATCATAATATTATCTATCCGCTAGATGATAAACAAATACGAGGAGCTAGAATTATAAGATAAGTACGCTATCAACGTAAGTAAAGCTCGGATTTCCAACAGGAGGCAGCCCACTGAGCAAACTTGTGCTTTTGAAAAACAGAGGTTTTAGTAAAAGGAACAAACACGAATTCCAGCAGAATGTTACTGCTATGAGTTAAGACTATGAATAAGTAAAAAAAAATATAATTAAAGACACTGCGACTAACACTATTTCACGCACGGATGATAATTTATTTTTCTTGCTTTTTACTTAAAATGAAAACAATTTAAAAATGTAGCAGATATTTATTATATCACGAACAATTAAAATAAATACAAATTTCTGTTATTCAGGCTTTATTTTCTAATATATATAAATATTTAGTTACACAGGACCCTATTTTTTAAACTTTGTAAGAAAAACTGCCGTAATGACTATCTCATTGTGACAAGTGCACGGCGGACAAACATACAAAACCCACACTGTACTTTCCTTATGACGACTCTTCAATTATACAACGTTATTTCATACTTAGGCTACGTTTATATAAGCATTCAGTGATATTTTTAAGGGTTTTTTTCAAGAGAAGTGTAAGAGACTTTACGAGAAATAATATTTTGTATGTCAATTCAAATCCCAAATGTTACATATTTAATTTTTCAAATAATACATTGCTTGTCAAATATCGAGTATAATTTGAATTTCACTTGTACGAATAAAAGTTTTAGTTATGGATCCACAGATGGGGCACCCCGGATGACGAGTGAAGTATACTGCGCTTAAAGAACGTATTACATCGGATGTTGGCGTGACTTCTTAAAAAATTCCTGTCGATATTATCCATTTAGAAATAACCAAGTTCAAGTGTAGGTCAAAATGAAAGCGATTAAATTATGGTCAGCGAATTTCATTCGACTACTTCGTTAGCATGCTGAATAAAGTGTCCAACTATTCTACCGGAAATTTGTTCTAGACATGCAACATAGGAATATTATGGTAATAAAAGTTTACGGAATGGATAAAGAAAATATGCAAATAGGTTTTAAAAGGTACCGCAAGTTTTCTTTTGTGCATATGACATGGCCAAATTATGGCATCCAACTTCAAGTCGTTGGTTAGAAGAGGAAATTGCAAAATAAACCTTTCCATTCTCAATACTCTGGAGAAAGACTCAAGAAAACTGTATTAAATATTACCTTTGAAATGTAGTGATCTCATAACTTTTACTTAAAATGCAACAAGATATTTTAAAGGAGCGTTTTTTCTTTGAGAAATTTGTAAATAATAAAAAATCCGGTGAGATATCGTAAAAAAGATCTTTAAAATATTTATTATTTAAGTCCATGATAACAGTTTTAATAATGAATCGTTAATTTAAAGTGAAATATAATGGTAATAAAACGATATGAACTGAATCTTTCCTAGTTTAATTAAATTATTTTTGTGCTTTCTTACAATACATATGCTCAATTTTTTAAAGCAGTTTAAATAATAATGGATAATTGAACACTTTAAGGTCTAAATCCGGTTTAAAATAATTCTTCCACTTGTAGCGAAAAACATATTCTAACGAATCTCTGAAAACTAAAGTATAAATATAAATTTGGGAAATCAGTAAAAGAAATCTTGTAACCCACTACACGTTTTAAGCTTTAACCCGCCATTTCCATTAACTCACTCTTTCTTTTTTCCTGAATGGCTTTGTTCTTTTATCCTGTGTGAAAAGTTTCGAGTTAATAGGCACACAGAAGAGCCATTTGGGTAAAATTTAGAGCGCATAAAATGTTAGTAGACCGGCATATCCGTATTGAAATCGTTTAAAAGAAAGAGATACTGGATTCCCCCTGGCCCCTTGAATTTCCACGACGAGAAGAAAAACTGCCGTTCTAAATGGAGTTATTTGCCGTGAAAGGTAAACTTGAATATCGATGCAAAGCTTGTGGTCAAATTCAGAGACTGGAAAAGGTTACTGTTGACTGTTAAGCATGACCGGAAAAAGCTAAGCAAACAAAAAAATAAACAAAAAATTTTTTAATTCCCTTTTAATTTTATTTTTATAAACAATAAATATTTTTAATTAGGAATGTGAGTCAACAACAAAGAGTTTGTATTATAAAATTGACTTTGTTAAGGTCTAAATGGTAATAATATAATCAGGCAAAGATATTTTTTGATTATTATTGGAGCCACGAAGCCTTTTGTGATTCATTTGGAAGAAAAGCAGACTTGAAGAACATATGCACCGATTCGATTTTGGTGTTTGCATTTCAATGCTGCAGAAACGCTCTTATTGACCCTGAGTCAGTTTCGAAAAAGAAGAATTGGTTACCCAATCACTAGTTACCACGAAAGGATGTGAATTTTAAATTGACCAATGAGCCATCTAAAAAGGATTAACCATACACAAGCTGAAGTATCCGGCGTTCCCCGGGCTTAACATAATATATGGAACATCACTACAGATTTTCAAGTCTGTACGACATACACTTGAAAAACGGGAAATTTTGATTTTAAAGACCCATTGTTGGTACAATATCGGTGCATCAAGGTTACGCTTTAGCAAAACTGGGACGGCAATCTTCAGCTTCATTATGTGGGAAGGCACATAATCCCTATGAAATACGTGACGGACGCACCAAACGATAGTGCGTTACAAATTCAAGGCAACGCCATACATTGACGAAGTTCTAACTATACTGTTATTAGCGTTTTTTTATTAGCTAGCCGCCACGAGCTTCAATAAGCGGACAGGTCTCGCCAAGGAGAAGGATAGGAACTGGCCAGACCTTACTGTATGACCGTGTGGTGGACATAGAGAAATGATATAAACTCATTGTTTGCAAATGTATGACCAACCTACAATGATTTTATATTATAAAACTGAATTTACGCCTTTTTCACTCCGTTAGGTATGGAATTTCATAGTTATATGTTGTCATTGAAAATCTCCAGCTATCTATATGCAAAAATATATTGATCCATTGTTCCGTTACTGCATGAAATAAGGACTAACAGATGAACACACTTTTGCATTTATAATATTAGTAGGGATGGCAAAGAGGAATCTGGCGTGGAGTAAATTGAATACACAAAATAATTGTGGCTCTATTTATAAATGACACTAACTTTTCATTGGTTTATTGGTTTTGGTGAGATTTGCTTGAAATTAACTTATATAATATTTTATGCTATCACAAAAATCTACTACAATTATGTTGTTTACGCCACAATTCTTGCATTTGGTGGTGGAATTACGTTTTCAAAATGTTCATAATTTTTATGTAATGATTTGTTTGGTTATTGAATAGTTTAAAATATTTTTTTTTGTATTTTCTTAAATTATTTTAAGTCCAAGTGGTGCATTGCCGTTTTTATTTTCTATTGGCTAATAGGCGCTGGCTGAATGACACTACTTCCGGAAGGTTATAGATGTTACTAGTTATTGATTCAAGTGTAAGGATTTAAGAAATAAAATTTTGACAATATTTTTTGTTAGTTTTTTTTATATTGACGTGACAACGTCTAATAAATCTATGAACGCCGGCTGCACGCACGAAAAAGTGTCCCGTTAAGCACATTTTTCCGATACGCTGTGTCCCGTTACGCTCATTGTACGCTTGCGCAGCATCTATCTCTCTTCCACTCGACTGTTTATAAAGTGAAGTGAAAAATAAATGTTGTTTTCAATGCTTATTACAACAACAATTTCGGCAATAAAGGTTAATTATTCTTGCATTTTAAAAATCTGATTACCTAGTTTAATTTCAAGTATTTATTCTTTTATTATTAAAATAAAAAGACTCAATTTTATTCATAAAGTATGCTATAATTTTATCAATAATTTGTTATGTCACGTTAAACTATCGTCCGTAAACCGACTTTACAGACAACCAATTTTTTTGACGTGACGTCTAATAAATCGATGAACGCCGGCTGCACGCACGAAAAAGTGTCCCACTACGGATGTCCCACTACGGATGTGTCCTTTTTGCTCATTGTACGCATGCGTGGCATCTCTCTTCATGCTCATTGTACGGCCTACGCATGCGTGGCATCTCTCTTCCACTCGATTGGAACGACCATCGATTTGACTTTTCAATCATATTTTAGTCGTTTGAATTATTAATATTATGTAATTTAACGATTGTCCACCGATTTTCAGCACAATCGGTACATTATTTAAAATTAATGTTGAATATCCAAATTCGTTTTGAACCAACCATGGTGTTTCACAGTTACACATAATAATTCAAATTACAACCGGGATCTTTTGCACAATGTTTTAAAAAAAATATTGTAACACATTATAAATAAGTTTGGTGTATTTTGGATGCGTATTTGTTATAAAATCGAGTTATAAAAACGAAATAATATTATTCCACTACCGTTGACAATATTTTTTATAAATGTATATATAAATTCTCAAACTATTAGTTATCGAATATGGCCTCGTGGGTGAACGATCAGCGGAGCTTTATACTTTTTTAAGGTTTACGGTACGAATCCCGGCAGGTGCGAAGTTTTTTTTTGTACTTTTAAAAATAAATACGGCGCACGTAACATTTCAAAAGTAATGAATATATTTGAATAATGAATGCAAATAAAAGTAAATTTATTAATTAAATTGTACATTTCATTTCACTCCTTTGTATCCATACAAAATAGTGATAATTCAATAAAAATGATTCAATTTTATTCATAAAAGTATGCAGATGTAGATTTTATCATACAAAAGATAGAAAAATTAAAAAAAAAAATTCTTCCTAAAAAAATATAATATTTTTAATGCCCAAATGGTTTGGTTGCAAAAACCTATTACGGCTCAGTCTCAGGCCGAATATGATATTTCCTTTTATTCTGGATCAATCATTTCATGAATGTTTTGTTATGACGTCACGTTAAACTATCGTCCGTAAACCGACTTTACAGACAACCAATTTTTTTGTTGTATATGGTGATACATGTTTTTAAAGTATTTAAAATGTTCTGGCTGTTGCGAGTGAAATGGGTGAGGCAGGACTTAAGAGTTCGTCGAAGGCCATGAGAGGGCGTGACGTAGGCGGTGGTTGACAGGGGAAGGGAGTGTCAGCTCGGCCGGCGAACAAGTGACATGCAGCGCGCCGCAGCACCATGCGTTCCGGGTGTGTGTTTCCGGGCTCCGGGTACAGAAATATCCGTGCGTAGGGTGAAACCCATTTAAAGTTAGCGTGGCGCCGACCCGCGCCGGGGAGTACGTAAAATAAATAAAATAGGAAACTGTGAACTTCAGAGTGAACGAACAGTGTAACGCCTGCACAGTGAGAAGATTTTAAGGGTATGCACAAAATACCTTCCGACGGGGAACAACCTTCCGACGAAGCACGTAAGAGCAACAATTTCGGGGAGTTGCTAAGGTAAGAGGCGAATATATATATATATATATATATATATATATATATATATATATATATATATATATATATATATATATATATATAAGGTTGTTTGGATCCCGGGTTTGGTTATGGTGTGTTAAACAGACAACCTGGATATTTGCGGTGTTGAAAATGCGTGTCATGATTTCGTTTGGAAACTGACGTAGGAAGCTTGTAGGCTTAATGTAAAGAAGTGAGATACTTATGTTTGCATCGGAAACGCTGCAGAAAATGTTGCGGCGTCATCTACGGCACGGCCCTTTAGACTTTATGGTATTGCGCATAACGAACTTAAGAATTATTTCCCGGGCATAGAACTGTTAAGAATTTTTAAGAGATTTATTTTTGTAGACTTTTTAAGTATTTGTAAAATTTTTAGTAGCAATAAATCTTGGAATAGTATATACGGGAGCTCCCATAAATGTTTGTTAAATCACCAAAAAATATTGTTTCCATATATATAAATATAAATAAATATATATATAATAGTATATAATTTTTAATATGAGATGGAAGCGTGGCCGGGTTGTTGCGATCAAAGTCACGTAATTCAGTGGATAATTATTGATCTATGATAAGTCAATGTCACGCCATTGTAAAGCTAGTCAAATTATTTTATTATATACCTATAGATTTTTTAATGTATAATTGTTTTAGTTTAAGGGAAACATATTTCACAGTATTGTTTGCTACTTTTGAAAATAAAAGTTTCCAATGATTTAAAGTCTTGTGAGAAAAAAAATATCAGTATAAGAAATAAAGTTTCGAAAAAAAAATCGTTTACATTGCCCTTTTTTATTTCTAAGATTTAAATAAATATAAATGATATATTTAATTTGGAATTTTGCCTTCAACCTCGATGAAGGGTTTAAAGTAAAATATTTTGCAGGAGTTGAATACATTATGGCATTGGTTATGTTATGCAAAACAGACGCAAACACGGCCCGGGCGTGGGAGTTTACCTTTAACTCGGGTGTGGACTAAAGGGGATACAATGTCATTATTAGTCTATTGCTACTTTCATATTTTCAGGTGGCTAGTATGAATATCAAATATTTCTAAGCTTTTATTTTGATAACAAATACATTTTCGTCTTTAATTTAGGTAGTCTTTGTGGTAGGCACGAATATTATTTATTCATTTTATTAAAATCGAAATAAAATTTGCCCGAAATTCATGGTCATATGCAGCATTGGTTTTACTAAATTAATTTTGTAATAATCATTTTCATATAACAAAGCATGCTTAAAGAGAATACTCGGTTGTTGTTTATGCACTGAGTCATAATTAAGTAAGAAGAAATTATTACTGGTTTATGCGGTTAATTCTCTTTTAACGTAATCAGTGATATAAAAGACGCCAACACTGAGGCTATGCATAGATTCAGTTTCAAGGATTTCGGATAACAGATAAGATATGAAGAGAAAGTTTTAAGGTACTATTAAGATGGTTATAAATAATTTATGAAAAATTTGATATCAAGAATTTTTTTTTAATTTAAACACTGTTTTTACAGTAATATTTCATTTCATCAAAATTAGTATCAGCCAAACGTTGCAGATAAATTTTCGGAGTTTTACAGTAAATTATATCAGATTAAAAAAAAATTACATTTGGTTTTCTACCATTTTTTTTTTTTCATTCCTTGCCGTATTGATTTGTGATATAAAATTTACTTTAGACAAATATTTTCCACAATATTTGAAAAGTTAAACATAAAAAAAAACATTCATTGGATAGCATACATAAAAGTGATGTTTTATTTATTGATTTTATTTCAATCCCAGTTTTTTTCAACATATTTCAGGAATGGTTTGTATTTGTATTTTCTAAAACTGTTTTAGACAAAGTTTTGACATAAAAATATAAACAATGTGAATAGATTTGATGGTATGCCTACTAAAGTAATTATTAATTTCCTTTTGTATTTTAACCCCTCTTTATGAGCCCCTTTTACAATGATTGGTTGTATCAAACATTATTTCAGACAAAAGTTTTGATATTATTTATAGGGTTTACAAACAATTTGAACGGATCTGACAGTGTGCGTGCTAAGGGAGTTTTGAATATTTTTATCCTCCAGCCCTTGAAAATTCCACCCCTTTTCCAACCCCCTACAACATTGGTTAGTCCTATCAAAAATGATTTCCGACAAAATTTTTAGATAATATTTATACGATTTACAAAAAAAAATATATCGATTTAATGGCGTGCCTACTAACGGAGTTATGAATTTGGTTTTAATTCTACCTCTCATTTTGTCAACCCCTTGCAGCAATGGTTCGTCTAGTAATAAAAATAAGACAAAAAATTAGATAAAAATTATAGGATTAACACACAATTCGTAAGAATTTGGTGATGTGACTACGAAGGTAATTATGATTTATTTTTCTACAACACTTGTTTTTTTCCACCCCTTGCATTTATGGTTGGTCGTATCAGAAATTGATTCAGACTTTGTTACTTATGCGAGTATTATATTTTCAAATGGATGTAGAATTTTTCATTTTATAAGAGTTACAGCGATTTTTCTGGTTTTCAAAAAGCTTCCTCATTCTACCTTTTTTCATCGGATATTGCCCAATTACTAACTCATCCGAGATTTTCCTCAACTGTATTCTATATATCAGTTTGTAAGTAATTTGTGAAAAAATTGCAGCAGTTATCATGACCAAAAAAACTATATATAGCTATATATATATATAATATTTTGAGTTGACGATGGTGTTTGGGTTCTATGGACCACGAACGAAAAATATATATAAAATTTTCCGGAAGCAGCACAATGATAATGGCTTCATTAGATAGTATTTATTCGAAATTTACCTAAAATACGTAAATTTTTAATGTCTTTTTGCATATTTTAGAAAGTTTTTTTAAGTTTTACGCCACTACATTCTTGCGAAAAGAGTTAACTTAAGGGGGCCTCGCATTTTCATGTTGTTTTAACCAAGGATTCTAATTAGTTAATTATTATTTTATATGTGGTAGTTGAGGATAAACCATTGAATTATCATCAATGTTAAATATTTGCCACAGCGGCACATTATTAAACGTTATGAAAGTGTTACATCAGCTAAAAACTAAATCTATATTAGTATAAAAAATCTCACTGCAGCATATAACGATTAATAAAATAATTTTACATAAGAAACATAATTTAGACTTGACAAACTATTTTTATAGAAAATATCATATTAAATCAAAATTATTTCCTATATATGTAAATAATTTACCATTTTTTATTTTTGAAAATATTTTTATACGACTAAATTTTACTTTGCCTGAAAGTGTAGCGGCTGTATTGGCACATAAAAACGTTAATGGCTACACTGTGTTTTTCAGCAGGAGTTTATGGTCAAGCGAATGTAGTTATTACTCTGCATCAATATTTATGTAACAAAATATTCTTTTGAATTTGGTATTTGACTGATAACAATGAAAATGACTACATCAACGTAATATATTGTTCGAAATGTAAATACTTTTTAAATATAGTATAGAAATGTTTTCAATAATAAATTAACTTGAAAGAAACAATGTTAGACTAGAGTGGTTTAGAGTTTTTGTGACACAATACGTAAATGAAAAAAGTTTTATTTGAAACAAGTTCAAATATTAATCTTTAATTAAGCAAGCAATACGGAAAATTAACTTTAAAACGACGAAAAGGTCTTTAGTATGTGCTTTTATTAGATCATTTATACAATATTGGAATTAAAACGTCTAGAAACGTTATATCTTAAGTGGCGTTTGTTAAATTTTATTTTTGTTAAAAGTTGTAGTGTCAAACACATGCTTTATCATTTGCCACGGTTTGCCACCAAATTCGTTAATGAAATTTTATCTCTTTTTTGTTTCACAAGCGGAGGAATTTTTCCCCTTTTACCTAATGGATGTTTGTTTTGCTGTTTCATTTATTTTTTTAACTCTCCCTCTTGCAGCCTCGTTTGTTGAGGGGCTTCGTTAAGCCAGCCACCCACGCGCCGCGGTGCGCTGGTCGGGGCCAAATTACTGCTCGCGGGAAGCTTGAGTGTGTTTGTGTGGGTTTGTGTGGGTTTGTGTGGGTGCCCTGACATCATCCAGCGCGACCACACACACGCGGACACAGCGAGCCCCGGCCTGGCTGCTCGGCGCGGGGAAAAATATACAGCCTCCGCCGGCGGATAAAGGATCGAGCCGCCAGGGCCCCTCCCAGACCAGAAGGGTGGAAGGGTCGGAGAAGCTGAGTCCAAGGTCTTCTCGGTTCTTCTCTTCTCTTCCTTCCTTCTGCTTCTGTGGCGCGACGACGACGTCCTAGCACCGAACGAGTTCACTTCAACGTCAACAACTTTACGCGGAATGCTTTAAAAGGAAAAAAAAAATTTCACTTTACTTCCACATTTTATAATTATACTAACTTATTTGAAAATAAAAATTTATTTTCAAAAATTCCTATTAAAATTTTTTATGACTAAAATCTTAACTTAATTAAAGTAATATTAAGGAATTACTTGATAAACTGTAATAGTTATACCATTCATCCAAATGTATGCATTCTGTTTTTTTTTTTATTTATGAACCACATTATATTGTTAGGTTTTCAAATGAGATTTATATCAACGACAGTGATGAATAAAAATTTAGGAATTAGGGATTCCTTTACTTTTTGCACCTTTGACTTGAAATATTTGAATGTCACCTGCTATACGAAACTCCCAAGGATCACAATTTAAAAGATCTCCGATCAAAATGCCAAGTCAAAATAGTTCAGGAGCAACCCGATACTACGTTACAAAACACTTGGATAGTGAACTTAAAATTGCGGAGCGCAAAGAAAGGTAACAACACTGTATTTTCAGGGAAATGAAGGATTAACATTCAAACCAAAGAACTTTTAATAAATTCAACACTTAAAAAAAATTAAAAATATTTTTGGCAGGTTAAAAGTAAACTACTCGACTGATAATTTATTTAAATAAACGCATATAATTTTCTTTAAATTATTTACTTTTGGTCATTAAAACTGAAAACTTTCGGCTACAACTTACTCTATTTCTTGACTTTATAATAAAAATATGTATGCTAACTTAAAATTATTTAACCAAATTAGTTTAACATAGTTATTTTAGTTACTTGTGAATCAAAGTCGTGAATCACAACGAAATTCCGTTTAATTTCTTGGAAATAATTGTATTATCAGTTTGGCACGTCGCAACAAACATAATTCGCGACTGCATTTCATGTCGCCCTGGTCTCGCCTAGGTCTTCCTCCCTCTCTCAGCACCGACGTCTAATCAGCGCGTCCGCTCCTCATGTGCGCCTCCATCGAAGGCCTGATTACCAAAGCCCCTAACGAGCAGCCCCTGGAGCCGTCGCCTGCTGAGCGGCGCGAACCCAGCACTTGCACTGATTCCTTGGGCTCGCCCAACGCGCAGGCCAGCGGTCCAGCTTATAGCAGCGTTAGGGCTCCGCCTACCTGGTCACACATACGGTGCGCAGAGCTTCAGGAAAAACTACTCAAGATATCCGAGTGGGGTGTGTTTACGGAAAGCATTTAAGAGTTCGCTGAGGCCCGAAAAGTACTTTTAAATTTGGATCATGTTTTTAAACTGCATTTCTAGAAGAGTTAAAATGGCTAAAACGCATGTTTTCAGAGTAACTTTTAGGCGTAAAACAACCAGAAGAGATTATTAAAAGCACTTAAGGGACTTGCATTACACCTTTATCTTCATTTATCGGCCATATAATGTTGCGGTCTCCACTAAAATTTCACAGTTATCCTGTGACGACGGGCAGACTACGCGTCAATTCAGAGCCTTGCGCTTAGAGGCGATACCGTGCTAGAAATACCATCAAGCGTCGCACTTATCATCCCGCCTCACTAACACACATAAACTCCTGACGAGGCGGGCCCCTTAACACGGGCACAGTAGACGGGATATTTACCAAGGCATGTAACAGGATAATTCCATGGTTAGAGCAAATGGGATAGCAACTAGAGTAGGTAACAGGATCTAATTCATAAGTAGAGTAAAGGGACAACTGTGGCAAGTAACCGGATTAATTACACAAGTAGAGTAAATTGACTAGTACCTAGGGCAAGTAACAGAATGTATTACACTGGTAAAGCTAACTTGATAGCAACTAGAGGAAGTAATATGATAATTTACATGGGCAGAATAGATGGGATAGTAACTAGGGCAATTAACAGGATCGATAACGGGTGTAGAATAAATCGGACAGTAACTAAGGCAGCCAAAAGGATCAATTACATGGACAGAATAAACAAAGGCAAACTAGAGAAAGTAACAGGATTGATTAGACGGGTAGGGTTAATGGGATAGCAACTAGGGCAGCCAACAGGATTAATAACACGGACAGAGTAAACAAAGGAAAAGTAGAGAAAGTAACATTATTGATTAGACGGATGGATTAAATGGGATAGCATCTAGGGCAAGTAAAGGATCGATTACATGGGTAGAGTAAATAGAATGTAGTGTAAGTAACAGGATCGATTACATAGGTAGAATAAAAGGGAAAGCCACTAGGGCGAGTAAAATGTTTGGATTACATGTGTAGATCAAATGGGGTAGCAACTAACTCAAGTAATACTATCCAATTTTTTTTACTATTATTTTACCATTATTATTACATTTATAATTTAACTATTATTTTGGATACTATTACTAGCCCTATCCTATTTACTTTACCCGTGTCAACGCTCCTTAACACTTGCTTTCTCTTGCTCACACATTCTTTCTCTCTCTTACCCGTGCTCAGACTAGATGCTGCAAGGCATGCAACTACTACCAGTCCCTTGTCACCCATGAACTAAGGAACCTATCTCGATCAAGCAAAATCCGTGATAGACTAGGTCCTATATATCTTGAGGGATAAGTGAACAATATTTTAACCTAAACCTTGAACAATCGCTTCACAATAGTATGAAAGAATGCACGAGTGCGATATTTACTTATTTTGTGGAATGGTATGAGTAAGTTTAGTCTTATTTGTAGGTTATACATGATATATATTTATAATATTAGTTTATGAATTTTTTGTGGGGTAGCAAAAGGTTTAGATTTCAATTATTAAATTATTCTTACATTTTAAAATGTGTTATTTAAGAAATAGTGTAAGTAATGTACCAGGACAGAAACCGGAATACAAATATCAGTAACTTGATTATATTTAGACTTGTAGCAGTACGAAAAACGCACATGATCAGGGTGTCGGAGGAAAAAAAATATTATAGCACTTCTCCTACCATTCTCACGCACTTATTTGGATGATGGTTTAATTTTTTATCCAGTGAGAAAATCCTTTAAAAATTATTTGCCGACAACTGGTATGTAATGTTGTAGGATGTTTAGTTACACTTGTACATACATAACGTGATATCATGTGAAAAAAATTAGTAACTCAAAGATTAATGTACAAGTGTTTTTTTCCGTACACAATTGGACAAAATAGTTTCTGCATATACATTAATGCTTATAAAACATTTTAGTTAGAGGAAATATTTTTCTTAAATTTCAATATTAAAAAAACTCATTTTAAGTAGACTACGTCCCATTTTTTTAAATAATTATTGCACGAGGGTTTCTGGGGACAGTTTGGTCGTGTGTAAATGGTTTTAAGGACACAAAATGAGATAAAATCATGTATTTTCATTTGAAACTCTATACGCACCCCTTGAGGGATGTGTAAGTTTGAATTCCGCGCGCTGGCCTGCAGAGCAAAGTGCCCGTGTGTACAGTCACTGCAGACAAGCTGCATAGCAAGGAAAGCGGCAGTTGTGTGCTTTTGTTAGTGACTTGTGCGCAATGGAGTGTTTCATGCTTTGCTTTTGGGGAGGGCTGTGTGTCAAAGTAACACCAATGACGTTACCAGAACTGGCACACTGTACAACCTTTCAACTAACATTTATTAAGGAAAATGTTTTAAAATTCTTCCTAGATCTTTTATACTTTTATAATAGTGTTAGAAATTAGGTAAATTCGCGGACTTTTCAACGAAGAATTTAATTTAAATAAACAAAAAACTATGGGAAATTTCAAATAAATTAATATTTGTGGAAAATAAATCGTATTTCGAATTCCAAACAAATATAATCACAAACGTGGACAAATAAGTGTGTTCTTTCTATGGACATAACCTGTATTTAAATTTTTTGTTAACATTTTAATAAAGTTTTCTTTTGAAATAATGTTTAATGTAAGTGAACTTAGTGTCAGTAAAATTACTAAGATCCCTGAATAGTTGGAAACTATCGTCCTTCGTAAATTGAGGGTGAAAATTTTTTACAGCTTACATCTTAAACTAAAAATACTGATTTAACTTGTTTTAAAATATTTTATTATAAAATAATTATCTTAAAGCATTTACAAAACTTTCGTAAGCTGGTTTGAATGGAAAACGGAACTAGGGGGACGTAATCTGTAGGGTATTCGGGATCGTAGACGATTTTCAGAACCGGGAATTTCGGTATTAGTCTTCAAACGAACCGAAAATACCCAATACTTTTGGTAATATTTGTTTTTTATTATTAGGTATTAATGGTGCAGAAGTCGGTAATTGAAGTAGTTTTAGATTTTAAACATTAAACAAGCTTTAGTGACAAAAAGTAAAAAAAAATAAAAAATAATGTTTTACAATTCTTTACTGCAAAAAAAAAGTATATAAAAATGTGAACAAATCACTTTATTCTGGCCTTACTTTCAATTTTTTAACTATGGGAAACCAACTTTTAAACAAATAATCGTTTGAAACATGTAAAATCACAGAATTATTATATTCAAAAAACATTTCTTGTTGTTTTAACAAACTCAAAATAAAGTAAATAATTGTATTAAAAATCATTTGCGCAACAAGCACAGGCGCACATGGAGTAGTCCGGACACCGACTGCCGTCTTAGAAACGCGGGCAGAGGGAAATTCTCCGCATCCATCGCCTCGCCAGAGGAGGGGACGCACGACAACGCCGAAATACCACAACGCCGAACGTACAATAACGCCGAAAACCATAATGCCAAATGCCAAATTGACTACAAACCAACAGCTAGAAAACTGCTGTGTACCACAACACCGAAATACATTAACGCCGAAAAATGCCATTGCAGGACAGCCACAAAGGTTAGGTTAGGTAAGGTTAGCACACAAATTCATTCAGTTGTTTTTCATTTTGCTCCTGTACCCCCCCCCCCCCCTCCATCCCCCCCCCCCCCCGGAGCAGCAACATTTTTCGGCGTTACTGTATTTCGGCGTTGTGGTAGACAGCAGTTTTCTAGCTGTCGGCGTTGCGGTCAATTTGGCATTCGGCGTTACGGTATTCGGCGTTACGGTATTCGGCGTTATTGTACGTTCGGCGTTGTGGTAACGACCCGCCGGAGGAGAGTGATATCAGCTCGCAATAGAAACGAAGTATTTTGCCGCCAATGTCAAATCCCGAATGTACAGAAAGAACCGGTAATCGATTTTAATTTCCCGGTAATTCCCGGTACTTATAAATTTTTTATGCATACATTTTGAGTTTAAGGAAAACATTTTTCACAGTATTATTTTCTTCTTTTGAAAACAAAAGTTTCTAATGAGTTAAAATTTTGTGTGGAAAAAATATTAGTCTAAAAAATAAAGTTGCGAAAAAAAAATTTGTTAACATTGCCTTTTTTATTTCTAAGATTCCAGTAAATTTACATGGTATATTTTGTTTTGAATTTTGCTTTCAACTTCAATGAAGAGTTGTAAGTAAGATATTTTGCAAGAGTTAAATAACATTTTGCATTGGTTATGTTATGCAAAACAGACGCGGACCCGGGCCGGGTGTGGGACTTGTCACATATAACTCTGGTTCGTAGTAAAGGGGATACAATGACATTATTATTTATAAATTCCAGAACTGGGAATATCCAGTTATCTAGAACTTCGTAGAATTTTCCTTTAATTTGAGGTCCACAGTTCGTTGAAAGGTTTAGCTGAAATTTTTTACAGTGCATAATAACATTTGATGTTTTGTTTATATCAATTTAAGGCTATTTATAAGCAGGCGACAGCAAGTTATGTGACTAACTGTTTGGTCACATAAGTGGTTGTAGGGGGTTGCCGCGATTCCCTACCATGTTGTTGCGATGAGCCCCAGGCAAAGAAAAGCCACTCATTTTCTAAACTCGCAAAATATCTTACATAAATTTTTATGTTTGCGTGTCCGGCTTCTATTTTGTTCGTCTTCTATGCGTTAAAGCATCGTTAGACATTCTCAATAATATTTTGCACAATTTACCTTTTAAACACAAGGAAAATCCATTAGTAGATGGAATTTGGATAAAACCAACCCTTAAGGGGGTGCCTCCCATAGCAGGTGAAGATTTTATATTTACAGGAATTTCAGATAAACTTGTAGACTTTTTCAATTGCCTAACATTCATGAAATGAAAACATAAATAGAGCTGATACTTTTTTGCATAATTATCTGCCAATGTTACATTTTTAACGTTTTTGGGTTGTACAAATAACGAGAATTTAATTTATTGCAGAACTGAAACTTTTTTAGGTTTAACTGCAATGCCACTGGCTACTTCAGAAAATGGTTTGAATTTCTTTCAGGAAATATTAATTAATTTTACATGGAATTTTAAAATTCTCAAATTTGTTACGATTTTGACAGCCATGAAACACGAAATGAGTTTTTGTAATGGAAATGCAAACCATATCATTAAGTAGTCAGTGGCATTACAGTTAAACCTAAAAAGTTTCAGTTCTGCAATAAATTAAATTCTCCTTATTTGTACAAACCAAGAACGTTAAAATGTAACTTTGGCAGCTAATTATGCAAAAAGTATGCTCTATATATATTTTTCACTTCGTGAAAGTTAAACAATTGAAAAAGTCTAAAAGTTGATCAGTGATTAATATAAATATAAAACCATGACCTGAAATGGGAGGCACCCCCTTAAAGGAGAATTTAATTATTTCTAATGAAATTTCGCCACTGCATTCTTAACACATTGTTCATCCGATCTCGATAATATCTTCTACAAGTGACTTCTGAAACACGACTATGGTTACTGTCTGGGTGGTATTTCGTTAAAACTAACCCTAAGGCAGAATTAAGGGTAGCGTGTGAGTCGTATAGTATATCTACTATTAAGTGTTTCTTGACTGTCCCTCAGTAGTATGTAATGGCTGGAGCTGGCGATGGAGTCAGAATGTGGTGCCGGCGCTGAGGTCCACCATTGTGACGTCACGGCGGTCATCGCGGATGACCTTGACCTTCAAAATTCCTCAAAAATGACTCAAATATACTCAAAATAACTCAAAAATTTCCCTACTTCGGGGGGAAAAATCTCCTTTTTTTTTTGGTAAAATTTACCTATTTCTTTTTTTTTTTTTATCTCTCGCAAAAATTCTGAGGGGGCCAATTTCCATCAAGATGGGTCATTTTTCCACCGAGAGAGAAAATATTTCCCAGAGAGGGGAAATTTTACACGAAAGACCCATCAAAGACCATGAACTTGCCCTTGAAGATAAACTTGAAATGTATAAATTTTGGGCCAAAAATTCTTAAAAATTTCCCAAATATATAAAAAAAAATTCTTAATTTTAAATGTTAAGCTACTTAATCCAACGGTTCGATTTCGGGTGCAAGTAAATTTTTAATCATGTAATTTATTAATAACAAATTTTTAAATATTAATTACAATTAAATTAGAATTAGAAAAAAACCTTGCTTATTCACAACCGCCATCATATATTCTATAAACTGTGACGTCACGTACGCCATCATAAAAAAAACACGTTTTTTGTGCAAGAATAACGAGAAAAATTTTATAGTTAAAATATTTAATTAATAAAATTTTCATAAAGTTCCGCCATTGTGGAATCGAACTCCTTACTGCATAACGTTGCATTTTTCGTTATGGTAGCTACTTTGTAAATCTGTAATTATTACCAGATTTTAACATGAAAGGTTTTTAAATAAAAAAAAATTAAATGCTTTTACGTCATTGAAATAGGAATCCTCGGTTTGAATCCGAAAAGGTATTTAATTAAAAATGACGACGGATCCATCCTCTACGGAAACCAAAGGCATGGCAGCCATCTTAGGTCCGCCTCCTTTTTGTCGTCTGGTGGAAGGCGCTGTCGCCATATTAGTTTAATTTTTGCCAGATAGAGTGCAGGATTCATTTATTGCTAGGGCAAGGTATGCCAAGTCACTGGCCAGGCACTTCTCGTCAGTGGTAAGGAACTCATGTTCAGTAGGTGGCCAGCCACATCCAGTTGGTAGCAATCAGGCGCATCCAGTATGTTGCCAGTCACTAGCCAAATAAGTATTTTTCGTCGATATTGAGCGAACTTTTAACAGTTCCAGAAAAAAATCATGCGCACGGGCAAAGCGTCTCTGAACCAAGAGAAATTTTTCGTCAATACTCGAACAACATTTTAAACAGGTCATGCTCAACGTCTGGCGTATAGACGAGACTTCTCTGAACCTCAAGGTTTTTTCCTTCTTCTGAATTTTGAGTCATACTGAGGAATTCTGAATGTTAAGGTCATCCAAGATGGCCGCCTTGACTTCACAATGGCGGACATCGGCACCCGCATCTGACTCCGACTCCATCGCCAGCTCCAGCCAATACATATACTAGTCTACATTTCTCTTTTCTGTGATCCAATTAACAATTGAAAACAAATAATCCATTGTTAGGAAAATTTTGCATACTTTATCCAGGAAATACGAGTAATGTGTGAAATTTATGTCAGATTCAGATAAATCCAAAACTTATGTTCGAACTTAAAGTGGCGTGCGAGTAGTATTAGTTCATTACCTGTAAGTATTTTATGACAGCTCCTCTTTTCTCTACTTTGGATGATAATGGTAGCAGGCGAGATGAGATATGGATATAGAGAGAGCTAGAGAGAAATAGAGAGGGAAAGAGATAGAGAGATTTAAAGGTGAATATATAGAGATAGAGATATATAGATGTAGAGAATGATAGAGAAAGGCATTTAAAGAGATAGAGAATGATAGAGAAAGGCATTTTAAGAGATAGAGACGGACGTAGATATATATCAAAACATATAAATATATAGATAGAGATATCGGTAGAAAGATATATAGTTATAAGGGGATAGATAGGTAGGGTGAGAAAGATATGAAGAAATATATGATAACAGACATTGAGATATATATTGATAAATTTACATAGAAATATAGGGATAGATATTGTGTGGTTATAGATAGATCGAGAAAGAGAGAAAGAGGGAGATAGAGGGAAAAACTTTGTATATGTGTATTAACTTTAAACAAATCACAATAATATCTAACGATATATTGCAATAATTGCAGGACATTAGCTGGTATAAAATAAAGATAATCATAGTAGTAAGAGATACACGTAAATTGTGTGATTTTATTAAAAATTTATTTTGTAGGAGATAACGGATATTGTATAACAGTAATTAATGTTTTCATTAAATATTGTTTTGTACCATAAAGGGCTCGAACCCACGCAATGTTCACAGACCATTGAACAGCCTTCGCATGTATTTCATAACAACGTGTGGTCCTTTAGAGAATCGCCATATCTAAAAAAATTTAGCAAAATATCCTTTAAACACCTTGTAAAAAAAAGTCCTCGACAATTCGTTTTTATTTTTGAATATAACTGCGTTTTATTTCCTGCTTTATTCAAACTTTTTGACATTAGATTATAATAAAACATTCTTTGACTACGTGTTTGAGAGTCAAAATGTGCTTATGATTAAAACGTGATGTATTTCATTGCATTTCATGGTTCCTGAGCAGGTTTTAGGTGCAATATTGGATTCACTAGAGTTTAAAATATTTCTTCATATATCCATTAAATAAAAATAATTAGGGACCGTTTTAAATCATTAACGAAAGTAAGCTTTAAAATGAATACTTTCTCTTTAGAAAACTTTTTCTAAGAACCTTTTTATCACTGAAACAAGTATATAATTTTCTTAGCTAAAAACTTTGAATTATTTAAATTTATTTGAGTTAAATAAGCGTTTGTACAGCCCTGCTTTTTCGCCTTCAAGATAAACAAGGAGCATTATTAAATTAAACCTTTTTTTAAAGTAGCTATTTTTAAATGCTTTACAGACAAATTCTTTTCGCAGGACTACAAACCTTGGCATCGGAGTTGTTCATTCAGCCAACTGTGCTGCAGCAACACACCTAATGAAGTCGGTATTAATTTTTTATTATTATATTCCCAGATAATTTTTGTTAAGTTTAATAATATAAGATTATACTGAATGAAACGTCAAAAGTTTTGTAAGGGGATAGTTCAATCTAATATATAAAAATGAATGTTTGTGTGTTCGTCTTTTATGCGCTCGCGCATTGTTCGATCGATTGAGTTGAAACTTTGCACATTTGATCTTCGAAACAAGGGGAAGGAAATTGTCTAGATGAGATTTCGATAAAAAGAAACTTTAAGCAGAATTATTGGTGAAATGGCGCCATTTTATTGTTGTAGTACAGACAAACCACAAAACAATAAGGACTATTAAATGTAGTTCACTCGGCAGGAGACATAGCGTGCGCATTGCATGCAATCGGCGAACTATCGATATCGATATTGGACCATGCGAACGCACTCTATACAGTAATAAAATTAACCAAATATTAATGCGCTGGAGATGAAGACTATAGTATAGAGAACGTCCCTGAAATAAACTTTAAACATCGCAACTGTAATATCCTAACAAATAATGGTTTTCAACTTTAAAACACATAGTTTTATACGGGAAAAGGAGTTTATGGGCAACATAACACTGCATAAAAATAACTCATCTCTTGTTATTGGCGGGAACGAATAATTTGACCGTATTGGATAGGAAATCGTTGTAATGGTAATTGCCTGTCTGCAACTTAAAATTCGATTGTTTTGCCTGATGCTTATCCTGTCATGTTTACTTCCCACACAAAGAACTCGGTATCTAACAGTGGGGCGAATATGCGAGGGCGACGATTATGCAATAAACCACGGAAAATAATTCATGACGTTTCCTATTTTCAATGGTCCAAATAATAATGGTGGCGCGTGAGGCTTACCAGATAATTACAAGTTGACATATTTTCTGACATAGTAGGTATATTTTCAGACAACGCACAGCCAAAACCGTGGGGTCTAGAGACATGAATTTTCGCACAAGAGTTCCTTATACAACGTATATTAGCACTAAGAAAGGTTTTTTGAACATTTATCCCCTAAGGATGTTACATAGGTGACGAAATTTTGTGTGTGTATATAAATTAGTCATAGCCCTACAAAGTAAAAGACGTACAAACTGCGAGTGCCATTCTCTATGTCCGCCAAGCAATAGCCTTGACGCCGTTAAGTTTTTGCTATTTTAGCAAATAAATATTTCTACAGAGTAAGAAAAATTATCCTTTTGGACCGTTTTTCGATGCCATGTTTACTACAATTGTCATTATCCGTTTCATAATTTATTGTTTACTGTTATTAAAATGAATTACCACAGCAAATTAGCACAGAAATATATTGCATTAGTTTTACAGTTTATTTTAGAACTTTGTAAATAGATGGCGTTGCATTGAATTGAAATAAATTGAATTACATTGAAGTGAAACGTGGAATTTGGTATTAAGGCTTCTGAAGAACTTCAAAAGTAAGTACCAAACAAAAATGTACGTTTTTATGTATTTTAGGGTAAATTTATTTAAAAGGAAAATGTCATGGATAGACCCGAAAATTTAAGTACAAAACACGCACAAAAACTAACCGAGTGGAGGGGGGATATTCAGAGATATTAATGTAGAAAAACATTTATGCAATAAAGTTATATGTAATAAATATTCTTCTCCAAAAAATAACTTATATGAATGCACGTTTTTAGGTTCATTATTAATTTTTGTTTAGCATTTCTTCGGTTTAGTATTTGAGTAATTTCGAGTTAGGTTAGGTTTTGTAAATATGTAAAAAACATAGTTATAGATGCAAGTTTTCTTATTTATTCACTACCATTAAAATTTTTACCTTTTAAGAAAACCAAACCTTAAAGGGTGAAACAGGGGTTTTTAAAATCTTCTTTACCTATAAAATATACAGTGACTGTCAGACAACACACAGCCTAAACCGGTGGCCCTAGAGATTTGAAATTCTGGAGAAATTTGGCATTGTTGATGCCTTCTGAGTCGTTGGCGACGTCTTTTAAGCTTTAATTCTTTACTCACTTTCAGAAACCCGGATTATGGTTGGGGGGGGGGGGCGTTAAAGATCAAATATTTCCCTTTCTGTCAAGTCAATTTCCCAGAGACTTGAAACTTAACATGGGTTTCTTTATATTACAGACACTTTAAGTGAGCAATGGGTGTTCCTAAAATCAGACTCCAATGCGGGTTTATGGGGGTTTTGAAGATAAAACTTCCTTTTTTTCAAGTTTATATCATAATGACTTGAAAATCAGCAGTGAGGTTTCATATAAAACATAGCTATCAACTAAGGACGTGGATTCCGAAAATCAGCTGCCATAGAAGGTTACGGGAGCATTTTAAAAAAAAAATTACGTATTTAAAAAATAAGAACTACAACATTTTGCGCAGCGATAAAAATCAATATAACCCGTGTTTCAAATATATTTCCTTGAGATTATAAATTATGCAGTTATATTCTTTATATTACACAGCCAAAAACTATGAACAATTCTTTCTGAAAAAAAAACTCCCAAGAGGATTTAACCTGGACAACTCCGGGTACTTCAGCTTGTATTGAATAAGTTTGAGATAATTAATATTATGTAGTGTGTTGATTCCCTTTTGCAAAATAAAAAGCATAACACATTTAGTTCAGATTGTTTTATCTCCGTAACTACTGTCCGAATGAGAGATAACTGTCTCGTCAATTTACATAAATAAAAGTTCATTTTACTCCAAGATTAGTGACATGTTTTTTTTTTCAAAATTATAAATAAAATAGAAAAGTTTAGTAAAACACATTTGAAATTTTTCAAATATGGTAGGTTTTAACTTTTAGTTTCGACAATCAATTTTTCTAAACACTGATTTGCAAAACTGAGTAACTCTTTAGATGATTATTTTAATGCCATTATTTTGAATAAGATTTAGTATTTTTGATTTTGTTGCATGGACGTATCCGGGGGTAGGGGATTGGTCAGGCAGGAGGTTTATGAACCCTTCCTTCCAGGATTTAAAAACTAACAAGCAAAGTTATAAAAAGAATATTAGAGCAAATAAGCTATATTAAGTAAAAGAAAGATTAAGATGGATAATTGTAATCCATTGTTATTTACTTAACTGTATTTTTCCCCACTACATCTGGACATGTGGCTGAAATTGTATTGCTAAGTATTCCTGTGCTGTTTCTGTGAGCATATCTTTCATACAAACTTGACAAGTGTAACGCATGTTGTTAATAGCATTAATATACGACTTATTTTGAACGAAATCAACCAAAAAATTTTACTTAATGACAAATTACTAAAAAAAATTATATACCAAAATAAAATATTTTCAGTTTTCTTTTCTTAAGAAAAAAAATATTACTTAAACATTGGAGGTGTAAACATTGGATATCTAAAAGTATTCATACTATTCCCTGAGATATCAGTGCGACAAATTTTGTTAAAGGTTAAATTATAAAGGAAGAAGTACTGATTGAACACGATATCACGCTTACGCTGGGGCTGATGTTTCACAACATCACTGGCTACGGCTTCGGTTTGATCGGCTGCCTCGCCTGAACGTTCCTAGGACGGACGCGGGAAGGAGCGGGTTGCGAACCGGGCAACCCGCCGTCGGCTCGGGTTGCCGAGTGCCCAGGGGCAGACGCGATTCCCGGAACGCGCGGAGTTCGGGGCCCGCGTCCCTCCAATTAGGGCCCGCCGGGTCCCCCCCACCACTCCTCCCACGTGGTGGAAGGGTAGATCTGTTCGCAGCGCCCGTGCAGACAATATGCGCCGTGTGCCGGCTCCCTCGAGCGTGGAGGGCCGACTGTAGCGATCTCGCGATGAGAGCTTGCACGTGACGTCGAGATAAAAAAGAAGAAGATATACGTATATATATTAAAAAAGATGAAGGAAACGACCCAGTATAAATATCTCGAGACGATGCCACGGCAACAAGTTTTTTTTTTTTATATATCATCTTCTCCCAAGAGGCAATTTCTTGTCGTTCCTAATTTTCCTTCCTCCCTGAAATGATACTCCAGCCCGGGCCGTAATCTTATTAATGTGCGCTGCCACGTTAAGTACACTCTGGGTAATTTCAGCTTTAAGGGGGCTATCGGCAATGTGGGCAGTGTAACTTCGAATTTGTCGTAGAAAGCCGTCGTAAATATATTCCGCAGAAACGTTATTTAACATTCCAGACTGTTGAACGTATAATTTAAGGAATAAACTTTTTTTTATTGTTGCAACATTTATGGCTTATAATGTTATCTCATTTTAAACCTTCCAGGACATTTGTCAAAACTAAGTTATTCGCATTAAATTACTAGTTCAACAAATAATATAAAACTAAATAGTTCATAAAACAATAAAACGTTGTAGAAAGCATTGAACGAACTGTTGAGAGGTTTATAAATTATAAATAGGAACTGCTCCAGCATTAATTATTTTAAAACCGTAAATTTGCAGATATTTTTATATTTTGAATATATTGAGAATTTGTGATTGTGGCGGCGGTCGGGAAACAGGAGTAGGAGAGTGGAGCGTGGTGCCAGACCACTATCTTGGATTGTGAAGTCACAGCAGCCATGTTGCATGACATTGATATTTGACCTATACCTTCAAATTTTGTCAAATATGGCCAAAAATAAAACAAAAGTTGCCGAAAATTCGCCAAAATACGGCAAAATTTCCAGTTTTGTGGAATAACATTCCACCAAAAAAATTTAAATAAATAAATAAAAAAATAAATTATAAAATTTAATAATTCCCTTTTACAAAAAAAAATGTTAAAATTTCAAAAATTTGGAATTCGAAAAATCTCAAAAGACCATAGAAAAACAAAACTTCCTCAAAGCGGCTTAAAATACCCATGGGCAAGCCGGCCTACGCCGCCAAGGTCATGGCATCGACCATTAGGATAACATGGCAGCCATTTGGTATTTTTATGTAACTGTTTAAATTTTAGTTACACCTTAAATCTTAAAAATTCGTAATTTTTTTACTAGAAAATCGGAAAACATTTTTTTAATTTATGGAAAAAAAAATTATCAAATAAAATTTTAAAAAATCCGCTATTTTGAAATGATAACATGTTATCTGACATTATCAAAATCCTCAATTATTATCGGGAAAAATAAGGAAACATTAAAAAATTTATAAAAAATATTCACCAAAGAAATTTTAATTTGAAAAACTCACGTCATGGAGTCCTCTGAATCCAGTGAGGGCAAAAACATAATGGCACTGGATCCTTTCTCCATGAAAGCCACCGGCAGACTGACCTCCTACCACTAATGCCAAGGTATATATATCGCCAGCTAGTATGCCAGTCATTTTGTTTTCGTTCGCTGGACGCCCCTATCTTTGATCCGACATAAGAGTTTTGTCTGTTAGAGTGCATTGACCAACATGTTAGTTAAATTTTTACCCGCTAGAGTGATAAAAACCGTGGCCCGGTTGCGTTTTGAAATTTTCAATAGAATTGATAGGAAACCTTACAAATAATTAGGTAGGTTTAGATCACGTGTACAGTTATGGCCACGGTAACATTAACGACAGTTTTTTTTTAATTTTTAAGTTTGAAGAGTTTAAAAAAAATAATATGGAGGGGCCCGACCAATCCATAGCTCCCAGGGCCCTAAATCCATTTCCCCCAGGGCCCTAAGTTTCTCTCAAAGGTCCTGAGCAGCCAATGCGTCTGACACATATTCGGGAGTTTGTCTTAGGATTTCAACCAGATTCTTGGGGATGTAGTTCCCAGACAAGTTTTTAGCTCAAACACAGACTAATTTTGGATAATTTCTTTACAAAATGTGTTTTAGCTTTCTTTGTGAGTAAATAAAAGGTCAGAGATTCAGTGAAAGCTATGAAAGAACTAAAAGTTTATAACTATTCGTTTATAGGCACTGCTCAAAGTCACTCACATCACTTTACTCCAAAGACTCAAACGTTAGACTATATAGCAACAGTGATGACTAAAACCGCTTATTTTACCTGGCGTATAGTTCCTACTTTTAACTGACCACGGTGGTCGTGTGGTTAGACCGCTGGCCCTGATGACGTCACAAACCTGCATTTTTGACGTGACGTCTAATAAATCGATGAACGCCGGCTGCATGCACGAAAAAGTGCCCCGTTACGCACATTGTCCCGTTACGTTGTGTCCCGTTACGCTCATTGTACGCTTGCGCTGCATCTATCTCTCCCTTCCACTCGATTGGAACAACCATCGATTTGACTTTTTCGAGGCACATTAAACTTGAAACACTCCCATTCGTTTCCTACTTTTCCTATCATCGTCCTATCCTTAACAAAATAACACAGATTGGAAGAAGTTAAAAAGCAAACATGTATAGTTAAAATAATCTCTTCGTTAAAGTAATAAACATATTTGAATTAATGTGGCAAATAAAAGTAAATTTATCAATTAAATTGTAGATTTCATTTCACTCCTTCTTTGTATCCATACAAAATAGTGATAATTCAATAAAAATGATTTGACTGTATTCATAAAAGTTTGCAATCATTTAATCAATGTTTTGTTATGACGTAGTCAAATTAAACTATCGTCCGTAAACCGACTTTACAGACAATCGATTTTTTTAAAGTGGAAAACGTGTTGGACGTTGCCAGTGGTGTTCTCGGGATCTCCAGTTCCCCCCACCCTTGCAACACGCCTTGCACTAAACGTCACTTCACCCTTATCGGCGATTACGTCCTCGATTTTAAGTGCTGTAAACCACATTCATTAATATTTTATAAATTAAGCTGTAAAATAAATGAAGAAGTGATTTTTAAGCCCTTTTAGTAGGAAGTAAAATTCCCCGAAAAGACCCTAAAACATAGTTGAACTGCGAAGACAAGAAAAATTTAATTTTTTAAATTGTAGTTTTTCCACTTACTTTTAGTTCATAGTTAAACAATATGTTATACACAATTCCCAAAATTTGAAAGTATTAAAATAACAATATGTGGTTTGTTATGGATATTCCAACAGAAAACGTTTAAGACTTCCTGAAAAAAAAATATTTGGTGATCCACATTGAGGAATAAGTAAATTTTACACGACTGGGCCAGACAAGATTACTTTATTTTTACTATTTCTCTAATTAACGTTCATGCTTTGAAAGCTGAATATTGGGATGTACATAGTACACTAGACATAACGTCTATAACGGTCAATGTGAGCACCTGGTTTCGGAGGGTGGATTTTGGAGTGACGTCCGCCATATTGGATTATGACTCACGGTAATTGAAAATTCCCGGAAACTCCTTAAAGACCATTCAAAAGTCCTCGAATTTATTAAAAATTTTTACATATTTCGATAGCAAAATGCGAACATGTAGGAAAAATTCCTTCAAAATACCATGGGAGCCATTAGAGCAGTTGGAGCCAGTGCAGCCAGATACAGCTGTTGGAGCTGTTGTAGCTACTGTAGGCATGTGGAAAAATTGTAGCAGTTGGAACTAAATGTATTTCGAAAAATTGTAGCCAGATGGAGCAAATTCATTTGGAGTAATTGTAGACAGTTGGATCAATTGAGGCCAGTTGAAGCAACTGTAGCAAGTTTAAGCCTTTGGAACCTTTGCAGCTAGATGGAACAATTGAAGCTAGTTTAGAACAAGTGAAACATGTTGGAGAAATGTTGGAAACTGATTGGTCAATCTTATATTCATATACAAAAAACATATAAAATAATGAATATGGTGATTATTTGGCTCTCTAATAAATGGAAATGGTTGTTGTTTCAACTTACTTATTTTACAACCATGACTATACAAGTGAGTACCAAACGTTCTTAGTTCGCCTGTGGCTTTGGTAGAGTGCAGATCAGGTCTTTCTGCTGAGTATCCATTTAGTTGGTGTTTGTACGTTCCCAATGCAGATTTTGATAGAAGGTATAACATTGTCAGCAGAGATCCCGGTGGCAGCTGCACCACGGAGATCCCGATAGAACATGTACCGTCGTCAAAGGGTATCTCGAATTTAGCGACGGCGAAGACTGCACAGATTCCAATGGAATGTGTAACGTCGTCACCGATATCACTAGAGAAGACTGTAACGTGTGCAGTGCCGTCTGCAGGAAAAACCTCGGTGAATGTCGTTTCGTCAACGAAGGAGACTTAAATTATCACTGTACCACTTGCATCAATGATGACAAATGAAGGTGCATTCAATAATATTTTTTTCAAATTATTAAACAAATGGTTACATTAGAAAATTTAAAAGAAAATATATTTTTTTTATGAAATTTAGGAAGCCACTTATAAGGTTTCTATATATCCCTCTTCATTCTGAACATCGTGAAAAAATTGTAAAAAATTGCTATTATTTTCAAAAAGTGTATGGAGTATGTTTTAAGAAAATTATCTCATAGGATTTTAAATGGTTCCAAAGTTTGTATTGCAGGTGAATTTTAAAACTGTTGAATTAAATAATACAGAAACATATTTTAAAAATAAATAATATAGTTCATAGGGGTAAATCTTATCTAAGAACCTTATTTTACATAATGTAAAATATTTTTTTTTTGTTATTAAGAAATAGGCCTACTTACTTGAGAAAAATATTCTAGTGAAAACAAGAGTTCCAAGCGGAAAATGTAGCTGACGATGGCTAAAATAAAATTAAAATAAATCATTAGCACACTACACCTCATATTTTATAACTTCTTACATTACAGAGCTCATAATTAACTGTTTACTTGTGGGTAAAACTTACGGTTTGAAAACACGATGAAATGTAATTGTGAGGGACAAGAGTAGTGAAACCAAAATTCATTATAATTTGAAAATGATTTTTTGTTTTAAACTGTCTGTGGCAGATCTCCCTTCGAAATGTTCCTTAATTGGTACTGCCCCTTATAAACACTTAGAAGATTGATTCATTTCATACAGATTTGCAGTACAAAATAGTCTTCCCTAAAGCAAATGCGAAGCTGCTAGTAGCTTTAAAACGTAACAACTTATCAAGTGATTGACGTTTTACGACAGGGACTACAAAAAAAGCTTTGTGTATTGTTAAGCGAAGCCTAATTTGACATATTCCTAATCATTGAATGATTCTCCTTAAAGAGTTAGTACAAATAAAAGAGATAAATGAACACTAAAAAAATTACATGTCTAACATATTTTCACTATGGCTTTATTTTCCGCACTGCTGCCTTTGCCACAGAAAAAAACATGATTTTATTAGGCCGTTCTATTTTAACGGTATTGGATACGCATATTTCTCAATTTTCCCATTTAGAGATGTTT
Organism: Bacillus rossius redtenbacheri; assembly: GCF_032445375.1. NCBI lineage: Eukaryota > Metazoa > Arthropoda > Insecta > Phasmatodea > Bacillidae > Bacillus > Bacillus rossius. The sequence goes on along the minus strand of NW_026962010.1, from coordinate 12,662,298 downwards.
TATGAAACCCCACGTTAAAACAGCTACAACATTTGAACTATTCACTGATACTTTAACGTAACAAGAAGTAGCCAAGCAGTTAAAAGCATTTATCACTGCCCCTCCTGTAGTTACTCACTGTTTCTCTACCTTAAATCTTTCTAGCCGCACTACCCAAATGTCGGGCTATTTTTTTCTTTTTGAGAAGATGCATTACACGGAAAACAAATTTATTGCCGCAACCGTAAACGGTAAAGAACAGCGTTCAATAATGCCCGAAAACATCATGGGGTAAAGCTTTCTAAATGTTGTCAAACGTAATTTTTATAACAAATTTAAACAAGACTCTTTGAGGCCTAAAATGAATTCATTGTGTCATTGAAGTATTATACAATTTTTTGTGTTTTATAAAACTTATTTAAAGACTTTATACAAGGCTCTTACTTCAGCCTTTTAAATAACTGTGGCTGTTTAAGTAAATTTTAATGTTTTCTTAATGCTGGTCTTGTTTTCTTTAAATTAGCATATTTTTTTGAAATAGGTCATGGTAAAGTGGAAAAACAACATCATGGAACATTAAATGAATATATATATATATTGAAATAAAACAATGATGGAAATTTTTTATAAAATATGATTTTTGCGGGTTTGTGTTTAAAGCAGGTAAACTTGGTACACTTTAAGAGGCCACTCCAGTGTTTCAGGGGCACTACGCAACCCGCGTTAACCTCATAAGATTCAATGCTATTTTCATTTTGCTTATAACTAATTAACAAATATAGATTTCGAAATGATGCTTGCTTTATATATAAGACAACGAAGCTCTTATCAAAGCCCCTTTCTTAAAAAACGTGCATAAATTATGGTTCAAACCTAGACAATACACTTATGCATATTAGTAAAGATTAGTATAAAACCATAATTTATTAACGTTTTTGAAGAAAGGGGCTTTGATAAGAGCATCGTTGTCTTACATATCAAGCAAGCATCATTTCGAAATCTATATTAGTTAATTAGTTATAAGCAAAATGAAAATAGCATTGAATCTTATGAAGTTAACGCGGGTTGCGTAGTGGCCCTGAAACACTGGAGTGGCCTCTTAATGTATGAATATGTCTGTCAATTTTTGAAGATCCATGATCATTTGTAACCGGTTCACTTCTTTGTAAATTTAAAGAAAAGTTAATTAACAATCCATAAATTACGAATGAATAGGAACAAGAATTTTTTTTTGATTAGGAATGTTACCATCCATTTCTAGACACACAGCATTTCTTTTTCAGTTGCCATCATGATATCCGTGGATGTTAGAGAAACGCATATTCGCTTTTGATTGTTTTTTTAGGAGTAGCGAGTCGGTGACTGAGGTACAACGTGAATTCCGCCGGAGATTCAATATCAATCGAAATGACACTTTCCCTGCCAGAGACACAATCTTACGTTTAATAAAAACAAAAGTGAAAGGTTTTAAAGGGATTAAGAAATACATTTTTACAAATATATAAAAAGGTTTGTGCGTGGATTCCATGCGCGTCAGAAGTGAAACATCTTGCTTTTAGGTATAGATAAAGATAAATTATGAATATATTTTATTTAATACAAGATAATAATTTAGAATAATAAGGATAAGAGTATTATCTGAAATGAAAAAAATAGAACATAAATTAAATTTTTCAAAGTCTGTATCACAAGTCTATAAGTCGTTTTAAAATTAAAATGACGGTATTTACATATCAAGATAAATAACACATATAAAGCTAACCTCTTAAATCTATACGTATTTTTAATATTTTCAGTAAAATTATTCACATACAAATCAACGATACTTATAAAGTTAATTGCACAAATCAATAACTCTTTTCCACACGAATAAATACATTGCAGATACTTTAAATAAAATAAAATAAATATGGCAGCGTAAATCGTTTACCTCTACGTAAACTCAGGAGTAGACAAACACAAGCAGTGAAACGAAAACTCCGTATCATCATGTGCTGCTTATATTCTACCTCTCCCCTGCTGTCTCCTCGACCGGCCGTTACAACTAGCATATAGCATGCTCTGCTGCGTTCGTATCCCTTCTCCCTCTCTTTCCAATCTTCCCGTTCGACTGCTAGCGCATGCGTTGGAATGGTGTCTCCGCTGCCGCAATCTCCTCATGTAACGGTTCCCCTACCATGTACCTAACTATTCCCCTCATGCTATAGAAATTTTTGTAACGCTCGAAAATTATAGCCCCTTCAGCAAATAAGTAACATTTCAATAATATAAGACAGTGTTTACGTATTTTTAATGTTGCTGACACACTCATGTTTGTACTATCATTATTATGTACTTTATATTCCTAAAGCCTCTACTTTCAAAGGTTATGGATTTAAACATTTACATTTTTATTTATGATTTGAACGACATTTGTATATAATTGTACATAACATTATCATAAAGTGAAGCAGTTTGCGCTGGTAATTTTATGTATATCTATTCTCAAATAATGTCCCTGGTTCTGAGAGCCTATAGCAATTTTTTTTTGTAACGCCACGTTTTTATTATTTCAAACTGCAGTCTGACAAGAAACGAGGGAGTGTTTTGGTGGAGAGCTGCCATTCAGCCAGAAACTGTTGTTCAGTAAACCAGGTGTATTGTGTTTGTGAAACTCAGGTCCAGTAAATGTGAAATTCTGGCATTTACTTACGCGATGATTGACAAGTTTTTCTGGACTACGGAAACAAGTACGTGTTAGTGATTCTAACTTTTAAAAAAAAATTTCTCATTGTTTGGAAGAAATGTTTAGTGATGTCAGAAATCTTATTTACGATTAATTTCCTCAAGATTTCGCAATTAAAAGTGATCATCACTCAGAGCCGGAGCAATCAGAAGAAGAAATTCCAGAAGATGAAAATAGTTCAATCGCAAGTGAAACTCGCTCAAACGAACACGGTGCAAGCTTTCAAACATTAAACTATTACGATAAAAATCGTTAAAAATGATATTCTATAGGGCCAATAAAAACAACACGACCTCTCATAACAATATCGTTACACATGTGCCATGCCTAAAATGGCCTGCAAATACCAAAAGAAGAGCAACGTGAGTTATGGGGACTTTCATTTGGTGAAAAAATGTGCGGTGAAACAGTACACTGAACAAATGTCAAGTTGGATGAGAATAGATTAAGGTATTCATCGTGTCCCATATACGAAGATGATATGAAGAACCTTCTATGAAGAACAGACCTGAAATTGGCAAATTGGGAAAGTTTTGGTGTGGACGACAATACATTAACGACAGTTCATCTTAATAAACTCAGACGATACACTTGTGCTCCACAGGAAAAGATAGGAAGATATCATACGAATGTAGTCAAAGCAAATACCATTTTGCCTTCAGTGTTCCTTAAAATTGTCCAACGACTGTGTAACCTAGTACCAAGAGAATGCAATGTCAGAATATTTATGCCATCGTTTCTAATAAAAACTATACTTTATCCTTTAACTACATTGATTTACAATGTTATTATTGATTCTATGTGTTAAATATTGTATTTAAAATCTTTATTTATAAATATCTTAAATACGTGCAAATTTTTTAACGAAACAAAACACTACTATATACTGTAGGCTATTAGTAATATCGACATAATAAAAAATTACTAATACAGTTCTGTCAATGCACAGATATAAAATACATGAAAAAAATTCTGTTATATAAAAAATTATTGCTTTCATGGGTTCCTCAGGTCCAGGGTCAGTAACTATGCCGAAAAAAGCCACGGTGTTTAAGTGCTTAAAGAATACATACATTGTTTTAAACCAAGTATATGATAAGCCACAAAAACGTGGTGTAATCCTTTATATCTCTCTGTATATTTAAGCCAGAAATTTTTGTTTGTTATCAACACACATTGCCTAGTTTTGCAGTGGTCCAATGTGACATTCTCTTTAAACCCAACCTGGCAATAGGTTTGTTTATCATGCTACGTAGTTAAGATTCTTAGTTTTCAACCAGCAGGCTCAGTAATGAAAAAAAAAAATCCACCCGGCCGTCAACGTACTGTGCGTGCTTCAGACAACGTTGCACGTTGCAAAGGTTGAACGGGCGATACTGCGAAACCCACGCCGCTTTGCTCGTCGTGATGCAGCTGCACTTCAACCTTAATCGGACGTTAAGGCGGATTTTTCATGGTGGATTACATTTTCACACATATAAAACAGCGGATGTGCAGGAATTGAATGTAATAGATTACCCTCCAACTCTGTAATTCTGCACAACAAGGGCTTGAACTTTGTGAGCAGAATGGAAAAAACATGTTGTTGGAAATGAGTGATGGAGCCCATTTCCACCTCAATGGCGCCGTTAACAAGCAATTTTTTTTTTGTTTTATTGGGCTGGCAAAAAAATCCGCGAGTATTCCATGAAAAACCGCTTCATAGATAAGGTAATGTTTTTGTGCGCGGCGGGAACTTTTTTGCGTCATTTGTCAGTATTTGTTTGAAGAAAATTGGGTTACCGTTACCGTTCATATCAGAATTACCCAGAAGAGGTGTGGATATTCAAGATTTGTTCTTTCCGCCAGATGGGCCCACGGCAAACACCGCCAGAGTATCTATGTCTGTTCTTCGTTACCTGTTTCTTAACCGTCTCATTTCGAGATTTTGGTGTGGTTTTATGCCCTCCTCGGTCTCCTGACTTGTCTGTATGTGATTTTTTTTCCCATTAGGATACCTCAAGTCGCATGTTCACGTGGCCAAACCTCATACGTTAGATGAATTGAAGAAAGAAATCTGTCAATAAATCACTTGAATTTATTGAGACCTGATGGAAAGATGTGAGGTCAATTTTATTGAACATTAACAATTAGTTAAAGAGCACGGACATCAGATGCCCGATATAATTTACAGTTCATGAATATTTTAAAATGGTTTATTATACATATGGTGTTCTACCAATAATGTTTTAAGAGCATAAATTAAAAACTTTTTAATTTTTTAAAAACACTTGGGGCCCTGTATTAATTTCATGAAAATAACTCAATAAATTTCTTATTGGTATTGGTATGGTATTAAAAAAAGTTGGTCGGAGAGAAATCAAGTGTTACAGAATAGTCAACAAAATTAAAAAAAACGTTCAATGTTACAGGTGAACCAATTGTTATGGTTTAGTAATACGCATGCAAAATACAGAAATAATAATATAAATAAATGAAGCAAAAGAAAGATTAGGAAGAACCTGTAATATTTATTGTTTGGGCAGTGGACCAAACGACATGGCAATGTTAAAACACTGAACTTGGCTTTAGGAAGACGAGTAAAAAAAAATTCCTTTCAGTACAGCCTACGGGCGTAGGTAGATTTCGAAGCACCTCTTTCTTCTGGAAATATTTTGGAAACATCTATGAACATATGAAACATTTTAAGAACTAAATGTACGTAACATATTTATGTTCTCCAAAATTGCAAAATAATCGATTAGATAGTTGCTTATTTTCCAAGAAGCGAAAATATGACGACGATTTTTAAACTCAATGTATCCACGATTGAATAACTAAGAACGAATTTCATGTTATATGGCATATAAAGCATTAATTTAATTGTTTTAAGCTTTAAACATTATTCTTCATCCCTTGCACTTATAACGTGGTCGTAACAAATTTGCTTTTAATGAAGGTTTTAGATAATATGAAGATGTTTTAAAATAAATTCGAATGAATTTGATACCATGATATAATTAATTTTTTTTAAAAAACAACTTAGGCTTTTATGGTATGAATTCATTTCATTATAAATTATTTCAGCCAAATTTTAGATAGTGTTTAGAATTTTTACAATAAATTATAACCTATTACATAGTAAATATATTAAAAAATATAAATGATCATTTTATACTTAGAAAAGTTGATATTTTCACCCTTTGCAGTAATAGTTGTTAGATAAAAATTTATTTTAACAATAGTTCAAGTAAATATTTTGTAAGTTAAACAAAATAAGAAAGTATTCGGTAGTGTACACGATAGGGAAGTTTTATTAATTTTCTTATACCAAACCCAGGTCTTTGTTCAATCCCTTGCAACACCTTTAATTTTTTTAAAATAAATTTGGTGTTATAACTGTTCATCTTAATACTGTCAACTTCTTTTTTTCATCCTGTAGGGATTGAATTTCGTAAAATGACCGAAATATGTTTGGTAGTTTTTGTATGTTTATTATTGATACGCAACATTATTTACTATACTTATTTAGTTTCAGAGTTATAATTATTAAGCTTAAAACCGTATTCACCATTTTTTCAGCTCTTAGGGATTGAATTTTGGAAGATGGTAAACATTGAGATGGTAGTTTTTGTATGTTTATCATTGGTCCACATAATATTTTACTATACTTATATTATTTCGGAAATAAATTCATTTATCTAAAAAATATTTTGAACCCTTGTTCACCCCTAAGGGTGAAATTTCTCAAAACTGTTTAACTGAGTTTGGCAATTTCCATTTATTTGTTATTGGCAACATACATATGTTATCATATGCTTGATTAGTTTCAAATATATAATTATATAAAAATGATATTTTTACACATTTTTACTCCTTTACTGGTGGAAATATGTAAATTTGAATCCTAGTTTTTAAGTACATAAAGAGCTATCCTATAAAAATAATTCTTAGCGTTCAGTATTATATACGTTTTGTTTTTAAAAATTAGTTTTTTAAATGCTTGAGTTTGGATTTTTTCACGAATAGTTTATCTCAAACTGATAAAGTACAACTTAAATTATTTGGTTAGAATAGTACAAATAATAAAACACACATTATTAACTAACCAATTTGCGAGGTTCCGTGCATAATGGGTGTAAGAGGGGTAAGTTTGCTTTTAATAAAACTTTCTACATCTGAATCTACTAAATATAATGTTTGTAAATAAAAAATAAAAATAATAATACATAGTTACTAATTCATCTTAAATTTATCGGAATTAGACATTTAAGAAGTTGAAAAATTGTAAGTTTTTTTATCATTAATAATAATATCTCCATTGCACATAAAGGTGGATTTAAGAAACTGAGTATGAATGACATAAATGAATATTTTCGAAGTGTGAATTTACCACATTTCAAAAGCATACCCCAAAGGCAGTGTTGAATCGGGGAACATGAGTTTTAATAGTCATAAATCATATATTAAAGAAAATTAAGCTGGCGGTAAGAAACTGAATATGAATAACGTATATATTTTGATTGAAGAGTATGTATTTTAGTTTTACTATTTAGGCGCGCGCTGCACGGTAGCCTCAGGACGCAGGAAAAGACAGTATAATTTTTATGATATTGTTATAATCTTAATTTTTATTTGGTTAGATTTTTTTTATTTAATTTTTTTTTTCATTTTAGTGTTTATGTTTGTAACGTATATTTAAGTTGTTAACTGGCACTTAAAGATATTTTATTTTTATTTTTGGTTGTTGTGTTTAATATTTTTACATTTGCTTTCAGTTTTAAATAACACGGCCATAATCATAATTTATTATTAGTAATTTAAGTGTTTTAAGAGACTTTAGTTTGCATTCAGCTAGTGCACTCATAACGACGTGTTGAAAGAAGTTCCGCCTCTGGCCGCTAGGGAGTCCTGGCGTGCAAGGGCGTGTGCTGACTTGAGCTCTGTCTAGTCGCTGAGAGATAGAGATAGAGAGACAGAGAGAGAGAGAGAGAGAGAGAGGGAGCGGGAGGGAGCGGGAGGAAGCGGGAGGGAGCGGGAGGGAGCGAATCGCGGCTTGAGGGCCAAGTGTTGTGGTCTTTTTGAATCAAAGAAAAGCCTTAACACAACAGATGTAATTTAGACAGGTGCTGAAGCTTGCGAGAAAAAAAAAACACTACAAAAATTATGGAAAAAGCTTGGTCTTAGCCTAAACCAAAAGCAAGAACTTCCAGAAACTGATGAGTCAGACACTGCAAATTCAGACACACATTTGCCAACTCTCCATAATTATATCCAGCCTGCTGACGCAGAGAAATGGCTCGTCGGAGGTAACGCTGCTGCTGTTACCAATAAAGAACTTGCAGATGATCAGATCATCGATCTTGTTTAGCAACAGTATAGTGCTGAGCAAAAGGGGTTAGTAAAGTGTGCGTTCGAAAATACCCTCAAATATTTCGAACAACGGACAACCTCTACAGCTATGAACATATTGTGGGCAATGAAGTGGCGTGGTGCATTTCTTAAGTTAAGGTTTAAACAATGGAAACAAATTTTTTAACACTTTTTAAAATATATTTTCAGTATTTTAAAATATCTGTTTTATTTTATCTTTATTATAACTGTAATTTTTTACTTATTTTGATTTATTACATTGTTTTGAGCTCTGTAAGTGATTTGTTTCAGCCTCTTTTTATTATCCGTCGATTTTAGCTTTCCATCCACCCCCTAGTTACAAAAGTGACGGTTAACCGAGGTTTAACTACCTAACGTAAATATAGTAGTACACAAACTGTAAGTTTTTCAATTTACTGTCACACTTAAAATAACACAAATTTATCGTTTGTGAAACTCTATAGAAAACGCTTTTGTACAAAAGTTATTACTTGAACATACAATTGGCAAACCAAGTGGTTAAGGACAATCTTTAAAGCATAGCAAACACTCTAACATACTAACACATATGCAAGCAAATTTAAAACAAAAAATAATGTGAATTTATACTGTCTGAAATATTTTTCCACCGAATCGAGTTAAAATAATTTAAGTTTTATATTACATAGTTTATACTATATCCGAAAGAAAAGTGATAAATCAATAACTTAGTTACTTTTTAACCTTAATATAAATTAACAACCAATATTTTAAGTAGAATTAAAGGTCTCGTCTAAAGTCCGTAAAAAATTTTTGTTTTATTTAAGACATGAATTTCATTGAATTAAATTAATTGGGATCCATAAAAACTTGGTTCGTGTTTGGCTTCTATTTTTATGTTTAAGTGAAAATGAGTGTAAGTTTGGTAGGAAGACTAAATATGTGTATTAATGTAGTTATATATAAAGTGTTTTCCGTTTGTACATTTCCTTTACAAATCTATAGTTTTACTCCGATATCGATGAAAGTTGGCGCATTAATGACCTTCGAACCACGAGAAAGGTCACTGTCAAATTAATTTTTTTTCGAGAAAATCACCACTTAGAGCACAATTTTAATGCTTCGTGATGAAATTTCACTTCTAAATTGTTGATTCTTAAATAATGGCAACAGCTGTTGCATTGTCGATACCTTCTGCGTATCCATGGCAACGGGTATCACATTTTTTCATTTTTTTTTTCATTAGAGATGTGGTAATGGCGTACCAACGTGGAGGGACAGTGCGAGAATGTTCTGCCTGTGTACTACCGTAGCGAACCATGGGTACTCCAACTAGTAACTATATAAAATAAATGAACTGTCTCAAATTCTTATCGCCATCCAGGTTTTTTGAGACGGGAATATCGCTGATAACTTAATTGATTGAAGGTCGTCAAATTAAGCAGTTAAATATTTCTTTAAATTATTATTATTTAAAGTAAATATCTTCTCTGTGAAAAAGTCAATATTCCTACCGTGACGTCACAATAGGGTTTGTCTTTATATATATATATATATATCCTTTTGACCATCATTAGGGATCAAATGTTTGTTCCCGAAATGTCACATCTGTACGTAGCATCTGTTTTGTCTTAGAATGTCTACTGCGCTCGTCCGTGTTGTCCAGAATATCTGTTAGGTTTCATCGCTTGGTTCAAATGTGGGTCGCTATGTTTCAACAAGAACGTTGATTGTCTCTAATTACTGTTCTTGTTGCAACTCTCTTGTCTATGTCAGCCAACTGTTTTCATATGTGCTTTGATTTTTTTTTTGAGTCATGACGTTTACGGAATTATTATTAACATTTTACATCTGATGATTTTGACTTGTATTCTGTGTTTGTTTTTTTTCCCCTTTCTGGCGGATTTTCTATGTAATATCAGTGAAAACCAACAAAGACGTATGTCTAAAAAATGTTTTTACTTCATGTTTGCCATTGCAAGAATCAATCGAAGTAAACGTATGCCTAGGTATTAGCGACAGGGTGAGTTTGCTAGTGGACGTTATGGAGGAAAGTTACACTGTGATTTTTTTTTATTTCATCTATCACGAACTGAACGGGGAACATCCTAAACCTCTAATGTAGCTATTTATTTATGATATTGGAATTTTTTTAATAATTAAAAACTTATTTATATAAGTTTTTGTCGTTTCGGCGGGTTTAAAACGAGGGATTCTTTTACGTTTTACGTAAACAATTCTTAAATAATTATATCGGTAATTTTTATTTAACAATTTATTAATAGAAAGTATTATATTAAATCCAATGAGATAAATGAGTTGACATTAATATATCTTTCAATATAATGGGCGTGACGTCATTCACACGATATGAAGGAATCCATTATCGCGGATGTGACGTCGGAGTGGCCGGAGCAGCGTCAGAAGCGTGACGTCATTCAGCACGTAGACGCCGGGGACGCACCACAACGCCGAAATACCACAACGCCGAAATGCCAAATTGACCACTACGCCGACAGCTAGAAAACTGATATGTACCACAACGCCGAATTACCACAACGCCGAAAAATGTCATTCCAGGACTGCCACAAAGGTTATGTTAGGTTAGACTAGGTTAGGTTAGACTAGGTTACGTTAGACGAGGTTTGGTTAGACTTGGTTAGGTTAGACTAGGTTATGTTAGACTAGGTTAGGTTAGACTAGGTTAGGTTATACGAGGTTTGGTTAGAATAGGTTAGGTTAGGCTGGCCTAGGATAGGCTAGGTTAAGATAGGTTAGGTTATATTACGCTAGGTTAGGTTAGGTTAGGTTTGATTGTGGTATTTCGGCGTTAAGGTACATTTAAGAAACACACACAAATTCATTCAGTTGTTATTTCGGTGTTGTGGTACACAGCAGTTTTCTAGCTGTCGGCGTTGTGGTCAATTTTGAAATTCGGCGTTATGGTATTTCAGCGTTGTGATAACGACCCGTGGGCGCCGACACCAGTACCATGCAACGACCCTTTTGTTTATTACATGGCTTCATAAAAAAAAGCCACACTTAATGATGTTATACCCTTCAAATAATTATATCTCTAGTAGTTTTATACTTTTGCTTTTTCATTAAAAATTAAAAGTAACTACATAGTCATTTTTTCTATTTATATAAATTGAGATTGAAATTTAAAAAAAAAACTTTTGATTTCAACGAACTGGATTAAATATTACCACTTGTATCATCTGTAGTCTTTTTTTTAATCCAGATTTTACTGCTGGAAAATATAAAAGCAATGGAACGCTACGGAAGCACTTAATAAAAAAAATCAAAATAGAAGGAAAAAGTTTAATTTTTTTATTTATTTGAGAAGCATTTCAGAAGGCATTCTGTAAATGTAAATTTTTTAAAAAAGGAATGGTATTTCATTTTCATAAATCTCCGGTTTCGTTTTCAAGTTTTTGAAGCATAAACCAGCAGGTAAATATTTATTGTTTTGTTTTGAACATTACAAATAACGTGCCTGTTATTAAATATAAAAAGTAAAAAATATATATTCAACGGAAACGTGAAAAAACTTGGCAATTTTATAATAAAAGTATGAATAGTACAGTTAATTAAATATAAATTACATACTGTGTTATACACATTAAACTGACAATAAAATAACTTTAGATCCTGAAATAACAGAGTACGTACAGTCATTTTGAAATTTATTGCAAATTACATTATTTATTATTAACGTTCGTGTATTATAGCTGCATGTGTGTCCATCAGTATTATTTGGATTTTATTTCCATTGCATCAAAAAGAGTGAAACAGTATAAATTGACGGTTAATTAATCATTTTTTAAATGACAAAATACACATTCTGGTTAAAAATTACTTCTCTTCGTAATTGGCTACAAGCTGCTGGTGTTTACTTAGGTTGCAAAAAGTCGGTTATAATCGTAGTCTTTTTTACAATGTTTTTTTTACGCATTAGTTACAGACTATTTTCTTTCAAGCAATTTTTTTCATTAATAAATCGTAATTTTTTGTAGTAGTACCTAGGTAACATCGTCTAGGGTCAAACAAAATAATTTATTTAATGAATTCACGCAGAAACGCAGACACACAAGAAAATATGATATAATTAATTGAAAATTTTTAGAACGATATAACTTTTCTTTTTAATGTTTTTAACATTTTATTTTGTTACTCAGCATGTTAATAAATTACTGTTGCTAATATTTTTAATAAGTTATTCTTTAAATGAAGTATGTAATACTAAACCATATATTATGTAACTAGGCTAAAACATTTGTGATGGTAAATAAAACTAGCAAATCTCAATCAAAAAATATTATTTGCTTTAACGAAATTTTTTTTTATCTAAGAGTACATGTTCCAGGTTATGTTCTTTCTCCTTATGTGCATTGCTGTTTGCGAGAGTGAGGCACAACATTCTACAGTGAATATAACACACATTTATTCTACGGACAACACTGTCAATTAACTAAGTATTTCCTTCGTCGAAGAGTAAATAAAAAAGCCACCTTTGCTGAGCAGTCACTACCAAACCACTAGATATTTCTTAAAGGCAATTGATTTCAAATTGTATTTAAGAACTAATAAAATTCCGCCATGAATTTCTTATTTACCTAATACTTTTTGGTCAAAGAAAAACGGCTAAAATCGAGAATTCCATGAAAAATTACGCTCATTTTTGAAGAGGTATAGTGACGTGCCGAATGCCTTTATAGCCTACTTAAAATCGAGGATTCCATGAAAAATTACGCTCTTATTGTAAGAGGTAAAGTGACGTGCAGAATGCCTTAATACTTATTTTTCCTTTGCACAACTATAGAGTCGTCGATCAAAGTCCCAAAGGGTCACGTTCTATTCCTTGCGCAGAGGGAGAAAGGTGCGTGGATAGTTCAAGACAGTTTCACTCTTGGTGACCCTGCGCTTAAAAAAAGAGCACGTAGAATAGGCGGACACGGGTCACAATAAAGTATCATCCCAGCTCTTGACTCGAGCAATTTTTTGGGATATCATAGAAAACCGGAATCACGATGAATGTTCCAGGATCTGAACTAGTGTTTTTCCCATCGCAAGTCCAAAGTTTTACCGCTGCTTCATCTCGCTCAGTGTTACAGTTAACTGTATTTTTTTTGCAAACTGAACAGAAATATTCATGTAAAAATTATTAATGTTTGTAAATACTTACATTTACATGAAAACAACTGTATCACGACAAAACAGAGTTCTCAGCAATACATGATTTGGATTCTTACCCGGGCATTTTTGAATCGTGTTGTCCCAGTACCTCCAATAGTTGTTATTTGTAGACTGTTCCCTAAATTTGCACGCATTGCTTTTGGCTTAAGAAAATTCCATTGTAAAGAGTGTCATGTTCCTTGTTTATTAATATATACAGTTCCTTAAACTAAGTAAACCTTACAGAAATACACGCTTTTTTAAAGGACATGAAAGACATATAGGTGGTTTGGTCGAACAAAATTAAAATTGTTGACTGTCATAAAATACATTTTTTTAATATTATATATAATTAGTAGCATTAAAATTAATTTGTTTCTCTTTAAGAATGTTAAAATAAATATTTTATTGATATGTCACCTTTTTAAAAGTGAAATCAGAAATTATCTATCTATCTGTCTTATGTAGTGTAAAAAATAAGAAAAAGTTTATTTGGAAAACTACGCATATTTATTCAATATTTTGTATATGACACGGTTAAAAACTACGAATTTATACAATCTTAATAGAAAAATTTTGAAACTGCATTTTTTTAAATCTATTTGCAGCAGTTTCAAATGCTGTGCAGTAGTTTTAAAAGTTTCATATTTAGAGTCACATTATCAGATTGATGACGTGTTTTGCTTCAAAGCCTTGCACCGACCTAATGTTTTGATTTATGTTTACACATGAAAGAACCAAAATGTAAACAACGACCTTCAATAAATCATCTACGTCCCAATACATCCCGTTTTTCCAAATACGAGAGACTAAATAGACGATGCGGGAACACGAGCTATAAAAACGGTAAATTATGAGTTCAAACTATAACAAAAGATTACAATATCGAACATACAAACACCGATTATACTTGCACGTAACTCTAAAACTAAATGTAAAAATTCTAAATTGATTTATTGAACTAATTTTTCAATCCTGGTGGTATTGAAAATTAAATTTCTAAGAGATATACAAATAATGGACTGATTACCAAGGCATTGTTTTTTTAATTACCATTTGAACCTAACAGGTTATACTAAGATTTTGATAAATTTATATTAAAATGCCGAATTAAAAATTATGGATGTGTGCTTCACGATTTCCATTGCACGTAAGTAATAGCCAATCCATTAAAATTCAAAGCTTGGATTTAAATTATTGGCTTATTCGTTTTAGGTACAGTATTATAAATTTACTTTTAATTTTAAACAAAATAATGTGTCAAACTGCACCCAATATATATATATATATATATGTCTTTATTTTTTTTTAAATTTGTAATATTATTCATTTTTCAACGCTGTAGTCTAATTAAAAATGAAGCAAAGAAAGGTATTCAAATAAAATATTAAACCTAATTAAAATATTAACATAATTCAAATAAAATATTAACCCTAATTCAAATATTAACATTATTCAAATAAAATATTAACCCTAATTCACCTTTGACAGCAGAAAGGCAGATAAAATATTTAAAATACTGAAAATCATCGTGAAACACTAACAAAAAGCCTTGCTTGCTGCCACCTTCAAAAAATTAGAAAAGAAACTTAATACTGCGTGTTCATGTTACTGGAAAAATATGTTTATATGAAGTTTTAGAAGCTCTTTTTTAAAATTTAAAGACATTTAATGGTCTTCAGGCATTAATATTTCAATTGAAGACCTACAAAAAAAGATGACTTGAAATTATATATATAGACATATATATGTCTTAAGTCACTAGAACTTTCCGAGTTACTTATAATTGGCAAGAAAATCAAAATTAATGATGTGTACCCCTTTTAAAGCATGATTTATAAATCATTAATACCGAATTGGTGTAAATAAATTAAGGGCTGACTTACATTGCAACGTCCTGTTTTACGGCACTATTCGACTAAATGACTAGTCTCAGATTAAAGAGAAGGAAATTCACTATGAAAGAACTTCTATGACTAAACGCCATTATGTAAACAATTTACTGGTCTATATTGGGCGTTAACTTCTTTCTGGCGAATCATAATCTTCTAATCTGGAATCACTTCATTGCGACGGGTGGACGCGATTGACGTGATGCGAATAGAAACGTTTTCTGACCTATCGCATTTACAGATCTTTGGCGTCAGCTCGACAAAATTTGCGGACTCGACATACTTTCCGATAAGAAAATGTTTCTATTTCCATCGTTTTGCGGGCACGAAGTTACTGAAAGGAGCCTCAGAATTTAATCTAAACGATGGATAAACTTTGGCGTTGGAAAGCTAACCACTATTTGGGAACTGTTAAAGTTGTTTTAGTAATTTTAAGGAAAAAAAGCCTTATGTTCTTTTAAAATAAATTAAGTGAAAGTAAACAATTTTTATAAGATATTTTTCTTAAAAAGGGTTAATGTAATAGACAAAATGGTGGACGAATAAGTAGTGCTAATGTAACATATTTTATCTAGCTGTTACAATAATGTGCTTCTATTTTGTTATGACATCACATCGTCATGCTATTTTAATTCCAGATTTATGCTTACTTCAGACTTGGAGGTCCATTAATTCATCGTGACTCAGTCGTTTTCCGACACACAAACTAAACAAATAACTAAATTAAACGGCTATATTTGGTGAAAAAAATTCCCTTTATACCAAATAAACACATGGTAAGTAGTTGGAATGTAGCTTGCAACATATCTAAGTTACTGGCGTTTGGTCAAGGCGTGAGTTTTATGTAACACGTGAAAGCACAAAAAGCTTATAAAAATGTTGATTAAATTACTTATGTTAAAAATAATGTTCAATGGATTTAGTAGATTAGTTTCTAAAAGTTATTAATTTGTTTGTCTTAAATTCCTATTTTTTTTTCAACACTTGAGGGATTGGTTCGTGTTATTTAATTACATTTTAAAAACGCATTAATGATTTTACTTTTAGGATGTATGATAGTGTTAAAAGAAAACTTCTTTTACAAAAAGGTTATAGTGATACATATTTTTTTTTTAATACCGCTCCCATTTATACTTCCGTGATCCGATGTTGCCCATTAGCGAACCCATCCGGATTTTTCATTTTCATGTATATGTTTTTTTCTATATGATTTTTGTTCTACATTTACAGCAATTAATTTATCCAAAAAAAATTATTTATTCGTGTTGATTATGGTTTTGGTGTCTAGGGACGGGAATATAATACCTAGGAATAAATTTTCCCGATCTTGCAACAAGGTAACATCTGCAGTATGCAGTCTTTCTTTCAAACCTAAACCCTGATGGACCTGGACGTTGAATTTATAAAACCAGTTCAGTAGACGTTCGCAGGTCTACAATCGCGTTGGAGGCGGTGCGCAAACCGTTATCAGCCCGATTACTCCTCAAAGGGCGGGGTAATACTACCTTTATTATGAAATTTAAGGATAAATGTATATTTATACTGTAGCTAAAAATGTAATTAATAATAAAAAATTAAAAACGATGGAAAATTTACAATTACAAGTTTTAATTTTAAGGTCGGTTAAAGCTTACATAATAGATAAGTGATATTTATTTAAACGTCATGATTTATTGTTTTTAAATAAATTTGGAATCGTATTTAAAATCAATAAATGTTACAGCGGACTGCGCTTTGAAAACTTAAGTTTAAAACCATTTAATTATAAGGCTGTGAAATCCATTCCTGAGCCGCTGAATACCCCGTCTCTCTCTCAGTCGCATGAAGAAATCCCGGATTAAAGTACACAGTAAATATTTTTATCTGCGTTTTTACAAGGAAAGTATTTATAAACTAGTTGGCGATGCTACCAGTATGATTTCTTTTATCATTATTTTACACAGCTGCTGTGGGGCCAACGAAATGTCTAATGCAACTTCCATCGTAATTTCCGTAACTTCAATATCGCTTGTTCAGATTAAACATTGGTTTTAAATATTCAAAAGAAAAAAAATATATTTTATATTTTCCAAATTTCCTTTTTAGATCGATGTTTATATCCTGGCAACCGGTAAAACGATGGAGCACTCATTAAATGACGGTATTCCAAACAGTTGTTCGGTGATCGCCTGACGGACCGACCCCAGCGGTGAGCCGTGTCACGGACTTGTTCGGCGCGCGGTCGCCACATAACCGTGAGCTGGCGGGCGGAGCAGCGGGGTTGTGCGGAGGTCACGACAGCAAGGAAGGGAGGGGGGGGGGTTGTAGCGGCAGCAAGGCTCACAATCGCGTGGGGGGCTTGGTTAACCCGCCACTGAAACAGATAGCAAGTGCGTGTCACGACACGGTCTGTGGCGACGGAATCGATACACAAACCGCCCGCACTGCACAATAAACGAGACTCGGAAAGAAAACAATCATAAAAAAAAATTGTAGTAAAACACGACAGTAGTCCATATTGACATGAAAAAAAAACACACATATATATATATTACCTTCCACTAATGTAGTCCACAGCAGTTGATGTTAAAACAAAAGTCACTTTACCATTCACAATTTTTTTTTTACCACGTACTAAGTTGGACTTTGGTTTCTGTTTTCGTGAAAACTTCGAGTAACATAAAATAGTTCGCAGAAAGGATTGGTCGATACCCTCGCAGACGTGCTCGAAGGTCGGTTATCAACTAGTTCGAACTGCAGAAGTTTTTTCGGGAACACCGGTCGGACTCCGAACGTTTCGTGACGGAAGATAACAAAGAAAATTAACAAAAAGTCGTCGCGGGTCTGTTAGACGTCGGCGCGTCCTCTCGCGTCCGGGCGCGGGCGTCGAAGCCGGGACCGAGCGGTCGGAGGGAGCGTCCCGACGCTGTGCGAACGGCGGTCCGAGGCGAACTGGCGCGCAGGACGCGCGGCGTCCCTCCCTCCTCTCCGGGCGCCCGAGCCACCCTCCGGCCCCTCCCTTTCCCCCCTCCGAACGCACCCCACCGACCCCGCGCGGCGCGGGTCGCGTCTTCGTCATCAACGCTCTTCACGATGTTTTCACGGGGGGAAAAAAAAAAATACAGCCCCGAGTCAAGTTTCATCACTAACCCTTCGCCTACTAAACTCTCCTCGGAAATTCATTCTCTCTTCCTTCGTCGTCGTGAAATTTTTATGTGACCAGCCAGTGGTGAAATGTTCATAATTTACCCGCCGTGAATTTTTATTCACAGATTATTTGTACGGACCCGATGTAATATATTTTTTATAAGCCACGATATTGTTGATCCGTCTTCGTACTGGCCTAATGGATGTAGCTTTAAAAACATGATTTCCGATGCATTATTTAAAATTACCCCCTTATGCCTCTGCTCAGTTGCCTTCTTGCTGGCGTCACTTTAGTGTTGGTAAGTTGGGGGGGGGGGGGTAGTGTTGAATTGTATCCCATTGTGGAATGGGTACCTTTCATACTTTTGGTGGCGATAGTGTAGCTGGGTAGAAACTGGAAAGGTACCCTTTCCGATTTCTTAAAATGTTTCGGTTTTAATTCAAATATGCACTGGAAAGGTATCCCCTTGTAAAGGGTACCTTTCAGGATTTTCTGTACAAAGACAACGCAGAAAATAAACTGGAAACGTACCCTTTCCGATTTCTTAAATGCATATTATTATTTTCTGCTTTAAAATCCTGAAAGTTATCCCCTCTACCGCCACGGGATTTATTATTTTCTTCATGGCAACCATCTTGAATCCGTCATGTGGTTTTCGTTTCCTAGAGTTCACTGCTACAATTCTAATGTAACCTTAACCCACTAGTGCACACTAACGACAATCACCAGACAGTTAAATATAGAAACATCCTCCATCTTGTCAGCCATCTTAGCGCCACATCGAGGATCTTAAACGATAATAAAAAAAAATAGAATAATCCAAATATCAAAGATAAAAATCAACCTGTTACCATTTTGGTTAACTCGATTAATTTCCATCTTCGGTTTTGATCCTTGGCCAACACAAATACCAAATAAAATCATTTTGTTTCAAAAATAATTATTTAATTAAATGTCACTTCAATTTTATAATTTTTCCATTAAATAGAAAGTTCAATAAATTAAAAAAAATTTAAAACAAAATTGCTAACATAAATCCTACACTACAACCAGTAGAAATAAGCCATTAAAATTTTTTTATTTCGTCAGCGAGCAGAGACTGCTTGTCCTCAGTTGCAAGCGATCAATGTGGCTAAGTGTCAGTCGCTCTATTTTCCCTGGCATTCTTCCTCTTCGGGACAGATGCATCCGATACTATCTATTACATACCATTAAATATTGTTCAATAAGGGAAAAGCGGTATGCATTGTCTTGAATGCTGTTTTTTAAGCCTGGTCTTGAAATGGCTCAGGTTTACAGTAAGTACATTTCAGGGACAAATTATACTTTACAAAACGATCATTTTTCAATACTTCTTCAAGTTTTTTTATTTTATAATTCTTAAAACTAGTTATAAATCCACAAACATGTGTTTAGTTCATTAGAAATATTTAGACAATAAAAGGGTGGAACATTCCACGGAATGCGAATTTTGCCAGTTAGAAACCATTTAGTTGCGGTTTTCAGGGACGCAAATCTGTAGGATTTGCAAAGGAGCCCATGGAATCTCGCTAAGGAGGGGGGGGGGGGTAGGGGGGTAGGTAGGGTCTAAGCGGCACGAGAGGTTTTGGGCGTGGATGTTTACCGACACATGTCATCTCCGGATATATAGCTTGCATGTTGTATTACTGTCCATGTTTTGGCCTATACGCCGAAAACAAGCAGAAAACATTAAATCATAATGAAAATTTAATAGAACATAGTTTTGAATTTTACGTTTACTAACCCTGTTTCAAAGTCACGATTTTTCCAAGCTAAAGAGGGACCCCCTCAGTAAGGCGCTTCTTAATTCCTGTGGGCCACTAAACCCCCGCCCCTCCCTTCCTTATCGTGCCGAGAACAGTTGAAAGGTAGGTTATTTTGCACGTTAAGTCAATGATGAAGCTGCTTGCCGCGGATCCGTTTCATCGTTGAAGTCGTTGCGCTTACGAAACTCTAACTTCACTTTGCTTGGCAGAACGCAACACTGGTTGGGCCGCAGTAGGAGAACGAACCTCAACTTAACTGTTTTCGATGAATTCCAAAAAATTTACGATACGAGTAAACCACCCATGACACTTATCACAGCGAAACGCGAAGCTTGATGGGGTCTTCGCACATTCTCTCGTCTCGTGACTTCGTGCATCATGAGCATATGCAAAAGTCTTATCTCAGTATATATATATTTGTATTCGTTCATGGTTACACAGTAATGCACCAACAGGAGCATGCCAGTTATATAAGTCATACATTGTATGTAGCCCACACTTCTTAGTTCACGAAGATTATAATTCCTATTTTTTTGGTGGTGAATAAATTTTCAGAATAGGTTGAACTTTTGCCAAAAATATTGGGATCTTTCCCCGACGATAATCAATCTCATACACTGATGTTAGTTAGCTTATCCTTATATGTTTATTACAAATATTTTTTTTAAATCATTAGAGACTTTATCACTATTGGCAGTCTTATAATCAACATCATCATCGTCATCATCATGTACGTCATGAATATACTTTATATTTATTCTAATGCGTCGTTTCTATCGCTTTGGTCACAGAGCATTATCTTACTCTTTGATCTTACGAGCTTCAAGTGGTTCTATTTTGTTTCCAAGTTAGTTTCATGGAAATGGACTAGAATTTAGTGTAAATATTTTTCCCCCTATGTATGTGCAACTTCGTTCTTCTTCCATTGTTCTATCTAAGTATTTGTTAACAATTAAATATTTGAGTTTGCATCTGACAAAGGTCGCAGAGGCTATTGTGGATTCCGGATCGATGCTTGAATATTTATCGAAAATCTACCATCGAAGTTACTGCAGCAAAGAGTTTACTTCAAGAAAACATTCTAAGCATTATGAGAGGACCGAGTGTATTTTTCGTCCTTACCAAAAATTTTATAGCTGCAGCCAATGAAAGAAAGCTTTTGGTGAAAATGTTTTCGTAAATAATCATCGCAATATCTGCGCAACCTAACTAATGATAAAAAGTATGGGCCTACAACATCAAGGAAATGGAGTGAAGGCAAAATATTAAACTTATATAATGATCATTAAGATGATAATACTGATTCTACCAACACTCTTCAGATCAAATTATTGATTTGGAATTGAAAGCTGTTGAAACTATTGAAAAGACATTGGAAAAATAAAGATGTTCTACCTCCATGAAAAATATAAAAAAATTCATACCATTTTATAATCCTCTCCTTGAATTTGAGAACAATATAGAAGCACGAAAAGCTGACAAAATCAAAACAATATTATGAAGCTCTAAACCAAAACGATGGAAATGACGAAATAAAATTTATATTTAGGATATGGTTCATGGATATTATAATTATGATAATCGCTTTGATGATATAAATTATGATAATATTAATGTAAAGTCTAATAATTGTATAAATATCAATAATAAACATGCAATTCAGCAGTCAGCAGCGGATAAGTTTGACTACACATCGTGGAAAGGTCCAAACATTTTGGGAGAAGGTTAAGATTAATACTTGTTGCGCTAAATGCTGAAATTTTTTTATCCATCACCAAAGAAACATGTACTTTACATCTTTTACTAAGGAAAACGGGCTAAACACAATTAATGACTTATATAACCTGCATTCGACTGTTGAAATCAGCCATTTGGAGCCATTGAAATCAGTTAAAAATACTTCGTACATTTAAGCTAGTTAGAAGAGCTTGAGTCATTGGATAAAGTTGAAGACAAAAAATGTAAGTGAAGATAACTGCAATTGGAACTAGTTGGAAACATGTGGTGTCATTGGAGTCCTATAGAGCTAGCTGAAGCTATTGGAACCAGTAGGAGCACAAATGTAACTGTAGCTGGTTTGAGCCAAGTGTAGCTAGTGGAAGCCATTGTAGTGTGACCTGTTGGAGCAATGTTAGAATCATATTGGTCAATTCAAAGTTCATAAAGAAATAAACGTATGTTCAAATAAATGTAAATAACGGTTGTGTTAATTTAATGTATTATACCAGTTGTTGCAAGTACATATTCTGTGGCCAGAGGCGGGCTCTCAGTTTGTTACTAATGATAGTAGTATGAGGATAGTCTAGTGTAATTTGTCTGAACAAATAAATTAAATAACTGACTGTAATTGGGAACTTGATAGCATATTCAACATCATTTAGGCCGAACTTGATGAAAGTTCTAACATCGTTGTTTCAGAACCCAATGCCAACGACGCCAACAGCTGAACCCACTGTTCCAGCACTGCAAGAGAACTCAGTGTGTGCAGATTCGTCAGCAACTACCGAGCATCGAGGCCGTAACTGTGACAAGATATTCTCGAAAGACGGTCATGTCCAGTGCCTTGAAACATGAGAATGTGCTAACATAAGACATCCCATGAAGTTCAGCTGTGATAGATGCAACAAAGAAAATGCAAAAATGATAAATTTTAAAAAAAAATGTAATAACCGGCAAAACAAAGTGTTTTCTCCGCCAAATGACCAAGATTGCTACTGCAGAAGACTCGTGTTGGTGAGGATACTTAAACGAATACCAATATTTGAATGTCCCTGTTAAGACTGTGATAAGATTTTTGCATATGCTCATGATGCACGAAGATATGAGACGAGAGAGTGTGCGAAGAACCCATCAGGCCTGGCGTTTCACTGTGATGTCATGCATGGTTTACTCGTAACGACAATCCGTGGGAACTTATAGAATACTGTCAAGAAGAGGTTCGCTCACTTACTGCGGACCAACCAGTGTTTGCGTTCTGCCCCGCAAGTGAAGTTTGAGTTTCGTAAGCGCAATGACTTTTAACAGTAAAACGGATAGGCGGCAAGCTGCTTCAACATCGACTCACTGTGCAACACAGTTACGATACAACTGTTTTCGGCCCTTGAGACTGCATCTGAATGGTTTATATCTAGCGAAATCAGCATTCCGTATGATGTTGAACACTTTTATTGCATGAATGGCTTTCTTGAACTTAAAAAAAAAATATGTTTGTGCCTCTGAAAATGATTTCAAGAATTATTTAATAAGTCAAATTAAAGAAATATTGGAAACTGATCGTTCTGTGAATTGTAGTTTATGGCTGGAATGTTCCCATGGTAAACCTGAGCCATTTTAATACCAGACTTGCAAAAGATCATTAAAGACGATAAATACTGATTTTTCACCTATTGCAAGATGTTTATGAGTCTGCAAAAGGAAGTTTTGAAAACATTACGTCAGAAAGTTAAATGATACCGGGGAAAAGAATGCGGATGGGCACTTATCCATGTGGATCGATTGCAATTGAAAGCAAGCATATTATTCTCATTGAAGGAATAAAATTTGGTTGTTTGCTGGCTTGTACTTGTAGTTGTTCAGAACTTTTTAAGATAAATAATTTTTGGTAATATTTTGATTTTTTCTTGTACTTTTATTGTATGGTAAAATATATAATTGATATTATATTTACTATAAAAATATTTTTGAACCTTATTCACTATCTTTCATCGAATAGTTATCGCACCAAGGATGGAAATCGATCGAGTTAGTCAATAACATAGGTATTTTTTTATGATTTTATGAATATTTCTAATTTTTTTCACCCAATTTGACGGGTTTTCATGGAGGCGGCCAAGTAAGCTGACCAGGTCGTCGACACTCCTGATAAATAAATGTCTAGTGATTGACATTAGTGTGTTCTAAAAATTAAACTAATATGTGGCAGCGAACACTAGCAGTTGTAAAAAAAACATATTTGATATAAGATGGCCATCATGATGTCATACTTACATAAATAATAATTGCCTGGGTGGTAGTGGAGTGAGTCAGTAAGATATAGATTTTTAATAGAAAGTATTTTTAAAGTTAACTGTCAAAGTAAAGGTAATAACTGAAATGCTTGAGTTTTTGCCATTTTAATGATCCCAGGTCTAAGCGAGGAAAATTAAGTAACTCTGAGTAAAATGAAGAATTCCGTTTTTTTTCTGAGGAAAAATTATTGGAAATTATTGTTCAACAGAAGAATTTACCCCTTGAAATATAGAAATTTTAAGTCATTTTGAGTATTTTTGAGTGGTTTAATAAGGGCTTTTCCGGAAATTTGAACACCATTATGGCCGCCGTGACGTCACAATACAAAATGGTTGACCGGCTTCAATGCGCACACCCTGGACCCTGTCCTTGGATACTTATTTAAATATAACTGTAAAACGTTAATGCAAAGACAGCAGATATAATTCTGTGGAATAAATAGGAACAATATCACAACACAGACGAACATAGTGATATGATACTATGCTGTGATATTGTTCGAATTATTTACATATAATTTCCTGTGCTGTTTATTAATTTAAAATTTAAAAAAAAAAGGCTGACTTTAAATGGTTCTCTGTATGTTTGTATATTCATTTTTCTTTGTCCATTCATCATGTTTTCTTTATGGCGTACAGTGTCTAACAACAATGCCTTTTTTTCCAAAATATTTTTTTAAAAAACTTTCCCATTGCAAAAAAATATCAAGTAACTCATTCGGTCAAAGGTTTTCCTAGATGTGTTTCATTTTCTAGTAAGCCGTCTGGGAGAGTGAAATAACTTTTAATCCAATGTCACAGGTTATAAATGTGAAGAAAACTTTGCATTTAGACTGCCGCCCAAAAAATTAAAGAGAAATTTTCATGTTTGCAGCAATCGTCGACTCTGGAATCTAAGGGGAAAAGTGTTACGGTGTTTGGTGGCCATATATTTTAGTCACCGAGGCTGGAAAAATAAGGCTCAACGTGTTAGCGTCATCATATTTTAATTCTCTCCCTTACAACTAGGCGTATATTTTTTAAATAACCTTTTTTTAAATGAGCTTTTTTCCCCACGTGCGTTTATCAGCGGTACGGTGCTATGCGTGATGCGAAGGAAAAGCGGCGAAGGGGCAAAAAAAAAAATCGCTCGGCCTGGCTAGTGTAATTATACGGATGGTTATTGGCGCGATAACCATCTGGCGCGGCTAACCCGCCGGGGTGTTATAATTGCGCCACTAATAACAACTCGCGGGCACATCAGCCTTAGCACCCGCGCACGCGACAGCGCGTACCGCCGCGATTTCCGGGCACGAGGAGCGCGCGAGAGCTATTTTATGGTACGGAACCCTTAAACAGCGGTACACTAACACACAATAATAATACGTAATTTCTCCGGGGAAGCTCAAATTGATGGTTTGATATACGCTGGCGGTTATACTATTCTCAATTAATTAGGAAAATTAGCCATGTGGGTAAATTTATTAGGCACATAGATAAAATATATAATATTTCTACGTAAATTTAATTATGAAACTTCAAAATTTCCCAAGTTCAGATAGAAGACATGTATTTAGTCTTGATTTTGAAACTTTATTTACATTATATATTCTGTATTGATAATGAGCAGCTTACCTCCGTATTGCATTTGGATAAACGCCGGCATTCGTTCTGAGATGTTCCGTTTTTGAGACCCTAGGTAGGCATCAGTGTGAAATTTTTATTTTATTTGTAGTATCAGCCAAACATAATTTTTAAATATCATTTGGATAGGGAAGGGGTAAAAGAAGTCATCTGAGTAATAAATAGTAATCAATAAGCCTATTCGTAATGTGTCCATCACCAACGAGCCAAACATTTAATTTAAAAATAAGCTAAATATTTTATAACCATTCAAGAGAAAATTTAAACCTTCATAGAGTCAATCTTATTTATTTTACCTAAATCCCAGCAGATAACAAAATTTTAAAATAAATGTAAAAAATATATTAGTTTCTATATATTTTTATATGGTAAGGTATGAACAATTCATTCACGCAATTACTTTAAAATGGATATAATTTATTCATTTCTAATGACCTCACCTCATAGCCACTGGAACGTAAAACTTAAATAATAGTTTGAAAGTTATCTTGTTAAGCAGAATAATACCAGCAATGGAATTTGAAAGATGTCGAAAATAATATGTATATATACATATACAGGTACATATATATAAATATTTATATATATACACACCATTAAACATTGGCAAGTATTGGGTTTTCGTGTTTGAGATTCGATGCAGATAAATTTTTAACAAGACATCGCAGCGGTGCTCGAGGCTGCGAACGACAATAAAGGTACGTCCTCCAGAGCTCGTGAGAATCCCAGTCCGCAGCCACTCAGCACGCTACGGCTTATCCGGTCGCCATCTGCCGAGTAATGGCTGCGCCGCCCACTCCGACTGCTTGGCTGCCGCAGTGCAGCGCGGGGCAGACACATGGCCTCTAGGGTTCCCTTGTCAGCAATAGGTTATCAAAACAACCCGTCGCTGTGTAAAAGATTTTTTTAATTTTTGACGTGACAACGTCTAATAAATCGATGAAAGCCGGCTGCACGCACGAAAAAGTATTACTCATTGTCCCGTTACGCGCATTGTCCCGTTACGCTCATCTTACGCTTGCGCCGCATTTATCTCTCTTCCACTCGATTGGAACAACCATCGATTTGACTTTTTCGAAGCACAATAAACTTGAAACACTCCCATTGGTTCCCTACTTTTCCTATCATCGTCCTATCGTTAACAGAATAACACAGATTGGAAGAAGTTAAATGGCATATATGTATAAAAGTTATAGTTAAAATTATCTCTTCGTTAATGTAATAAACATATTTGAATTAATGAGTGCAAATAAAAGTAAATTTATGAATTAAATTGTGGATTTCATTTCACTCCTTCTTTGTATCCATACAAAATAGTGATAATTCAATAAAATGATTCAATTTTATTCATAATAGTATGCAATCATTCCATCAATGTTTTGTTATGACGTTGTCACGTTAAACTATCGTCCGTAAACCGACTTTACAGACAACCAATTTTTTTTTATTGTTTAATAGCTTGACAGTATTTCCTTAGAGCAAATAAATAAAATATCTTCATAAAGTGACATTCTGTTCAAAAATATGTTTACAACAAATAAACAAACTTACAATTAGCGCTAAAAGACAAAATAAATATGTAGCGAGTCTTTTAGTACTTTCCAGTGGTGTGTAAAAATCTAACCTCGCAACGAACAAATTCGTGTGTTCTCACGTTGTTCAGGTTGCAAATAAACTTATAATACTCCACACGAACACGAAATTTTACCCAGAATTTTTTTTTAAATAATGTAGAACATATATGATAAACAAGGTATATATTTTTGAAGTAGAAATATTTCCATACGCGAATCACACATCGTAATTTCTGCGCCCGCCGTTAGTATTCGTTGCCTGCATCTTAAACTTGGTTGCCACCTTTACAGCACGAAACAAAGGGAAATATTATACTGTTATAAATGGCTATGGTAAAAATTAAAAAAAAAGTGTCAATAAATCTAAAGCCTGGCTTTGGACATAAATGTTGACAAGGAATTTTATTAAAAATCTTTTTTATTTGTTTATTTATTTAATTGACAGTTAATACAATAAAGTTTCCGCGCACTCTAGACGTTTTATCTCTATGGCTTTACTAAAATTTTAACCTGAAACATTAAAAAAAAAAATTATAACACTAAGTATATGTTTGTGAATTTGATTTTGCTTAAACGACGGAAATCTTTGTAAATACTTAATACAAAGAAAAGTTAATCTTGCTTACCTGATTGATCATTATTAAAAAATTTAATATTATACAGTTGTTAAAAAATAGAACAAAAAATTTCCAGTGGCGAGATTTGAGCCACGTTTTTAAAAGTCATCAATCGCGCAATATAGCACTGTGCTACTGAGCCTATTGGGAATTAAGGAGGAGAATATCTATTATAATAAATGTTATACCAGTTATCTTAATATAAAAAGTGTAATCCTATTCACTTTGACTATTTTAGTTTACAAATTTATTCCAAGGTAGTTTCATATCATAAAATTACATTTGGCACAACAATATGTTTGGCATGTCCCCTAATATTTACAAAAATGTCTATATACATGATGTGGTCCGCATCACCTGTCGTTCCATTTTCACAACATTATGCAAACTAAATGCCTTATACTGAGAGCTAAGGTGTTAACACTCAAAAAATTTGTGCATTTCTAATGAAAAAAATTTCACACACTAACTTCCAGGCTTCTTACAATAACTTAATGGGGCGAAGCAAGTAAGATTGTTATATTTCTAAATGCTTATTGGAACTTTTAAAAAAAATTGAAAATTTTTGAGATTCTGTTTGTTTCTTTTATTTTGACATACTATAATTTTTTTTTACATATTTTGAACTGAAATAAAGGTTTCGAAATGCTTTAGATTTTGAGATATATAAAACTATTTGTTTCTAACGTTTGTTGCAAATGCTAACTCTTGGAGAAATGATTAAGAAGAAATGCTGAAAGGAATCTAAGTGGTTAGATTTTTTTGTGATATTTGCGTAAATTAACTATGCGTAAAATACCAGAAGGACACAATACAAAACTACTGTGTAATTATTTTCTTCTATCTGCCATCGTGTCACCAGAAAAATAAAATATCACAGTCCATAACAAAAAATTAAAAGCTGCTACACTACCCGCTAACAAAAATAAAATTGCTAGATTTCTCATAGGAATTGTTTTACTCATTTAAGCTACTTATTGCTTACCCACATGGGTGGCTAGAATTTAAACATATTTGCTCATTACGTACCTAATTTCTTGATTAATGATGTGATGGTTTTTTTAAGAATGAAATTATTACGTTAATGTTTCTAAAATTTGCAGTTTCGCAAAACGTATAGGAGAAAAAAAAATTTGAAGCTAAAATAAAATCGATGGTCGACTCTACACTATATGCAAGCAAGCGCAACGGTGGTAATTCAAGAATTATATTCACAAGGAAACTATTTATAATCCATTCAAATTACCTTGGATTGTTTTTATTAAAACATAAATTAAATTTTTTATTGGGAAGGGGGGGGGGTGTTACTTCTCGTTGATAACGAGGACATTAGAGGCGATACACGAAGTTAGAAGGAACCCACAATGGCATTTATAGGGAAGAATAATCCAAACGCTTGCCGGGAGTAGTTTAAACCTCACAAAACAGAAAGAGTAAGTTTTGAGCAGGATCATAGCCCGCGTCCATAGTATTGCGAGCTCACACTTTCAAGTGCCCGTTGCGCTTTCAGCGGATACCGTTATGTGGTAGCGAGACACGTGTCGTGAATGAAATCGCCCTCAACTTCGTTCACCCTGCCACTTTTGCGTTAAACAGTTTGCTGTAAAAACCTTTTCTTTGTCAACATATTTATGTCCTACAAGCATTTCCTTCAACGCAGTTTACCTAAAGTATTTTTCCTGTTAAAGCCCGCTTTTTTCGTCATTTTACTTGTGTTGTATTTCCTTAGACGTGGGCCTGAAATGACTGTTTGCACTCACTTATCCATTCACGCATTTGCCCATGAATATTTGACAGCAATAACATTTGCCTTCAATACATCTGAACACACACTGAAGGGAAAGTATGTTCTCAGAAACTATGTTTACTCGATTTGCTACCTTATACGACTTTTTTTCCCTATCATTTTTTTCTATACTAAGCGTTCCTCGTAAATCGTTGTTGATCCATTAACCTATTTACTGGCCTCGATTGGCCAATCAGCCTGAATTAGGCGAGTTATTGGAATAAAGTTAATTTAATCATCTGGTTATATACGACACTTAGTTTTAACTCACAAATATTTGGTTCGAAGTTGTTTCGATTATAATATTACCCAAATGGGGCAAAGTATCACACCCTTCCTTTTACTTTTAATATTTCTCTCTATTTATGTCAGATAAACACTTTTCCACAAACAAATAACAGGAAACAATATTTTAAAGAAAATTCTTTTTCCAGATCGTACTTTTCTAGTTATTTTCTTTATAATAGCAAACTTTGTAAAAGCATACCAACGACCATATAATGTAATTTAAAAAAACACGCTTAAAATGTATTATAAGATAAAACAAATATTGTTTTCGCTCTCATCCCCTCAAAACCCTCAAAGTATATTTGGTAATATAGTTTTACCTGTAAAATAAACAGCTCCATCTTATGCCGGGCGGACCTTGATCGGATCAATTGTGTGTACCATCGAATCCTAGCTTATTTTGTAGTGAACTACAGACCAATAGTTCACATATACTTGAGATAAGCGTTCAAGTTAGCAAGCGATAATCCACTTCTTCACACACACATGCGTGGTTGAGAGGGGGTCGCCTCACTTTCACTCCACTGGCGCGTTTGCATTGTTATAGAAATTTAATGATAAAACCGAACGCAGAGCAGGGGAATAACGCTTAATTTTAAGTTTATTCTATCGCAAGCTTTCGATATCGATTCCAACATACTACTCGCTCGATGATCGGAACTAATCGGTTTTATCGACAAGTGTTTAAAATGCTATTCTAAGGCTGGCTCATTATAATTAACTTGTAAAGTTTTTGCTAAGAATTTACTTACCTGTATCTGCAAGTGGCCTCAAGTGCCCTATCGGTACGAGGGTTTGTTCTCTTGGCGAAGTTTGGGTCCAATGATTCCCGATCCGTTCTCTTCAGCCTTATCCTCCCGTGCCTTCCAGACAAACAACATGACGACACTAAAAAGCAGTTAAATATTCTAAATTTATCACTAAAGCTTAGCTATTGATTTAAACTCTGCACTGGGAAATCGGTAAGATAATGTTGAAGCGTGAAACAGAAGATATAGGTTATAATACCGTGTTGTAAATTAAAGTAACACCTTGTCTTCGTTTAACACGAAACGAGGGAAACTCTGACTGACGTCTTCCGCTGCATGCCGACAAATAATTGTATGTATTCACACGTGTACATTTGGATTAGAGGAAAATGGTATTCGTCGTACGAAAAATCTTGTACAGTTTACAGATTGAACATCTTGCTAAATCTAAAATCAAGACAATTCCTTTATTATGCATTTTTAAAAATTCAACAGTGTTTTCACCGGTATAGGCAAAAATTCGTAAAATTAATATTGAAACACATAAAAAATGGGCTTTTTTAAAGTTTAAATAAAATACCTATCAACCAAAAATAAATACATACCTTTATTCAATTTAATATAATTGTATTTGATAGAAGTGATAAGTTAATATAGGTTGATTGATTTAGCTCTGTGGCAGTCCACCACGAGCTCGCGATGTGAGCGGACGTGTGCTACGTGACGGATCTCGTGCTGTTGCTCGTACTGTGAGTGCAAGAGCGGTTTAAGTGTCGTGACGAACGCTTAAGAAACTTCATGGTTATTCGCTATGCCACCATGTAAATGCGGAAACCAACACCGCAGTGAAGAATCACACCAAGCCACTCGCTGTGGATCTGCTCCGCTGGCTAGACGAGACACTCGGCCTTCAAGACGATGAGCTGATTGCTGTCCAGGTGGACAGGCGTAATGTTAACATCAATGCTGCACTGTGAAAGAATCATCAGAGCTACCGGCTGGACGTCTCAGATCCATACAGCCAATGGTGAGTCCACTAGTGTAGACATCGAACTAGCTCTGGACAGCTTGAAAACTGTCAACATTCTAGTTGAAGTAATTATTGAACAGATTGTTTACTTCCTTACGCCATACGGGAAAATTCATTCGTTAATGGACAAATTGTGTGTTCAAAGCCAAGATGGGTCAAGATTTTAAGAATGGAACTCGACAAACTTATCCCTTCACAGCTGACAATCGTTGGACACCAAGGCTTTGTAGACACAGACTTACAGCAACTGTTCGCAGACGGGTCACCAACGTGCGGCTTGGGCCACTCTGCCGCGCGAGCGGGTGGCAGTGGTGCGCACGTGGGCGAAGGCACTACAGGGCTGCACTACAGAACTGCATGGGATGAGGGACAAGCCCACCACATCAGGGGGATCACTCAAGGCACCAATAAAAACACCGAATTCGGATGACAGGATGGAAATCACACATGAGACGGTCAAACTAACAACTTGTTTTCTGCAAATGCAACACCACCTCGTGGACAAACACAACAGACATGTCCGCCCCTGAACCCCAACTAGTAAAACACACTGACCTAGGGAAGAATAAATGTCCTAATGTCCCCAGGAGACACACAAATAAGCCTAACACACGTAAAAAAAACAGGCGGTAGGGACAGGGCCCCGAGCTAGCGCAAGGACTAAAAGGCTCGTCATGCGAGTCGCAGCCCAACAGGATGTGAAAACATTACACCGGAAAGCCCGCGTACTTATCGCGAACATTCACTTCACATCGCCAGTCTAGTGATAGAGTAGTACAAAGATGCCTTTAACAGGGCTAGGGGCCAGTGTGGGAGTGGAGAAATTGCTGATAGTAGCAAGGCCGTTGTGGATTACCAAAGTTCTAATGATTGCGACTGTTAACTTCTGTGGAATTGAAACTCCATATAAATTCAGTGTTATTATATGGTACTGTACATTCCTAAGCCATATGTGTAATATTTCTTCAGGAATATTTCACAGCTCATTAACCATAATTTGACCAATACA
Organism: Bacillus rossius redtenbacheri; assembly: GCF_032445375.1. Classification (NCBI taxonomy): domain Eukaryota; kingdom Metazoa; phylum Arthropoda; class Insecta; order Phasmatodea; family Bacillidae; genus Bacillus; species Bacillus rossius. The sequence continues at coordinate 12,629,596 of NW_026962010.1, read as the reverse complement.
ATTAATTCCCTAAAATTGGAACTCATGGTAGAGGAATTATTATTGTTACAAATAAACATTTAGAACTCGCACACATCAGGGAAAATGCATCTTGAAGACAAATCTCTGGCATACTCATAGCAATAAACCCTTCATATGCGTCCGTTCGAAGCGTTATTTGACAGTGCATCAATGTAAACACTCCTTCAGGTACCCAACACAAATAGGAGTGGCAAGAATTTTTTAGAACATAATTTTCTTTTTAATATAAATAGTTGGCACGTGTCACCTTTGGGGTGGGGATTTAAATTTAATGATTGAACCCAGGTTTTATTCGTCATGTACGGAGCGGAAAAAGCCAGAATCTATGATGTGGTACCGGTAGCTATTACAAATTATGCCATGGTAGCCGGCATAGTGGCAGACTCATGAAGGAATTATGGGAGACCACAGACACGATTGCTGGGTCAAACAAGTGGATTATGATTTTTATAGGCATTGGCTTAAATGGTTCAGACAACAGTAGAGGTTATAGGAAATGGAAGATAGGTGGGAAAAATGTGTCAAATCAGGCATTGCAAAACGATTTAAGTACCACAGCGCAATACAGGTATGTCGATGGAACCGGACTCCATTCTCTATTTTTACGAAAGGGCTCTGCGAGAATTTATTATGCAATCGGTGCTAGATACCAATTTGAGACTGAAACAAAATAATGGCCATCCAACAACCTAACATGGAAGGTCGACACAGCTTCATTAACACAAAGAACGCGCTCCAACAAAAACAGCTTAGCATCCACTCCCTCATGCGGGAGCGGAAGATCAGAACGAAAAGGCATATAAGCTAAATAACGAATGGAAATGATACAGTATTAACAGACTCAACAGCTCTCTTGAGGCATTTACGAGAACAAACGGAGTTTTATGCGGAACATGACATTGACTTTGATGGTGGAACAACATTTCTCGATGGATACAAATGCAGCCTCAGTGACGAAGCACAGCACAGACTAAAGGCCGAGCAAACGGGTCCGAAAGGAAAATCTCCTGGTGTGGATGATATACAATATAAATTTTATCAGCATTATTGCCCGATAATTCATGGAGAATTCTGCAAAATGGCTCGAACAGCTATCCAATGAGGATGCCTGATCCGCATGCAATGGAGGGAATTATTGCTCTCCTTCCCAATGTGAAAAACCATGTGAGATATTTAACTACAGGCCTTCACACATTTTTGTGCTCAATAAAAACTAAATGCGCTTATGTATGCTAATCATATTATAAAAGTGTTTTCAGATGGCATAGGTCCTGATCAACCTTGCAACATTTAACAAACAATTCAAGAGAGTTGGGACAAAGTGGTTCAGAATGTATGTGGTGGCCTGCTCGAAAGACTCCTTAGAAACCTCGACATTATTCAGAGAATATACTTTATCAACATCTACTCACTGTCCCAGTTATGGTATAAGGCATAGGTGCTCCCGATGCCTGCAGCAGTAGCAACTCGTATCAGGCAATACATATGATGGTTCATTTGGAAATGCTTTCATTTATAGTTTGGAAGAGATCATCTTGCGGTGCCTGTCAAAGGGGGTGTCGGGCGCATAGAACACAAACAAAAAGCAAGGGTTTTATTCCAGAAGTCCATAATACAGCGCGTCTCAAAGGGTGGACGTTCATCAGCCTTGTACACCGAAGCATGTAAGCAGGAAGCAATGGAGAGGTTACCTCGGCAGTATAAGACAGCCACCGAAAATCTGAGTGCTACAATTTCAGGAATCTTAGATGGAACAAAATTTTCAGCTCGTCAACTCTATGATTTTCATCAAAGGACAAATTCAGACCAAGATGATCTTACTGCGGTGGAAGCTAATATGAAAAAAATTATTCCCATATAGAATCAGTACTCTTTCATCTCTGTGTCGTAGGGTTTTCTTATTTAAACGACCTGACTCCCACTAAATATCGAAGGAAACAATCGCGCTAACCCTGGACGACTAGTGTAACTCTGTGGCTACCCCGACACGGCGGTACATCGAGTGTATAACTGCTCCTTCTTGCGCCCACTGTGAGAGTGGTGTCAACGAACACTTGGGACAGTTCTAGGTATGCAACCGAGAGACATGCGCAGACGGGATGTGCTACCTTGACAAAATGATGTTTCCTTCTGTGAATAGGAGGGCTCCAGTGTGGCTGATGACAAACAATATTGTTTTCGTGCTCACAACTCCGGAGCCAAATTTACTGCGGCACTTCATCTCCCAGTTAAGACGTGGCAGATGGGCTATGGTCAAAGTCAATACATTAAGAAAGAGGTATGGACTTTAACCCTCTCTGTTTTAAAATTTTGTAATGGTGGAACATGATGTTGGAATGTTGGTGTGTGATCATGTAACCTATTTGTTAAAAAACAATTAATCACTACCTCAGTCTGTAATGTGCATGTACCATTAATAAGTTCCGAATAAATTAAAAAGGATAAAAGTGGTTAGGGTGACTACATTACACGCCTAAATGCTCAGTAAACTGATTAATTTCGGTTCTCCAAAAAGATTTTTTGAAGTTATACTTCTTTAAGCGCGTTATGAAAAAATGATGAGAGTGAAATTTTAAGATGCGCGTGCAGCACTGTAACACAAAATTAACAGGTTGAAGCTGCGCGCGCACCATGTGACAACATTTTCACAGGAAGATAGCGGACCCACGTGTATGAACATAAACCCACATTAGGGGATATACCAAACGTATTGGTGTGCCAAATGAAATTCTATGATAGTGAAATTACCATGGAATTTATTTTGGTAAACTAAAATAGTCAAAGTAAAGCGAAAGTTCCAAGGTTAAAAAAAAACACATCATTTTGATATTACGACAAATATAATACACATTTTCCTCGCAACCTTCTGTCAGAGCAGTGGTTATACTACGCGGTCAATATGCTGAATGGCCGTGGTTCTAAACTCGGCGGCAGGTATATATATATTTTTTAAGTTATTGAAGTTATACTTCTTTAGGCGCGTTATGAAAAAATGATGAGAGTGAAATTTTAAGATCTGCGCGCATCACTGTAACACAAAATTAACAGGTTGAACCTGCCCGCTAAACCGCTCATTAAGTCTCGAAAAAAATCTACCAAACAAATAGAAATAGAACCTCTATTAGTAGCGCACGTTGGCACGCTCGTCGCCTCTGATCACTGTTTTCATATTTATAATATTTATCCACATGTTTCTAGTTTCTACATTCACAACACGTGTTTTAGTTTCATACAAGTGCGAATTATATATGTTCTAATAAATTATATTCAGTAATGATTTAAATAGAAAATTTTGATTAATATTATTTACTATTCGTAAATATTAGTATAAAAATTGTGCCTTTATACTTTTTTATTGCTCCAATATAATTGAGGTTAACTATCCGTATGTATTATTTATTTAAATAAATTAAAATATTATTTAATATAACTAATACTAAATCATATTAATTTATTAATGTGAAATATTTATTATTGGTTATTTAATATTTATGAAATAAAGAAATAAATTTAATAAAACATTTAATAAAAATTTGTGATAAAAATTTTAATCCAACATCAAATGAAGATATTAATATTTATAATATTATTAAATTTATTATTAAATTGAATTTATTATTAAATTGAATAAATAATAAATATTTATAAAATAAATAAACAAATTTAATGAAAAATTTTGAAAAAAATGAAAAGTGAAAATTAAATTAAGAAAATAATAAATATATAAAAAATGAAAAAACCAAAATTAATTTTTTTATTATATTATTAAATTTATTTAATTTCTTTTATAATATTAAACTATCAAAAACAAATATTTAAAATTAGGAATATTATAATATTTAGTACAAATTATGTCATACATATTTATTATTCTCTAAATATTATTTATTATTTTTTTCAAATTTAAACTGAACTTATTGACTGTGTTGACTTTCCTTTTCCAGGCCTTTTATTGTTTTATTTTAATTAATTATTCGCATGTAATTAAAAACTATATTTTAATGATGCCAAAGAAGTATTACTTCTCACGCGCGTACATAAGTACACGCACCCATTTTTTTATTCTTTAATGTGATTGAGTAGTATAGGAATGACGGATCGGGGACTGGGTCCTGGGTGAGGTGCGAGGTGCCGAGCCACATCTCTGAATGTGACGTCACGACGGCCATCTTGGATGAGCGTAATGGGACACAGCGTAACGGGACAAGTGGTACCGTGACCTTGACATTTGACCTTCACCCTGGCGGCTATTTTGAATCCGCCATCTTGGATCCGCCATCTTTAAATCTAGTGCCCCACTCACTCTTGATGAAATTTTCGTCATTGGCGCCATATTGATTTTTTCTGTTCTGCTGGAGGCCGCCCTCTTGGATGCCATCGACTTTGTTTCTGTTGTTTGTTCATAGATAGCGCCAGCATCGCTCTTGATTTTTTTTTCTGTTCTACTGGAAGCTGCCATCTTGGATACCGTCGAGTTTATTTCTGCGGTTTGTTCATAGAGAGCGCCAGCGTCGCTATGTCTCATCACGTAAGATCGATGTTCCATTACCTACCATAGCAATTATAGTCCTTATCGCCATATTAAAATTAAATTTTTATACAAAATACATTGGAAGTGCTGTGATTCGAACCATCGCAGCTTTGATCTCTAGGTTGGAAAACATAAGCCTTTAACCGCTCGGCCATCGAGACATTTACCAGACTGAGAATTAAATAAGGTATATATGAAAATAACATGCATATTCGGACTGGTATTTTTTTTAAATTTAATGTAATAATATCATCACATGTTCGAGACAGAACAACCATCAAGTATTAAGACGTAACTGTTGCAATTATAGTTATGTTCGCCATCTTAAAAATCCGTAATTATTATGTTCGAAAATCGGGAAAAAAATTTAAAAATCATTAAAAAAATTAATCAACCGAATTAAATAATAAAAATCCTTAAAACCACCGTTGCACTTTTCGTGACGGCCACCATCTTAAAATCATCTGCTGGAGACCACCATCTTGTTTCCGTCAGCTAGAGTGTGCTGATACCATGTTAGTATAATTTTCTGGTCACCATACCATTGTCCTCAACAGCTGGCATTGAACTTTGAACTTGACCTTGAAATTTGACATTGACCTTGAAATTTGACATTGACCTTGATCTACGACTTTGACCTTGACGACCATCATGGATCCGACATTTTACATTCAGTACATGCTACCAGGAGCTACCAAATGCAAGTGGTCATTACCACCATCTTGTTTTCGTCTGCTGGAGGACACCATGTTGTGTGTGTGTACACGTCTTGCCATCATGCTAGTTTTATTCTTACCCGCTAGATTCCAGTAATCATTTATTACCGAGGTGCCCCCGCTATCTCGAAATTTGGACGCCATCTTGAAATCATGTAATTATTTAGCTAGAAATGCGGGAAAAATTTCAAAATTAATTAAAAAATTGGCAATCATTCTACAGATTAATTTGATCCACTCCTGTCCTTGGTTCGATACTCGATCGATGTAATAACGTTTAATTTTATGTAAAAAAATAATAATTTCAATAAACCATTTCTAAAATTCTTAAAGAGACTTTAAATCCTCTACTTCCATTATCCTATAAGACATCAATACCAACATCTTGGAAAATTCGTAATAATAAACCTAGATTCAGGAAAAAGTTCAAAATTCATTAATTAAATTTGCAAACAATAAACTGATTAATTAGGTCGACTAAGGTCGTTGGCACGATCCTGGACGAAGCTAAAAGAAATTTAATTGAAATACCAGAAAAGTGTAAGGTTCGAGAAATAAAACACCACAATTTCTTTTACAAACATTATATTTATTACACAATTTCTATCCTACTACAGGATCACTTGCGAAAGACAGAAATATTATAAACATTTAGCCCTGCATAGACGTGAACGACTACTTCTTAGTTCCAACAGCTCCAAATACTCCAACAGCTCCAAAGCTAAAGAATAGTGAACTGCATTACGACAATAATTTTCCTTGTCCTGAGCGTGATGGTATTAGCTCACCCGATCGTGACGAAGAACATAAATTGAAGGATGCTTATGGCTTCGGGAAGACTGAAACTAATGGAAGTATCAACACCGTGAAAATTGAGACTACATTTAAGCCTATATTCAGTAAATCCTCCATTCTTTGTAAAAATGATGGGCTCCTAAAAAGGAAGCAAGAAGAAGATGAAGACACTTCGACATCATCGATATCGAATTCATGCGGTAATCTGGGTGAAGAGGATGTCTTCTACAGTGATTGTTACAGTGACGCTGAGGCTGTTGACAAAAGCATAGACTGTGATGAAGCACCTAAAGCTGACAAGATCGAAGAATGTGGCGGTGTCCTGAGACCGAAACGATGGAAATGACGTGTTATAATAAAAAAAACTGATAATTCTTATTATGATCACTTGGACGATTGTGATATTAAAAGTATGTATAATAAACAAGCAAGTAAGATGGTGGTAGAAGAGATTGATTACACATCATGGAAAGATCTAAGCATAATGGTTGACCGGCTAAGACTTCTACGTGGCTCGCTTTGTGCAGGAAATTATTCGTGCATCAAAGAAATATCCTTCATACTCAAAGAACTGAGGAAAGCTGGCTACATATAAAGATGGCTTCTTTTACTTGTATTTGTGTAATGTTGAGAAATAAATTAAATATTGAAAGTAAAAATTTAATGATTTTATTTCTTGTATTATGATTTCCAACTAGGCCTGTGTTTCCGCTACTGTATGTGTGATCATTCCGTTTCCTGTGTGTTCGTTCCGTTTCCTGTGTGTACATTATGTTTTCTGTGAGTACGTTCCGTTTCCTGTGTATACTGTGTGTACGTTCCATTTCCTGTGTGTACTGTGTGTACGTTCCGTTTCCTGTGTGTACTGTGTGTACATTCCGTTTTTTTCCTGTGTGTGTACTATTTCTTCATTTCGTTTCCTGTGTGTATTGTGTAATCATTACATTTATTGCGCGTAAATTGCATGTATTGCGCGTACATTGCGTACATTGCGTGTTGGAGCTGTTGGAGCTTTTAAAGCCGAGTTGACTTGTATCCTTGTAGCTTCATAGACATGTAGTTTCGTAGCCATGCGGTCATTAGTCATGCAGTCTCGCAACCATGTATAACTCGTAACCAGATAGATCCTTTTAGACTTGTAGCCTTGTAGCCTCGTAGTCTCTTAGACTCGTAGCATTGTAGCCCAATATCATTGGAGCTGTTGAAAGAAAAGGCAGTTGGAGCATTTGAAGCTCTTGTAGCATTTGGAGCTGTTGGTGCATTTGGAGCCTTTGGAGCATTTGGAGCTGTTGGAGAATTTGGAGCATTTGGAGCATTTAGAGCATTTGGAGCATTTGGAGCTGTTGGAGCTGTTGGAGCTGTTGGAGCATTTGAAGCTGTTGGAGCTAAGAAGTAATCGTTGCACGTCTATGCAGGGCTAAATATTTATAAGATTGTTGGCTTTCGCAAGTGATCCTGTAGTAGGATAGAAATCGTGTAATAAATATTATGTTTGTAAAAGAACTTGTGGTGTTTTATTTCTCGAACCTTACACTTTTCTGGTATTTAAATTAAATTTCTTTTAGCTTCGTCCAGGATCGTGCCAACGACCTTAGCTGACCTAATTAATCAGTTTATTGTTTGCAAATTTATTTAATGAATTTTGAACTTTTTCCTGAATCTAGATTAATTATTACGAATTTTCCAAGATGTTGGTATTGATGTCTTATAGGATAATGGTAGTAGAGGATTTAAAGTCTCTTTAAGAATTTTAAAAAAGATTTATTGAAATAATTATTTTTTTACATAAAATTAAACTTTATTACATCGATCGAGTATCTAACCGAGGACAGGAGCGGATCGAATTAATCTGTAGAATGATTGCCAATTTTTTAATTAATTTTGGAATTTTTCCCGCATTTCTAGCTAAATAATTACATGATTTCAAGATGGCGTCCAAATTTCGAGATGGCGGGGGCACCTCGGTAATAAATGATTACTGGACTCTAGCGGGTAAGAATAAAACTAGCATGATGGTAAGATGTGTACATACACACTACATGGTGTCCTCCAGAAGATGAAAACAAGATGGTGGCAATGCCCACTAGCATGTGGTAGCTCCTGGTAGCATGTACTAAATGCAAAATGTCGGATCCATGATGGTCGTCAAGGTCAAAGTCGTAGATCAAGGTGAATGTCAAATTTCAAGGTCAATGTCAAATTTCAAGGTCAAGTTCAAAGTTCAATGCCAGCTGTTGAGGACAAAGGTATTGTGACCAGAAAATTATACTAACATGGTATCAGCAGACTCTAACTGACGGAAACAAGATGGTGGTCTCCAGCGGATGATTTCAAGATGGTGGCCGTCACGAAAAGTGCAACGGTAGTTTTAAGGATTTTTATTATTTAATTCAGTTGATTAATTTATTTAATTATTTTCTTTTCCCTATTTTCTAACATAAAAATTACAGATTTTAAAGATGACGGACATAACTATAATTTCAACAGTTACGTCTTAATACAAGATGGTGGTTCTGTCTCGAACATGTGATGATATTATTACATTAAATAAAAAAATACAAGTCCGAATATGCATGTTATTTTTATTTATACCTTATTTAATTCTCAGTGTGGTAAATGTCTCGATGGCCGAGTGGTTAAAGGCGTACGTTTTCCCACTTAGAGATCAGAGCTGCAATGGTTTGAATAACAGCACTTCCAATGTATTTTGTATAAAAATTTAATTTAATATGGCGTTAAGGACCATAATTTCTATGGTAGGTAATGGAACGTCGACCTTACGTGATGACAGAGAGCGACGCTGGCGCTCTCTATGATCAAACAGCAGAAATAAACTCGACGGTATCCAAGATGGCAGCCTCCAGTAGAACAGAAAAAAATCAAGAGCGACGCTGGCGCTATCTATGAACAAACAACAGAAACAAAGTCGACGGCATCCAAGATGGCGGCCTCCAGCAGAACAGAAAAAATCAATATGGCGCCCATGATGAAAATTTCATCAAGAGTGAGTGGGGCGCTCGATTTAAAGATGGCGAATCCAAGATTGAGGATTCAATATGGCCGCCGGGGTCAAGGTCATTTGTCATGGTCACGGTACTACTTGTCCCGTTTCGCTGTGTCCCGTTACGCTCATCCAAGATGGCCGTAATGACGTCACATTCAGAGATGTGGCTCGGCACCTCGCACCTCACCCAGGACCCAGTCCCCGGTCCGTCATTCCTATACTACTTGATTGAGTGTTAACATCTACAATAATAATTGTAAAAAGGATTAGGAGCTTTTTATTGAATTGATCTATCTCTGGTAATCTTGCAGGACAAAAATATACCCTTTAAATTTATTTTTGAATAAATATAATTGGTTTGAGCATGAATTTAAAACAAGATATTTTTTTTTTAAAAAGTTTTTAAATATTAATTTCAATATTAAATACGAAAATATTAACAAAAACAATAACTTAAGCAAAATATATGTCCTGGGTTACTTGAAAATTTTAGAATTCTTTATTTGTTTTACCAAATATCAAATACCTTAGTTTAAAATGAATTATTGAGCAGAGATTTGAACTCACAAAAATTTTTGGATTTGTTTAAAACTCCTTGACGTAACCCACTTTACCATTTTTTTGTGATGTGAGTAAACTGAGAAAACTGTATGTAATGTCGTTAGCCGCATAAACTGGAAAAAAAATTATTTAAACATAAATGCATGAATGTATTTAATTTACTTAAAATAAATTGTAAGCAGTAAATAAAATAGTAAATGAATGAATATCCAGCCCATATGTAACTGTCGCCACCACGCATCCAAGCCGCCATGTTTGGAAGCGAGTGGCCGATCGCAAAGTCAGGTTCCGACAGCATAGTAGAATTCGGGCTCCCCCGATCGGCGGTCACCGAGAATCGTGACGCCACACGTAACTTAGAATACCACACACGGGAACTCTTCCGATAATCGTCATTTGACGATCGGTAACTTCATTCCACCTGTCTATAGACGAGGCATCGACCGTAACAGACCAGCTGTGCGAGATTTATGATGTATCTTTTTGCAATATGATCCTCCGAAATAATTGTTACCACAGATGAGCATAATTTTTTAATGTCTATTGAAATAAAAACGCCAACTTTTTTGTGATGTGATCCATCTTTTCGCAAGCGCTATGTTTATTTTGTGTGTGTCTTTACAGGAAATCTCTAGAATATTATGCCAGAATATAATGATATTTAAGCAGATAGAACTCTCAAGAATATATATATATTTTTAAAAAGTACCCAAGACCACGCTTAATTGACAGCAAAAATATATATTTTGTTTTGCTCGCAAGAAGATGCGATTTTTCACTTGAGTGAAAAATGGGGGGCTATGCATCTCACTTCCTGAGCCGCTTGACGTTTGCGAATAGAGGGATTCATTTAAAATAAGCCAATAACAGAGCCTGACAACAGCCAGCCCATATTTACTATAATTTAAAAAAAAAAAGAAAAAAGAGAAGAGAAAAAATTTGAGAGAAACTAATTAGTGTTGAAAAGTGAAGCACACTGTTATGTCGTGTAGTGTGCACACCTGCGTCACTGCACTGAAAATAATTTTCTTCTTCTTTTACGAATAATTAATTTAGAAAATAGTTTCCAATAAAAATATTCTAATTTTATACAACATATGTCTAGGTTTATTTTTGCATAAATTAAATACGTTTTTCCAGATAACACAGTATTTCGTAACAAAAATTTGTGCATAATTTATTTTTTAATCTATTTTTCATTAAAGTATATATTTTAAACCACGGAAAAGCCATTCGAACATTAAACCATTGGATTTTATTTTATTATATCATGTTAATCATATGCGCAGTTAATACTTTGAAACTATTTAGGAAACTTTTTACAAATAACTTTAACTATTGGAGGAATTGGGATAGCAAAAATCATAAATTTCCAGGTAATAATCCGAATCCAGTGTTACTGAGAACACTATTTTGTATTCTTAGAGGTGTTTACAAGTAAATGAACAAATTTACAAATATCTGTAATTTAAAATAATATTTCTGTTCCACTTTCAAAAAGAAAACTTCACCGTATGGATCGGTTGCCTTAACACGAAATTGGTTTGTGGTAATGCAGGATCTAAGGGATGGCTGTGAACGGCTTTTAAAAGCGGAATGTTTAGTGCCACATTACAGGACGAGCCTTCAATGAGCTTCGTCCCATTTTTAATGCTTCCGCCAAATTTCCAAATGAACACAATTTCCATATTATTAGCTGTATTTGTAGTTTCAGGTGTTAAATGAACATATTTAATACACAGTTAAAAATGAATAATGTAAGATTGAAATTTTTAATCGTCATGATATGGATATAAATTAAAACCTTTAGACCTATGATTACAATGTGGTCACTGCAACGCGATCTAATCTAAATACAAAACGACAGAAAAATCAATTAGTATATAACCGTATAGGTTTTGCATTTTTTTAACTTGAAAGAGGGTTTTGTAATAACTGAACCATATACCAAGTTATTAAAGCAATATTTCAATTAAACATTTGAAAGTTAATTCCTTACATATTATTACTAAACGTAACTATGGATGTAAGTTTTATTTAATGATAGGTGTATTATAAATTTTCATACTTTTATAATTATCCTTTTTTCATTGTATAGTTTGGTTCATAATAAAAACCAATTATGAGCCTATTTAAAAGCCACTACAATAATCTAAAAATATTGTATGGGATAATATAAATAATGATATAAGTTAACAATAGTTGCCCAAGTTTGGCAGCTGAATTTTATGTTTAAACTACTGTGTTAAAATATTATTATGTAATACAAAATTTTCACTGAAAGATATTATTTAAAAACTGCCTCAGAATATTTTTTATACAGTATGATATTACTCGTTGAATTCGATTCACAGTTAAAAAATCGTGGTTAATCACGTTAAAACAATACGTGATATGTTTTGATAAGTTATGATACTTATCTGTACAAAAGTTACTTAAAGTGAAAATATAATGGTATAAAAATTACATTGCAAACTATAATGAAATATAGGTACCTATTTTTTCCAAAGTAGTTGGGATAATTTTTTCTAATTAATATCCCTCATAATTTTACTGTTATTTTATGTAGCCTTACTTAGTTCATTATATGATAAAATAAAACACGCTTGTGGTTAAAAATCTGAAAATTGCTGGTAACTGTACTTGTAATTAAGAAAAACTGATTTAGGTTTTAAGATTCGAAGTACTTAGCTCATGCCCAAGCAATTTCCTTGCCAAGCCACTGCGCTGGACTATTTTGAAGTATAGTTTGTGTATACATACTTAAAGTCAACTAACTTACCTTATGGCTTAGAAATTCATTATATTTATATCTAAATTAAAGCTCTACCTAGGGAAGTTATCAATTTGAGACTAATAACTTTAGATGGTTCCCTAGGTAAATTTTAAATTAAAAAGCATTATTGGCATACTTATTGGTATCTGTAACATTAATTAAGAAATCGCTAGGTGATTTTCTGAGAAGATTATTATTTATTATTAATGTACAATTCAGCAATGTCATTACACCCCTCGTGCTTTATGTATTTTAACCACCAAACTTATATTATAATACTAAATATTACAACTTCCATCCATGATTAGACAGTAGTTTTTAAGATCTTATTTCTTTTTACTGGCTTTATTTTTATTTCCTTCTTTTATGGTTACTAAATATTTCATATTTTCTTTAAGTAATCTGTAAAAAAAAATTCACTATATCACTTTCAGTTTATTTGTTGGATACTTCAAACTCTTATATGCGGTCTTCTTTTGCCGAAATTTAAATTATTTAAAGCATATTAACTGTTGTCAAATAAATATAACTTATCTTTCTTTATGCGAGTAGTTACATTGTTTATTGAAATTTAATACTTTTCAACAGCGATCTCCCTGTTTTTTGTTCATGTTTGTTCCTACTAGTTATATACAGAAATTCATAAGGGGCGATACGAAATTAGTGAATGATAAAGGGAAAACGATAGGCCTATTATACTTCTTGTGGGTAAGTAACAGAAAATTAGTGTCGCCAAAATACGCGAACAAAAGCTATTATCAAAGGGATAAATGATTTTTGCTGTTTCAACCAAAACTTCCTGATAAGACACTCTCAGAAATAAAAGCCTCAGTCCCCGGATAAAATTATTTTGTATTTAACGAACGTAGGAGTCAAGATAATAAGGAAAATAACGAGAAGTAACTAAAATGAACAAATCCCCAACTCTTTATATTTTCGCCCGAAGGCTGTATAAGTACGATGGAAAACAAACAAACCACCAAACTCTACAGCCTTTATTGCTATTAATTTACTTCGTAGTGATAAAGTTTTCTCTTCAAAACAACCTCATTGTTTTGAGAAAAGCTACTGATAACGAAAATTTAAGCAAACAAAAATGGTGATGGATATAAAGAAAACAATTTTGCTTGCTTAACATACAAATTTTAATCTTAATTCCGTGGCTCTAATCTCTAACAAACCCGACCAGCAATGGGTAGATGTACACACACGAGAATATCTGAGTTTAGGAAACTAATATAATATTATTTGATTCTATGTGTACATCCGAGCGTTGGTAAAAGTGAGATATTGGTGTAGACAACATTCAAAATAAATTACACTACCAAAATTTTAAAATACCTTGAATATATGTGAATTCATGTAAAAAATACGTATTGACGCGTGTTTTGTAACGCTGAAAATAATATTTATGCATATTTGGGTGTAAGTAAATTTATTTTTAAGTTTATTGGAAATTTTGTATTAATATTAATTTCATTAGATAATAATTGCTTTGATCCTATAGTCGGCACCTAAGACACATACCACATTAACACCAAAAAAAAATTGTTTCATTTGGCTGTAAAACATAATATCTAAAACTCAGTAAATACTAATACTATTTAAAATAATAATTTTTATGAACAAATGGTGTACGCTAATTCCGGTAAACAAATATTTATGTATGTCTTGGAGAAAAATAAATTAAATTAGGTTTAATTGCCTAAAACTTAACCATTGCATCTTTTTGTATTGTGAGTTGATCAAATTACATATATTCTTATGGTTTAAATTAATGGTATATTCCTATATTCTGATTTAAAAAAAGCCCCTGACATAAGTCTTTGGCTATTGCCATGAACTAACTTATTAAGGCATTATACTAACAATTCGAACATGTTTATCAAAAAAGCCAGTAAGCTATTTAACATTTCTTCTCAGTGACAACTAGCCTCTGGTTCCTTGTGACAACTTTCCCCAGAGCACCTTAATTCTTTTATTTTGCAATATAATTAAAAGTTTTTCCAGTGAATAATATTTCTGTACATTATTGTAAAGCATACAGTTTATAGAATATTAATATATATATTTTTAAATTTCTCAATTTTTATCAAGGAACGGGCACACTGTCAGATTAAGTAGACAGAACATTTTTAATTGCACTTATCATGTACACAAAAAGGCTATTCTGAAGAAATAAAAGCTGCAGTCAGCATGTAAATCATTTTACGTCCCTTAGATAGTGACTATTATAACTTGTGGATGAAAATGCATACGTTGTATTGGGTTATGGTGTAAAATGTACCCGGGGTTCAACTTTCTCCCACTCACGTGGGGGTGGGTGGTTATTAATGTCCCTAAATTACGAAAATTTCAAAAAATATATATTCTTTTCAATTTAGGTTGTTTCCGAAGTCAGGTTATGGTGGAAAATGTGCCGAGAGTTTGACTTTCTCCCTCTCGGAGGGGGGTGGGTGCAGTCCCCACTAAATTTCGAAAATTTTAAAAATATATCCTATGGAATTAGAGTAATTCCGAGGTTGGGTTATGGTGGAAAATTTTGGTTAGTTAATGGCAATTTGGGTACCGTATCTGAAAAGTTCAGGTCAATCTTCCGGCGTTATCAAGTTAATGATACGGACATTCCATCAGTCCGTGTTGATTACTTGATTTCGGCACAGGTGGTGTACATATATTTAAACCAATAGCCATTCAATTTGCAGAGAAATACAGCTGTGGTACTTTTTAAACGCGAATTTTGCCATTAATACTGGGTTAGGCATCTATCGTGTATAAAATGCAAGGCTGCACTGTAGATTATGCAATTGTTTATTTGGGATCACGTCTCTTTGCTGCCGGACAGGCTTATGTAGATGTTAGTAGCGTAAAGTAATTGGATAGTCTCCAAAGAGAAGAACTTATTTGCTCTAAGATAACGTTGAAGCATTAGTTGAAATGACTAGATTACGTTAACATTAATGACTAATTTTATGTTCAGTGTAACAAATAAATACTATAATTACACATATTTGGTATTTTTAATTTTTTTCAATTTCATGTTTTCGATATTTTTAATTTGTTTTCAAACTAAAAAAAATTAATTTACAGCTTAAAAAACTAAAAAAACTTATTTGAATGTCGAGCAAACTTTCATTTTCGTAATGACTATACCCTAAAATTAGTGATAGGAAATTTAAGACAGATGATATCCAGCACCCCCTGGGCATTGATCCCGGGGGGGGGGGGCGAGGCGGGGGAGCCCAGGCCCCCTGGAATTAAGAATCCCCTCACTAAGTGAAGGCTTGCCTGCACTTGCAAAAGCTTGGCTGTGAAACTTGTCGGATATCAAAACTATGTCTTATAAAAATATTTCCGTTTATTTTAAAGTTTTCTGCTTATTGCGTGCGTTTAGGCCAAAATTTAAGCAGTGTACAGCTTACGGGCTCCGCATCCAGATATGCCGTGCCGGTTAACCCCAAGTGCGAAATTCTTAGGTCGCGCGGGAACACACCCCTCCTCACCGTAAAATTCCATGGACTCCACTTGAGAATGCTACAGATTTGCGCCCCCAAAGCTTCCATCACTAATTATAATTTTATTATTGTTATTAAGTTCATATATTCATTTTCGCAATGACTTTATCCTAACATTTTCTAAATGACTATATACTAACATTTTCGTAAAATTAGTGAAAACATATATATTACAAATAATATTATTAATACTGATAGAAAGGTTTTAACAAATGATATCAAGCACCTCACTTTTTAGTTACACAGTGTTATGGTCCAATGTTTGGCTGATGGACAAAAAATTTAAATTTATTTATTTTTTTAAATTTTTAGTTTATTCAACGATAAAAGAGTAGGTTTTATTTTAGGTTTTTAGGTTTTTAAACTAAAAGTTCTTTTTAAATCCAGTTTCACTATCATGTTGTCACTTCCATCGTCTTTTTTTTTTTTAAATAAGATAACTACAATGCATCCAAAAAGGGTATTTCAAGAAATAAAACGAACTCTTTCTTTTTAATTTACCTTCATACGACCGCGACAGTTTTCCGTTAGGTAAAAAAAAAAAGGGGGAGAGATAATACTGTTAGTTGTGAGTGCACGGGTGCTGCATGTCGTTGAAAGAAGTAGAATATTGCTCTTGGAGCCTCGGGGTCGTCAGCGGGTGCTTGGCTGAGCGCGGCGTCTGCCCGAGGCAGGCCGTATCCGTCCCGCAAGGCGATATTCCACTCACTCGTGTTTGTGTTTTGCTTGGCGCGACGAACAAATAACAACCCCCTCGCAGCCGCTCCGACGAGTCCTGCTCCCCTGGGACCTGGGGGGAGAGATACGGCGAGGAAGAGAAACACAAAGCAGTCTTCCCAACTCCCCTCCACGAGGCTCAAACATTTACACTCTCTCCGCGCCTCGCTCGGTCTCGGGGCCTGGCGGAGCTGGGATCTGCGCTGCCTCGCGATCAGCTTGCGGCATGCGTGTGTTTCAACATCATTTCCGAACAGGAGATCATACTTGCATAGTCTGCGTCAGCTGAGTGAGGCAGGGGGTTACGGTGATGACTATGCTGGGTCGTCCTAGTCTGGACATGGCTGAAGCTCTAACACCTCCCTGATCAAAGAGGGCAGTAATCCCTTGGCATCTTTGCCTCAATTTTACATGTTCTGGAATGTTAAAAAACGTATCTGCAAGCCGACTCCCAATCTACCCTACAGGGCGCACATTTGGGAGGAGTGGTAGAGATGCCGACATTGTGTCGGAAACAATTTATTGTATGTGTCATGTAACATGTATCGCATCTGAAAGACCCATGCCCAATCTGTCGCTTGCGAAGAGCATCACAAAAATGTTTCAACACGAACACGTACAACCACTGGAACATTTTTAGTAATACTGTTGACAGAAAAACAGCGGCAGTAGAATAGAAGGAACATTGGTACTACATCTAAGAACTGTCAATTTTCAGACTTTTTCGTGTCACAACTATAATAACAAGAGTAGTGGCTGCAAATAGATATTCTATAAGTCTTTATTTGCCTTATTGTCAAAGTTTGATGAAATGAGATTAAAGCATTGACAGAACGTTCACTACGTTAACATAATTGTAAGAAATCCAATTTTGACACTACTACTTGGACTTGGAACTGCATGTTTTAGGAATGATGCGAGTGATCTGACTACGCGACCACCTTGGCGTAACTGACAGTTTATGTTAGTTATGAGTTATGATTTGTTTGTATCTTTCATCCTTATCTTGACTATTCCTTCAAATTTCTACAAATAAAATATTACGACCAAAGGCCTGTGAAGTACAAATATTCTCAATTTTCACTGTTCTAAAAAGTCTAGGTAACATCCTGCCACTGTTCTGCAAACAGTGTTTGTAAAGTACTTCATGTGAAAAACATTGTTCGCAAACAAACTTCGTGTGTTGATTTGCAAGTGAAATCTGGAAAATGGGCATTACATATACAAATTTAGAGCACTGTAAAATTTGCAACATTTACCTGACACCAACTATACAAGCTCAATAAACTATCTAGCATGCTACATCGCAGACTCTGTGTATGCTAGCAGTTTCCATCCTTTTAGATTAAATGCTTATTTCATCTTTCCTTTAAATCACCTTGGTGTTCTAGTGGATCTGCCATCAGACGGAAAAAAAATATTAACTTTAACCTGCTTCTTGGTAAATCTCCTCTTCCAATTACGACAACCTAACGTAGTCTTAACGTTGCACTTGAGCCATGTTTCCACAGATCGCTACATGCATTATCTTAAAATCTATTTCCGTATCTCTTACCTATATTCCAGGTCCTTCCAGGTTCTCTCTATTAGAGATTCTCTAGCCTGCGGCTGTTTTTTGTTCCTGACCTCCGTGTGCGCTCGTTACAGAATATTCCGGCGTGACAAAGATTCGGCCGCTGAAAAATGTTTTAATGGGACGTACCCCGGTACATTTCCGCCCACGTCAGATAACGAGCAACCAGATTGAGAGCCATTGATTGCATCCAAACAGCCCTATGACACTAGCGTATCTGACCTGGAGGTTGATTTCTGGGATGTCTTATAAGATTTTCACGCTTAACAACCTTTACTCCCAGGCGAGTATATAAGGTGATCGAGTAGGCAACACTTACAAATCTTAAATACTCAAGACACAAGACAGATTGCACCAGTTAGAGCCGATCTAACTGGTGGGGTAGTATGCTTCCCTCCTCCCACTGAACTCCAAAACAAAACTTTATCTAACATTTAACAACATTCCAACGTAAACTTTAACAAATTTAAATTTAAATTAAGGTATAAAGATGATTACAAATTATTCAAGGGGCTTCGTAAATTTGTGGTTATCTTCGTAAATTGACGACTACGAGTGTGTTTGCTCTTCAAAACAGAACTCGAAGATACGGTTTTATGAAATTGAGAAGAATGTTTACTTTATTTGAGGTAAATTCTTCGTTTAAAGTCAGTAAATTTAATTTAATTTCAATGAGTGCACACAGAGGTTCGTGTAACAATCTCACCCACCTTTATGGTTCAAATGATTTGAGCAAAAATATGGTGTGCAACTGAAATAAAATTCACATCGCGAGTTTTATAGACTTCCATTTATGGCCTCAATCACAATAAATGTCTCAAACGGTGTTGTACCAAGACAATAAGTTTCTCACCGGTCGTCTACGATTTCAAGAGTCATCTACCGGCTCAAAGTTACTCAGCAAGATGGCGGGAAGAAGCTGGTCGGTGTGACCAAACACTCGGTGAGACATGTCTCAGCAGGAAAGAATGTGCTGACGATAGGCTCACCCGAGGGGCTCGCATGCCCGTGCTCTGATCGGCTAGCACCAACTCGCGGAGCGAGTTGAGGATGCAGAGGCGTTTGCGCGTGCGGCGGCCAGGAGGTCACACTCGCTTCAAGAGTCCAAGGGGATGAGCAGCGAAGCTGCCAGCTTGCTGGGCGAGTACCCCAGGAGCAGCGAACTTAAAGATAGTAATGAAGCAGGGAAGTAGTCCCGTCGACCAGCCAGACTATACCACAAACTGAGCTAATTTTACGTAAAAAAAAACATACGTTTATTGTCTATTTCAAGATCACGGTTCATAGAATATGGTAAATAACATTCCCAAAATTAACTGCCAAATTAAGAACGCCAGACTTGGCGCAATTCAATGCACACATTCGAAAGCTTACCTCGATAACTGATGTCAAAAAAACTTATGATTCACTCGTAAAGAAGATATTTTCAAATGTATTTCTCAATCACTGCTTTACTTTCCTTTTATTTGTAGCCTCATCTGAACATATTCACAGAATCTTAGCTTTCTTCCTTTATAAATTATAAAATAAATCACAGCGTCTCTCAGTATCACATTGATTGAATCCAGATTGGAATGAACCTTATATTTTCACGTATTGATTTCTTTAAAATTTCAGGTTACAGTGTCAACTCCAAGACGTCATAAATACATTACATTTTATAAATGGATACATTCAGAAATCTTTAAAGTACCGACTAAATGGGCATAAAAATATAAAAGCATAATTACTTACATACTTAAATTAACGCAATATTAAAATTAAAATTCAAACAAACGTTCCTTCCTGTATTTCCACACTCTAAACCAAATTTAAAAAAAAAATGTAATTTTATCTATTGTGTACCATTTCATTTAAAACTGGTACTTAAATATATGTACGTTTTGAATTAAAATTATAAATTTAACATTTAAGACATATTTTTGCACGTCTCTGTTTGGTTTATACCGAACAGTGACAAAAGTAAACAGATTGCCTAAGAAAATGTTTTTGGCATAATGATTATTGTATAGATATAATAACCAAAAAATAGGAATCAATACGAACTGTACACACAAAACGTACAATAGCATATTATTTAACCACCTAACTGTAATCTACCAACAGTACCTTTTTTTAATACATATATATATCACGGCCTCATTTCTTAGTATATAGAATTGTGTAAAAATTTTAAATTTGAAGAGAATATATTTTTGGACACGTTTCAAAAAATTATTTGTAGTATTAAATGAAAGTAAGATAAGTAAATAAACGTATTATGTGCGAGTGTTATGTCATGCAGTCGGCGCTTTACGACAGACGAATTCCAATCCGTGCTCACATTTAGTGGTGAAGCGTCATGACGATGATTCGTCGTCCCTAAAACGGCCGAAAAAGGTAACTGTGCTTGCCCTGCAGAAATTGCACAATATATTAATTATGGCCCACTTATCGAGAAAAAATATGAAAAAGTTGTTCCTGCTTTTCAAAAATAAAAATGCATTGTATAGTAAGGGTATTGTGAAACCCACTTGAAAAAAAATCTATTGATTTTGTTGATAACGAGCTAACAGTAATGTTAACAGAAAAAATAATTCTTCAATAAATATTTCTTTCTTGTAAAGTAAATGACATATTAATCCTCGTATAGTGGAAAATAACAACAAACACATGAAGCATAGTTGGCAAAAATTATATAGATGCAATACAGTAGTCACAGTAGACTAATGTGGCAGTTTTATCATTGTGACTTTTTACACACTATTCTGACAGTTACTAAACTAACTAGTGCCAGCCAATCATAGCTTCCGTTTCTGAATTATTTTGAACTGAACGGTAGTTTCTCATTTATTTATTAACCCACTGAAGATGCAAATACAATTTAAGTGTTTCGTGTTTATGTAATTTTAAAAGATTAGCAGTTTTTACTACGAAACTGTTTAATTTGGTCCTTGTGTGCTGTAGTTTGTTGTGTTCTGTGATATAACAATGGCATCGCTCATTTGAAACATTTTCAGTTGATATTAAACGTGTTAGGATAGTTAAGATAGAGGAGCCCTTTCAGCCTAACCGGTATTGTGTATTGTCAGTTAATTCAGCTGTAGTCTAATATGAGTGTAGCAATTTAAGTCCGAGGCACCCAGTTTTTAATCAGGGCTGAAATGTGAGCTGTAGTGTTAAGTCATTAGTCAATAAAGTCCAGTACTTTGGCCTGCAGCTTTCTTGGTGCTGGATCTGCGATCCTTAAGCTATTGTGACAGCTAAGTGTGTACGTACTGACGCTTAAGTCTTTACAAAAATTTCGCTATACCAAACAACTAAGAAGGTAAGTTATCTTGTAAAATAAGTGTGTGGCAGTATTATAAAGAATAACTTGTAAGGTTAGACAGTAATTTATTATTTTAATTATTATTTATAATTTCATATCAATGAGTAATCTTGAAACTAGTGGTCTGAGACAACTACCTCACGAACTATTTGTTGATTTCAGCCACGAGCAAACATTTATCATTCAATCATATCATATTTTAAATGAATTTCTAGGAGAACTCATGTATATTTTACGTGCTCATTGTAAACTCCCATTTTGGTTTTATACAAATTACTTTAAGAGATTCTAGATATCTTATTGTAACTGTTATCATTTACACAAGAGAAAGAAATAAATTTGTTATATAATTCTTAATTATTTTATTGATATTTGTTATTTTCCTGTTCCTTATATCACGTTTTGTATATGTTGTTTAGCGGTTGATTAGCAAATTGTCACTTTGTGTTTGGTTGAATTAAATTAGAAATTTTTTTTCTAAAAGGTATAAACAGCATTTCATTATTCTGTTTGAAGCCATCCGTATCATACTCAACAATATTTTTAATTATTATGTTAGTGTCACCACCTTGTACCATTGCGAGTGTGGTCACAGTAACAACAACATAAGTATTCAGGGAAAATATTAACTTTTGCAATGACGACAAATAATATTAGTGGTGCAAAGTATTATTGTTATGAATGTATAAGCAATATTTTCAAGAATCTTTGAATAATATTTTTTATTTTAAACATCAAAAATATATAATTATTTATTCAATTCATGCCGTTATTTTAGTCTTAAGAATTCTATTTTTTAAACTAAATAGCAACAGATCAAGTATAAATGCTACAGTAAGGTATTACCTTCAACCATCTTTTAGAAAAAAAAACTGCACAAAATTAAATATAAAAAATTGCTTGACAAATTGACAAAATACTTTCTTTTTTTCATTCAGAGCTCTTCTTTTTCCTGTGGTGCCTAACTGGTTGTGAAAGTACGTCCTAAGAATCTCGAGACCGTTTTATTATGGCCTTCTTTGCTCCCCAGAAACTCCGCAGAGTCATTTCAATTATGGGGCGCGCGAATTTCTCGCGGATATTTATTGCGAGGCTGCCTCGTGGAGAAATAACGCGACGTCGCATTAGGAACCAAGAGAGGAAAAATTAAGTTGGTGGAAAATCGGTTAAATTTGTGCAGAAGAAAAGACAAAAAAAAACTCTCTTTTAGACAGTTAAGGTGATATTGCTAGGGATACAGCATCAAAAAGTAAAATACTGCATATGCTTGTTAAAGCCACAATGGAATCAACAGTATTTAAAAAAAAATACTTTCATCATACAATTAATTTGTTACAACCATGTGTTATTTTTTTACGAAAATATCTTGGCAAAACACGTGTTTTATACATTCCAAAGTCACTAGTAAATGAATGAACTATATTTATGTTTAACTTCGTTCAAAATTTACTTCGCTATATTGGCAAAAAAAATACCACTTGTCAATGTAGTATTATTTTTTAATAATTGATTGTTTTTGGCTAGCTTTTAGGGAAAGTCATTTTATCAAGCCATAAAATTGTACTTTCAAAGTGGGAAATCACAGACACACACAAACATATATAATTATACATAATTAATTTGTTATTAAGTCTGCATGGCTTTCCTTATTAGGGTAAATTATGTATCACATAAAAAATCGGAAGCAAATATATAAGGTGTAGGAGATCTTAAGATGAGAGGATTTATTTGGCAAAGAGTCTGTGAAGGCCGTTGGCGTGTGTGTGTGCAATTGTCGACGTAGCACCCGGGTCAATGTCCTTCCCCACCCCTGCCCCCTCCCTAAACCCTCCTCCAACACCATAGAGAAAGCCTCCTTGCGATGCATTGTGTCTCGTCTCTCGCGCGAGCGTCGAACTGACAAGATGTGGTCTCAGTGCCGCGGTACAGTTCAGTTGACAGTGTGTGGTTAGCGAGCTCCAGGGATGGTGGTTTTTGGGCTGATTTAAAACCAGTAATGCGTAATTAAATATTATGCTTAAAATGATCCTCCGATAGTTTCAGAATTATCTGTTTAACTTTGTAAAAAAATTTAATTGAATTAATTTTAAATTCATCATATTGCGTTTTCTTGTATTATAATATGCTACTTTATTGCGCGTGGACAAATTTTAAATAGAGTATTTGTTAAACATCTCCATAAAAAAGATGGCATTTGTATTTTAGTTACAATTTATATTATTATTTATATGAAAATAAGATTGCTTGTTCAGTGAATATCCCAATAAAAAACTAGAGCTTGGAATTTAAAACCTAGTTATAGAACAAAATGAGAGTATCAAGAAAGAAAGAACAAATACTGATAAGGTGAATTTAATGTACTGAGCAGAAACGTAGGAGTTGTAAATAATATACTGAAGAACGTACACTGGTATACAGTTTATACAGACACTGTTTGTAATTGGCTATTGAGAGGGATCATAAACAGCTATGAATGTAAGTGTGTGAATAAAATAATCTTGTTTTTACTATTTTAATCGATCTGAGTTATAAACCTCACTTTTAAAAAGAGGTGTGTTCTCAGTCTAAGGAATACAAGTAAACGCATCTGCAGAACAGTTGTATTCAAAACAGCTTTTTTTGACAGGAATTTCTGACGAGAATATGAATGTCTTGAACCTAGGGTTGGGTGTCACTTCAGCTGAGGATTCGACACCGCTTAAAACTCGTAAACTATGAAAGCTACCGAGTTGAAACAAATATATATTAGTAAAGCTGACTTTGCTCGTGGTAGTTATGTACGACTCGCAAGGCTAACATTTGCAGTGATGACGTAATGAGCGTTGGTGGGGAGCGTCAAACTGAAGTCAGTGAGAGCTGTAACTGCGAGAGTAAAACTGATTTGTGTGATTTAAACTTTACGCTGCTCGTGTGTGAGCATTGAAACTTTATAGTTTGAGTGGAATAATTTATAAAATTACTAACATGGGTTTTGGAGCCTTTAATCCCAAAATGTCTAAGCAAAAACTGGTTATGTTGAAGAAAAGAAAGAACAAGCGAAATCTCCCGAGCAGAAGCAATTAAAAATGTAGAGAAGTGTCGTAGGTAGCCTATCAAAAGCAGCAAAAAGTAGCTGAGAGAAATGAACCAGTGGGGCAGAACGAGGCGCGAAATTTGTGCTCGAAAGAGCCTCAGCCATATACCTCGCGAGAAGCGACGGGGAAGGCAGAAAATTGTTTGATCAAGTAAGAAGAATTTATCGCATTTATGCCAAAAAATTAAGCAGTATCAATTTTGGTTGGTTATTATTTATTTCTTACACAACATTCCCGTTCAACGAGATGGAAATTCATAAAAAAACACTGGAGGTTTTTTATCCAAAATACAGACCACCCAGAATTTTTTAAACTTTATTTCAAGTCAGACTTGTTCATGAGTTCTTTATTTGTATTCATTAACCAAAGTACTAGATGTACTTGCATTGAGACTTGCGCCTAAGTAATAACTTTAATAAAGTCTAAATCATGTCTATGAATTCAGATGTAACGCCTAATAATTCATCTGACCAAAAATAATTTAATTTATTTATAACACAAAAATTTCAATTGAAACACTTATAAATGATTGCAAAAATATTGTAGTTTTGCGTATTTTTCGAGTGTTGGGTACAATATTCAAAATTAATATGTTTTGTGGATTTAAATGAGTACTAAAAAATTCCTTTATAAAATAAATATTTAATTATTTGGAATAATATACTGGATTTACGATGCGTGTCCAGAAAGTAACCATTTGGTTATCAAAAATATCAACTCATGAGAAATAGGTTTCATTGAAAGATTTAGTTTACTACATTTCTACATCATATTTTCACATAGTTGCCATTCAGTTCCAAGCACTTTTCGCAACGCTTTATCAGTTTATTTAACCCCATATGCATATATATTCACCGCCTGGAACTTTAACCAATTGAAAATCGTAATTTTGTACATTTTTTTTAATTGTTGATTAACGTTTCATTAAATAAAACAAAATGAAACCCTTTTGGTTCCAAAAAGGGTATCCACCATCTTTAGACTTGAGTACGGATATTGCTTAAACTTTTTCCGGTGATGTTTTCTAAGAGCCTGTATTTTGGGCTACATGCATTGCGTATTCGAGGTCCATGATGCCTATGGCCCAGGCGTCCGCTGTTCTGGTAGTTTCGGGTCGACCCTTATTACGCGACTCATCAAAGGAGCGCCAGACAATTCTAGAAGAGTTGCTGGGGTTTATTGAAGCGGCGATGCCAGCCCCCGATCCAGTGTCTTGGAGAGTTAAAAAATTAGTTGTCTGTAAATTCGGTTTATGAACGATAGTTTAACGTGACAATGTCATAACAAAACATTGATGAAATGATTGCATACTTTTATAAATAAAACTGAATCATTTTTATTTTAATAATAAAAGAATAAATACTTGAAATTATACTTGTAATCAGATTTTTAAAATGCAAGAATAATTTAACCTTTATTGCCGAAATTGTTGTTGTTATAAGCAATGAAAACCACATTAACTTTTCATTTAAAATAAATATGAACACGTTTTCATATAAATAAACTCATATCAAATATCTAACATACCCTATTATTTCTGCACTCGCAGACAGATGCTACTTTTTTTTAATAATAAAATAATAAATACTTGAAATTATACTTGTAATCAGATTCATTTTCTTACGTACATTTGACGTAGAAATTATTTCATATTACACATTTATAAACAAGGTTTTAAGTTTTCACTTCTGTCAGTGCGGCACAAGCGTACAATGAGCGTACCGGGACACAGCGTAACGGAAAAATGTGTGTAATGGGACACTTTTTTTGGGCGTGCAGCCACCGTTCATCGATTTATTATACGTTGTCACGTCAAAAGGAGAGGGCGATTAACTCACTTGGCGAGAGATAACCGAACGACAAGCAAAGAGCTTCGCGTGCGCAGACTAGTGCATCGAGGACTGTGTCGGGCGCGGACGAGTGAGCAGTGCGAGGCATTGTGTTGGGACAGCGGTGCAAGGCAAAGGACGAGCAGACTGTCAAGTCGAGCTGCAGAGGGGAGAGTGAACTGTGAAAGAAACGAAGAATTTTATTTTGTTTATGAACGATTATTTTAAGTGTTATAATTGGATTAACAATGTAAATACAAATAAGACATAAAGTAGTAAATAATTGAGCTATCCTTTCCGAACCTTTAACAATATAAATAAACATAAACTTATAGATTTAAATACTCGCTCCAAATGTGCTCACTATTGCGACCCGTGTTAAAATATGTTTTGAAGTTGCTTGGCTTCTGGGTTGTAGCCGCGTCCAAGGCGAATACAAAACAAATACGGTTTTTGATAAGACTCTATCCGTGCTGAAAAAAAAAGGAAACCATTATTTACAAGCTGATGTGAGTACTTTGAAATTTTTTATTTTTGTTTTTTACAATTTAATTTATTTTCCCCATATACACTGATCGTTATTTCAGGAATCTTGTGTTGGCTTTTTCCATGTGCTCCTGATTATTCCTGTCAATATTTCGTTTGTTTTCTCAATGTGCTCCTGGTTATTTACGGTGAGAATTCTGCTGATATTCTCCTAGTGTTTCTGGTTGTTCCTGAGAAAAATAACCCTGCATTTTTTTTTTTTGGAATAGACAAGAAAATGTATTCTGGATTTCTTTTAGTTTGTAAATTTCTGATACCAAAATCATCATTAAAATATTTATTATTAGGTGGAATTTAGACAAAGAATATTTATTTCTCAGTCTATTGATATGCCTTGAGAGAGCTGAGAAACACTATCATGTAAGACGATTATCCTTCGTTTTAATGTCAAACGAAGCCCTCCTTCTCTTGCGACTTTGAGTGAGCATCTTGAATCCAAAATGAATAATAAATCATATTTACCGTCATGAAATATGTGACCAAATTTGTTGTTGAAAAGCGAACAACTTGCAACAAATTCTTTTGCATGTGATAAATTAACTCACACAACTCAATGGAGACAAAGACAGTAAGATCCATGTAGTCTCGGAGCCTCATATACTCGTAGCCTAGTAGCCTTGTAGTCTCGTAGTAAGTTGAAGCCTTGTAGACTTGTAGCCATGCAGTTTCGTCATCTTTTAGTCATGTAATCTCGTAGTCTAGTAGTATCGTAGCTAGTTGGAGCCTCGTAGTCTAGTAGTTTCGTAGTCTATTAGCCTCGAAGCCTTGTAGCTTCGTAGGCCTGTAGCCTCGTACGCTCGCTGACTTGGAGGCTTGTAGTCTTGCAGCTTCGTAGCCAAGTCGCCTAGTAACCAAATGTCGCTGAAGCAGTTAGGCCTAAGCCAGCAGGAGCCAAAGACAATTTGTAGCAAAGATGGCATTGGTAGCCCATTAATGGCTGGAGGATTAGAAATATCAGCAGTTGTTTTGTAGGAATTTCCCCCATTTTTTAATAAAAAAGATTTTTTTTAAAATAAAATTTTTGCATTTACCAAGGATATAACTGAGGACAAAAATCAATAGAATCAATAATTATTTTAATAAACAATTTATTTTGATGTTTTTTTTTTTTTTTTTTTTTTTTTTTTTACGAATTTTTAGCTACATAACTACAAATTTGTCAAAAATTGAGGATTCCAAGATGACGTTTGTGGAGTCATCTAAAATGGCCACCGAAATCCTGATCAAAGTCAACGATAGGCAAACACACCCGAATTTGATCGAATCCTTACGTTCGGCAAGCAGCCACAAGAGTCCACCACAAAATCATAGTCCCATAAGAATAACATTGGCCCAGACTCGGCCATTTTATACATCGTTTTATGTCGGATAATACTAGTTAATACCTTTTTAAAATTTTTATTTTCAATGCTGTTTTTTACAGCGTTATAACTGCTGACATTACATTATAAATTCAAGGGTTTTACTTTGAAAATAAGTTTTTAAGTTTCAAAATGAAAATACATTTTTTCCTTCTAGGGAGGGGGATTGGTGAGTAAGTAACAAAATTCAATCATATAATTAGACATGTGTCCGTTTAAATTTGGCTCATTAATTTAAGCTGTAACTTATAATGTTTTTATAACTTGACATTACCTTGTTTGTTAGGAAACATACAGTATCTGAAAATTTACGGAAGCGAAGCTGCAGTCTCAAAAAAAATATTTTTTAAGAACATGGTTTTTCTTCAATATACACTAACATTTTTCCATTAGCATTAATTAACATGCATACGGCAGTACCAGGAAAAAATATATGGAAACTACATGGTTACTTTTATCAAAAAACAATTTTTATTCCAAACATGAATATGGCCACCAGTGACATATTAATTTGCCTCCGGTACTTTTATTATGTAAGTAAAAAAATAACAACTTTGAATGCTTCTGCCCTCAAGTATAATTCTTTTGTTACCGTAGGATATAAATTTTTTTTAGATGTCTGGCCAGGAACATTACTTTTTTGTTAATTAGAAACGTAATGGACAAAAACCCCTGTGATGCCCGAGTTTACAACATTAAATATGTACGGGTGCACACAGGACTGTTTTAATGTCAAACTTTTTTATTTTTGTTCATTATATTATTTCGAATATGAAACGTTGTTCAATAACTGATATTCTAATATTACACTATAAGTAAATTGTCCAGTTTTGTATGTATATATTTCATTAAAACATCTCATATACTTCTAAAAATGAAAAATATTTACATTTTTATACGTATACAAATTATTTTAATAATAAACTGAGTTAAACCGTACTATACCGAAAATCTTTGGCTGCAGGTAGGAAATATAAACAAGACTTATAATCTAAAGCACTGCCAAAAACTGGTACGCGCCAATGAATTTGTAGCTCTTGGAACTTGGCTTGTTTAAATACAAAATTATGTTTAAAAATGAAACACTTAGCATCTTGATAATGTTTCTTATAATATGGTTTTATGATGTATTTAACCGTGGGCAACCCCGGGTTCTACAGAAAGTTATATATATAAAATTTACTATCTATAACATCATTTAACCAAAGGTAACTAGAACAAACCATTTTACGTTTTTGAGATGCAATATAATTAAAGTTCCAATGCTTGGGAATTCCCTAGCTGCACGCAGACAAAAAATGCAGGTAAGTAGTTGGAAATAGGGGGTTCAAGAACAGGCGGAGGATCGAGGATCCGGCGGCCATCTTGGATGACGTCATCTAATCCGTATGCTAATCTATGCTAATCCGTATGCTAATCTATGCTAATCTATGCTAATCCATGCCAATCTATGCTAATCCATGCCAATCTATGCCAATCAGTATGCCAATCTATGCCAATTCGTATGCCAATCTATGCCAATTCTCAGCCAATCTATGCCAATTCGTATGCCAATCTATGCTAATCCATATGTTAATCCATGCTAATCCATATGTTAATCCATGCTAATCCATATGTTAATCCATGCTAATCCATGCTAATCCATCCGCCATTTTATATTTCTAGAAATTTCCACCAACTTCGAATCGTGACGTCACCGTTGCACTTTTCGTCACGGCCGCCATCTTGGATTAGAATTTTTTTTTTCGAACTTTTGAAATTCGATGTAATCATCAACCGCCATCTTGTTTCGTCTGCTGGTGGCCGCCATCTTGTTTTCGTCTGCTGGTGGCCGCCATCTTGTTTTCGTCTGCTGGAGGCAGCCATCTTGTGACGTCATATAGTTCTGTTGGTCGCCACCAGATAGCAGCAGGGATTATTTTATTTTAACTAAAATATTTTCAGTGCCGAGGCTGGGATTCGATCCATGGGACGTGAAAACGTCCAGGATGTCGTGGTTACGAGGCGGACACCTTGACCACTAGACCACGAGACCAATTGGGATATGGTGGAATAAAAATCTATATATGCTACGTACTGACGGCAAGTTTATGATAAATGGGGGAGGAGGGTGTTTTTGCCTTCCTTAATGCATACCTAAGGCCCCACATTTTAAATTAAAATTATTATACAGCCGCCATCTTTAATTCCAGCACAGACTACCAGATGGCGCTAAATTCAAAAATTAGTTACCAGAGGCGCCGCCATCTTGGTTCTCAAGTTGGCTGGTAGATGTCGCTAGTATCGCGCACCAAATTCAAAAATTAGTTGCCAGAGGCGCCGCCATCTTGGTTCTCAAGTTGGCTGGTAGATGTCGCTAGTATCGCGCGCCAAATTCAAAAATTAGTTGCCAGAGACGCCGCCATCTTGGTTCTCAAGTTGGCTGGTAGATGTCGCTAGTATCGCGCGCCAAATTCAAAAATTAGTTGCCAGAGGCGCCACCATCTTGGTTCTCAAGTTGGCTGGTAGATGGCGCCACCGTCGCCATATTTTAGTTCATACAATCGATACCAGATGACGCCACCATCGCCATCTTTAGTTCCTAGTGTTGCTACCAGAGTGTGCCACCGTCGCCATCTTTAATTCTTAAAGTTACCGCCGGAGCGCGCCACCATCGCCATCTTAAATTCATAAAGTCGCTACCGGATGGCACCACTGTCGGCCATCTTTAATTCAAGGTATTGTCGCCGGATGGTGCCAAGTTTGAATTTAAAAACCTACAAGTGTTATGCAATGTGTAACCAGTCGAGATAAGTTTGGAACCTGTAACCATATTATTATTATTATTTATTAATGTATGTTTATTAAATATGATAGAGTATTTATAAAATATTGGTGTTGTGTAGAGTCTCTCTCTCTTCTCGTAGTGGCGGAAGACATCTCGAAGGTAGTGTTAGAATTTATGTATTAAAGCAATCATTCTAGCTGAGGAGACTAATAACTTATAGTTACAATTCAATAATAGCAGCAATTAAATGTTTTGAAATTAAAGCAAACAACGTAAATGTTAAACACATATTTATTTAAATCTTATTACAAACAGCAAGGGGTAAGAACAATCGATGATTTACAAGAAGTAAATAACGAGTAATAAAATCACATAATATTCACACACTACACATCATAGTGACAAAGGCAACATTAACTCGAGACCCAATTATACATAGTAGTATGGGTGGTCGAATAGCCAGAATTTAAGTAGCTGAACATTACAATGAGCGCAATGGAATTTGCCATACAGTTTTATACATTTATCCAGGCGGTTTCCATAAGTCTTTAAAAGTTTGTTGAAGCTAGGACAGTTCCATACATTTTTATACATTTATCCAGGCGGTTTCCATAAGTCTTTTAAAAGTTTGTTCAAGCTAGGACAGTTTCTTTCATTATGTAAATCAACAATGTTGGCACTGCACAGTTCACTCAAGATAAATTTTTGTTTGTCTCCTAGAACGTACACTAAATATCCTTCTTCAGGGTTGATGATGTCACATAACACTGATGAGATTTGGTCAAAGCTCACTTCACCTTCGTTCCACGAGAGTCCATACACTTCATAAGTCAGTTTACGATTCTCGCTTTGCGACAGCCTGTCTAGTTCGGACCAGTCACATGGCGGTTTGAATATGTATTCGTAGGTCCTTAATACATCACCGTCCACGATGAACATTGGTGCAAGTTGCTTAACCACATACCCCTTTTGTGATGTGAGGCACTGAATGTTGCAGAGAAATAATGTCATTTTTGCCAGTACTCACGATAACTGATGTGTGAAGCTGTGCTAGCTCTGCCAGGCTGATGCTAGTTCTACAGGTATGACTGCAAGGCTGCAGTGCTGATGTCTCTAGGATGCTGAATGTCAGACTGGTTGTAACAACCTTTGGTGTCGTAGTACACACAAATTTACAATTCGTCTTCATCACTATCCCCCAAGCCACTATCCGTTCCTTCATCCACATCTTCGTTCGCCTCTTGCGCTTCCTTTGCGGCCTCGATGCAGGTCATAACAGCCTGATATAAATAGGTAATAAATTCCTCTTCCTCAGGGAACTCAGCGAGAATGTTGAGGGTGGAGGATGTAAGGTGGTAATGTATATCATTAAAGTCCATACCTATGTAGTGACGTACTACCTCCATTACAAATTCCCGAACATCGTCCATCGTAACACTGTTTAAATTACAATCGCAAACACTCTCCGCGTAAACACTGGTGGAAGCCATGATGATGAGAGCGTGGTTAGAAGCAGACTACCACGTTAGCGGAGCGATGCTGTGAGGCCCCAGAACTCGCTCGAAATAACCTGCACAACACATTCCAAAAACATGACGTAGCCTATGGTTGACGGCACAAACACCCTGAGTGGCTCTGCGTGTTTCCTCCTGCCCGAACACGCGCTGCTGTGAAAGCCTCTTCCCAAGCACAGACGTCACCCCCGCAGCAGACAAAACAGGCGTATGCTACAGGAGCTAGAACAATTGAATAGCCAAATATATATTTAGACTACCCAACTTCATAAATGACATGAGATAATTCCTGTGCGATAATCATACTTTAAATGTTGTAATGTATGTATAAACAATAATCATGACTAAGTACTTGAAAAAAAAATGTAAGTGAGGTGTTATTCACCTTTAGCGCTTCTCGATTTCTGTATCTGCTACCCACGAATTAAATTGAGACGGGAAACCCCACCATTTCACAAAAGACCGACCATTTCTTCGTTTGAGAACTTTCTCCACCAAATATGTGTCCGGATACATCGTAGACTGGATCTCTTCAGCATAGAAGCCACCACGAATAGGCTTGTGGTCCAAGTCTTCGAGGTAGTAGGTCCTGGGTTCCGATTCACGAACGTGTGTCACACGGAAAAGTTCAGAACTCCAATTCGCCGTGAAACCTTTCTCAAAGACACCTTTCTGCTTGGAGATTCTCACAATGTCACCAACATTAGCTTTATGCTTGCGTGTATCTTTCTTCTTCGTGTTGGTGAATACAGCCCCAAGTAGACGATCATCCTTTACATCTTTAGGCTTCATTTTCGTGGTAGAATGCACTGTGGAATTATATTCACTTATAAGTTTCGACAAAAGATCCAACCAAAAACAACTCAAAGTCTTTTACAAACATAATATTTATTACTCAATTTCTATCCTACTACAGAATCACTTGCGAAAGCCAGCAATCTTATAAACATTTAGCCCTGCATAGACGTGCAACAACTACTTCTTAGCTCCAAATGGCTCCAAATGCTCCAAACAGCCTTCAAATGCTCCAACAGCTCCAAAAAAAGGCTCCAAATGCTTGACAGCTCCAAATGGCTCCAAATGCTCCAAACGGCTCCAAATGCTCCAAATGCCTCCAAATGGCTCCAAATGCTGCAAATGCTTCAAAAGACTCCAAATGCTCCAACAGCTCCAAAAAAAGACTCCAAATGCTTAACACAGCTCCAAATGGCTCCAACAGCTCCAAAAGGCTCCAAATGCTTCAAAAGGCTCCAATTGTTCCAAGAGCTCTATCTTCAATTGGTTCCAACTGATTCCAATTACTTTTCTTATCGAACTTGGCATGATTACTAACATGTCTTTATTAGTATACATTTTGACTGGCAGTGGTAACGTATTTTGCACCTTTAAGTTATAAGTTTTATTTAGAAATCAGATTTCGATAAATGGTAGATACCATTTGGAAAGAAAATATATTAATTTATCTTCAAGTTTATACACATACATTTAATTTAAGACATTATTGTATGTAGCCAGCTTCCCTCAGTTCTTTGAGTATGAAGGATATTTCTTTAATGTTCGAATAGTTTCCTGCACAAAGCGATCCATGTAGTAGTCGTAGCCTGTCAACCAATATGTTAGGATCTCCCAATGAGGTATAATCAAACTCTTCTGCTGCGTTCATCATCCTTGCATGTTTATAATAAATATTATCTCTGGTGTCTATCGTTTTAACACCAACCTCAAGGTCACTTTCATCATCGTGCCAGAGATTATCACAAGCTTGATCAGGATAATTTATTTTATTACGACGTTTCCATCGTTTTGGTCTCAAACCACCATCACAGTCTTCACTCTTGCATGCTTTTGGTGCTTCAGCACAATACTCAATCATGTCAGCCTTAGATGTGTCAGCACAGTCTTCGTTCACGCCAGCTTCTGATGTGTCACCACAGTCTTCAATCATGTCAGCACCACAAACTTGATCAGGATAATTTATTTTATTACGTCGTTTCCATCGTTTTGGTCTCAGACCGCCATCACAGTCTTCGATCTTACCTGCTTTAGGTGCTTCAGTACAGTACTCAATCATGTCAGCCTCAGATGTGTCACCACATTCTTCAATCATGCACGCTTCAGATGATTCATCAAAGTCTTCGACCTTGTAAGCTTCAGATGGTTCTCCATCTTTCTCATTTTCATGGAGACGACTAGATATTGGAGTAAATATATTTTCATTTCTAATGTGGTTACAACTACCTTCGTTTGTTTTAAATTTTAAATTATTATCTTCATCTAGATCAGTAATTTTAGCATTAGCTTTTTCGCCTTCGTTCCTCTTCCGCGATGTTGTAGCCCAGTCTTCGTTATCTTTATTCATCTTAATTGTACAGGTCTTGTAATGTCTATCCAAGTAATATCTTCTACCAAAGGATTTCTGACACTGACTGCAATGAAACGGTTTTTGACAAGGACCCAAATTACTCTCGCTTCTCTCATGTCGTTTAGCATTCTTTCTCAAGGTAAACACCTTGCTACAGTATCTACAGTGATGACGTTTCGATACAGCGTCAGATCCTAAATCGGAATTCATATTAGTTACCGAGACTAATGCCAGATGCAAACTAAGAGTTTTAAATTAGATATATTACTTAAATAGAATTTTTTTAATTATTTCATCAGCGAGAATTAATTTATCTCATTGAAAGGTACTTGTTGCAAGTAGTTCTGCTTTTCAACAACAGATGTCGACACGTATTGCTTGCAGGTAAATATTATTTCTTTCTTTCATGCGGGATGCAGGATTCTCACTAACGATCGCAATAGAGGGATGGCATCGCTATACTCCAAGGAGAAGGTAGTTTGTTCTTCCAGTTAGTGTTTCTCAGGGTATATATTATTATTTGACTGAATAATGATTTTTTTTTAAATTCCACCTAATAAAAATAAAATAGAAGCACTCAGAGAAAACCATCAGGGATGATGTCGTTTATAAACATCATAAATTACCAATTTTTTTTAAAAAAAGTCCAAATTTAATCCTACTTAAGCAAAGAGTTCACAAGCCCGCTTGTGCTAGAACTCTCGTGTTGCTTAAGCAAAGAGTTCACAAGCCCGCATGTGCTAGAACTCTCGTGTTGCTTAAGCAAAGAGTTCACAAGCCCGCTTGTGCTAGAACTCTCATGTTGCTTAAGCAAAGAGTTCACAAGCCCGCTTGTGCTAGAACTCTCATGTTGCTTAAGCAAAGAGTTCACAAGCCCGCTTGTGCTAGAACTCTCGTGTTGCTTAAGCAAAGAGTTCACAAGCCCGCTTGTGCTAGAACTCTCATGTTGCTTAAGCAAAGAGTTACCAAGCGGGCTTGTGCTAGAACTCTCATGTTGCTTAAGTAGGATTAAATTTGGACTTTTTTTAAAAAAAATTGGTAATTTATGATGTTTATAAACGACATCATCCCTGATGGTTTTCTCTGAGTGCTTCTATTTTATTTTTATTAGGTGGAATTTAAAAAAAAATCATTATTCAGTCAAATAATAATATATACCCTGAGAAACACTAACTGGAAGAACAAACTACCTTCTCCTTGGAGTATAGCGATGCCATCCCTCTATTGCGATCGTTAGTGAGAATCCTGCATCCCGCATGAAAGAAAGAAATAATATTTACCTGCAAGCAATACGTGTCGACATCTGTTGTTGAAAAGCAGAACTACTTGCAACAAGTACCTTTCAATGAGATAATTTAATTCTCGCTGATGAAATAATTAAAAAAATTCTATTTAAGTAATATATCTAATTTAAAACTCTTAGTTTGCATCTGGCATTAGTCTCGGTAACTAATATGAATTCCGATTTAGGATCTGACGCTGTATCGAAACGTCATCACTGTAGATACTGTAGCAAGGTGTTTACCTTGAGAAAGAATGCTAAACGACATGAGAGAAGCGAGAGTAATTTGGGTCCTTGTCAAAAACCGTTTCATTGCAGTCAGTGTCAGAAATCCTTTGGTAGAAGATATTACTTGGATAGACATTACAAGACCTGTACAATTAAGATGAATAAAGATAACGAAGACTGGGCTACAACATCGCGGAAGAGGAACGAAGGCGAAAAAGCTAATGCTAAAATTACTGATCTAGATGAAGATAATAATTTAAAATTTAAAACAAACGAAGGTAGTTGTAACCACATTAGAAATGAAAATATATTTACTCCAATATCTAGTCGTCTCCATGAAAATGAGAAAGATGGAGAACCATCTGAAGCTTACAAGGTCGAAGACTTTGATGAATCATCTGAAGCGTGCATGATTGAAGAATGTGGTGACACATCTGAGGCTGACATGATTGAGTACTGTACTGAAGCACCTAAAGCAGGTAAGATCGAAGACTGTGATGGCGGTCTGAGACCAAAACGATGGAAACGACGTAATAAAATAAATTATCCTGATCAAGTTTGTGGTGCTGACATGATTGAAGACTGTGGTGACACATCAGAAGCTGGCGTGAACGAAGACTGTGCTGACACATCTAAGGCTGACATGATTGAGTATTGTGCTGAAGCACCAAAAGCATGCAAGAGTGAAGACTGTGATGGTGGTTTGAGACCAAAACGATGGAAACGTCGTAATAAAATAAATTATCCTGATCAAGCTTGTGATAATCTCTGGCACGATGATGAAAGTGACCTTGAGGTTGGTGTTAAAACGATAGACACCAGAGATAATATTTATTATAAACATGCAAGGATGATGAACGCAGCAGAAGAGTTTGATTATACCTCATTGGGAGATCCTAACATATTGGTTGACAGGCTACGACTACTACATGGATCGCTTTGTGCAGGAAACTATTCGAACATTAAAGAAATATCCTTCATACTCAAAGAACTGAGGGAAGCTGGCTACATACAATAATGGCTTAAATTAAATGTATGTGTATAAACTTGAAGATAAATTAATATATTTTCTTTCCAAATGGTATCTACCATTTATCGAAATCTGATTTCTAAATAAAACTTATAACTTAAAGGTGCAAAATACGTTACCACTGCCAGTCAAAATGTATACTAATAAAGACATGTTAGTAATCATGCCAAGTTCGATAAGAAAAGTAATTGGAATCAGTTGGAACCAATTGAAGATAGAGCTCTTGGAACAATTGGAGCCTTTTGAAGCATTTGGAGCCTTTTGGAGCTGTTGGAGCCATTTGGAGCATTTGGAGCTGTCAAGCATTTGGAGCCTTTTGGAGCTGTTGGAGCCATTTGGAGCTGTGTTAAGCATTTGGAGTCTTTTTTTGGAGCTGTTGGAGCATTTGGAGTCTTTTGAAGCATTTGGAGCATTTGGAGCCATTTGGAGGCATTTGGAGCATTTGGAGCCGTTTGGAGCATTTGGAGCCATTTGGAGCTGTCAAGCATTTGGAGCCTTTTTTTGGAGCTGTTGGAGCATTTGAAGGCTGTTTGGAGCATTTGGAGCCATTTGGAGCTAAGAAGTAGTTGTTGCACGTCTATGCAGGGCTAAATGTTTATAAGATTGCTGGCTTTCGCAAGTGATTCTGTAGTAGGATAGAAATTGAGTAATAAATATTATGTTTGTAAAAGACTTTGAGTTGTTTTTGGTTGGATCTTTTGTCGAAACTTATAAGTGAATATAATTCCACAGTGCATTCTACCACGAAAATGAAGCCTAAAGATGTAAAGGATGATCGTCTACTTGGGGCTGTATTCACCAACACGAAGAAGAAAGATACACGCAAGCATAAAGCTAATGTTGGTGACATTGTGAGAATCTCCAAGCAGAAAGGTGTCTTTGAGAAAGGTTTCACGGCGAATTGGAGTTCTGAACTTTTCCGTGTGACACACGTTCGTGAATCGGAACCCAGGACCTACTATCTCGAAGACTTGGACCACAAGCCTATTCGTGGTGGCTTCTATGCTGAAGAGATCCAGTCTACGATGTATCCGGACACATATTTGGTGGAGAAAGTTCTCAAACGAAGAAATGGTCGGTCTTTTGTGAAATGGTGGGGTTTCCCGTCTCAATTTAATTCGTGGGTAGCAGATACAGAAATCGAGAAGCGCTAAAGGTGAATAACACCTCACTTACATTTTTTTTTCAAGTACTTAGTCATGATTATTGTTTATACATACATTACAACATTTAAAGTATGATTATCGCACAGGAATTATCTCATGTCATTTATGAAGTTGGGTAGTCTAAATATATATTTGGCTATTCAATTGTTCTAGCTCCTGTAGCATACGCCTGTTTTGTCTGCTGCGGGGGTGACGTCTGTGCTTGGGAAGAGGCTTTCACAGCAGCGCGTGTTCGGGCAGGAGGAAACACGCAGAGCCACTCAGGGTGTTTGTGCCGTCAACCATAGGCTACGTCATGTTTTTGGAATGTGTTGTGCAGGTTATTTCGAGCGAGTTCTGGGGCCTCACAGCATCGCTCCGCTAACGTGGTAGTCTGCTTCTAACCACGCTCTCATCATCATGGCTTCCACCAGTGTTTACGCGGAGAGTGTTTGCGATTGTAATTTAAACAGTGTTACGATGGACGATGTTCGGGAATTTGTAATGGAGGTAGTACGTCACTACATAGGTATGGACTTTAATGATATACATTACCACCTTACATCCTCCACCCTCAACATTCTCGCTGAGTTCCCTGAGGAAGAGGAATTTATTACCTATTTATATCAGGCTGTTATGACCTGCATCGAGGCCGCAAAGGAAGCGCAAGAGGCGAACGAAGATGTGGATGAAGGAACGGATAGTGGCTTGGGGGATAGTGATGAAGACGAATTGTAAATTTGTGTGTACTACGACACCAAAGGTTGTTACAACCAGTCTGACATTCAGCATCCTAGAGACATCAGCACTGCAGCCTTGCAGTCATACCTGTAGAACTAGCATCAGCCTGGCAGAGCTAGCACAGCTTCACACATCAGTTATCGTGAGTACTGGCAAAAATGACATTATTTCTCTGCAACATTCAGTGCCTCACATCACAAAAGGGGTATGTGGTTAAGCAACTTGCACCAATGTTCATCGTGGACGGTGATGTATTAAGGACCTACGAATACATATTCAAACCGCCATGTGACTGGTCCGAACTAGACAGGCTGTCGCAAAGCGAGAATCGTAAACTGACTTATGAAGTGTATGGACTCTCGTGGAACGAAGGTGAAGTGAGCTTTGACCAAATCTCATCAGTGTTATGTGACATCATCAACCCTGAAGAAGGATATTTAGTGTACGTTCTAGGAGACAAACAAAAATTTATCTTGAGTGAACTGTGCAGTGCCAACATTGTTGATTTACATAATGAAAGAAACTGTCCTAGCTTGAACAAACTTTTAAAAGACTTATGGAAACCGCCTGGATAAATGTATAAAACTGTATGGAACTGTCCTAGCTTCAACAAACTTTTAAAGACTTATGGAAACCGCCTGGATAAATGTATAAAACTGTATGGCAAATTCCATTGCGCTCATTGTAATGTTCAGCTACTTAAATTCTGGCTATTCGACCACCCATACTACTATGTATAATTGGGTCTCGAGTTAATGTTGCCTTTGTCACTATGATGTGTAGTGTGTGAATATTATGTGATTTTATTACTCGTTATTTACTTCTTGTAAATCATCGATTGTTCTTACCCCTTGCTGTTTGTAATAAGATTTAAATAAATATGTGTTTAACATTTACGTTGTTTGCTTTAATTTCAAAACATTTAATTGCTGCTATTATTGAATTGTAACTATAAGTTATTAGTCTCCTCAGCTAGAATGATTGCTTTAATACATAAATTCTAACACTACCTTCGAGATGTCTTCCGCCACTACGAGAAGAGAGAGAGACTCTACACAACACCAATATTTTATAAATACTCTATCATATTTAATAAACATACATTAATAAATAATAATAATAATATGGTTACAGGTTCCAAACTTATCTCGACTGGTTACACATTGCATAACACTTGTAGGTTTTTAAATTCAAACTTGGCACCATCCGGCGACAATACCTTGAATTAAAGATGGCCGACAGTGGTGCCATCCGGTAGCGACTTTATGAATTTAAGATGGCGATGGTGGCGCGCTCCGGCGGTAACTTTAAGAATTAAAGATGGCGACGGTGGCACACTCTGGTAGCAACACTAGGAACTAAAGATGGCGATGGTGGCGTCATCTGGTATCGATTGTATGAACTAAAATATGGCGACGGTGGCGCCATCTACCAGCCAACTTGAGAACCAAGATGGTGGCGCCTCTGGCAACTAATTTTTGAATTTGGCGCGCGATACTAGCGACATCTACCAGCCAACTTGAGAACCAAGATGGCGGCGTCTCTGGCAACTAATTTTTGAATTTGGCGCGCGATACTAGCGACATCTACCAGCCAACTTGAGAACCAAGATGGCGGCGCCTCTGGCAACTAATTTTTGAATTTGGTGCGCGATACTAGCGACATCTACCAGCCAACTTGAGAACCAAGATGGCGGCGCCTCTGGTAACTAATTTTTGAATTTAGCGCCATCTGGTAGTCTGTGCTGGAATTAAAGATGGCGGCTGTATAATAATTTTAATTTAAAATGTGGGGCCTTAGGTATGCATTAAGGAAGGCAAAAACACCCTCCTCCCCCATTTATCATAAACTTGCCGTCAGTACGTAGCATATATAGATTTTTATTCCACCATATCCCAATTGGTCTCGTGGTCTAGTGGTCAAGGTGTCCGCCTCGTAACCACGACATCCTGGACGTTTTCACGTCCCATGGATCGAATCCCAGCCTCGGCACTGAAAATATTTTAGTTAAAATAAAATAATCCCTGCTGCTATCTGGTGGCGACCAACAGAACTATATGACGTCACAAGATGGCTGCCTCCAGCAGACGAAAACAAGATGGCGGCCACCAGCAGACGAAAACAAGATGGCGGCCACCAGCAGACGAAACAAGATGGCGGTTGATGATTACATCGAATTTCAAAAGTTCGAAAAAAAAATTCTAATCCAAGATGGCGGCCGTGACGAAAAGTGCAACGGTGACGTCACGATTCGAAGTTGGTGGAAATTTCTAGAAATATAAAATGGCGGATGGATTAGCATGGATTAGCATGGATTAACATATGGATTAGCATGGATTAACATATGGATTAGCATGGATTAACATATGGATTAGCATAGATTGGCATACGAATTGGCATAGATTGGCATACGAATTGGCATAGATTGGCATACGAATTGGCATAGATTGGCATACTGATTGGCATAGATTGGCATGGATTAGCATAGATTGGCATGGATTAGCATAGATTAGCATAGATTAGCATACGGATTAGCATAGATTAGCATACGGATTAGATGACGTCATCCAAGATGGCCGCCGGATCCTCGATCCTCCGCCTGTTCTTGAACCCCCTATTTCCAACTACTCAGGTAAGCTCGGTACTTCATGCATCTATAGATTTAACCTCCATCGTATTTTCTTTTATTGGTTTTAAAACTCAAAATTCAGGTAATGCTAAACAAGTTCTATAGGCGGAGTTTTCTTTAAAACATTTACTTACTTTTACAGTAACATTATTTTTTATTTTTCATATAATTTGATACTTATCCATTTAAAATTTTTAACTTTTAAAAATATGATGGAAATTTATATAAATACCAAACAGAACTACTGTAAATAATATTTTTAATGTTAATTTTACAGTCACCACAAAAAGGAATTTGTTTCACGCAGAGACTTGTTTACTCTATGCAGACAATCTCTTTGGACTCCATATTTATATATTTTATTTAGTGCTATGTTTTGGGATGATTAACTTTGTGCCATAAAGTGAATTTAGACACTGTATTAACAACATTGTTTGAAAATTGTGTAACAGTATGGAGTTTTAAGCAAAATTTAATAATTATTTTAGCACTATAGCTACTCTCCAGGTATGTTCAATGTCCTGAATGGATTTTTTAAAGTCAGTTCAGAGAGTGAGTTATCCAAGCAGGGAGATGGTTTTGTCAGAGAACCGATGTCCAGCTAATGCATTTGAGGTTACTAGTTGTTATAGAAATGTGTTAAGTCAATAAGACGTAGAATAGAGACTTTAAGACGTTTTGAGCTTTACCGCTGTATTAGGTTCGACCTACAGCCACTAGACGTATGATACAGGGCTGAGCATGCAAATAAAAAGTAAGGTCCTTGGAAACACCTGTCGGTGTATTGATTGAAGTGCACTATGACTAACTCACGATATACCTTAAAGGCAGGCGACAATTGGGAGAATAACGTAGCCAACACCATGTCCTCCCTTTCTGTGAATTGGCTTGGCCTAATTATTAGTCTTTTAAATGGTGGATAACGGGATCTTAAGAGAGCTAAAGAAGCCTTGTGTTTAAGATAATAATTGGGTCCGTTGACAAGTGTTTATAAGATTTAGAGATTATGTTTATGAGCTACCTGAGTAATAATATTTTATTAAAATTTTACAAGGTCCTGAGATAAAATAAACATTTAAAAGTGTCATTTTTCAAAGGAACAGTGAAATAATCTATCAAAATCAATAATGAAAAACTTTAGATTTCCTTGGTGTACCAACATAACTTATAAGATACTAATAACACACAAACATTTTTTATGGGAATAATTAGAATTAATTGATTTCTACCAATATATAAAAGGTAAGATATAGTTAGAAAATTTTTGTGTATTAAGTGTTAATGTTTTTGGTGAATTTTATGTGTAAATTTTTATTATGAGTTATTGTTCAGGTAATAAAAGATTTTTGTTTCTCATGCCAATAAATATAAATTGATAATTTTATTTTAATCTTGTTATGATATTAAGTGTTGCTCAAAATATTTTACATGCCAGTGAGAAAAGTTGTACTCCAATATAAAGTATTTAAGATTGTCATTATAGTTTGCGGTATTGACACTAAATGTAAAAAGTGAATAGAGGAATATCTTACTTCTTATACTCGTAACTACAACTATTTCAATAGCTACCGTGCATTAAAAATTTTGACAGCCCTGATAAATGGAAATAAATGCAACGAAATGAAAACAAAGTTAATATAAACACAAACAAATTTTATTTTAGGAAAAAATTAAAATATTTTAACAAATTATGTAAATTAGAAAAATTGTAATAATAATTTCATTTAACAAGATATTCATCCCCTTAATTTACCCTTATGAAAAATAATACGATCTGTTCAGATGTATTAATTGTTTAATTTAAAATATTCCCAAAACCAGCTATTAAAGTGTTCATAAAAAGGTATATAAACATTGTATGTTTATTTTAACTTGTGAGTTGACGATTGCTTAAGGGTTTGGAACGATAAAACGGGTGACAAGGTAGAAATTTGCTTGGAGATCCTACCATTATAACGAATTTAAAACTAGTTTTTTTCTCGATGGTAAAGCAGTTGTCTCATCATAGTTTTCTTTTTTTACTACACTGACATGTTCATCAAATTGATTGCAACAGTTACAAAGAATGTTGTAGG
This sequence comes from Bacillus rossius redtenbacheri, assembly GCF_032445375.1. NCBI lineage: Eukaryota > Metazoa > Arthropoda > Insecta > Phasmatodea > Bacillidae > Bacillus > Bacillus rossius. The sequence goes on along the minus strand of NW_026962010.1, from coordinate 12,585,494 downwards.
GTACACTGGGTACGGTTGTGACAGGGTATGGTAGTGACAGTCGTTATAACCGCGACACTATACGGAATATGGCGAAGAGTATATGGGAAGAGAGGCGCGGCGTGCAAGTGTGAACAAGTTCCCTAGGATTGCGTAGGTCAGCGCGCGACATTAACCTAAGCAGTAGCCTACATTGCTTTTCAACAGTCAAAAGTAAGTTTCTTTGATTGATTTCTTTCAATAATTGTTTTTTTTTATATACCGATAGATAACCTCGTATTTTTTCTTGTTATAAGTTGAACATTAGCAGTTAACTACGAGTGATTACTTTTTATGTAGATTGTTTGGTTCATCATGGCGTTTTTTTGTTTTAGAAATTGTGCGTTGGGTACGGTTGTGACATATATATTCTTTTTTTTTTAGATGCCCAGAACACGAAGAAAAATAAAAACGTTTCAAGACTAAGCAGGTAAAGAAAAATCTAACTGAACTAAAACGAAATAATAAAGGGAAAGGAAAAGGAAAAACCAATGCCAAGAAAAGAAAGACTTTACAATCGTCATCCGATGAAGAAGACTATTTCTTAATAGTTTGTGTAGGCGCATATTCTGAAAGTAGGGCTGGCAAAAATTAGATCAAGTGCCAAGGAACATGTGGACTCTGGTTCCACGTAGAGTGCGCAGGTAATAGTCACTAATACATTTGTCGCATCTGTGATGATGAATCTGACTAGATCTCAGTTTAGAATCATTTATTATTTTTAATTTATTTTTATTTTAAACTATTATTATTATTTAAATTATAGTAGAACTTTTTACAGTCACCTAGGGTAAATTTAAGTTTTGTTAACGTTCTGATCCTAAGAAGACTGTTACAATAATAGTTGTTACAGTGCCTTATTAATAATAAGAACAAAAGTTATGTCAGATTTTAGTTCACTTGCTATATGAATGTTAACTTTGTTTAGAAGAAGTTTATGTTTTGTTATGGTACATATTTCTAACAATGAAAGTAACTATAAACCATTTTGCTGTATGTTTATGCCGGTCACTACCGACCCCAACCACTGTCACAACCGTCCTTGGGGTGTGGTCAGTTGTGACACTCTCCTTTTTTTTTAATTTCATCCTTTGTCTAATACAGCGTATTTAAAGACAATTTATTAGTACTTTTACGTAGACAAATAAACAAATTACAATTCGTGTTACTTTTTTCCCAGCTAACTGATAAATCAACAGAATTATTGGCGAACAAACCACAATTGTCACAACTGTACCCAGTCTACCCTACTCTGTTTTAACATGTGTATGGGGGAAACTTACTAAAATAATAACAAAATATTCTTTATAAATATTGAATCAACTAGTTAAATTAAACTATTACACAAGTTAATGACCACTTTGTTTAGGAATCAGTAAATTCACGGAATTGTATCTAAATATCCATAAAAAAAATATTTTGTTGCTCTTACTAGCTGAAGATTGATTTAATTTTTGTCAGTAAAACTCTTTAAACGTATAGCCTTTAATCATACCTCAAATATGCTCCTGGTCCCATAATATAGGAAGCAGCGATAAGCAGCTTTGGACATGAACTTTACCATTTCGCTCAAAATTAAATTCTTTAATGATGTGTAGTAAACTTAATAATTAAAAGTATTTAAGTAGTAAATTTTCACGAGTACCATTCAAAAAAAGACAATTTAAATAAATTTTGTTTAATATAAGAGTTACGTTTAAACCACGATAACCACATATTTTTCAACAGACTCGTGAAATTATAAGCCAAGAATTATTTAATAAGTCTGGCTACAAAAGTTAGATATCTATAGTAAACATTCGATTTGTTTTACATTTGCAATATATATAAAATTAATCTACAATCATAATTACACAATAAATAGAATTTTCTAAATATAATATAGTCGTATCTTAGAACGTTAAGGGCCTTAATTCATGTCGCAAAACATTTAATATATTGTAAAATACTTATTTAAAAATTTATTCTTATGAGATTTTAAATAAATTTAACTCAAATCAATATTTTGTTTTTTACTAACGACGCTTCAAATAATCAAAAATAATGCATACCAATTAAAATGATCTCTTATCCAAGCAGTATGATTAATATTTATTTAAAAATTCCTCTTATACATTTCTAGAAGTTTCACAAAACTAGAATATTCTAATGAAAATATTCACTTTGTCTCTCAACAATACGCATAAATCGACGGTTATTCATGTGTACGTATCCCGAATCGAAATTGGATAGTTGAAAAATTTAAACTTGGCCCAAATCCAATATTAATTGAATTTCAACACAATGCTCAGATTTATCCCTTAGCCGCCGCATTATTTCCTGGCTGGATGAATTGAAACTGATCGATAAACGGATTTTTTTCGGCAGCTATAGGCGTGAGAACGAACTGCGCGCAAAATCGCTCGTAATCCGTTTAATCATGTTTACATTTCACAAAATTATGGCGTTTCAAAGCGAATTGGGTTTCCTAGCGAAAATAAATTGCTCGCTGATGGTAATAGCGCTGCGGAATTAAGAGATTATTGATCGGGGATACGGCTGATGAAGCTTTTTGCAAGTTAAAGCCGATAGACGACCAAAACACAAGCAGGAAAAAATATCTTTTGATATGCGGGCCTGTTCATTTTTTTTACCCACCATTAGATTTATAGAACAGATTTATATTTATCATTTAATGTGTAACACTTTTCAAATATATGGTACTTAAATTCTTTCTTATTCAGTGGAAAGTCAAACATAAACGTATATACATTTTGAAAAGTAACCAATCTGAGTACGAACCGACTAGTATTATTTTTGTACAAATAAAAATAAAAATTATTTAATATACATACAAATGTTGGAAAATGAGTTCTTCTCTAATCCATTATATATTTATGATAAAATTATAAACATTTCAAACATATGAATCTCAAAAAATTTCAAAAACCAAAATAATTTTAAAATTATATGTGCATTATTATTGAGACATATGAGCATTAAAAATTTATTAACTTCCAACTACAGACAATTACATACCTATAGATAACAGTAAAACTAGTTAGTCAGAAACTTAATATAGTTAAAAAAAACATTGGAAGATAATATGATTTTAAAGGGAAAAAAATCAGATGTCACTAACGTTAGCAAATCCAAAAATTAAAAAAAGGTTGCAATGTAACAATAATAGTTAATAACAAACAAATATATAGATTTTTAACGAAGAGCTACACATCACGGTGAAGACAGAAGTTGATGATGAAATGGAAACTGTAAAGAAGTGGAGATATGATCCATATCGGGAAGAAGAGGATTTTAAGAGTACAGAGTCTATGCATAAGAACAAAATATGGAAACAAGGGTACCAAGTTAATGCAATGGTCAGGCCATACTTGAGATCTTTCACGAGTCGGAATAATGACATCACCTATGGAGTGCGCAGAAAACATATTAAGGGGTTCCTCGGTGCTAAAAATAGGTTTTCTTACCAGGAAATTTGGTGTGCGTAGGAGAGTTCAAAATACACACGACTCCAGGGCTGAACGAATTACTGTTTGCAGGGAGTCTATTCTGACGTGGATTTGCAAGACTACAAAAACTGCTGGAAATAACTCATGCAAATTTTTCGCAATAAAGATCTGGAAAGCACTATATATAAAAAGGCGAAGATCATGGTAAAAGACGAATTTTATCGCTAATCTCTTCAGTGAACTAGCAATACATGGTTAATGTTTAAATAGCCAGAAAGTGGCCGGAACTTTGACTATCTGTATCGGGATTACTCAAACTAATTATTCCACTTATTAACCCTGATAAATGCTTCGTTTAGTGCAGGAAACTATTCGCACATCCAGGAAGAAGTCTCCATACTCAAAGAACAAAATAATTGGGCTACATACAAACCAGAAGCGCTCGCCAACTTCATACGCCTGCAAGACGAAAATACCTTCGTTGCAAAGTCTTAGTGCGTGGACTTAATGATTTATTCTAGGTGGACCTTGTTGAGATGATGCTATATTCCCGATTAAATAATGGTTTCAATTACATGTTGATGGCCTTCGATGTGTATGTATAGCAAGTTCTGTTGTGCCAGACCAAGGAAATCCAAGACTGCAACCGACGTATCCAAGGCCATGGTCAATATTTTGCCAGATGGTCGTGTACTACCTTACCTGCAAACTGATCTCTGCAAAACATTCTACAATTCGACCTTCAAGGCTTCGATGAAGAAGTATGGCATTAAACACTACTCTACATCTAGCAATGTCAAAGCCTTTATTGTCGAAAGGTTTAACAGAATTTTGTGCATCGAGATGGCTCTATAGTTCACGGCTAACGGAAATTACAAGTAGCTTGATATCTTGCCGAAACTAATAAGCGAATACAATTCAACAGTGCATTCTACCACGAAAATAAAGCCTAAAGTTGTAAAGGATGATCACTTGTTTCTAACAGTGTTTTCCAACACAAAGAATAAATATCCACGAAAGTGTAAATATTGTGTAAATCTCCAAGCAGAAAGATGTCTTCGAGAAATTTTTCACTGCGAATGGGAGTCCCATACTTTTCCGTGTGACACATTCGTGAATCGGAGCCTAGGACCTACTATCTTAAAGATTTGGACCACAAGCCATTTCGTGGCAGCATCTATGACAAGGATATTCAATCTAAAACGTATCCCTATACGTTATTAGATGAGAATATTATCAAACGCAGAAATAGTTGATCCTACGTGAAATGGTGTGGCTTACCACCTCACTTTTATTTAATGAAGAAATCGAGAAACGCAAAGGACTTTAGTAATTGTTTTTTTTTCTTAGTAGTGAATAATTTATGTAATAAATCTTATATAGACCTATATAATTTTGTTGTTTTATATCTCAAACACGACACTTTCATGTTTTTTTATATCAAATTATATTTTTGGATCGATAAAAGATCGAACTAATCAACTAATTAATAAATAATTATTTTGGTGATTTATGGAATTTTTTCCAAATTTATAGTTTACTAGCTGCCCGATCCGGCTTCGCACGGTTGTATTAATTGGGGGGGGGGGGAGGGGGAAATGAGACCAAATCTCTTATTTACAGTTATAATAAATGAAATAAAATGAAAATTAATTAATTTTGACAAAAATTTAATACAATGCTTTGTAATGTACCGAAGAAAAAACGAATAGCACCGATGGTTTCCCGACTCTCGAGCACGCAACGTTGTCATGGAGACGAAGTGCCCACTGTTTCCCGGGCTTAAACACCAATCAAAATTGATGATCAGTTTATTATTAATAATAAATTTTTAAGACCATTGATCGAAATAAAAACTACCCTATCTCTCAAGTTGGAAAAAATGACACATAAATGCCCATATTCATCGAAATCAGTTGACTTGGTGAAGGGGACCTTTTTAGAAATCAGATGTAGTTAGTAATTGTCCTCTTAATTTGAATAATTTATATCACTTTCAAATCCCGACCGACTTTGTTCTACCAGTGTATAGTTATTTACCTGTATATATCTAAAAATTGGTGGTCTGTATTTAATGAGTGATGAGGACTACACTAACAATGAAATAGTCGTTGCCATGGAGACGAATGAAGCATCAACAATGCTACAGCCGTTGCCGTGGTGATTTTATGCCAACTCATACATACATCACATTAGAAAACTCTAAAATTATAAGATTAAGACCATTAATCGAAATAAAAACTATCCTATCTCTCAAGTTGGAAAATATTACACCTAAATGCCAATTTTCATCGAAATCGGTTAAGTGGTTTAGGAGTCCATTGAGGACAAACATTGTGACACGAGATTTATATATATTAAGATTAATTAGAAAATTCAATGATGGTGGTCAGTATATAACATCATCGGTTTACTGAAGACTGATAGTAAAGGAATTCAAACTCATTTGAAGACTTTTCACCATATTTATTCAAAAAAAATATTTTACATTAAAATTTAAATTTTTGCATCGATAAAGTATCGTCCCAAGCACCGCAATGGATCTAATCAATCGGTGTATAAATTGCAAATTTTTTAAAAATTAATTTTGGATTTTTTCCTTATTTTAAAGCTAAATAAATACATATTTCCAATATAGCGGCCAAATATCAAGATTGTATGCGCTACAATAATAAATATGTACTGCACTCTAGCGGGTAAAAACTAAACAAACATGACGGTAGCACCCTAAATCAGATGAAAACTAAATGTCTCGGATCCAAGATGGCGGACTCCAGGAGAAGAAAACAAAATGGTGGACGTGATGTCATACTAGCTGGCGATATATTAACCTTGGCATTTGGTGGTGGAACGTCAGTCTGCCGGTGGCTTCCATGGAGGAAAAATCCGTTGCCATTGTTTTGCCCCCACTGTGTTTGAACCGAGTACTCCATTACTAAGAGCCTTTTTTTAAATAATATTTTTTAATAATATTTTAATTTAAGTTTTCCAGTTTATTGGGATTTATTTACGTAATTTCAAGAAGGCACACTGTTTTCTTAATGGCGTAATGTATTTATATATATTTTCTTTAATATTAAATATAAATTTTTTCTTCATTTTCTTGCATAATAAGTACGGATTTTCAAGATGGCAATCGTGACGAAAATGACAACGATGATGTCATATTTCAAAATGGTGGCCATTACATCCTAATTGTCAAGGTCATGAACTCGGCGGCTTTTGGTGACTTGCTTTTAGGAGTTTTAAGTTACTTTTAGAACATTTTGTTTTTTTTCTATGGCAAAATTCTTTGGAGGTTTTTCGATTTCCTATATTTTTGAATTTTTTTGCGGTGTATTTTCCATCGAAATTTTTAATTTTTTGATTTTCTGATTTTTGTTATACCTATGTTTTGGAAGAATTTTTTTTTACATAAAACTGGAAATTTTTGTGGATTTGGGCAAATTTGTGGCAATTTGTAACACATTTTGAGTCATATTTGGCAAATTTTGAAGGTCAAGGTCACCCAAAACAGCCGCCGTAACGTCACAATACAATATAGCGGACTTCGTCTCCAGCCCCTCAATAAGACTCCAGTGCTCGGACCGGCATTTAAATACTACTAGTGACATATCATCTGTTTTAAAAGTGCACAAAATTTCATCAGGGTCGGACTAAAATTAATTGTAGATTTTTATAATAAAACAAACAAGCTAACAAACAAGCAAACATAAACTCATCATCTTATTCGTGTGTAAATATGTATTCTTACATTCCTTATAAATTACTTCCAATGGGTTTATAAGATTTATTTTTATTTTTATTCAAAAATAGTTTTATATGCTTACCAAGTAAAAAAAAATCAACGGACTGAGTTACGTATTAAAAGTAATTACAAAAAATGTTAATTAAATAATCCTATGTTATATTATAATTTTTATAACTTATAGTTTTAAAGGCCAAAATATATTGCATACGAATAAGTAAATTAAGATTTCTCCTATGGTGGTAATCTAACTTCGAAACCTGTAATCCCAATCTAAGTACACACAATAATATTAGAACTAAATGATTGTATTATTAACGATTATAGGTATCCTATTTTCATATTTTATTTTTTTTTTTTTACTTTTTGTGAGTAGTAAAGTTTATAAAATATATTCCATTATAGTTTTGCTATCTCAAAGATGTATTTGTTACATCGATTTGCTTGGTACGTCCCCGATGCTCACGAAAGCAATTAAATAGATGGTAATCTGTCACACGCTGTCGGTTATCTAGACGACATCATGACGTGGGTACAGCAGAAACGAGCATCACATTAAAATTTCATCAATGGTGTGTGCATACGATAGTGCATTTCCGTTGTTTACACAAATTTCGTACCGAAAAAGTTGTTTAAAATTGTACTTGTTTAAACTTGTAAATTATATTTCTTTAAATTTTACTTATAAGATTAGTTGTAATATAAGGGAATAAACGAAGGAGATGATGACTGACTTCTATTACGTTTAGAAATTTTAGATAAAAACTATTAGGAGTTATCGCAGTAGTACGAAGCTATGATGACGCATAGACAATGCAAAAATGCAAAACGCGCATTGACCCCGAAGAAGTGACCGCAGAGCACAGGCGGGTGTGAAACGCAACACATGCAGTTCTTGTGCATGCGGTGGAATGCATTACTGCCGAAAGTGAGTGTGTTTGAACACATACTGAAAATGTTGGCAGCCATTATTTTATTCCACCGCGCCAGTATCTACTGGATGGAATCAGATTACTAACAAGGGTTACCGGGATGAAGCATCTTCTATCTCGAGCTTTTCTTGGGTGGACCTCTGATCTATTCACCTATCAATTTCAAAGACGAAGCAGTAATTAGACAAGAATCTTAGTAAATTACTTTCATTTAATGTCTTGCGAAGAAGGGATTAAACATTTTCTCTTCCCTTCAAACAATCAGTCATTTTATGGATTCTGGGTCAAACTTTTAGACAGCATTTCAAAATAACCCGCCCTCCCCTCCCAACAAAGAAGACCCTTGAATAAGTAATTCATAATTATTGATTCTTGAGAGTGCAGGGTTTTTAAAGCTTTCTCATCGGCGGTAGAGTCTTCTGATAACTTTCGTCAGCACTTTTTTTTCTTCCAAAGGATTAAAGAGTTGGGGGAAAAAAAGTGTATCAGCATTTCTCTCTGAAGAGCGATTGCAGTGACCTCAAAGTAGCCATTCAACCTTTGCTGATGCAGTCGAGCTGTGCCAAGCGGGTAGGAGAGAGAGTATGGTTACACATTCCTCTGTCCTTGGGGGGGTTTTTAAGCTCGCTAGCAAGAGAGTCGCTCCTTTTAATTAATTACTAATGTCCCTGATGGGAGAGACCTCTCCCTCTCTGTCTCTCACGAGCTCAGTCCCCGCACTCACTTCTCCCACCGGGATAAGCCCGCGTTACGTGGGGACATTCGTCCAGACACCTTGCCCCGCGGGGATAAATCAGCGCTCGCCCGAGGGGCGGGAGGGATAGGGAAGTGGGAGGGTGCAGGCTCACCTGGCCACTTCCACTCGGATCCACACCTCTTAGAGTCCCCACACCTCCGAGGGCCGACCACCCTGGCTCCCGCGGGGATTGCAGGGGCGCGGGACGACCTCGGCTCGCCCCTGGAAGAGAGCTCGTGAGTGGTGGTCCAGGGAGGGCGGCGTGCTTGTTTATTTATGCGCCGGTCAGACACTCCGGCGCCTCGCTCGCCCCGGCGGCGATTACCCACGGAATGTTTGTACCCGGGCCAACGTTTTCCTCTAACTTTACAAAAGGTTTCCTTTGGAAACAAGTTCCCAAGAAAAAAAAAGTAAAATATTGTAAATTTGTACGAAACTTAGCTATGGTTGTTTTTGCATGAATGAAAAAAAGTTTACTTCTAATCACCCTTTATAAAAATTGGTGCATATTTTAATTTTTGATTATTGTTTTATAGAAGTATATATTTTGCTAAACCACTGGAAAGATAATTGAACATCCAACAATTTGACTTCATTTTTTTATTGTTCTTATAAATGTGAACAAGTAGCTCATGCTGTAAAAATTTCAAGGGAACGGTTCACAAATGATTTTAACTATTGAAGTTACTGAGACGACACAAAGCATTAATGCCCGGGCAAGAATAAAAAGCTAGTATAGCTGCGAACATATCTTTGGAGCATTTAGAGTTGCTTGTATATAAAATTATAAGTAACTTTAGAAGATTACTTCAGTTCCACTTACAAAAAAAGATACAGTGAACTAATATCCGGTGGTTCCATACTACTAAACTTGTGATTTTGACCCGTAACATGATATCTTAAGTCAGGGGCCTTTGAGGTAGATATTTTTTTTATCATGCAGTGAATCGACGCATATAAATATACAATAATAGTTTAACATGTATAAAAGTTTTCGGAGAATAAGTTTAATAGTAATATTTATTATCACTCACCAAAAAGTATGGTTGTGTTATTTACACTTTAAAACTATTTATTGGAACTTATTTTAAAGTCTATTCTACTATTAATGACCTACAGATTGTTAATTTAAATGATGTAGCTCTTGTCAGGTAATACAACATTTACTAGAAAAGGAAAAGTACTTATATACACACAAACATCTTAAAACCCATGTTTTTTTTTTGTTTTGTTTTTTTAAATATTTTCCTTGTCAAGTAAACTAAGCCAATTCAGAAGTAAGTTCGTAAATAAGTTTTGTTTTACCATATGGAAGGTGATATAAAAGACTGGTAACTCTGCAATTTCCTCTGTAATGTTTATATATAAATAGAATTCGTTTTGTCATCATTCAGCGTTCATATGGTACGCATTCTTTTTACACTTCTACAACCACCCCAGTAGTATGATACTAGTTGGTAAACAAGTTCGTAAAAGTTTTTTTAACATTTAGCTTTATACGAGCGCAGAAAGAGATTTCAAATTTGAACGTAGTAAATAAATTTTGAACATGATATTGTGGGATAGAGAATGGTATAAAATAAATTATTAAGATAATTTATATATTTTCTAACGTTATAAAACCTAGCCAAACAACTTTTATTTTCTTCAGAATCTACGTGTTTAGTGAAAATCTTGCGGATATCACGTTTTTTCACTCCCCCCTCTCCATAAGGGAAGGTTTGCCTCCGCAAAGCCAGTAACGCGTTGAAATCTTTCCTCGGTGCCGATTGGCAAGTGAAATCTGCAGCCGCACGCTGGCTGTGTTTGCCGATCTCGGTGTTGACCCGAACATGCTCCAGAGCCGCTGCGTGCCACCGTTTAGGGGATTTGCCTAATTTGCAACTGCTGCCTGCCTCTCTCTCTCTCTCTCCCCCCCACCCAATCCGTCGAAGCTGTTCTTTATTCCCTTCATTTCCTCCCGACCTCATCGCTCCCAGTTCCACTTTGTCCTCTTTACACCAGATCCCCCTCGCGCTAGCAGCTGTCCGCTCCCCCATTGACGTCGAAACCTTTTTCCAGTCGCACACGCGTCGTTCGTAATCAAACAAAAATTGTGTACACTTTGTTTCCATTAGCGATGAAAGACACTAAATTATTTCTCTTTTTTTTTTCAAGTATGAATTTCCGTATTTTGTTTTCTTCCAGAAAAATATATATAATTAAAAAAAGAATTTCATCTTACGTTAAAAAGAAGGCATTAATAAGGTATATAGAAGAGGTTGGAAATTTGACAAAATTAACTTCGTGAAAATAAAAACAAACAAAAATCCTCAATATTTCATGCTTTGCTGGAGTACAAAATAAAAGCACGCGAAAATTAAAATAAAAATTAATTCAAAGAGTGTAGCATTTATGAGCATAATGCAACCTTAGCTCATCACTTTCAGCTTAATGTCACAATACCCGCCCCCAGCTGGGTACTAACGTGTATAAAAAAAATATCTAAATGCAGAAAAATAGCTCTGCCCAAAATACTAACAGTTCCAGAGCCAAAACCATGTCTAAAACCCACAAATCAGAATGGGAGCAGACTTAAAGAAAATACTACAAAATGTTATTATTAAAATTAATTCAAAAGCTTTAAAAAATTCTTTACCGCAGAAAATAAGAGATAGGGTCATTTTGGTACAGCTAAGAAAATCTACAACCGAAATAAAGATAAGCATCTAAAGTTTATTTTCCTTAAAAAAAAAAATACTAACTTTGCCATACATATGACATGTTCTGAGAAAAACATTACATGACGTTAAACACGTCGCATAAATAAGTTGATCCAATTACAATAACGTATTAGGCAATACATAAATTCCTTATATAGTAGATGAGATTATACTATGTCCAACTTCATTGCCACACTCCATATAAATACCATTACTTCCTACGATATTTTTCCTATATTCCCTACCCGGAACGTACATTTATACAATTATAAAACATACAACTATAACATATTTGAGCATAAAATTTAAAGATTAAATACGTTACCAAAAAAAATTAAGAACAAATTCCAACCTTTGCTGGCGTCAAGCAAAACTTAGACAAAAATATTAAATTTACAAATAATGCGCACAGGAAGCTCCCATGTATTTAAATTCCGGCTCCGCAACATTACAAGGCTCGCCGAGCACCCATTCCAAATTTCTTCTTGACCTTCATGATTTTGGAAACGCCTCAAGCCGCGATTTTCTCTCCTAGTCCCGCATTCAATGATTTACTTATATCTTCGGCTTCCTTTGCCAATATATCGTCGGCTCGGTCCCTGTATTCCAGATCCTTGCTGAGTGAATAGACAATATTGTACTGCTTGCACTTTTCGTCGAGAGAATTAATGCCCACGTCACCACGAGCTAACCTTTTTGCTAGTTTATTGCCGGGGCCGCAGAACCTGTAGCCGGGAATGTGTAGCTCGAAATGTAGATTGTTTATCAGCGAGTTCACGAGTCCTGCACTGATGTGTGTTTTTTGTTCTTACCTCTTCGAGTCATTACGCACAACTGACCAGAAATTATAAATGTGTGTCTTTTATACAATTCAATTCAATTCAATTCATTTATACAATGCAATTCGTCAAGCAAGAAGTGTGTATGCCCGTGCGCATAACACGAGACGACAAAGCTTGTGCGCGCGAATCATGGCATGGCTTACTGTTGCCTTCTGCCGTACGATGCATTATGACAGGTCCGTCCAACTGTGGCAAAAGGTGCGTTCTACTGAGTTTATTACAGGAACCAAACGGTCTTAGGTTCGAAAATGTGTACCTATTATCCAAATCGTTGCTACAGCCAAAGTACCAGCTTCTGGCAACGATTCTACGATCGGTGGACGGTCTAGAGATATTTCCGTTTAATGAAAATGCGGATATGGTGCCTTCTGGCGAAGCAATAGCCAATTCCGTGTTTATTTTTGACGATTTCGTGTGCAAGAAGCAAGGAATATTACAAGAGTACTTTTCAATGGGCAGGCACGCCAAAGTGGACTGTATTTACCTATGTCATATGTACAGTCGTATTCCCAAGCATCTGGTACGTGACAACGCGAACGTCATAGTACTTTTTCGTATGGATGAACTTAATTTACGTCAAGCTTCTGACTGCCAAGTAAACACCGACATGACATTCCAGGAATTCAAAGACATGTGCTCCTTGTGTTGGAAATACGAGCACGGATTCCTAGTTATGGTAAATGACTGGGCTCTATATAAGGGCCGGTACAAACAAGGTTTCGATCAGTTAATCGTCAATCATGAACCATAGCATTTCGAAATTTGGTCATAGCAGCAGAAGTAGTGACTTACATACTCTTTTCGAGTCGCACGACGTCGATATTCGCAAATATTTTTTGCTACATGGTCAAAAGGTAGAAAGTGTGAAAAATGAATTACTAGAGTAACTCGTTGCCATTGACCTGCGCCTGGAAGCCTTGGATTCTCGAATTCGCGACATGATCGAAGTATCGAATGCACAAAGACGTGACGATTTGAGGACTTTCCAAATTAATCTGAATGCATCAATAACTCACTTGTCAACAAATTCGGATTTAGCCAAACACAAGAAAGAAGTTTCTGCGAACGAATTAAAAAAGTATAAAAGGAGATCTTGTAATATGTTTTTAGCCAGTACAATGTCGGACTTGGCCAGTGACCTTCATCGTGCCATACAGCCTGTCCGTGAAAAATATCTACTTGCTAGAAGAACCAGACTTGCGCGTGAGATGGAAAATGAAGAGATATTTAAGCCAATCACTAGTCGTGTCAAACTTAAAAATAAGGAATAACCAACCATCACTGCGAAGGCAGAATTAGAAGATCAAATGTCAACTGTAAAGAAGAGAAATTATGAACCAGATCGAGAAGAAGAGGACTTAACGAGTACAGAGTCCATGTACAAGAAAAATTTACCGAAAAAGGGACACCAAGTTAATGCACTGGATCGACCATACCTGATATCGTTTACGAGTCGGAATAATGACACGACCTATGGAGTGTACAGAAAACATAATAAAAGGTTCCTTGGTGCTAAAGAAATAGACTTTCTACCAGGAAATATTAAGCACATAGAAGTGTTCAAAACGCGTGGGACTCTGGATCTGTACAAATTGCTGTTTCGCCGGGAGCCTAAAAGTTATTCTGACGAGGATTTGCAACAGTACAAAAACTTCTGGAAATAACTCATGCACATTTTCGCTATAAAGATCCAGATAGTGGCGTATACAAAGACGAAGATCATGGAAAAATCGACATTCTCGTTAATCCCTTCAGTGAACTAACAATACATGGTGAAGGTTTAAAAAAGCTAGAAAGTGGTCAAAACTTTGCCTATGTGTATTGGGACGACCTCAATGAATTAGTTGATCGCCTTAGACTTCTTCATGCTTTACTTGGTGCAGGAAACTATTTGCAAACCAACGAAATAGTCTCCATACTCGAAGAACTGAGGGAAGCCGGCTACATACAACGAGTAGAAACGGAATCGCTCACGAACTGCTAGGTGAAAATTCCTTTGTCGTAAAGTCATAGTTCACGTAATTGATTATTTATTCCAGGCGGACCTTGTTGAGATGATACCATATTCCAGATTGAATAAAGGTTTTAAGTACATGTTGACAGTCATCGATGTTTATAACTAGTTCGCTTGGGCTAGACCTATAAAATCAAAGACTGCAACTGAAGTAGCCAAGGCCATTGACAATATTTAGTGTAATGGACGTGTTCCGTCGTACCTGCAAACGGATCTCGGGAAAGAATTCTACAATGCAACCTTCAAAGCTTTGATGAAGAAGTATGGCATCAAACACTTCTCTACATTTAGTAATGTCAAAGCCTCCGTTGTCGAAAGTTTTAAAAGATCTTTGCATTCCAAGATGTGGCGACAGTTCACGGTTAATGGAAATTACAAGTGGCTTGACATCTTGCCGAAAATTGTGAGTGAATACAATTCTACAGTGCATTCTACCACGAAAATGAAGCAAAAGGACATAACGAACAATCGTCTACTTCGAACAGTGTTTTCCAACACAAAAAAGGAAGATCCACGAAAGCTTAAAGCTAACATCGGTGACATTGTGCGAATCTCCAAGCAGAAAGGCAACTTCGAGAAAGTTTTCACTGCGAACTGGAGACCTGAACTATTCCGTGTGACACATGTTCGTGAATCGGAGCCTAGGACCCACTACCTCGAAGATTTTGACCACAAACCTATTCGTGGCGGCTTCTATGCCGAATAGATTCAGCCTATATTGTATCCCGATACGTACTTGGTGGAGAAAATTATAAAACTTAGAAATGGACGATCTTTTGTCAAGTGGTGGGTCTTTCCACCTTGATTTAATTCGTGGGTAGCAGATGCAGAAATCGAGATTTTCTCAAGACTTATGTAAATTTCCTGTGTTTTTTGTACTTGTAGTAGTGTAGAATTTATGTAATAAAATTTATATTTGTAAAAAAACATGTAATTTATTTCTCGAACCTGAAAGCATTGCCTGAAATTACTTCATTTTGTGCATTGCCCAACCATCGATTCAATCAGTTAATTAATTAATTTTTTCGATGAATATTAGAATTTTTTCCAAATTTATGGGTAAACAAATACAAATTTCCAAAATGGCGATCATAACAGCTTACTGAAGGCAGGTAGCAGAGGATTTTAAGTCTCTTTTAGGATTTTGAACATGATTTATTGAAATTATTATTTTTTACATAAAATTAAACAATATTGCATCGATCAAGTATTTAACTAAGGACAGGAACCGATCGAATCAATTTTTATTTGATTGTAAATTGTTTTTGTGTTTTTTTGGAATTTTTTCCGAATTTCTAGCTAAATTATTACACAATTCCTAGATGGGGCCTAATGACAAGATGGCGGGTGTCACATTAATAATAAATGATTAATGCGCTCTAGCAGGTAATAATCAAACATGGCATCATAGCACTCTACAGACGAAAACAATATGGTGGCCTCCGGCGGACGAAGACAATATGGCGGATGTGACGTCATACCAGCTGACGATATATACCTTTGGATTAGTGGTGGGAGGTTAGTCTGCGGGTGGCTTCTTTGGAGGAAGGATCGATCGACATTTTTTTTGACGTCGCCGGGTCTGAACCGAGGACTCAGAGCTCCATGGTGTAAGTTTATATTTAATTTTTTTAAATAAATTTTTATTAGATATTTATTATTAATTTTAATTTTTTTTTATAAATTAAAATTTTTTTTCAAGATATTCTAACATAAAAATTACGAATTTTCAAGATGGTGGCCATAACGGAAATTGCAATGGTGACATCATTATTTAAAATGGCGGTCATAATCCTAGATTACGTCAAAGGCTTATCAGAGGCTTTAGACATTAATGCTTAAGCCTATTTTAGGACATTCTGTTCTTTCTAAGGCAAAACGTATTTTGAGGTTTTTGAAATTCAAATTTTTGAATTGTGGAATTTTTTGAGAATTTTTGGCGGTGTCTTTTCCAAAAAAATGGAAATTATGTTAATTTTGAGGAATTTTGGGCAAATTTTGGCGAATTTGAAGGTCAAAGTTCAATGTCAAGGTCAAAGTTCAAGGTTATCAAAGATGGCCACCGTGACGTCAGAAATCCAAGATGGCCTCCGTCCACTCGCTCCTCACCCTGAACCCTGTCCCAGGTGGAACCAAACTATACTACTATGTTCTAATAACATAAAAGTTAGTTTATTCTTGCGTAACTTAAACTAAAATTATCACGCAGTCATTTGCTTCCCTCAGTACTAAATTTGGCAAATGTAACACGAATTATTTTTCACGATTGTCTCATATTGTTTATATAGCTTTAACAGAAATATATTTGTTTAGTAATTATAATTGTATCGCAAAAAAAAACACTAAATTTTAAGTTATGTAATTTCATCCATTTCATATTACCTAACCATAAAATTTGTTTGTATCGAAAGTGTAACCAAGATATGTTCAAAAAAATGTATTTTCGCTTAATAGGCGAGGCTTTTTTCCGAATAAACTGAAGTGAAATAATTAATAACTTGCAAATTTTATAATAAATAAAAAATAAAAAATAAAGGTTTTCTGCTGCAATTACTTGTAAATGAAATGTTATTTATTTCAGAATGACTATATATATATATATATATATATATATATATATTCCTATAATCTTTAATGTAATTTCAGAACAATCTATCATAAACCATACAAGTTATAAAAAATGTTAAAATATTTATGAAAATTATTTTTAAGGCTAAATATTGTCAATAATATTTTAAAATTTTAAACGCGTCTTAGAATTCAATCTTGCTGGATGGGTGATGTTTATATTTTACTGACTGTTTATGAATTTCTGTCAATATTTTGTTAAAATATTTTTAAGATATAAGCAAGGAAAGCTTTTCATTAATAATAAAAGTGCACAAATTTGTAAGCATAGGATCTAACGTTAGTCATGAAGGTCGTGCATTTTAAGATATCAGTTTCAACATATTTTGGTATAACAAATACTATCATATTGTTCCTATTATCAACCACCCACTTCTCAGGGAGAGAAAAGGGCAAATTGATGTAAGCAGCGTTGACTCGTTATTATTTTCTCCCGGTTTCTTTCACATTTTTACACATAACAAGATACTTTCACATACTTTTCATTTGGAATTTGTGTTCTTTATATTATTCTTTACTGGCTTATTTTGTCTCAGTAACATTACATTTTCCTTCATTTATTAAAATGAGAAAAGTACCCTGTCTTTTAAGAAAGCAATTACAAAAAATATAAAACACAACTTGTTTTAACTTCTGATAATACGCTGCATTTAACATGTTTCATTTTGAGTAGGTTATATTGCATGTATTTTCTAAAATAATAAAGAAATATAACAAATTTATGTAGTAGTATAGAAAAGGGGCTCTTGGGATTGGCTTCTGGCTGTGGAGCCATGAAGCCGACCGCTTTATTCCCTATCTCAAAGGGAAAAATTCCCGTTTTGAGGAAAAAATTCCCGTTTTAGTACCAAAAATGACAATGGCTAAAAAATTAATTAAAAAAATGCTTAAATACTTAATGTGCAAGCTCTAAGCCGTCGACCATGTGACCTTCTCAATTAGAATGTCATGACCGCCATCTTAAATGAACATTTAACTGTTGCATTTTTCGTTTGCGGCCGCCATCTTCACAATCCGTAAATTTTATGATAGAAAATCAGGAAGAATTTTCAAATTTATAAAAATATTAATGAATCAAATAATAATATATTATTTCAATCAAAGGTTGCACATTTCGTCTTACGGCCACCATCTTGGATTCTAGGAAACGTTGCACGTTTCGTTACGCCCGTCATCTTATATTCCGACGGTACGGCGGCCATATTGGAAGAACCTGACCTATACCTTTGACCTTGACCATTGAACTTTGACGTTTGACCTTGAACTGACCTTTTACCCTGATCTGACCTTTGATCTTGACCTTTGAGCTTCAACTGTTAATTGACTTTTGACTTCGACCTTGGCCTGACCTGTGACTTGGACCTTTGAACATGACATTGACCTAGAACTTTGACCTTTACCTTGAACAGGACGGCCATCTTGGATCCATCATATTGAATTCTAATAACATGACCACCATCTTTTATCTTATTTCACAGCCATTTTTTGATACTGACAAAATGACCACCATTTTCTATTCGACTGCTCGAGGCCACCCACTTGGACGATGTCACGGCCGCCATATTGTTTTTTTCTGTTGTGCTTCAGGCCCTATCTTGGATACCGATATCTTTATTTACTCTGTTTACTCCTAGAGAACGCCAGCATAGCTCCGTCTCATCACATAAGGTCGATGTTCCATTACTTACTAGAGCTGATATGGTCATTATCGACATATTGAATTTAATTTTTATGCAAAATACATTAAAAGCGCTGTGTTTGGAACCAACGCAGCTCTGACCTCTAGGTCGGACAACATACGACTTTGATCGCGCAGCCATCGAGACATTTACCAGACTGAGAATTAAGTAATGTAGCCTATATAATAAAATAACACACATATTCGGACTTGTATTTTTTTTATATTTTGAAAGAATAATAGAATCGTCTTTTGGAGACAGAACCGCCATCGTGTTTTCAGTACTCGCTACCAGGAGCGCTAGTTAACACACATCGCCTGCTAGAGGACGTCACCACCATCTGTTTTTTAATACTGGTTACTAGGTGCGCTAGTGTTACATAGTACATAATCGTCCACCAGAGTATGTGGACACCATATTAGTTTAATGTTTGTCATCTATAATGCAGTAATAATTAATTACTGTGACACCCGCCATCTTGAAATTTGGACACCTTCTTGGGAATTTGTATTTATTGACCTATAAATTCGAAAACCAAAATTCATCAATCAGTTTCACTAATTAAAATAATGGTTGACACGATAGATTCCCGTCATTGGTTTATTATCAGACAGTGATAAGTATAACTAAGGCTTACAATAAAATTTTAAATTCTGTTTCCTGTTACCTTTCGTCGAGATTATTAATCATTCACACTACGAAAAAAATTTATTCAAGATATTTGTCCGATAAAATAAATCTTTGTCACTCTGCCTAACATGGTAGTCTATTTTTAACGATGCTTGAAATACATTGCAACCAGTTCATGTACAATGCTGTACGCATAGGCCAAGAGTCTTTGAACCACGAGTCCAGGTCATGAACAATGTCAGACGTATAGATCAGACATTTTCGAAACTCAAGACCTTCTTCGTCGATAGCTAATTAAATATATTTCAAGCATTCAAAACAAAGTCTTCAAACTATCAGGCCTAAAGTATCGATAAAATCAGTTAGAAACATTTAGACCAACAGAACATGTTTTACGCTCATTGAAGGACCAAAAAATCCTTAAAAATAAAATTAATAAAAATTACACAAACAGCTTCTGTCAGCTTGTGAACTTCTCTACTGTTGAGCTAGGATAGACTTCTAGTAAAAGCCAGAATTTTTTTTTGTAATTTTTATTCATTTTCATTATTTTTTTATAATTTATGTAATTTTCAGATATTAAGAGAAACGTGAATTAGTTTTCTCAGTGTGCTCCGGATTATTCATGGCAATATTTTGATGGTTTTCTTGGTGTGCTCCATATCATTCTTGTTGAGACTTCTGCTGATATTCTCCGAGTGCTTATGATTATTTCTGAGAAATTGATATCTGCACGAAAATGGTTTTTACTAAATGAGTCCCACAATTTTATCTTAAGTTTTATTAAATTCCGAATTTATAGTACCAAAATATCACAAAAAATATTTTTGATTGGCCGAATCAAACAAAAAACTATTACTCAGTCAAATAATATGTCTTGAGACATCTTAGAAACACTATCATGCAAGACAAACTACCTTCTCCTCGATGTCTAGCGAAGTCTTACTTCTTTTGCTATTGTTAGTGAGCATTCCAAATACCACATAAAATAAAAATAAAAATGTTTACTTCAACGGAACACCAACTATTAAAAAATACATTTAAATGAATGGTTACAATTTAAAACTCTCAGTTAACATCTGCTTTTAGTCTCGGTAAATATTATAGATCCCTGTTCGTTTTCTACGGCTGTATCGAAAGGACACACGTGTAAGTTTTGCTGCAAGAAATTTATCTGAAGAAATAATGGTAGTCAACAACAGAAGAATGACTGTGTTAAAAATCCACTACGCCACATGTTAAGTTGTGTTTGTTGTAGCAAGTCGTTTATGCGAATAGATATCTTAAAAAAGACTTGACAGAATTTGTAACACCAAGCCTGCTTACAACCTAGAGGACAACGCTGGAGCTACTGTTCTAAAGAAGAGTGTTCTGCATTGCGTCAATAATTATCCTTGTCTTGAACGAGATTATGTTCATAACTCTTCCGATAACAACAAACAACTTAAATTGAAGGACAATTATAATTTATTGAAGAATGAAGACACTGAATCCTTAACATAAAAAGTGAGAATACATTCAAGCCGAATTCGAGTAGATCCTCCGTACTTTGTAAAAATTATGTACTCTTAAAAAAGGAAGCCTGAAGAAGATGAAGAAGCGTCGACTACTGAGATTTCAAATTCTTACAGCAATTTGAATGAAGACGTTGACTTCTACGATGATGGCGACTGTGACTCTGAGGTTGGTGACAAAATCAAAGACTGTGATGAAAGCACCTAAAGCTGGCAAGATCGATTGCTGTAATGAAGCCCTGAGACCATAACGATGGAAACAGCGTGATTAAATAATTATGAACAATGTTACGATGACGAAAATGATCTTAAAAATAATAATATCCATTCCAGGAAGATGACAATAGCTGAAGAAATTCATCACATGTCATAGAAAGACACATGTCCTTTATTCGAATTCCGTTCCATTCAAGATATCACTCGTACCGAATGCCATGTACAAAAAAAAGTAAAATGTTTCACATACATTTTCCAGGGTTTTTCTCATGTAATCAAATGGATAACGCTAACAATTCTAACAAATCACTATTAAAAATACACTTGCGGCCTATACATATATATATATATATATATCTGTGTGTGTGTGTGTGTGCTTTATAATTTATTTTTTGGCTTTTATAATAAATGCGTAGAATTTTCTTTCGAGGAAGTAATACACAAGCAAATTAAATAATCCATCATTTTTGAAATTTTATTTGCGTTAGTTTGTTGAACAAAATTTATTTTTACATTTACTAAAGTTTGAGCATAAATCAATATTATATGATTAGCTTATTATTTAATGTTGGGTCCTTGTGTGGTTTTTACTGCTGAGCTACAAAAACGATCATTCTGAAATACATTAGGATGTAGCTGCCATAGCCTTTACCTTCACATTTCCTCCTACGTGAATTATTTGTTCACGTGTTTGGCACGCGGAGTGTCGGGACCTTTGTCAGATGTAAAGGGCAGTAGCAGGTGTGCGGAAATGCAGAAACGATGAAGACGAGGTAGGGAATAACAAAGCGGACGCCTTTCGGGTTCCCGGCGCTACTACTGACTGGAATTTAGATGCATGGCGACGCTTCTCTCTTCTTTCAGGCGGGACCTCGAAACTTCTTGCACTGGCGAGCCGAAAAGAAAAGGAAAAAAAAACTCTTCCCTCCTCTTTCGTCTTCACCCTTTCAAACCCCACCTTTTACCTTTTCCTCAACCCACTGTTTGAACTTCTTCGACGCTGGAAAAGTGGATTGGTAAGTTGGACGGACCGCGCCTTATGCAGCTAGCTCTGCAACTCGGCACGAAATGACTTCTCTAGCCTTTCTCTTCCCCCCCTCCTCATAACATACCCGAGACGTCCGTCGATTCTCCTCATCTCTTTCCCAGACGGGACCTGGGTATGTTCGTGAGCCCCACGAGAAGACTTTCAACAAAATGCCAAACCCTCCCCCCCCCCCCAAAAGGTCCGACTCCAACATCAAGTTCTGGGGGTACGAAACGCGATCCTCATCAATAAATCGTTTCTATAGCCCGTCTCTCCTCCTTCAAATAACTTCCTTCCTGAAAGTTATATCACATCTCGGTCGTGTCATCGTGTTTTGTTTTCGTAACAACGTACTCACAGTAAGTTCCGGGAAAGGAAAAAGAAAAATTACCTCATCCAGGTATTGAGAATTATCAAAACATATTCTAGTGTACAGCTTTAACTTTTTTTTCTCAGACAGAATATTCATATTCAAAAGTTCTTAAGTATTTTGTGAGTAATATTTTGGGGCAGATATTTTTTTTTTTTAAAGATCTGATCTATTTCATGGAAATAAGTATATGTCCGCACCAGCAGTTTCGTCTCTGTCACTAGCCGCCATCTGAAAGGAAAGACATTGTCTTATTTGACATGGCCACTCATAACGCGTTTGCTTTCGCAAAGAGTTACTGTGGTTGGTGTTCTGACAGTATATGTACCTAAATGAAATACACAGACGATGCTATAATATTTTTACTCTCAGCTAGTCTCAAAAAATTTTTCGCGTAAATTGCATGCCCCTAACAACAGTGAAAGTTATTGGTTCTCATTGTAGTCTGATAACATGCTAAAAATATTATTTTTTTTATTTTTTGTAATTAGTTGATCTTTATTGTGTAATACATATGATAAATGTCTGTAACAAAACTTCTCTACAAATAATTTTAAAATTACGTTCAATGTAATAAAGTAAAATCTCTTCTGACAATGCTGCATGCAAATCATTTTTAAAAATTATGTTTCGTAGTATGTACCAGCTAAGAAAACTTTTCTCAGGTGACAATGAAATCATATAAAAATTAAGAATTATTTATTCTTCGGTTTGTGAATGCATTTTACCAATAAGATTTACTAACCTGATATATAATTTTGTCTTGAAAATTATTATTTTAAAAATCAACTTATAATGATACAAATATCTTTAAAATCTGTGTCGTTCTTCCTAATTATTTCATTAATCAAGGACGGAAGTTTCCGACATAAAAAGCCCAATTTAAAGGGCTATCAAAACAACATGGCAATACCAATACTAACGTCCAGGCTTTTAAAACATCAACATTTCTTACTGTCACAATTTCCCCCCACCCCGCGATATCTTCATATCCCGTTCGCAATATCACCCTCGGAGGAGACAGCTTAACCGAATAAGTATGTTTTTGACGTCAGATAATGGCACGCACTGACATTTAGGTGGAGCTGAGGCTTCCCCTTACTCCTTTTTAAAGTCTGCCTGTTGGTAGGAAAAATGATGCCATAAGGGCGCAACAGAAATTATTAGTTATTATTGTCAGTTCCCAAAATGTAGCAAGGTATTTTTAATATTATATTATTATACCACAATATTAGTTATGTTGAAATTTATTTCCTTCCCTCGATAATCTTCCCAAATTGTTTTAAACTTTCCTCTTAACACTACCTCATGTTTTTTTTTTTTTTGGTCTTTGGGCATTTTTTTTCCACGAGTAGTTTCTCTCTTCCCCCCCCCCCTTCCCCTCCAAGCTCCCCAAAAGAAACCTCTGCAAAAGGTGTACCATAGCCCCTTTGCCTGGTTTATACTTTATAGGAAAACATAACACTCAGGACATAACATCATGCATTTTATGCCAAAGTTTCCTGCTGTATAAGCTGAAAAAAATATGAGTCTTTAGGAAAGGTAAAGATATTGGTTTACGTGGTGAGAAACCTAAAACGATGAGGTCGTCAACTGTTAAGGGGGATATAAAATATTTCTTACATAATCAGTGACGATAACCGTTTAAAGTGATGATTGAGTTTTATACCAAACACGGGGTGATTATAATCACATGGAATCATTGTTAGATAAATACCATTTAGGCAACTCTGACGATTTTAATTATTCTTGATCACTTGTTATCAGATATGTTTTGAACTTAACTGTTTGAAAGATATTTGAGAATAAAGTCATTGTTTTGGTAAAGAAGAACATAGAAAGGTTAGCTGATAATAAAAAAACCTTCCTATGGTCTACTATGAAAGATAATTGGTTCCACAAATACAGATAAAATTTATAAAATTGCAGAAATAGCTGGGGTTTTGGTACCATGTTACAATTGTTCATGTCTGATATTATGTTTTTATGAACAATGTATTTGATTGTTATGAGAACTTATTTTCTAATGGTACTAAAGTTTTTTTTTAGTGTATCACATAACACTGTTCTGCTGTTTTTATTTGTGCTTATTTTTCACAGTGAACCAGATATATAAATGGTATTTCATAAATTCAAACGAATTTTCATTCATCCTTTCGTCGACAGTAGTAAAATGATATAAAACTTTATACTTATGAGCAATATTCAGACGTCTTATAAAAATACCTCTCATATACAGTGAATTAGGTGTGTGAACAGAAGAAACATAATCATAAATTACAATATTAATAAGCTATGATTAGGAGCATGTATTTTACCGCGAAATAAACTGATATCTCATGTCATTAGACCGCAAAAAGTTATGCCCGCGCTAGTAATCGTTGCCTTTTAATTGGCGTCAGTCTGAAAGAGAAGCCATTGCCCTATTTGACGGAGACATTGAGAACGCATTTCTTCCGCGCTGGATGGCTCTTATTGGTATGCTCACAGTAGACATGTACCTGAAATAAACCCAGCCAACCACGAAACACAGAAAATGATACGTTTAAATATGCAGCTGGTCTGGAAATCTTATCACGAAAAGTACAAGGCAGCTTTAAAAAGAGAAAAAAATAAGGAATATGTTTTGCACAAGTTTAAGGAGTCCAACCGGATAACAGAAGAAACTTGTATTTGTTTATTTATAATGATTTAAATGAGATCCTGAAAAGTTCTTGTACTTTTTTTGTAACAATCTATAATCCACACTTAAGTGCATAAATTGGTCAGTGTTAGTTGCTTATTGGCTGCTGTAATATTTAAACTTCTATTAGTATTACATTTCACATTGGTAGAAAAATGTATTTTTCGTGAAAAGATTTTCGGACCAGCTGTACGTTAAAATTTTTTAGCATTTTCCGTGTTTCGTGGTTGGCTAAGTTTATTACAGATACATGTCCCCTGTCAACACACCAATAAGAGCCATTCAGTGAGGAAGCAAACGCGTACAGAATGGTCCGGTTAGATAGGACAATGGCTTCTCGTGCAGACGGCCGCCAATTTCAAGAAAACCATCTCTGGTGCAGGAATACCTTATTACAATCTAATGAGCAATCAGAATTTTGCAGGAATAATACACGCCAATTATCATATTTTATTTTAAGCTACATATCGGTTTCTTGCCCTATAATACACGTAAAATCATCATTCAAATAGGTAACGGTAAATATTCTGGCTGGTCTTAGAATAATAGCTGGGATAATGCAGGTGTCTACCAACTGTGCGTCTGTGTCTTGACACGAAAGGCTAGATCAACACGGGCTCGCGGGTCGCTGACAGACAAGCCGACACCCCTGATTGGCTGCGTCCCTGCCACGCCCTCCCCTCCTCTCACAACATCCGTGATCAGTGACGTCACACCCGAGCTTTCCTCGCCTCGAGCTTTTGTTTTCGGAGCGGCCCGCTCGTCGCCCGAGCCGGCCATTAGACCACCCTCCCGCCCCCTCCAGCCACGTGCTGCGGGGAGACGCGTGTGGTGTCATTAGCGGTGGCGGGACCTGCGTGGAAGCAGCCCCGTCGAACATGTCCACAGTCCTCGCCTGCCCGTCGGGTCGCTGCTTGGACCCCGAGTTCCTGACCAAACATCGCTTGTGTCTGTAACATTAACTTGGGTTGTTTTCACACGATTAGTAGAGACCGGAAAAATTCGCGGGTTCAATTACCTCCATGATAAACTCCAATTTCCTCTACACACTCGGGCAAATGCCAACTGTTCATTGGCTGCTGACTTGTGAGTCGTCTCGACTGGGTGGCCTGTGATTCAACATTTCTTTGAGTGAGTATCTCTAATTGGCTCTCATTTCTTCAGATTAACAGTGAACCAATGACAGAAACAGCACTAAAGTATAATTATTTGAATTTTAGCATAACACGAAATCAACGCGCGAATTTTTCAGGTCTCTAACGATTAGGCATCACCTTACATCCACAGTTATTTTATATATATATATATAACATTCACTCAATGATGGATTTTTAGAATACACTATTGCATATTCAACATTTTTGTTAATTTTTAAACAAGAATACAGCTACACGTTAAGAATTTTTTAAAGAAAATTTAGACAAATGTAAATAAATGATATTTTTGTCTGAAATACATTGCTACGATCAGATACTAGAACTTTAATTTTTTTTGGTTTGTCTATAGTTATGTGTAACAGACGCAATATTTCATATATATAGTTCTATTTCAGGGAGATAGCGGTCGGTTCCTCCGTTTCCTTTTGCGGACTCCTGTAGTTGAACCGGCTATTATATACTACTCATTAAAAATGTTATTTTGAATATTAAAAGTTTATAATATTTATTTAAATCTCTGAAGTTTTGTTTTCTTAGAGGTAAAATTATCAATATACCTCACTAAGGAAATAGTTCGAGAACAGACAAGTGGTTATTGCTTGATTAATTGAAGCTTTGTCAGATGCAGCGTTATTATATGAAGAAAAAAAAACACATTAACATTGACAAAATAAAATAAATTAAAACCACTTAATTTATCTGCATGTGTGACGTTAGTAAAACACATTTTTGTTTGTATTTTTTTCACAATGCCACAATATAGATCAGATTGGCCCAATACACTAGACTCGCTTTATATGAAAGCCCTGGGTCCGAAAATAAGCAAAAATAGTTAGGACTCCTGGTGGAAAAAGGAGGAAGGGGGGGCTAGTAACGTTTATCATTCCTAGTTATGATTTTTTGAAGCGCAAGTGATTTCCCTTTGATAGAGGAGGATGAAACGGGTCCGTATGTCGGGCCCTTCTTATCACGGATTCCGATGGTTTCGCAAAGTATGGGGGTCATCATGGTAGGAGGAAGGAACGATCTGATGAGACGAGCCGCGCAGTTCTGCTACCATCTGTCCTCAACCTCCTTCCGCCGCGGTATGGACCTGCCCATTCATTCGCCATGTTATTACGGGCAAAGCCCGGCCTAACCTCACCACCTCCTCTCTTCTAGAGCTGAACCCGTGAGGGTATTCTAGGAGCACTGCTTTGATATTTTTTGACGTGACAACGTCTAATAAATCGATGAACGCCGGCTGCACGCACTAAAAAGTGTCCCGTTACACTATGTCCCATTACGCTCATTGTTCCGTTACGCTGTGTCCCGTTACGCGGTCGGCGAGTGCAGTAATAATAGGTTATGTTACAATGGACTAAAAAATTATGGTGATTCATTTAATTGATGATAGATATTTGATTACAGTTTATTCATACGAAAAATTTTTCATAATTATATTTAAACTTTATAGCTAAACGCCAGTTTTTAAAATTAATTACAAGTCATCTACACGTGAACTGTTTCGTCGACTGTTTATAAAGTGAAGTGAAAAGTTAATGTGGTTTTCATTGCTTATTACAACAACAATTTCGGCAATAAAGGTTAATTATTCTTGCATTTTAAAAATCTGATTACTAGTATAATTTCAAGTATTTATTCTTTTATTATTTAAAAAAAATGATTAAATTTTTTTTTATAAAAGTATGCAATCATTTTACCAATGTTTTGTTATGACGTTGTCACGTTAAACTATCGTCCGTAAACCGACTTTACAGACAACCAATTTTTTACTTTCCAAGCATGATATCATGACTTTGGAAAATTTTGGCCTTAGTTGTTCCAATCTGCCTTATAGAATGGTTAAACCATTCAGTGGGCCATTACCGAGAATAACATATCCATTATGATATC
Organism: Bacillus rossius redtenbacheri; assembly: GCF_032445375.1. Classification (NCBI taxonomy): domain Eukaryota; kingdom Metazoa; phylum Arthropoda; class Insecta; order Phasmatodea; family Bacillidae; genus Bacillus; species Bacillus rossius. The sequence continues at coordinate 12,557,253 of NW_026962010.1, read as the reverse complement.
ACCGCCGTGCCATCAGCCAGAATAAAGCCTTCTCATAGTTTGTTAAAAATCCGTTTCAATTTGTGTCCACGCAATAAAACGGCGATGGATGATATTACCTTTGCTATCATTCCGCGTGGAATCTCTTACATGCCGTCTGTGTCACGACGGTTGCCTTTATCTGGCACAGCGACATTCCTTCGCCAGTCTGACGGTAACAGAGAGCCAAAACGGTCGTTTCCTCCTTCTTATAGTGTGACCTTGGAATGTGTGACAAAAATAAAGATCCCGCCAAGTTTGAGGTTCGCAGTGTAACACGCTTTTTAAATGCGAAAAAAAAAATAAGTCCACCCTATATAAATTTACAGTAATGTAACCGAGGTTTATGTTAACGTGATAAATTAAGCATCATTTCGAAAATGGTGCATTATGTTTAACGGTAAACGAACGGATATTCATAATGAATTCATTCTGATCATAAACTGCTTGAAATTACAGAAAAAATACGGACTTTTCAACGAAGAATTTAACTCAAATAAACTAAGAGTTCTTCACAATTCAAGATAACTACATCTTCGTAGAAACTACACCATGTTTGTTCTTATGGTGTATTTCTTATTTTAAACAAAGTAAACACTCGCATGGAAAAATAAAGTGTGTTTTTTATGTAGACATACCCAGTTATTTCGTGTTTTGCTCATGTTCCAAGAATATTATTTTGGAATCATGATAAAGGAAATAAACTTTGTGTCCGAAAATTCTCAAAGATAGACATAAAATTACTAAGATCCCTGGATAATTTGTAACCAGCGTTCTTCGCAAATTGAAGGTGAAAATGTTTAACATTGTAGCTTGGACTTAACTCCAAGGGATTATCATATTTTCTTACAACTGAAGAGATTAATTTTTTTAATTTTAAGCTGGGAACCACTATGGAATTGACAACGATCTGAAAGAGGATTTTAATGATTGGCTCAACAACTGCGATTACTGAGTACGCAGACGGCATTGAAAAGCTGGTGATACTCTAAGAAAAATGTTTATATTCTAATAACGACTACTTATAAAAATAACTAAGGTATCGTGAGTGTAGTAAAACAAGTTTTGTTGAATTATTTTGAATAGAAATATCTATAGAAACAAACGTTCTTCACTTAAAGAATGACCATCGTATATCCATGACTAATTATCTGAGTTAGTTAGCCCTTTGTAGATTCCTTCCAAAATTACCTTGTCTCGTATATTTAGTTTTTTCCCTTTGTAATAACTTTGATTTCGATTATGTGCTAAGTCAAAAGAAATAATTGCCAATTTCCTACTTTAAAACGGACGTAATTACATTTATTCTCTATAATATGGTTCATTCAGTAATTATGTACGCCGGTGTACTAATGTAACAAGTAGGTGCAAGAATACGAAATCCCAACACTATTCCTAATTTGTGAAACCTAATGGTTTATAGACTAATATTATTCAGAACTTTCTGGCTGCATACGTTTATCATGTTAAAACTAGAGAATTTTCTTCCGAGAAGACATTCAATTACGAGCGAAATTCGCAGACACATAGCTATATGTCGTCAACATTCCTTCCCAACCCCTTTACTTAACATTGGTTATTATCAGTCTAGCTGAGGGCTGTGCAATCACTCACCCCTTTCTCACTACGCCAACTCTTGGCAAGCGTTATATATATCTCAGTTGTTACTTCCTCCCTTCGCTCGGCGGACTTGCTGCCCTAATGACGTCACGGTCAGACCACTCGACACGTCATCGCCGGATGGCCTTCCGCGGTCGTCCGCCAGAGAAGGGGGGTAAGGGATTGGTCGCAGAAGGGGAGAGAGGACAGACGAGAACGAATTAATCACGTGACGCCGCTATGGTAAGTCGTGCGCAAACCACCCTCTTTCCCGAGCAGCGACTTCGGTCTGTCCCGGGCACATTAATTTTATTGTTATTACTGTCATAAAAAAGAGATTTCCTTCTCCTTCCCTACAATTTCCCTATCTTTTCCACGCCCTCACTCCCTTCTTTCTTCTTTCTTCGCGTGTGTCGCTGGCAGTAAACGAAGCTTATAGTATTTGTACTTCGGTTCATTTAAACTCGAATTTCGTCTCGTTTGTCGCTACGCCGTCTACCAAGAGAAATTGCTATTTTACCCCCTCCCTCCTCCCATATACTTTTCCAACCTTAAAAAGACTCCTCCCAAGCCGACTTTTATTCCTCTTATATATTCTTCCCATTCCCCTTCTCTTCCCCGTCAAAACCCAGCCGCAGCAAATCCGGAAATCGCTTGAGCGGAAAATTTCCCGCGATGCGCGAAGCCGAAAATATTTAATTTAGCTCTGGACGCCACGTGACGTCTTGTCCCCGCGGAGCGCCAGCGCGTATGTGTTACTTCTCACGGCAAGTCTCTTTCACTGTTGATCTACAGTAGTATCTATAGGCCGGACCAGTGCCAGGGTTCAGGGTTGTGGTGCTGGAGCCGGGTCATTGACCGATTGCTCTGACGTCACGGCGGCCATCTTGGACTCAAACATTCCTCAAAATTCCTCAAAAATGAATCAAAATGACTCAAAAATTCCCATTTTAAGGAAAAATTTCTCGTTTTCTTCCTCAAAAATTCAAACATTAGTATTGCGAAAAAAAACTCAAAATTCTTTTGCCTTAGAAAGAACACAAAATCCTAAAAGAGGCTTAAGCATACATGTCTTCAGCCTCCAATGCGCCTCTAGAGTCATCTAGAATTATGACGTAACCGTTGCAATTTCCATTGCGGCCGCTATCTTGAAAATCATTATTTATTATCCGATTTTAATGCAATTTTTTTTTAAATTTATAAAAATTTCAATTAATAAAATCTTAACAACAAATATTAAAAAAACATACTTATTCGACATGGAGCTCGGAGTCCTCGGTTCGAACCCGGTGAGGGCAAAAAAATATGGCGACCGATCTCTACCCCGTGGTGGCTGCTGGCAGACTGACATCCCACCACTTATGTCAAGATATATATCGTCATCTAGTAAGACGTCATGTCCGCTATCTTGAAAATCCGTAAAATTATGTTAGAAATTTGGGAAAAATTTAAAAAAAATCATTAATAGAAATTAATCAATCAAATTGAATAATAAAAATTCAATAAAGTATTACTTAAAAACCACTGTTGCATTTTTCGTTACGTTTGACATCTTGGATTATATAAATGTTGCATGTTTCGTTACGCCCTACAAAAACAATACAAAAATAATTTTCAAAACGGATCAATGCCCATGTAATGGTATTTAAAAAAACGCTTCCTTGTAACAAATTCGGGAAACCCTAGAATACTACAGTGAGAATTTCTACAGGTAATGAAACTCATGTTAAGTCATTACGCGGCAATGTATAATGCACTTAATTGGCAAAGAATCTTAAGGTTAGACAAGTTCAAAGTCCACCTGAGCGTCTATTACTTATCTATGATTCTAACCATAAACATTTTATTTCAAAGTATTTAATTTCGTTTTCAAAGCTTTTTGACGTGACAACGTCTAATAAATCGATGAACGCCGGCTGCACGCACGAAAAAGTGTCCCACTACGGATGTCCCACTACGGATGTGTCCTGTTTGCGCATTGTACGCATGCGTGGCATCTCTTCATGCTCATTGTACGCATGCGTGGCATCTCTCTTCCACTCGATTGGAATAACCATCGATTTGACTTTTCAATCATATTTTCGTCGTTTGAATTATTAATATTATGTAATTTAACGATCGTCCACCGATTTTGAGCACAATCGGTACGGTTATTTAAAAGTAATGTTGAATATTCAAATACGTTTTGAACCAACAGTGGTGTTTGGCAGTTACACATAATAATTCAAATTACACCCGGGATCTTTTGCACAATGTTTTAAAAAATATTGTAACACATTATAAATAAGTTTGGTGTAATTAGGATGCGTATTTGTTATAAAATCGTGTTATAAAAACGAAATAATATTATTCCCCTACCGTGAACAAAATTTATATATATATTATCTGAAACTACAATTTTAGTATGGCCTCGTGGCCGCGCGGTTAACATAGCTGACTACAATCCAAAGATAATGGGCTCAAATCCTGGCAGCTTAAAAAAAGATTTTTTTTGTACTTGTAAAAATAAATACGGCGCACGCAACATTTCAAATGTAATAAATATATTTGAATTAATGAATGCAAATAAAAGTAAATTTATTAATTAAATTGTACATTTAATTTCACTCCTTTGTATTCATACAAAATAGTGATAATTCAATAAAAATTATTCAATTTTATTCATAAAAGTATGCAGAGGTAGATTTTATCATACAAAAGATAGAAAAGTTAAAAAAAATTCTTCCTCAAAGAATATAATATTTTTAATGCCTAATTGGTTTGGTTGCAAAAACCTATTACGGCTCAGTCTCAGGCCGAATATGATATTTCCTTTTCTTCTGGATCAATCATTTCATCAATGTTTTGTTATGACGTTGTCACGTTAAACTATCGTCCGTAAACCGACTGTACAGAAAACCAATTATTTTACTAGTGGTTGTACCGCAACGATATCCACGTTGAAATGAATGATGAATGCTAATAGTAGATCAACTCGCTGATCATCCAAACAACAGGCATTATTACGTGCTTTAATAATTCAAAAATATTTATTTTACCAATACTTAACCCACCACAAAAATTTATTTTTTTCATATGATACACCAAAATTTAATTTCATCTAAATATTACATTCATTTCACCTACAATTTACGTAGTTTGTCGACAACAGTTTGAAATTGGATGTCGTTCAAGTCTCTCATACACTGAAAAAGCAGTTCATTTATGGACTTTTCAACAAAGTCTTTATAGCAACGATTATGGACTGTTCAACAAAGAATGCATATCCAATTCAAATATAAGTCCTGTAGTTTAAGAAAACTTCGTAAAAACTACCCTGGATTGAGACCTGTGAGTTGTGTTCCGTTTCGATCAGGATAAACACTTGTGTTTTAGGAAGATGCCTTCTGCCGAAGACTACAAGTATTTTTGGAGGTCTTGTTAATAGTCCTAGATAAACCGTGTAGGTCAATCTTTAAAGAATTAAAATAAATATACATACCCTTTGTTTGCTGTTGATCTTTGGATAATTTGTAACAAGAAATGTTCATAAATCAATAAGAATTACTTTCATATGTCACCCAAAATACATACAGCTATTCATATTATGTATTATACAATTATAATAGGGAAGATTTACAGTGTACCTACTGGTTGCCTTGCAGACTCCACGACCAATGTTACATGTTTCCCTAACCTTCTGTGAACTGTAATAAAAACATAACCCTCTCTCGTCGGAGGCCGTGTCGCGGAGGAAAACAGCCGCAAATTAACCAGGCACCGATGGCAGTCACGTGATCCCTGTCTCTTCGTGATTCGTCTACCCTTTCCCTTTCTCATTTTCCCCAACAGGCGAGGGTTAAACTCATTAGGGGAGCATGCGACAGACCTTCGCAGCCGTTCAGCCTGACGCACGAAATAGCACTAACTCACTCCCCAGCGAGGCCCGACCCAGTGGTGCCAACTCACTCCGGTACAGGTCTGAAAACAGCTAGCGATTATTCTTACAAGAAACACCGGCTTTGGAATAATTTAAAATAATTCATTTATATGTCATCTTTAGATAAGTGTGTAAAACTATTATCAAAAGTTCATCATTCGTTCACAGTTATTTGTAAAGGTACAAAATTGTTTTTCTTAAAAATTTATAACAGTATGATAACAGGAACGACATTTATCAGAATGCCAATAGCTTTAATTCACAGAAAAGTAACCGATTATACTCAGTCAGTTAAAAGTAAAATAAAAACTTTTCAAAAATATACCAGTCAACAAAAATGCTGATTTTGCAAGCAAAAACGTTTCACTTGTAGTAGAAATATATTATTTAAAGTATCGAGAGTCACCGCAGCACGACTATGCATTACTGCTACAATAATTAATTCTGTAGAGCGTTTATTGGCCTTTGGAACATACGAACTTGTTAACTACCGAAAGGCAGATTGTGGATATTGTATAAGCACATTATATTTATGCAACAAAATTGTGAGACCAGCTAAGTGATAAAATTCTAGCACCTTGCGTGAACTATGATTGTGTAAGTGTCTTTCAGGGACATGTCTACTACTAGTATAACAATAAATATGAGAGTAAGTAGTGAAGCTAAGCGAGAAGACGAGAAGCGAAGCGACGCAACAAGGTTGGCGCCCACTGCCAGCGAGGAGACGAGAAGCGAAGCGCCGCACCAGGTTGGCGCCCACTGCCAGCGAGGAGACCAGAAGCGAAGCGCCGCACGAGGTTTGCGACCACTGCCAGCGAGGAGACGAGAAGCGAAGCGCCGCACCAGGTTTGCGACCACTGCCAGCGAGGAGACGAGAAGCGAAGCGCCGCACCAGGTTGGTGCCCACTGCCAGCGAGGAAACGAGAAGTGAAGCGCCGCACCAGGTTGGCGCCCACTGCCAGCGAGGAGACGAGAAGCAAAGCGGCGCGAACAGGTTGGCGCCCACTGCCAGCGAGGAGACGAGAAGCGAAGCGCCGCACCAGATTTGCGACCACTGCCAGCGAGGAGACGAGAAGCGAAACGCCGCACCAGGTTGGCGCCCACTGCCAGCGAGGAGACGAGAAGCGAATCGCCGCACCAGGTTGGCGCCCACTGCCAGCGAGGAGACGAGAAGCGAAGCGGCGCGAACAGGTTGGCGCCCACTGCCAGCGAGGAGACGAGAAGCGAAGCGCCGCACCAGGTTGGCGCCCACTGCCAGCGAGGAGACGAGAAGCGAAGCGCCGCACCAGGTTGGCGCCCACTGCCAGCGAGGAGACGAGAAGCGAAGCGCCGCACCAGGTTGGCGCCCACTGCCAGCGAGGAGACGAGAAGCGAAGCGCCGCACCAGGTTGGCGCCCACTGCCAGCGAGGAGACGAGAAGCGAATCGCCGCACCAGGTTGGCGCCCACTGCCAGCGAGGAGACGAGAAGCGAAGCGGCGCGAACAGGTTGGCGCCCACTGCCAGCGAGGAGACGAGAAGCGAATCGCCGCACCAGGTTGGCGCCCACTGCCAGCGAGGAGACGAGAAGCGAAGCGGCGCGAACAGGTTGGCGCCCACTGCCAGCGAGGAGACGAGAAGCGAGGCGCCGCACCAGGTTGGCGCCCACTGCCAGCGAGGAGGCGAGAAGCGAAGCGCCGCACCAGATTTGCGACCACTGCCAGCGAGGAGACGAGAAGCGAAGCGCCGCACCAGGTTGGCGCCCACTGCCAGCGAGGAGACGAGAAGCGAAGCGCCGCACCAGGTTGGCGCCCACTGCCAGCGAGGAGACGAGAAGCGAAGCGCCGCACCAGGTTGGCGCCCACTGCCAGCGAGGAGACGAGAAGCGAATCGCCGCACCAGGTTGGCGCCCACTGCCAGCGAGGAGACGAGAAGCGAAGCGGCGCAAACAGGTTGGCGCCCACTGCCAGCGAGGAGACGAGAAGCGAAGCGCCGCACCAGGTTGGCGCCCACTGCCAGCGAAGAGACGAGAAGCGAAGCGCCACACCAGGTTGGCGCCCACTGCCAGCGAGGAGACGAGAAGCGAAGCGCCGCACCAGGTTGGCGCCCACTGCCAGCGAGGAGACGAGAAGCGAAGCGGCGCGAACAGGTTGGCGCCCACTGCCAGCGAGGAGACGAGAAGTGAAGCGCCGCACCAGGTTGGCGCCCATTGCCAGCGAGGAGACGAGAAGCAAAGCGGCGCGAACAGGTTGGCGCCCACTGCCAGCGAAGAGACGAGAAGCGAAGCGCCGCACCAGGTTGGCGCCCACTGCCAGCGAGGAGACGAGAAGCGAAGCGGCGCGAACAGGTTGGCGCCCACTGCCAGCGAGGAGACGAGAAGTGAAGCGCCGCACCAGGTTGGCGCCCACTGCCAGCGAGGAGACGAGAAGCGAAGCATCGCGACCAGGTTGGCGTCTAATGCCAGGTTTTTCAGGACATTCTGTGTTGTGAAAACTGAAATAAAACACTGATTCCAAATTAATTTAGTTCAGTACATTTTCATTTAGGAGGTATAAATTGGTTTTTCTTTCATAATGTAATTTCAAATTTAAGAAAAAAATACTGTTTTGTAATTTTTTTTGTTTTTACATAATTCGATATTCCCAGTTTTACTATTGTTTATTTAACATTTGTGAATTGAGGCAAATGTCACATACATTTCTGCAATGATCGCCCACATTACTGGAAAAAAAGGCTTTAATTACAATATAAAAAAGTTTAGGTCAATCCTGCTGTTTCAGGTTACAAAAGAAAGTTCTTAAATTTTGAAATAAAAATACCACAAATTTTACAGAACATCACTAAAAGTAAATAAATTATGTTGTTTCTCCTCAGGAAAATTAAAATTAAAAATATTAATAATTAGTCTTTACCTTCGAGGTTTACGCGTGTACTTAAACGACCCGAGCCTTTTTCACTTAGTTTGCGTTAAATTTTTTTCGCAATCGTTTTTGTACGTTCGGTCACAGAGCTGGTGCCCTACATATATAAAATTGGTTAATTTTCCAATGCGGGTTCGGTATGGGTTAGCCAAGTAATATTTATCCTCAGCGAAGCAGCGTTATAGCGTCTCATCTTGCATGTATGCAGTGAGTCACTGCGGTGTGTTGACACACTGCCCAGGCGCTTCGTGAGGCAGCTGTTGGATCGGCAAGACAGCAGTTGGCCTTCCCTTTTTATGTCAGAAGCGTGACGTGTTACATCCACGGTTACAAAACGCTTCATTTAATTTTCGATAATGTTACACAATTTTTAAATGAACTATTCTTCAAAATATGTTTTTTACCACTTCCAATTAATACATAATAAGCAGAAAAAATGTATTTTCAAATATTACATTATACTCTCAAGTCGAACCGTAAGGTACGGTATTACGTCTTATATTAACGAAAAATTAAATTAAATAAAACTGAATATCCCATATTTAAAATGTCTTTTTACGTTAACGTTTATGACAAATAGCTACAAATTTTTTTTAAACATATATATTTGCATTTGAATAAATAAAAATATATAACAAGCGTTAATGATATATACTTTTTGTTAACCAGCTGAGCGTATATTATTATAAACATAATATTTTTACCTGAAAAATACAATTTTATTTGTATTAATGACAGACTGCAACTTAATGCAGCTGAATGCAAATGGTACAAATATACAAATCCCTTTCGGCACAGCCTACGGGCGTAGGTTGAATTCGAAGAACATTTTTACTCTGGAATTATTTTAGAAACTTTTATAAACTTCAGGAAAAATTTTAGAACATAATGTAAATAACATATTCATGTTCTTCAATATTACAAAATTATCGATTAACTATTTTGCTCATTTTCCATGCAGAAAATATTTTACGAATATTTTTAGCTTAATGCATCCAGCCATGAATAGCTTAGAACGAACTACATATTATGCCAACTAAGGTAATTATTTAATATTTTCACCTTCAAAACTATTTTTCAACCTTGCACTTATAACGTGGTCGTATAAAATTTTTCTTTGGGCAAAGTTTTAAGGTATTATTAAGATAGATTAAAATAAATTAAAACGAAATTGATACTAGGGTAATATAATTGTTTTTAAAATTACAACCCATGTTTTAACCGAAATAATTTGTTTAAACAATAAATTGTTTCAGCCAATGTTTAAGATGAAGTTTAGGATTCATGCAATAAATTATAATGGATATGATAGTATATTTATTTTAAAAATCTTATGGTTTTTTTTTTTTAAATTTTAAACCTTGTTTTTTTCACCCCATGAAGAAATTTTTGGGTAAACAAAAAAATTATTTAAGAATAGTTTTAGTCAATATTTAGACTATGTTTAAACAAAAATAAAAATGAATTAATAAAATACTGGGTAGGGGAGTTTTATTTATTTTCTTATTCCATCCTCAGGATTTTTCAACCTCTTGCAATAACGGTTTGTATTATCAATAAATAATTGTAAAAATATTTTTTAATATAATTTATAAATTAAAAACATACAATCTAAAAGGTTTTTGATAGTGTGCCTACTAAAGGGGTTATAATTATTTTTTTTATTCTATCCCTCACTCTTCCGAACCGTTGCAACAACCCTTTCAGACAAAAGTTTTAGAAAGAATAATTATAAGATTTACAAAATATACGAACGTATTTAATTTTGTGCCTAGGAAGGGATTTGTGATATTTTTCTCCTCCAATCCTTGTTTATTCTACCCTTTGCAGTTATGGTTGGTCGCATAAAAAACGTATTCAGACAAAAGATTTTGGTATTACTCCTACGAGTTACAATACGTGGAAACGGATGTAACATTTTCCATATTATGGGAGTAACAGCGATTTATCTGTTTTTCAAAAACCTTCCCCGTTTCTACCCCTTTGGTCGATATTGCCTATTATCAAACTTGGCCAAGATTTTCCACTATTAAATTATATTTACCAGTTTGGAAGTAATTTGTGAAAAAATGCGACAGTTGTTTTGACCACTATATATATGTATATATGTATATATATGCATATATATATATTTCGAGTTGACGATGGTTTTGTATGGACCATGAAACGAAAACAAAAGAAAACGTTTTCCAAGAGTCGCACCATGCTAACGGCTATACAAGTTAGTATTTCTTTTAAATATACTTAACAGTTGTATAAATAAGTATGAATATGACATATTTATGTATTTATATAAATTATTAAACACGACTGAAAATAATGAATTTTTTAAAAAGGTTAATCATTTATAGTTTCTGAAAGATTATTTGTCATAAATGTAATAACATAATAACATTGACAGATGCAATTCGTAAATATTATATTACTCATTGAGTTTTCTTCCAAGATATACCAACTATTACAAATTACCCACCTGCATAATATAAAATATGATAAAATACTGAAATATCATTTATTGCAGCGTTAATAAGTACAAGCAGGCTACACTGGACTACACGGTTAAATATTTATCTGCATTTTAAATTGAATAAATTAATTATTTTCCAATTATCTTTTAACATTGTTATTGCATTGATCCTACCGCATCTTGTACGCTAACACATGTAGCACGTTAATCACGAGTAAAGTTTTGGGCCTTATATATATAAATGTATATATATATAATTTACTAATTTTTCTATTCTTATAAATAGGTTTATCAGATATATTTATTTAGAAAGAAATTAACAATAATTTTTCAAACATGAGAGGTTTCGAAATGTTTTCAACATTTAGGCAATTAAATAATTAAGATGGAAAAAAAAAACATAAATTTTGCTAAAACGTAATGAAGTGATTAATAATGTAATATTTCCAGGACATATAATGTTGCTGTTGTCTGGCGGGTATCTCGCAGCAACCTAACTGGAATGCCTCTCTGGAGCACGAGAATTCCCGCACATTAGCGCGCCGCGCAGGGCAACTCGCAACGGGAACGAGGTGGGTGGTTGCGAGCGAGCTTCGTGTTTCACCCCTCTCCTCCCCCTCTCTCGACCGAGCAACCATAAACCCCCTCGGCGGAGGGCGCTGGTTAGTCGGTTCAGCTGCCGCGGTGGTTTAGGGTTGCACGAGGCGCGCGCGGCTCGACAATACGGTCCCCAAATTAAAAACGCGTCCCTCCCGTCCGTCCACACCCCCCTCCCACCTTCCCTCCAAGGACGTGACAAAAAAAAACCCTTCCCCCAACCCCCCTTGAAATTCTGGGGCACATGCCGTGCACACGAGCCGCGTGGGAAGGGGTGGGAAAAAAAAATTAATAAAGAAAATTGAAGTGCTTTCCTGCCGGGCCACTGTAATGCATCGCCAGTCCGAGCGAGTATTCAAATTCAATAGGGATTTTTCCTCTACCTGTTAATTATTTGCGAATTAAGCTTTTAATTCGAAAAACCTTTAAAAAATTTGTTTCAATTGGCATTTCATTAAAACAAGTTGAACATCAGTTTGTATTTTTTTTTTTTCATTCGTTTTCGCGCTTGCTCATGACGTTATTTTGACTCCACACATTAAAAGAGGTCGTCGTAATGCTAACAGGCATAGTAAAATCCTACCGTGTTCTTGGCAGCATAAGTGTGGCAAAAGCTTAAGCCACTATTCTACAATGAATGGTTTTGGGCAAATTTCTGTTGAAAATATAGTCTTAACTTATCTTTGGCAGAAATTTAATTAGAAACGGCATCACACAAAACAAACCAGGTAATTGGGACATACAGCAATAAAAAAAGTAGCCTTTACGTACAAGTGATTTAAGGTAACCATGAAAAACCGATATCAATACGTCCATATTGATGTTTGAACGCAGGTTGTCTGGTTTTGTGTAGGCTCATCCAAAAGATTGCTCTATAAAAGTGGCCTGAACCTATAATAACGTTTCTGTTTAATAACAAATCAGATGATACTACACTCATACCTTCTGCAATAATATTTATTTTTAGTAAATATTAATTAACTTACTCAAAAACAAGGACATTGACTAATTATTTTTGTTCACACACATATTATCATTATATGATAATAAAAAAATATTTAATAAAACAGCAAAAATCTTACAACATTTTTTATTCCCAGGAGCAACACCAGTCATCAAATTTAACGAAATTTTTTTTTTCATATGTATCATTTCAGAGAACTTTGCTTATCACATAATAAGAATCAAAATGACTAACGATCTTCTGAACTTTCCATAGAACATTAATACCTGCGGCCATGAAAGCTTAAAAAGGACATATTCATTGAGGCAAAACAGCTAGTATTATGTATGTTCTATATTTTCCTGAGCCCTGCTGCCTGGAACGACGAAATGATAAGAACGATGCATGATGCAAGTCGTAATATTCTCAATTTTGGGATATGGTGTGTAATCCGAAGAATTTTATGACAGCTCACAGATAATTTTTTTTTTAATTCTTTTAATTAGTCTTGACATTTTGTTGACAAAGTAATATTTTGTTATTGCAACAGACAATTAAAAAATACATACTAGAAACAAAAATAGACTATGCTCCAATGAAAAGTAGCATGCAGTGTTAAGGAAAACAATTAAAAACCGGCCAAAAAAAAAGGAATTGGCTATTATATATTCTAAGGATGCCTGCAAAGTTAAGAGAAGCAATTGAAAACAGAGTACAAGAAAAAAGAATCGGCTATGTTTTATTGTAAAGTTGCATTCAGTGATTGAGGTAAAAAAATGGAAAACGGGATACTAGAAAAAGAAATCAGCTTTGCCCTAATGTTATTTTGTCTGCAGTGATTAAGGAAAAACAAATTGAAAACAGGGCAATGTAAAAAGGAATGGGCTATTTTCTATTGTAGAGTTGCCTTGAGTGATTAAGGGAAACATAGGAAAACAGGACACTAGAAAAGGGAATCGGCTATGCCCTATTGCAAAGTTTCCTGCAGTTATTAAAGGAAAAAATGAAAAACATTAAACTTGAATGTCGGCTTTTACCTTGATCAGGGCGAACACTGACAAATCCCACACACTCCTAAAAAAATGCTTTTATCATGCACGACATTAAACTGATTAAAATTTATGGTAATCCCTAAAGACTTACACTTTACATGACGTACTCTCCCCAAAACCAGAGTGGAGAATAAATAACTAAATAGGTAAAAATCTAAAAATAATAGCAGAATTTCCATTTTTAAAAATAGTATTTAATATAAGGATTAACAATTAAAAATCTCAAAAATACCAGAGAAATATTAAGAATTAGAACATTTACCTACACTACATTTACAGCGTACTTTTACCATAAAAAAATATATCAGTGCATGAGTAGGATGTTTTAGATGCACCATTAAATATTTAAGTAAAAAGTTAATACAGCTATAAAAGTTTTGGAAAGATTTCAACTACAATTATTTACAATATCATCTACCAATCATGTAGCTCCACTTTACCAGCTTACCAACATTGGAAACAGACCTTAAAACATCAATAGTTTTCTTTAAAAAATTTCAAATGGCACCTGAACAGTTTCAAAGTATATGTAATCAGCCCGGGCTTCATTTCTTTGTATAGTAAACAAATATCAAGTCCAGGTACAAGTTGGCAGGGCACTTTAAACCAGTACTGGTTCACGCATGAGCAAATTAACGTGATGTGAAATTCAACCAGTTCCAGATCTTAAATTTTACATAAAAATTCACGTATATCCGAGATATAAACATTTATGTGTAGACGGCACGTGTATTACAGGTTTGCAAATTTCATATTTAATCCATTTACTTCGCAGTCGCAAACCACTGAGTTCTTGTAATTTTCTTTTAAAGACGAGCGTATACTTCAGGCTGGGGTCATACAGGGAATGGGGAGATGTCACTTACATGTTCATTTCCTTGGCAATGAAAATATCTAATGAACATCAATAAGACACAGAGTGATAAAATAAAAATGGCAGGGAAAAATTGGTTTTTGTCTTTCATGGCCAGGAATTTTGTTAGACAAATCAGGCGGTATTTCTAAAGGTCGGACTATGGGTTGTAATAATGATACATTTGGTAATTTTTACCACATCTAGAGAACTGAGAAAGTCAAGTTTGTTTTTCAGGACCAGCCTCAGAACATGCACAATTTAGATGCGAGCGGTTTTATAATGAATCACAGGCCCTTGAAGGTTGTAAGTGAAAGGGACAATAGAAAGATTGTATCGTTGACAAATATAGAATAAAGATAGAATGTAACAGAAGTTGTCTGTTTCATTAGCACGAAACTGAAACACATTACAAAAAACCTTTAAAAAATAACTTTTAATAAATCAGCATTGACAAGAAACAAGCCAACAACATGTCCTCATGCAACGTTTGATAGAAAACAGAAGTGACAGCACTAAATGAGAATGTAAATGTGCTGCAACAAAATTTGGTCAGAAACATCACATTGTGTTAAAACACGTATATCACAGTTTGTTTAATACCTTTGTGTTTCTAACATCTTGCATTTATCACATTTGACATACTAAACAACATTGTGTATAAAAACTTGAGTCGTATCTACGCCAACTCTGACTCCAGGCACCCATTTGTTTCAGCACAGATGGAATGCTCTTCCCCTCTAAGGACTATTGGTCATGACATTTTACAAATGAAATGTTATTATTTAATGAACTATGACACTTTCGTGTGATTTCAATATTAAAACTGTGATTTTCTTAAATTAATACAATTGTTGACATTTTGGTTGTGTAATTTTACCCTTAAAAACGTTTATCTGCACGGCTTGCCAGCCAATCGGAGAACAGAATACATATTTGCATAATTTTTTGAATGAACAATAAAGAACATTGAGACTTATATAACGATGATTCTGAATTAAGTGGCACATGTGTAAAGACGGTCAGATTTTGACAATGCTAAAGTAATATAGCTTCTTCGAAACATCACCGAATCATTTTTTTTTGTTTTAAGTTTATATAGTGTAGATTACAGGATAAACCTACAAAGTTACAAACACTAGGAGTGTTTTAAGTAAATACTGTTTCTATCGACGCTATCCTCATCTACATAAAGACATTAAAGTATTTTGTGAACAAGAAATAGGTGACATACATTTTATTTGAGAGCAAAATACTGATTTATCAATCATCAACAGGCCGGTAATTGTGAAGCCCTCACATTAAGGGAAAGAGGTGCCTTAAAGCAGATGTAGAGATCGGTGGCGATAGACCTCCGTTATTTACTCAATATTGACAACAACCCGGAAGTGAGTGGTCTACCTACAGGGGAAGAAGAAGCATAACTAGTTCGCGAGAATCTTAGTTCAGAAGCTTCCATTCGATGAAGGAGAAGACCAGCCTCCAAGCATCAAAAATTTCGAGTGGATGACCTCACCTGTGAGCAAGAAGTGGGAGAATATCACAAAAAAAAAACCTCTTTTTTTTTTTTGCATTTTTCTTGTTGTTGTTTGATGTACCATACACAGTGACCGAGACTGTGCATTAGATCTGCTACACTTTGGCTAAACCCGTATCACACCGAGTCATCGGAAAGTACAACATATCACATCTGAGATCCTACCATAAGCCTGAAGTGACTCAAGCATACAGTCGACTACGGCTGTCTGTAACTATCGTTATGAAGATTATGTAAGCAGTGCTACCAGCTGAAGTTAAATGTGTCTCATGTATAGAGACAAGGTTTTAGACCATTTGTGTGTAATAATATGTCGCTAAGTGTTGCGTCAAGCCAAGGAGATGCGTAAGAACATAACGGACTGTATGTTGTTAATGACTGAAGTGTAATTCCAGTTATTGTAATGCAACGAGATGATGTGGTATGCCACTCAAGCTGGAATGTGTAAACAGTGTCCAACCAAGAGTTGTATTTACAGATCAGGATGTTAATAAACGAATCTATTTGGTCGCAGCAAGAAAGAACCTACACGCCGAAATGTATTATGTTTATGTTTGTATACTTATATTGCTGAAAGTCTAACGACTTCTGGACTATTTGTCATGATCGTCGACCTTACTTTAGGTTTATGTACCTGTCGACCAGTGTGTATCTCCATAAGATTTAGCATGCAAAATTGCTCTCTAAAAGCAGCAAGAACAATGAAAAGCACTAATAAGCCACATTCAGAAATTATTTAATTAGGTATCTGTGTTTAGTTAGCCAAATATTTGTGTAAATACTCCACTGTGTTAATCAACATTAAAATTTTTTATTTATCACAAGAGAAAAATTTAAAACATTTTGAATATGATAATTTAATTTAAATTTTTCCACTTTTTCATATATTATTTTGAATCTACTCATTACTGAGAAGTTAAATCAATGAAATTTCATCATTTCCCAGTTTTATTTACAAAACATTAAAAGTCCTGTTCAGGTGTAATATGGTATAGCAGTTTATGTTATCACTCGTTCTTGTTTTACTGAACGTCGCGAAGTTGTTGCGAGGAAGCTGAAGATCAGATTTGGGTCTCGTCTGCTGAAACACAGTGTCTAACCCTTTGTCGCTAGATTATGTAAAGACTATACAGATTTGCGTACGCATACCCACGTGAGAAAACATTACTGCTTCAAGACACTAATAGTCAGAGAAGTTACGGTCAGTAACCATAAAGGCAAAATAAATTACAAGCCTTGTTCGGAAATAATACAGCATGCTAGAGTAGCGACCACCTGTCTGATTTTTTTTCTCCTTACAGCTGAACGCTGCGGAAATAAATGCAGACCCCCCACATCATTCTATGTATATTGTTTTATTTATATATATGTATGTTTTCCTTTAAACAATTATTTTTAAAACACATTAAAACTAGTTTTAAGACAATGTTTCGATTGTCAACGTAAATTGATTTTGAATAATGGCCAATAAATGAGTGTAAGTGTTCTGCACTGTCAACATGGTGTCACGTCAATTGGTGGTGGTTTTGTTACTCACAGTTGTAGATTCAAACACGTTCTGTACGCACAGCATATTCCGAATAATATTACTCTGGTGTAATATTTCATCGGTAACTAAATTTAAGCCTTACTGTTTAATTGTTTTATATGATTTATTTAAATTGTCTACTGTTTTGTTTTAAGTTTTTTTATCTTTCCTTCGCAGGCCCCCTAGACCCATGGGCCTCGTTGCCATAGCAACGGTAGCACCGGCCATGTGGGGGCCCTGAATTAATGACATGTGAAAAGTGATGAAACATGTGTATAGTTGATATGACAGATGGCAAATGCCTCGCGCATCGCTCCGAGCTCAGCGTATCAGCAGGAGGCCGGTGAACAGCCGAGAAAAACCAAAGAGAGACAATAAAAACTCGTGAATGCAACTGCGGTCTACAAAAGACCTACGGAAAAGAAAGCCAGCAGAAGAAAAAATTAATTAGCTGTGTTCCACATGTAAATGAACTACACATTTCTTTAGAAAAGGACAAAAAAAAAAGGTTATTATATTAATAACATTGTATATATTTCTAAACTTAAAGGCAATGTAGTAAATATTTTTTTTTCTTACCATGCGAAAATGTTTTGATTATGTGTTATTAATTGATATATGATTTTGAAATGGTGATGCATTGTAAACAGTCAGTGCAGAATGTAATGCGTAAATTGATTTGTGACTCAAATTATATACATGTTAAATGATTATGCAATATGAAATGGAGACATAAATAACAGAGCAAAGAATGTTATACAACATTTTATCTAATAAGTGACAAAAAATGTAAATTTAAAAAAAATTAAAATATTTGCCTAGTAAATTAAATTTATTATTGTGGTTAGTTCCAAGTTTGCTATTACATTAGGAAAATATTAAAAAATATGAACATAATTTGTAAATTATATTCCTCACTCATATTAATTTATAAAGCGTAAGTAAAAACATGACTGACACATAAGATGTGATAGTGAGAATAAACTGGAACACCCACACTTCGGGTGCGATCGTTAAAAAAAATTCCGCAACGGTGTGTGAACCTAAGAATGATCGTTGACGACGAACCCAAACAGCGTGATATGCCGAGTCATGTCACTCTCACCAGCCACGCCTGTAGCTACCAGGGCCCGGCTCGCACCTCCCCGGGCCGGAGCGGCACACGTGATGCCATCTTCTGCCCACTGCAGGACCCGCGCTGTCTTCAGGGCAGACTCAGGGCCATGATGTACCAGGTCACGTCACACTAACCAGCCACGCTTGTCGCTACCAGGGCCCGGCTCGCACCTCCCCGGGCCGGAGCGGCACATGAAATGCCGTCTTCTGCCCACTGCAGGACCCCGCTGCCTTCAGCGCTGACTCAGGGCCATGATGTATCAGGTCACGTCACACTCACCAGCCACGCTTGTCGCTACCAGGGCCCGGCTTGCACCTTCCCGGGCCGGAGCGGCACACGAGATGCCGTCTTCTGCCCACTGCAGGACCCGCGCTGTATTCAAGGCAGACTCAGGGCCATGATGTACCAGGTCACGTCACACTCACCAGCCACGCCTGTAGCTACCAGGGCCCGGCTCGCACCTTCCCGGGCCGGAGTGGCACACGAGATGCCGTCTAATGCCCACTGCTTGACCCGCGCTGCCTTCAGGGCAGACTCAGGGCCATGATGTACCAGGTCACGTCACACTCACCAGCCACGCTTGTAGCTACCAGGGCCCGGCTCGCACCTTCCCGGGCCGGAGTGGCACACGAGATGCCATCTTCTGCCCACTGCAGGACCCGCGCTGCCTTCAGGGCAGACTCAGGGCCATTATGTACCAGGTTACGTCACTCTCACCGGCCACGCCTGTAGCTACCAGGCACCGCCTCGCACCACCCCGGGCCGGAGCGGCACACGAGATGCCGTCTTCCGCCCACTGCAGGACCCGCGCTGCCTTCAGGGCAGACTCAGGGCCATGATGTACCAGGTCACGTCACACACACCAGCCACGCTTGTCGCTACCAGAACCCGGCTCGCACATTCCCGGGCCGGAGCGGCACACGAGATGCCGTCTTCTGCCCACTGCAGGACCCGCGCTCTATTCAAGGCAGACTCTGGGCCATGATGTACCAGGTCACGTCACTCTCACCAGCCACACTTGTCGCTACCAGGGCCCGGCTCGCACCTTCCCGGGCCGGAGCGGCACACGTGATGCCGTCTTCTGCCCACTGCAGGACCCGCGCTGTATTCAAGGCAGACTCAGGGCCTTGATGTGCCAGATCACGTCACTCTCACCGGCCACGCCTGTGGCTACCATGCACCACCTTGCACCTCCCCGGCCCGGAGCGGCACACGAGATGCCGTCTTCTGCCTACTGCAGGACCCGCGCTGCCTTCAGGGCAGACTCAGGGTCATGATGTACCAGGTCACGTCACACTCACCAGCCACGCTTGTCGCTACAAGAACCCGGCTCGCACCTTCCCGGGTCTGAGCGGCACACGAGATGCCGTCTTCTGTCCACTACAGGACCCACGCTGCCTTCAGGGCAGACTCAGGGCCATGATGTACCAGGTCACGTCACACTCACCAGCCATGCTTGTCGCTACCAGGGCCCGGCTCGCACCTCCCAGGACCGGAGCGGCACACGAGATGCCGTCTTCTGCCCACTGTAGTACCCGCGCTGCCTTCAGGGCAGACTCAGGGCCATGATGTACCAGGTCACGTCACACACACCAGCAACGCTTGTCGCTACCAGGGCCCGGCTCGCACCTTTCCGGGCTGGAGCGGCACACGAGATGCCGTTTTCTGCCCACTGCAGGACCCGCGCTGCCTTCAGGGCAGACTCAGGGCCATGATGTACCAGGTCACGTCACACTCACGAGCCACGCTTGTCGCTACCAGGGCCCGGCTCGCACCTTCCCGGGCCGGAGTGGCACACGAGATGCCGTCTTCTGCCCACTGCTTGACCAGCGCTGCCTTCAGGGCAGACTCAGGGCCATGATGTACCAGGTCACATCACTCTCACCAGCCACGCTTGTCGCTACCAGGGCCCGGCTCGCACCTTCCCGGGCCGTAGCGGCACACGAGATGCCGTCTTCTGCCCACTGCAGGACGCACGCTGCCTTCAGAGCAGATTCAGGGCCATGATGTACCAGGTCACGTCACACACTTACCAGCCACGCTTGTCGCTACCAGGGCCCGGCTCGCACCTTCCCGGGCCGTAGTGGCACATGAGATGCCGTCTTCTGTCCACTACTGGTCCCGCGCTGCCTTCAGGGCAGACTCAGGGCCATGATGTACTAGGTCACGTCACACTCACCAGCCACGCTTGTCGCTACCAGGCACCGCCTCGCACCACCCCGGGCCGGAGCGACACACGAGATGCCGTCTTCTGCCCACTGCAGGACCCGCGCTTCCTTCAGGGCAGACTCAGGGCCATGATGTACCAGGTCACGTCACACTCACCAGCCACGCCTGAAGCTACCAGGGCCCGGTTTGCACGTCCCCCGGCCGGAGCGGCACACGTGATGCCGTCTTCTGCCCACTGCAGGACCCGCGCTGTCTTCAGAGCAGACTCAGGGCCATGATGTACCAGGTCACGTCACACACACCAGCCACGCCTGTAGCTACCAGGCACCACCTCACACCTCCTCGGGCCGGAGCGGCACACGTGATGCCGTCTTCTGCCCACTGCAGGACCCGCGCTGCCTTCAGGGCAGACTCAGGGCCATGATGTACCAGGTCTCGTCACACTCACCAGCCACGCTTGTCGCTACCAGGGCCCGGCTCGCACCTACCCGGGCCCGAGCGGCACACGAGATGCCGTCATCTGCCCACTGCAGGACCCGCGCTGCCTTCAGGGCAGACTCAGGGCCATGATGTACTAGGTCACGTCACACTCACCAGCCCTGCCTGTAGCTACCAGGGCCCGGCTTGCACCTCCCCCGGCCGGAGCGGCACAAGAGTTGCCGTCTTCTGCCTACTGCAGGACCCACGCTGCCTTTAGGGCAGACTCAGGGCCATGATGTACCAGGTCTCGTCACACTCACCAGCCACGCTTGTCGCTACCAGGGCCCGGCTCGCACCTTCCCGGGCCTAAGCGGCACACGAAATGCCGTCTTCTGCCCACTGCAGGACCCGCGCTGCCTTCAGGGCAGACTCAGGGCCATGATGTACCAGGTCTCGTCACACTCACTAGCCACGCTTGTCGCTACGTGGGCCCGGCTCGCACCTACCCAGGCCGGAGCGGCACACGAGATGCCGTCTTCTGCCCACTGCAGGACCCACGCTGTATTCAAGGCAGACTCAGGGCCGTGATATGCCAGGTCACGTCACACTCACCAGCCACGCCTGTAGCTACCAGGCACCGCCTCGCAACTCCCCGGGCCGGAGCGGCACACGTGATGCCGTCTTCTGCCCACTGCAGGGACCCGCGCTGTCTTCAGGGCAGACTCAGGGCCATGATGTACCAGGTCACGTCACTCTCACCAGCTACGCCTGTAGCTACCAGGCACCGCCTCGAACCTCCCGGGGCCGGAGCGGCACACGTGATGCCGTCTTCTGCCCACTGCAGGACCCACCCTGCCTTCAGGGCAGACTCAGGGCCATGATGTACCAGGTCACGTCACACTCATCAACCACGCCTGTAGCTACCGGGCATCGCCTCGCAACTCCCCGGGCCGGAGCGACACACGTGATGCCATCTTCTGCCCACTGCAGGACCCGCGCTTCCTTCAGGGCAGACTCAGGGCCATGATGTGCCAGGTCACGTCACACTCACCAGCCACGCCTGTAGCTACCAGGCACCACCTCGCACCTCCCCGTGCCGGAGCGGCACACGTGATGCCGTCTTCTGCCCACTGCAGGACCCGCGCTGTCTTCAGGGCAGACTCAGGGCCATGATGTACAAGGTCACGTCACACTCACCAGCCACGCCTGTAGCTACCAGGCACCACCTTGCACCTCCCCGGGCCGGAGCGGCACACGTGATGCCGTCTTCTGCCCCCACTGCAGGACCCGCGCTGCCTTCAGGGCAGACTCAGGGCCATGATGTACCAGGTCACGTCACACTCACCAGCCACGCCTGTAGCTACCAGGGCCCGGCTCGCACCTCCCCGTGCCGGAGCGGCACACGTGATGCCGTCTTCTGCACACACTGCAGGACCCGCTCTGCCTTCAGGGCAGACTCAGGGCCATGATGTGCCAGGTCACGGCACACTCACCAGCCACGCCTGTAGCTACCAGAACACGGCTCGCACCTTCCCGGGCCGGAGCGGCACACGAGATGCCGTCTTATGTCCACTACAGGACCCACGCTGCCTTCAGGGGAGTCTCAGGGCCATGATGTACCAGGTCACGTCACACTCACCAGCCACGCTTGTCGCTACCAGGGCCCGGCTCGCACCTTCCCGGGCCGGAGCGGCACACGAGATGCCGTCTTCTGCCCACTGCAGGATCCGCGCTGTATTCAAGGCAGACTCAGGGCCATGATGTGCCAGGTCACGTCACACTCACCAGCCACGCTTGTCGCTACCAGGGCCCGGCTCGCATCTTCCCGGGCCGGAGCGGCACACGTGATGCCGTCTTCTGCCCACTGCAGGATCCGCGCTGTATTCAAGGCAGACTCAGGGCCATGATGTACCAGGTAACGTCACACTCACCAGCCACGCTTGTCGCTACCAGAACCCGGCTCGCACCTTCCCGGGCCGGAGCGGCATACGAGATGCCGTCTTCTGTCTACTACAGGACCCGCGCTGCCTTCAGGGCAGACTCAGGGCCATGATGTGCCAGGTCACGTCACACTCACCAGCCACGCCTGTAGCTACCAGGGCCCGCCTCGCACCTACCCGGGCCGGAGCGACACACGTGATGCCGTCTTCTGCCCACTGCAGGACCCGCGCTTCCTTCAGGGCAGACTCAGGGCCATGATGTGCCAGGTCACGTCACACTCACCAGCCACGCCTGTAGCTACCAGGCACCACCTCGCACCTCCCCGGGCCGGAGCGGCACACGTGATGCCGTCTTCTGCCCACTGCAGGACCCGCGCTGTCTTCAGGGCAGACTCAGGGCCATGATGTACAAGGTCACGTCACACTCACCAGCCACGCCTGTAGCTACCAGGCACCACCTTGCACCTCCTCGGGCCGGAGCGGCACACGTGATGCCGTCTTCTGCCCCCACTGCAGGACCCGCGCTGCCTTCAGGGCAGACTCAGGGCCATGATGTACCAGGTCACGTCACACTCACCAGCCACGCCTGTAGCTACCAGGGCCCGGCTCGCACCTCCCCGTGCCGGAGCGGCACACGTGATGCCGTCTTCTGCACACACTGCAGGACCCGCTCTGCCTTCAGGGCAGACTCAGGGCCATGATGTGCCAGGTCACGTCACACTCACCAGCCACGCCTGTAGCTACCAGAACCCGGCTCGCACCTTCCCGGGCCGGAGCGGCACACGAGATGCCGTCTTATGTCCACTACAGGACCCACGCTGCCTTCAGGGGAGTCTCAGGGCCATGATGTACCAGGTCACGTCACACTCACCAGCCACGCTTGTCGCTACCAGGGCCCGGCTCGCACCTTCCCGGGCCGGAGCGGCACACGTGATGCCGTCTTCTGCCCACTGCAGGATCCGCGCTGTATTCAAGGCAGACTCAGGGCCATGATGTGCCAGGTCACGTCACACTCACCAGCCACGCTTGTCGCTACCAGGGCCCGGCTCGCATCTTCCCGGGCCGGAGCGGCACACGTGATGCCGTCTTCTGCCCACTGCAGGATCCGCGCTGTATTGAAGGCAGACTCAGGGCCATGAATTACCAGGTAACGTCACACTCACCAGCCACGCTTGTCGCTACCAGAACCCGGCTCGCACCTTCCCGGGCCGGAGCGGCATACGAGATGCCGTCTTCTGTCTACTACAGGACCCGCGCTGCCTTCAGGGCAGACTCAGGGCCATGATGTGCCAGGTCACGTCACACTCACCAGCCACGCCTGTAGCTACCAGGGCCCGCCTCGCACCTACCCGGGCCGGAGCGGCACACGTGATGCCGTCTTCTGCCCACACTGCAGGACCCGCGCTGCCTTAAGGGCAGACTCAGGGCCATGATGTGCGAGCTCACGTCATCGGTGACATGTGGCCAGGAGCAGAACCCGCCCCCGGAGGCGGGGTGCCATGCCTCAAGCACTTGGGAGAGGCGTTGCTCAGCAGCCACAGCAGTCGAGGACAACCCAGGGAGAAATCTCAGCAGCTGTCTCCTGAGTGAGGTGTTTACGGACGACATCAACCAGGGAGTCTTCATCTGCCTGATGTGTATTTTCCTGTAGAACATAATATAGTTGAGTGTTTGTTCTCCTCACAGTACCTACGCACCTTTGTTTTTTTTTGTCTGTAAGAGATACTCACAATTGTGCCTTGTCCTTCCATACTCAATGTTATATTTTTATGCAGTCAGATTTCTACAGCATCAACGACTGAGTGATAAAGCGCAGGAAAAGAAGTGGTGACGTGTAGCGCAGATCCTGTCTGCGCGGCCGATATTTCACTATTGCGAAGTGAAGATACGTCTTCGCCCATGAGCGCTCTTTTATCGCCTCGTAACCATTTCTATTGTATTTTTTTAAAGACGACTTGGATGGCGCTTTACTGCCAAATAAAAAAATCCCTAGCACATGAATCAGACAGTTTAGGATTTTATGATTTAGTAGAAGCGTCTATCTGTTCTAAAGCACGTAACTCACAGATGACTTTAATTTTTTTTTCTTATATCTTGCTTTAACACATTTGTCATAATCATATTAAATCATGTTGTATATAAAAACTTGAGTCGTATTTACAACACCTCTGACTTTGTGTACCTTATTGTTCCAACGTAGATAATTTGTTCCTACTCCTCTAAGGATTATTGGTTATGATATTTTACAACTGAAATTGTATTATTTTATGTAGTGTGACACTTTCCATGTAATTTTAATATTTAAACGGTGATTTTTTACACTAAATAATTGTTGTTTACATATTGGTTGTGTGATTGTTACCTTTAAAAACGTTTATATGCAAGGCCTTTCAATCAATCAGAGACCAGGATACAAATTAAAATATAGTTTTTAATGAATAACGAAGAAAATTGAGGCTTCTATAATGGTGATTCTGAATTAAGTGACACATTTGCAAAGGCCATCAGATTTTTACAGTGCTAAAGTAATTTTGCTTCTTTGCAAAAATACTGAAGCATTTTTAAGTGGATTTAGTGTATATAGTGTAGAGTAGGTACATGATAATACCTACAAAGTTATTAACAGTAGGTTATTAACAGTAGGAGTGTATTATGTAATTACCATTCCTACCGACGCTATCCTCACCTAAATTCATACATTATAGAATTTTGTGAACCAGAAATAGATTACGTAAATTTTATTTAGTAAATTAAATGATCTTGTGTAGTAATCAGCCACATTAAGAAACTAAATATGATCGCTGTAAATTGACATTCTTGCAGTTAAGAGACTCTCAGACTCAGTTATCCTGTTTGCATTCGTCTCATTGCTTGCCCCTTTTTGAAAGTTTGCCGCATCGAACCCTATATTTTATTATTGAGAAATATTTAACAATGTTATGTGCTATCTGGAATGATTTATAAACTACGAACCCTATAAAGACTACTGTTTACCTGCATTTTATTAATTTACTTGTAGCTAACGTCATAAAAAGTTACTTTGTTTTTTTAATTGTTTATTTCATTTGATTGAATAATTGTTGTTGAATAATATTATATATCTGTATAGTAAACAAATATTAATAGAGACAGAACAATACAATTTTGCAGTTGATTATATGTATAGTTCATTCCTACACAAAGTGTGTAGGTATATCAGTGTAATTATAAATTACTAATATTACATTTTATTGTTTTTCTATTTTTTATTTCTTTTCAGTTTATCATTTATTAAGAACTTTAATTTCTGTAGATAAATTATATGAATACTTTTTCTACAATATTCCTCATAGCACTACCTGTCTTTTAAACACTGACAGTACTCTTGCTGTTCCCTACAAATTGTAGTGTTAAAAATAAAATTAATACAGCAAAGAAGTAGAGTTACACAGTAACAGATGAGACTGAGACATTCGCCAACTTGAAGACAATATACCATGTGACTTTTATGGTTTTATATACTTGGATAAAATGTCGCAGATTGGATAAGTTGTCAGAAGTACTGCGGATAGTGCCATAAAATGTGGGTTCGTGCTTATTATGGCGTTTTTTGGGGGGGGACCATTAATACAGTTCAAATAGCCCCACGTTTTTTTGGTTATAATTTTGACGTAGTTTTTTCGTTAATAATTATTTTCCAGAAAAAAAGAGCAAAGAAAAAAAGTTTGTTTGGCATTTATATGATGCAAATTCGTACCACTAATATTTATATTTTTTATAGTTGATCGTAATCAATGTCAAATTATTATAAGGCTTCAAACTTGAAATGATTTAAATGCCCACCTTGCCCTAAGGGAAACTCGCCAATTAGCATTGACGAAGCGCGAGACATTTTACTGCATTCATTAAAAGTTATTTTACACTCCATGGCCCTATATGCCACTACTGTAAACTAGTTTCACGCACTTAAAAATGTAGGTACCCTGCACGCCACCAGGATCACTGGCGTCAATTATCTCGCGTATTTCTTATTAGTTTCCCATATTTTCTCTTTTACAATATCTTCCGACAGTCAACTTCTCTCGTATTCGTGTACACTCGATGCCCACTAGCGCCGCGCCCAAATCACGTGACCAAGGTGAACTAATACTATTACGATACTTTATAATCCTATAAAAATATGCATATAATAAATAGGAAGCCATTTTTCAAACATAAATCTTTAAATATACATTAAGAATATACACAAAATTTAATACCTTTTATTCACTTTCACTTAAAATTTTTCGCAGTTTCTGAAAACTGTTACCAACTTAACACTCTGTTTCATTACTAACCATTTTTGAAAATAAACTACTCTATCTCTAAAAGAACTATTGTAAAGATTTTAACTCTTTAACAAAAAAAATAAAACAAGGACGCCATCAAAAGGGACAAAAAACTTGAATAAAACCAAAGAATTATTTTAAAAAAAGTTTTAAAACGAAAAAGCAAACTAAGAGGAGATGTCTGGCATGCCACAACAAAAAGAAAACGGCTATGATCTATTGCCAGGTTGCCTACAGTGATTAGGGAAAACATGGGAAAAAATAATCCTAGGAAAAGAAATCGACTATGCTCTACTGTAAAGTTTCTTTGAGTAATTAATTTTAAAAACCTAAATCAGGATACACGGACTGAGATTAAAACCCTCTGTCTATGAAATGCGAGCTCAGCGTCTAACCACTGCGCCATCTCGATCCACGACAAGTCGTGAAGTAAAGCTCGTATATTGCGGACACGTCACATAAATTAGCGTTGTGCAGTAGCGCAATCACCCGAAAACAATTACTTGTATATTTCAAAAGCTGTGTGTTGTAAAACTGTTGAGGAATATATTAAGAAAAAAATATATTTTTGATTTGACATATCCAGATAGGAAGGAATATTATTATCATCGCTATGTTTCAAACATATTTGATATACAGCATACTAAAAAAATCAAAAATATTTTAACCAAGCATAGTCTTTAATATCAGAATATTTAACATAAATTACAATGACAGGGAGTAAATAATAAAGCTTATGACTGGCATTTGAAATAAAAAAATAGATAAATCAACATATCGATATACTTCTACCGATCATGAAGTTACGATGACGCGTAAAAAGCACCAATGTGAAGCGGGCGTATCGCAGCGTTGACCGCCGCAGTGTACACGCGTTTGAACGATGCAACGTGTGCGTGTTCACACGCAGTGAAATATTTTGCCGCTGAGAATGATCCGTTTGAAAATCTACTTCAAAGTTTTGTACCCATTAAAATAACGTTATCAGCTCTTTCAATTATTCTATTTAGTTACGAATCAGCTTGTCAATGTGTGCAGTATCAACGACATAATGCTGATTATTGTAGTATCAGCTTTATATTATTGCAGTTCGTTAATTTTTTTATAATCGGCATTTGTAGGGTTTTGTGTTACAAGTAATATTTATGGTGCAAATAATGAATAAATCAGTAACGTTAGCAATAAAAATTACAGGTTAAGAAAATGTTTTGGTATTGCTGAACATATTATTGTTATGTTTTGAAACAATATTTGGAAATAGACATTGCACAACCCTTTATACTCTACAAGGGAGTATTTGGCGCGATGCAGGACGAACAATGGGAGCTTTAATCCGAGCGTTAGCAATGATATGTGGGTTATGAATCTCGGTGCAATAAGGGAAGGCAGTAAAGGCGCCCCACTGAGCCAGACTGTGGCACTGTTGCCATTGTCAACTCCCAATATTGGCCTGCGCTGCTTTAAGAAATTTAGTTGTATCCCAGTTGTGCTACTAAAGGAAGACGTGCTTTTAGACAGTCGTTCTGGTAACGTCAAATAATATAAACGAATGTGCATCAGTTTTAAACAAAATTAAAGTCTACTGATATCAGCACAATAAAAAATACGTAATATTAATAAATTTCGTTGAATGCGCGGTTATTTTGTGTTTAGTGCTTCATGATATGGCGTTTTTATTATATCTAAATTTTTTATTTTCATACGTAGTTAAATCTACCCATTGACTGTTGTGTTCAATATTCTGAGTGCCTAGTATTTAGTTAGCAATGCCTAAGAGACTAAAATACTCACTGAAAATATGATATTTTTTGAGAAATACTATAAAATTTAAAAACTACACAGGACATCTCCTTGCTCTTAACATAGATTTTTGTGCAAAGTAATAATGTGTTTTACTATATAATGAAATCAGTTATTTAAATTTTTTGACGTGGTTTTCATTAAATAGTTTATAAATATTGCATTCCAATTTCAAACGAAAAATATAAAAAAAAATTTTCACCTCTTTAAGGAAATATAGAGCACTGGAAGATAATTCGCAAAATAAATTTAAAACCGAGAGAATAATGCTTATGGAACATCAAGTTGTTTAGCTCTACTGCTTGCAACAGTGGTTCCTCTTTAATGTTTCTGGTTCGATACACCCCCTCGGTAGGTCACAGGAATTTCTATAGAACGAAGTATCATCGTGTGTAGCCACGGTTAATATCTCCTGATGGCGATGGTGTTCGTGTAAATACATATTTCCCTGCGATTTTCATTCCTTCACGCACAATACCCAATATTTTTTATTTTTATTTCCATGAATATTTCAGGATGACGCAAGGGTAACGGTTCTGATTGTAATAGAAGCTCAACTGATTACAGTTATTTATTTAGAGCTTTTTTTGTAGGCATTACATGAATAATAATCAATTTAATTGTTTAATTAAATGGTGAAATGAATAACTTTCTTAGCGTTATGCAGAAAATTTCTAGATGACACTTTAATAGTTAACTTCATAGTCTCCTCCTAAATTTTACCTGGACGTAATTTCCGAAAGTATTATTTAAAACGTCAAAATTGTGTTTAAAAAACATTTTAAAATTTAATACATAGTTTTTTTATTTTAAATTTATTCTAAAAAATGTTTCCCAGATATGTTTTAACAGAAATTTTTTATATACCTAATGTTTTTGTTTTTAATAAATCACAGACAAATGTATTTCTATAAACATAATACCAATAAATAGACAGAAAATATGTACTATCCTAAACGAAGTGAATTTTCAACACAGATTTAAGTACTTCGGCCATGTAATATAATAAGTTTAAAAAGTATTAAGATGATTGATTTTAAATTTGGCCATAATTTTAACAAGAGCACAAACAATTTGATTATTTCTTTTATAATTGGCATTTTTAATGGGAATAAATTTCATGGACGTACACAATCTAGATTTACACTGGTTGTTATAGAAATACTCATGAATAAACAACACAGATGAATAGATAAACACAAAGGTGCAATAGGTGGCGCGCGAGACGTATCGAATAATTACCAGTAAATATTTTTTGACAGTTGGTCTTTTCTGTAGTCCAATAAATAATGGTGGCGTGGGAGTCGTATCCATAGAGGTATTAATTAGTCTATGGGTGGTTGTGAGTCACGGAGTTAGGAAAATTCATGAGATGACATGCTGTGACGTAATTGAAGTCGCTTTTTAACCTCGCCATCTCTATTTTATTCTGCCCAAAACATTGTAAAGTGGTATTTGATAACGTCAGATGGTTCTTAGTAACAATTAATTAGAAACTCCGTCGTTAAAAACTTTCACTTGAATCAACATAATTTAAACTGTTTCCACGATACAGACACTAAGCTTCAGTAAATGTTTTGGGCGTCTAACCAAAATGGCGCCACTATTGGGTGAAAGGAGAAAAAACGGTTACACACCTTAACCATGTAATCATTCAGACTTGGCCACCCCCAATTGAAGTCAACTGGTTAGCAATTGGATTAGCAAAACAATTTGTAGGTGTAGAAAGGCTAATTTATACATACAAAATGAATGTTTTTTATATCGTCCTATATGCGATACTATAACATTCATATGATTGCGAAGAAACTATAATGAGTTGTTACACGCATTTTCGTGAAGGTTTCTGAGTTAGTACAACTATTTTACAATGGGTGGAGTGAAAGTCGATTCAACAAATGTGTTTATTTCATATAATTTAGGGGCAGTTCGTGTATTTTTGTTGTATGAGTGCGCAGGTATGACAGCATTTAATTGAAATAAATATAATGGAGAGATAGATAGAGTGATAGAAAGAGAGTAGAAGAGCTAGATAAATAGCGAGGTATAAAGATATATTTAGAGGTAGAGGGAGATAGCGGCATAATGAATGCGAGATATAGACAAGGATATATATAGATGTATAGAGATATACATAAATATAAGTGTACAGAGGAGAGAGGTAAAGAGATAGAGAGCGATATATATAATATATACAGAGATACAGATAGATAGAGGTGTATATATATATATATATATATATATATGTTGTAGAGATATAGACCGAAAGTATTATTTCGAGATACTGATGTTTTTTTTCTTTGTAAAATAAAGTGGAAAAAAATTACATTTTTAATATAAAATGTATTATTTGCTGATAACATTAATACAAAAACAATTACATTTGCGTAGTGTGTTTCATGTAAAACATTTATTTGAACTATGTATTTTCTGTCTAAAATTATTTTAGTAATCTCTTCAACTGAAGCTGATGTATATAACTATGCGTTTTGAAACGCCTGAGCTTTATAATGCTTTGCACACAGACACAGTTTCTCAAGCTCAACTTGTTCCCTAACTTACGCAGCTTCCTTTCGATAGCCTCCTAAGCTTCCGAGCCTTGTATATGGACCTTCGCAAGCTTGAACAGATTCCCTAGCTACACCAGTTCACACAGATATCATGTATTTTAGCTCATAGCAAACTTTCACCATAAACACCTGATACTTGGAAACAGAGTCTCGTGAGCCTCCTGTCAAGACTATTCTCTGCTCGATTCTCTGCAGGGCAAATACTTAGTTTCTCGCTAATGTAAATCGTAGGGAGTAGTATATAATTGTTTATCCGACTACTAAAGTTTGGAGTGATGAGTTGAAGCCAATGTCCACCATCTTAGATTGTGACTTAACGGCGGCCATCTTGTATGACCTTTATATGACCTTTGACTTTGACCTTCAAAAATTTTCCAAAATTGCCAAAATATTATATAATTTTCCCTAAATTTGCTAAATAAATACCCGAAAATGATTTTAAATTACCTGTTCTCATGAAAATGATTTCCCGTTTTGAGAAACTATTTTACATTTTAGTCCTGAAAAATGTCGAAGGTTTGAAATGTGCCCAAAAAGTTTAAATACCCGTGGCGCTTTCTATAGCGTTTCACGGGAAACTTTCGATACTATCAGCTGTAAAATAATGCTACCTAGTGGATTTTGCTGAACTAAGTACATTTTACCGTCACTAAGTCATATTAAGGAAACAGGCCATATTATGCGCAGGTACTCGTTTGAAACACATTTTGTGTATATATTTATCACGCCCGCGATTATTTAAAAAAATTCTACTTAAAATTTTGTATCCAAGCTTTGTGTTATAAGTTTATTTGAAAAATGAGAAAATTTGATTTTTCTTGTTACCGAAGTAAGTTGTTTCACATATCTGACTAAATTTTTTTTTAACCTTCTAGAAAATTAACCAAGTACTGAAAATTTATCTAATATGCAAATATATAAAGTGGCATTTTTTAAAATATATTAGTTTTAATTTTTTCAAAATTTTTAAAATAATAATTACAAATTTTGAAAAAAAAGTGGCCAGAGTAGCCGACAAAATGGCGGATGTTACAACGATTGACTTTCAGTTGTTTTTGAACTACTTCAGTCTTGCGAGAAATTAATTAATAAAGTTTGTGACAGTCTAATGTAGCAAACGAAAACAAGGTGGTGGATCCAAGGTGGCTACCGTGACTTCATTATAATTATTGTAATGATGTATTTGAAGTAGTAGCGATGGGGGTCAGTTACCTAGTAAATATTGTGTGTTGAATTCTTATACATGTGTATCCACTGGGAATCAAACTCTGACCCCTTGAAAGCAATGATGTATTTTTATTTATTTATTGATAATATTAATATAAAATATATGTACATTTTAAAATTTTAAATTATTTTCTAGGTTAAAATGTATTTTAAGTGTAAACTACACTCCAGGTATCATATTTCCTTGATAAAAAAGGCCATTCCAGAGGCGTCAATTTAATTTTATTTTTATTTTTGGGTTTGGTGGGTGGGGGGGGGGGGGGGAATTCAAGACTCATTGGAGATAAATAGATGTTTTTAGGAACAAAATTAGTAATTTTTACTTGAAATAGGAATTTTTGTCTTCAAATAGGGTAATTTTTTCTCACTTTGAGGATTTTTCAGTCGTATTAGAAGACTTATGATGAAATGTTAGCGGCCATGGACTCTGGAACCAGACCAGCTGTCACGTACTACTGACGTCTGTTAGTCCTTATAGGCTATATTAACAAAGATGTTATAATTAAAATCAATAGCTTTAAAACTGTCACAAACAATAAAGTTACGTTAACTATTTTTTGAGAAATTTAAGTGATAAAAATTTTAATTATTTTTAAGTTATATTTTGCAGTAATATTTAAATTCATAATTCTTAAAAACAAACTAATTTTTAAAATTAATGACAATAATTTCCGAATAAAAGATTATAATACTCATGGCTCAACCTACTGGTAGACTCTCGAATTAACGAAAACAGTGAAGGTAAAAATTCGTTACCCTTAAGCTAATTAATAAAACTGTTTAAAAATTACAAACTTATTGCAGACTGAAAGACAGGCAAACAGATAGACGAACAAATAATACTGTGTTTACTTTAAATGTCTAGGCTACATATGATTTAAATCAAATTTTACACTAAAAAATTTAAGACGCAATGACCATTAAAACTTGAATGATATTTTATGATGAATCTAAAGTACACGTCAGTATGTACGGAGAAAAATTCTCAGAAATATTTTTCGTCGCTAAAGCCGTAAACTTGTGCAATAAGATAAACTGAGTCCATTTTTTTTTGTGGAATAACACAGCCAATCACTAAACCGTGTTCTATTTCATGGAAAACTGAGATATAAGAAACTGATAAAAAACATTTGTCATGAGAAAATCTTTGCAAAAACAAATTAAGCATGCATGTATGTGGAAAAATTAACTTGCTTTTTATGTTCATCCTACAATTTGTACACATGTAGCTGGTGGTAGAACTTGCGTCATACCCACTGCCAAAGTTCTTTCTTCCTGTGTACCCTCTAACGTTGTCCGCGCATGTTGGAACTTCCTCTTCACAGCGAGGAGAGGTATTTAGTAGTTCCCTGCTAATGGCTCTCACTGGCATGCCTGCTATCTTGCCTGCCACGGGCTCAATTAACCCCGCTCTTTATAGTCACTACTCCATTTCTCAGCGACGTGTTTTGAATTTCATGGAGTGTGGTGTACTCCATTACGAGACTTGTACTGAAGGGACATCGCCCTCCTCATTCACATGCCCTGATGGTGTTTTTTTTTTTACCGGGAATTTTTCCACGGAAAGGGAGGAAAAAAAAACATGCGACAAGCGAAGGGCTTCAGGGCAAATGGTCAATGCTCCCTAAATCAAGGAAGTTCCGTCGCTAAAACAGCTGCGAGTAATTAATGTTGCCTGCATTCGGGGCAAAGGTACGTACATTTGGTTCAGAACGTGAGACCACTTTCACAGAATAAGCTAGAATTGCCAACAAAATAACGAAAACATATATAGATGATAATACATATCTAAATTAAAATAATTATTTATATAATAAAATAAATTATTTAAGATCAAAAATTTTATTTTATTTTCATCTAGGTATCACTTAAAAAACTTTATGAAATTTGATATGGATGTGTACGGTTAAAAGATAAAACTTACAAGAAACGTGTTATTACAGATATTATATATATATTAAATTTAATTTCATGTTGCATGTTTAACGAAGAAAAAAAAATATTTACGATTAAAGTTGTCTTCACGTACATCATATTAAAGTATATTTGTAGTGAAAATGTTTTTTCTTAACTGTCTAAAGGCAGTTTTCTATATGGATATTATTTCCCTTTCTGACCATCAACACCTTAAGGATAAGAAGGGGAAACAATATTAGACTCTAGTTTTACTCGTAATGATTTATGATTTAACATAGGGTGAATAACCTAGTATTTTCAGATACTTTATTTTTATAGTCTTTGAAATATTTTTTAATTTTTGAAAATAAGTTTATTTTATACTTAAATTTATATAATTATGTACTTATATTAAAAACATATCTTATCATTTGAAATGTCACAACTGACTCACATGATGACCTACTGGACATGCATGGGCCTACATTATTTAGGGTTTGGCTACATAATGGAATACAAAATAGTTAATAATATTAAAGTCTTTTTGAATTTTTGTAGAAAAAATTCAAGAAATCAAGCTAATTCAGAATCATTAAATATAATTTCAAAAAGTTACATTGAGAAATGAGTTATGGGCATTTAAAAAACCATATACAGATATGTTTGATCATCAAAAGCTGTAAACACATTCATTTCAGAGAAAAGTTTAATTATAAAAGTAAACAGGCTTATCGTATCAGTAAATAAAGTTAAAAAAAAAATACCGAGTGGAGAATTCCACAAAAATTAAACAATGCAAAATTCCGGGCCACTGTACATAATCCTGGGAATGAAAGATCGTGTTAAAAATATATCTTTTTAGGAAAACTATTATTACCAAAATACATAAATTATATCTCTCTTCGCTAATAGGCAATTTGTGTTACGTACAGCGCAGCGGTAGCCTGATAACTAAACATTTCAGGTAGCGTCAAGTGTGATACTATTACAATATTATTCAAACTACTGATTGTCATTAGCATATAGACATACAATATCTAAAAGTAGATGCCCAAATTTTTGTTTCCAAATCCAGTTTCAAAGATTTCACCTTTGCAAGGATTGCACTGATGTGTTTTATGCCTTAAGTATGCTTACAAAGATAGCTTCCTAGTTCTCAAAATATGTATTTCTTTATATGACGTAACACAAGCAAATCGCATCTCTTTTTTAGGTGCGTGACCATAAATAGGCTATTTAATGTTCTTTTGCGCAATACGGATTACCTAAGATCCCGGTGTTACAAACAATCACAGTGTCTTGTGTAGTAACAAGAATCAGATTTAAAATTTACCTGGTAATAATAATTCTTGGCAGATTACAGATTTGTTTTTAACATTACTCTTCACTTTTATATTTATGCTATTATCCGAAAACACCTACAGGTGAACTAAAAGGCACATTGACGTCATACATTTATGGTTTCCTTTGTTTTTAAGAATACATAAAGATAAAGTTGTTCTTGGGATATTCTTTTCCTGTTTTTGCCGATATTTTCATATTACTGTGCTTTCCATTGTGCCTTTTTTAAGGTTCCTGTTATGGGATTTAAATGTGGTTTAAAAGTTTTTCATACACATACAGCACTGCAAGTTTTAACTGTATGTCATTGAGAAACCACAAGCATGAGCAAGAGAGATTTACCGCACAAAAAACAAGACAAAATCAGCCGAACTCCAAGGTTATACACATAAAGAGCACAAAGATAATTCCTTGGAAGAAATTGGTCGGAAAAATTATCTCAGCATTGACAAACAGTAGGCTGACAACAACGAGACAGTTGTAACAAAAACAGACAAAATTGTTACAAGCGCAAGCAGGGCCGCGACGCGGGCCGGGTTTGATGCTGGCCGGTGGCCCCGCTTGGTCACTGACGTCATGCACCATTCATTGACGTCAGACATGCCACGCGTGCCTGCCCGGGTACGAGGGTGGTCGCTACCCCACCCCTCCTCATCAACGAGCACCGCGCGGCGCCCTGCCCCGGCGCCGGACAGCCTGTGGTAATCCCGCGGGCCGTCGCGCGAGCTGCCGAGGCCCTTCTCGACGCTTCGGGTGTCGGGTCGGCACGGGATGACGCGACTGGCCCCAGACGCACTAGTCACTTCTAGAAGAGCGCCAGGGTCTATATAAGCCTGGACGCCGGCCTCCGCTGTGAGTGGCTCGGCGAATGGAAGTGCGACGGTGGCGACGGAGGTTCACGAGGAGTGCTGCGGCGAGAGTTGCGCGAGGGGTGTGGCCCAGCGAGGTGCGTGGTGTGTGAGGACTTGAGATACTGAGTGCAAGTAATTGATTAGTATGCATGTTAAGTAACATTATTTATTAGTGTTTTAAATATTAACAGTCAATAAAACTGTGCAATAAAAAAAATAAATGGGCTATCCCTATACGACCCAGTTCTTCCCACTCAACGTTATTAAAATCGTAAAAATGTAGACAAACAACAACCTTGAAAAACCCAGCGACTTACAGACGAATCCAACTTTGACACGAAACAGATAATCTGGACCAAACAACGACAAAACCTCGACCACACCACGATGCACGGACAAACCAAACGACGAAACTAACAGATATGCTTGATAACACGACTACAGCTCAAATGAACACAACAGGCTTCCTAGGACAAAACAGATGAGACGGTTTGGGAACTTACATCTGATCCATTATCAGGCAAACCGCCGATCCATCATCTTGCAATCCAGGATAGTTAGTGCGTGCGAGACCAGAAACGGAAGTTTATATAACTCGCTTAGTGCATTGTAAATCAGGTGCACCGATGGCGGGGTGCGTGTCTTGTGGTATAGTTTGGAGTTTGGTACACGGGCCTGTGTGTGCGCTGCATTGTAGTGTAATGCTAAAGAAATTACGTGTCGTCGGCGGGGGAGGGAAGTTCCCCACCATTTAGGTAGGCTAACTGGCGTGATGTAGAGTCGTGTTGTTGAGCATTAGAGGCTTGTAAGTGTGCTGAAA
The DNA here is from genome assembly GCF_032445375.1 of Bacillus rossius redtenbacheri. Classification (NCBI taxonomy): domain Eukaryota; kingdom Metazoa; phylum Arthropoda; class Insecta; order Phasmatodea; family Bacillidae; genus Bacillus; species Bacillus rossius. The sequence goes on along the minus strand of NW_026962010.1, from coordinate 12,519,384 downwards.
TTTCAAGTGACCTATTTAAACTCGGGAGTGGCGTGTATTGTAAAGCTATGCGAGCCGCTCCAATGAGACCCCTAAAACACATGACTTGCATGGGAAGTTAGCCCATATGTGCATGTCCACAGGTGAGTCAGGCCAACACTCGCACAGGAGTGTTATCGTGTGGTCGTGTTGATGAACGGTTAAGAAATGTACATGGGTTAGTTAACTTCCCTCCGAAGGTGTTGCCTTCTGGCTTGTCTTGGCACCGATGTGTGTGTGTTGTTTTCCATGGCAGTTGAGTGTCCGGCTACTGCTGCAAAAAATGTCTTGTGTTTCGTCTGTGCTAGTTATGCTGGTGTTTGTGGGCGCTGCTGGAGCTGTTTTATGGCAAGGGCGCTGTGCTACATGTGAGAGGGACAGGCTGGGGCAAATTCCGTCTGGCTGCTCGTAGGTGGCGCCTGTTATGGCGTCTGTTGTGTCTGGGCTGACTGTTTTTGTCGCCTGATAACAACGATTTTTTGATACATTAGGCATTTCTTTCATGCCGCGGATTGGCCTCCTGTCTTAAAATTTATGCAGTATTTGTCTGTGTCATCGGCCTTGGGTATAATTCCCCCTTCCCCCCGCGTATGGCTGCCACTGCATTGATATGCACAGCGGTGGATTGTTGCAATGTATGTGTGTGTTTGTGTGTTAGATTTTTCCTGTCAGTCTGTCGTCTTCTGGGAAGGCTGAAGAGTCACGCAAAAATTCCCAGTGCGAATTACTATGAGTGTCCCTTATTCGTTTCGTCACATTTTGTGAAATTTTAGCACATTTATGACCTTGAATCCCATTTCTACTAGCTCTGCGTTCACTTCTTCGCCTGTGAGGTCGGCGTACATACCCATTATGACTACTTTTGTGTTGCGCTTGTCGGTGTGCGCAAAGTTGCGGTGGAAAAAATATTTTTTTTTTTTATTATTTAGGAACCGAAGTGTCTTCGTGTGTACTTCAAAATCCTCAAAAATTTTGGTGCAACTCTCGCCTCCGTGTGATGACGTTACATTTGATATTGCTTGTGGTGAGGTAGTGCGCTATTTCCTTGAGTTAACTGGTGTCGCGGACCATGATGGGAACACCTTTGTAATCATTTCCATGTGGTAGGTGTTGAGCCCGTGGTTGAAGTTGTGTCTCAGGTTGTAAGTTTTGTAAAAGCGTCATATCAAATTGGTGTCTTGGCTGCTGCTGTACCTTCAAGTTTCCTTGATGTTATGGCCTTTGGGACTGAGTGGTAAGCCTCGCTGTCCTGCTGGCTTACTGACCGCCTGGGTGTGAAAATTAGTGACATTGAGCCCTCAGATTGTTTTGAGCTGTGGGTGGAACTACCCGGTGTTTTGTTTTGACAGTGTGAATTGTTGTTTTTTCCCTCATTGTGTTGAGGGGTTGGTTGTTTGTTTATTAGTTTGCATTCAGGTTGATCGTCGGTGTAAGTGGGGCCAATTTTCCCCATCATCTGAACGTGGGATATCCAAGTCTCTGGTCGCCTATAACCTGAAAGCAGCGGTGTACGATAAACACTTTATGATAAGCGAGGCTACGCCTTAGGAAAGCTGTCTTCCCTGCACCGATGCTAAGTGCATACAGTGTATCAGGCACAAACGGACCGATACGTATTTATACTCGAGTGTGACGTCACGGCATACATATTGACTTTTTTACAGCTAAGATATTTATTTTAATTAAATAAATATTTTTAAAAAAATACTACTGCGTCCTTTGACGATCTTGAATTCATTAAATAGTGATACTCTCGTCGCAAGTTACCTGGATGTGGATGATAATTTGATTCATTTTATATAGTTACTAGTTGGAGCACCCATTGTTCGCTACGGTAGTACAAAGGCAGAACATTCTCGCATTGTCCCTCCTCGTAGGTACGCCATTAATGCCCCTCGAATGAAAACTAATAAAATAATGTGATTCCCGTTGCCATGGAGACGCAGAAGGCATCAACAATGCAACAGTTCTTGCCATGGGTACGAAAAAAAAAAACACATCAACAATTCAATAGGTAAATTTCATCAAGAAGTATCAACATTCAGTTTCAATGGGTGGTTTTCTCGAAATCTCATGTATACAGTGACCTTTCTCGTGTTTCGAAGGTCATAGTGTAAATTTCCATCGATATCGGAGGAAAAAGTAGATTTGTTTAGTAAAGAAATTAAATTTCTAATTTAATACAATTTCTTGGATATACCCCATTGCAGTTTTGGATGTTTGTAATGGGAAAAAGCCTTAAATGCAAAATAATTCCATTCAATTTTCGATTTATTATTTTGAATTTATAAATATTTTCCATAAAAAACAATGGAAAACTGCGACAGCTTATTCTTTCGACAAAACTTACACGATTGTTAACTTACACGTGGATGAATACATTAAAAAGGCCCAACAAGAATCACTTTTTTTTAATCCCGCTATATTTTAATTTAATGAAATCAATGTCTCATATAAATCAAACATTCCTCACAAACTCTAGGGCAGAGATTTAATTACTTATAATATAGTTTGTTAATTTATTTTGTACTTAAATCGTGAATAATTCATTGATTTCTCGCTTTGGTTTTCAGAGATATGTTAATCTTTGCTATATAAATATAAACTTTACATAATTTTAACTCCATTCGGAAGTAAAATATTTCAAACAGTAATAATTTGCATTTTTTTAATTTTTTCGTCTCCACACAATTGTTTTATCAGGGTATTCTTGTCTCGTCTACCCATTAATTTGACAATGCTCTTTTAGCGTTTAGTTTCGTTAATTATAATCATCTCGAATTCAACAAGGCGTTGAGTTAAATCAAATTAAATTTCCATTTGCATGGGAGAAACTGAACGGTTTTATGATTGTAACTAACAATTTAAAAATTTACTTTTTTATTGTAGAAACAGTAAAAAAATAGTTCTATACACCAGCTTCTTCATCCCGCAAACCCCTCCTCTCCCTTTTCCCAACAACCCAAAGCTTTTCACCCAAAAAAAAATTAAATTAACGAGCTTTGGATCGCGACAGTGTGAGAGATGTATCCTCACGTCCAGAAGGGGAACAACGTGTACAGGAGGACTTGGTTTATAGAAATATGGCTGGGGCGAAAGGGGCGAGTTCGTTCTCAATTATTTCTCCCAGCCTTCCTCGTGAATGAAAGACGTCTGCGCGTGTGTGTGTAGCTGCGATCGGCCCACGCATCTCCCAAGCCGGACGGCGTCGGCGCCGATACGTGCGCTGCCGCCGAGATACACGGGACCTGGAGGTGACGGGAGAGGTCAGACGAGGCGCGGGAAACAGGGAAACAGGGAAACAGGGAAACAGGGAAACAGGGAAGTCCTCCTCTGACGGCGCGGGGAGCGCCACCTGGCCCGCGGTAGTGATTGGGAGGGGCCGAAGGGCGGGATATTGGATTCGAAACCCTGTCAGAACAGCGCCACCTGGGAAGAGGGAGCAGGGAACGAGAGCTGGAGAGGCTCTTAACAAGATGACGAGGTTGCTCCGGCCACCACACCCCCAGGCGCCCTCCTTCGCCGCTATATGTCGATACACGACCCCCGGGGAGTTCGGACGGGGCTCTCTCGCTTCGATTTATGTCCCCACCTCGCGTTCACTGGGTCAGCGTGCTCTCCCGACGATGCGCGACTGCGGGGCCGCACATCAGAACATCGAACTAAGATACACACTCAAACAAGTTATTCTAATTAATAAACTTCTGCCCCTTCTAAGAAATTTGATGCGTATAGTCATGTACCTACGCGCGTTAGAAGTTATACTTATTTGGCGTATTAAAAAATCACTTTAATTTTTCATGAAAAATAATGAAAGGAATGAAGTGAATTTATAAATGCGGTTGGTAAAGTAAAGATTCCATCAAATTAAATTTTGTTCTAATGGTCATTCTGATGGTCGAATATATTATCGTTAAGTTATTGGAAAGAGTTCAGAAATTTAGGTAATGACCTTGAATCATAAGTAATATTTTTTGTGGACCTCCAGATGCTGGAATTTGTGATCTATAGTACAATGTAAAAGTAAGTTAGATCAATTTAAATCTTTGTAAATATAATTATATAATTCTTCTGCACGCGTGTATGACAATGTACTCCTCCTAAACAGCTAGACCGAATTTGATGAAATTATTTTCATGTGTTTGAGTGGGTCCCTGAATTATTTAGATTCACGATTCGGCTAGTTAGGTGGCCAACGATTGAATCATATATTTTTTGTACGATTTTTATTTTATATTTTTAATATTTTTAAAATGAAAAAAATCATAATTATGTGTATATATGAAAAATATGAGGTGGGCCATAGACATACAAGGTTACAGACGTACAACCTGTGTGTGTCATTTCTCTACGTCGGCCAAGCAACTCTACTTTACGTTACAATAGTAACGAATACAGTAGAGAGAGTAAGAAAAACCATTGTCATTACCCATTTTGTGATTTATGTTTACTTTAGTCCAGTGGCGTAACCAGGATTTGTGTATGGGGAGTGTTAAGAAGCATGCCCCCCCCCCCCCTGTATTAAAGCGGGGGGGGTCCGGGGGTTCTCCTCCGGGAAAATTTGGATTTTAAGGTGTAAAATACTGCTATTTTAGCAGTTTTCGGTACTTAAATTTAAATATTGTAATGGTAAAAATTTTATTAATTTTAATATGAAATTTGTTTGAGTGATGAATAAGAAATTAATTAAAGATTTGGTGCTAAGGGGGGGGGGGTTTGAACCCCTAAACCTTCCCCCCCTGGCTACGCCCCTGCTTTAGTCATAAAAATTAATTACCCCAGCACATTAACACTACAGCACAACTACAGAACTGTAGCACAATATTTCTACAGTAAAATACAAACTAAAACACACTTTTATACACTTCATTTTTCACACTTTACAAACTTACGTACACTTTCGGATTACTTTATAATTTTGCTATCGTAACGAATAAAGTAGACAGTAAGAAAAATTAAAGCTCTTGGCCGTTTATTCAGCATTTTCGGTACAATTGTCATTGCCCATTTTGACATTTATATTGCAGTTTACTTATGTTATTAAAATGAATAACCACGGCACATTAGCTCTATGGCATTACCACAGAAATGTAGCATAATAGTTTTACAGCAAAAGACAAAATAGCCAGCACACTACAGCACACTTTTATACACTAACTTTTTCACACGGTGCAAACTTTGTACAAATTTGGATTACTTAATAATTTTTAAAAATTTTAAACTCTTAAATTCTTCTAATTATTATTTTATATGCATTATATATAATTCTTCTGTATGAATAATTGACCGTTAAAACCTTCTGAGAAGTTCATGAATAACTGACCATCTGAGAATAATTCATAGTTATCTTTGTGTATCATAGGTGGCGCTGATGTCGAATTCTGTGGATTTTGATATTGTTGTTTTGACAAATCAATTTATGTTTTCTGTGTTTTGATATTCCATGTATCACAATTGCGTGCATATTGAGTGCATTATTCATCCGCATTTTTTTTTATATAACGTGTTCTATCATACATGAAATGAACTTAAAAACATACAATTTGCAAATGTGTAAGGTGCAGTGTAGAAGTGCTGATCTCAGATGATCTTCCATAAATGTTATTTATATACATAAGCATTAATGACAGTCAATCTAAATCGCAACTTTTTATTTTCAGTGCTTATTTATGTCAATGATCCTATAAAATTTACAGAGTGTTAAACGGCTCATCGAAAATTAACAATATGTAAGTTGGTTCAACAACTTATATTATTCATTATAGTCAAATAAATATAAGTAACTTATATTTGACTATAATGAATAATATAAGTTACTTATATTTATGTGTTGTGCGTTTATTAAAGAACAATGTCACGTCTTCGTGGACGAGGAGTAGATATTGGTCGACGTAGGCTTACAAAGAAATCACAAATAGTCGGTTGAATATAGAACGGCAGATAAATTGACGTACAATGCAAATTTAAGAGACCAGGTTTTGCAAACACAAGTGCAAATGAAAGTCAAGAGCAACGCAACGAACGCCTTTATACTAATGCATTGAGACAGAGACCTACGCGTCAACGAGGGGAAGCCTAAGATGCATATAAAGTTCTGTAATTCCCGATTACACCCGAACAATTCACCTTCGGCCAACCTCGGGTTTATTTATGTATATTTATATTTCTCTGTTTATTTTAATGTAGCTATACTAACCTAACTAACCTTCCATAGTATTTTAAAGTGTTTTAATGTAGCTAACCTAACCGACCACTTTTAATATTTGAATTCATTTTTCCTGCGCAAAAATAAAATAAAACCCCGAAGTTGGCCAAAGGTAAATTTATTGTTCGGGTGTAATCAGGAATGGCAGAACTTTATGTGCATCTTAGGTCTCTCGTCAACGAGTCACTGACGCACACATAAAACATGCACGACAGCGCCTGCAAGTACACCGCGCAATGATACGTGTATCACTTCTCCGCCTTGCGTTAGAATATGAGTCGTACATCGATTATTCGTCACATTGACATATTGTCATCGGCGATATGGACAAAGAAGGCCAAAACTGTCATGCATTCAAATGCAAAAGTGAATCGTCCAGATTTTGCTGCGCATCTGGAAACGTTGTACTGCCGCCATTGAAGTCGCCGCCAAAACCATTGAAAACACTATTAGCTGGAACCACACCTCAGTCGAAATAGTTTTTGCGTAAAATTCATAAATTCAATTCTTGCTTCCAAATGACATTATTGGGAGCCGATCCAGACTTCTTGCAAATCTACTTCATGGGCGATGAGGAGCAACAAATAAAGACACGCTGCCAATACAACCACATCGAGGAGATGGAGGAGCGATAAATTGTGGTAACTTTGGAACCATTTTTGCGTAATCACAATTAGTTAGTCCAGTTGTTCAAAGCAGTTTCAAACAGACTTCAAAACGACCACTATGATCGTCATCAAAGCAGACAAAGTACCATATGAAGAGCACGTGGGACTGATGCAATGCGCCAGCCAGCATATGAACGTCGAGATACACGGATCCAACGTAGAGATAACGTGGTGCAGACAATTCAAGACAGTAATCACCTTACGACGCTTTGCAATATCCATTGATATTTGGGGAAGGAGAAAATGGATATCACTTCTACATCAAACCAAAAATCCAGCGATAGATACAATCTATACATATTAATTTTTTTCTCTACTACTATTTCTTTTGTCTTATTTATATTTTTATTTCACCGGTACAGAAACCGACAATAAAGTGAGCACGATGAACTTCTACGCATATCGGTTGATGATTCGTGCCAATGAAGACAGCAACATTCTACGATGACAACAGCTGTTTCTTCAAAATATCGTTTATATGTATGCGAAAATTTAAAGCGAACGATTACGATACATAAAGTATAATCAAGCAAAGCTGAGTTCTGAGGAGTGAATTCATTTGCATGATGTTATTGTCGGTAACGTAGATGAAACAACCAATATCAACGGCATCAGTACCGCATAAATTCTTCCATCATAATATTTTTTTAGTCCACTTCATATGCAAGAATACATTCACAACACCGTGACAAACATGCGTGCGTACGGCCAACCAGTTCATTACATTTACTTTCAATCCAAAATGGGATTAAATTAATATTGCATTATTGCCAGTTCAAAAAACACGTCACTGCACATGTCTTGAAACAAAAATTACAATCATTGATGAACTTGATTACACGTCATTCTATATTCAGCGTAACACGTTTCTGGCTGTATGCTGTTGAATGGCAAAACGAGGTTTGCCACGTTCACATATTTTGATTTGGTTGGTCAAAAAATTACTGCCATAATAAATTTAAAAAATTATTTAAAGTAGGGAGAGCGTGCCGACTCTGGAACATAGGCGAGGGGGGAGCGGGGTAATCCGGGGATTATCCCATTTTTTATGGTTTTTTACGCATTTTTTATGGTTTTTTATGTGCAAATCCAGTTTTTTATGCGCTAATCCAGTGGCTAATCCGCTAATCCAGTGGCTAATCCGCAAATCCGCAAATTCGCAAATCCGCAAATTCGTAAATTCGCAAATCTGCTAATCCGGAGATCCGCAAATCCGCAAATTCACAAATCCGCAAATCCGCAAATCGCAAATCCGCAAATCCGCCATTTTGTATTTCTAGAAATTTCCACCAACTTCGAATCGTGACGTCATGATTCTGTGTCGTCTGCTGGAGGCCGCCATCTTGATTTTTCCTGGTCGCCATCTTGTTTCGTCTGCTGGAGGCTGCCATCTTGATTTTTCCTGGTCGCCATCTTGTTTCGTCTGCTGGAGGCTGCCATCTTGTTTCGGCTGCTGGAGGTCGCCATCTTGTGTGACGTCATATAGTTCTGTTGGTCGCCACCAGGTAGCAGCAGGTATTATTTTATTTTAACTAAAATATTTTCAGTGCCGAGGCTGGGATTCGATCCATGGGACGTGAAAACGTCCAGGATGTCGTGGTTACGAGGCGGACGCCTTGACCACTAGACCACGAGACCAATTGGAATATGGTGGAATAAATAATCTATATATGCTATGTACTGACGGCAAGTTTATGATAAATGGGGGAGGGTGTTTTTGCCTTCCTTAATGCATACCTAAGGCGCCACATTTGAAATTAAAAATTATTATACAGCCGCCATCTTTAATTCCAGCACAGACTACCAGATGGCGCTTAATTCAAAAAATTAGTTGCCAGAGGCGCCGCCATCTTGGTTCTCAAGTTGGCTGGTAGATGTCGCTAGTATCGCGCGCCAAATTCAAAAATTAGTTGTCAGAGGCGCCGCCATCTTGGTTCTCAAGTTGGCTGGTAGATGTCGCTAGTATCGCGCGGCAAATTCAAAAATGAGTTGCCAGAGGCGCCGCCATCTTGATTCTCAAGTTGGCTACCAGAGTGTGCCACCGTCGCCATCTTTATTTCATATTTCAGCTGCCAGGGCACAGCACCATTCGATAGATCGAATGCTAATCGATATATTTACTTTTATTTCATATTTCAGCTGCCAGGGCGCAGCACCATTCGATAGGTCGAATGCTAATAGATATATTTACTTTTATTTCATATTTCAGCTGCCAGGGCGCAGCACCATTCGATAGATCGAATGCTAATCGATATATTTACTTATATTTCATATTTCAGCTGCCAGGGCGCAGCACCATTCGATAGGTCGAATGCTAATCGATATATTTAGTAACAAGTGTTGCTACCAGAGGGCGCGATATTTAAATTTAAAAAAATATTACAACCTTTAAACAATTCTCCGCCATATTGGATTCAACAGCCCCACCATCTTGGAAGCACATGATACACCCAAGGACTCGTTCCAATACATGCACAGAGTGCACCGAAAAGATTGTTCCCTTACATGCACAGAGTGCACCATATTGAATGATCATGATATGTGTTCCTTTATATGCATCAGAAGCAGGCATAAGAAATTTTTTCTTATAGGCATACTTTAGTGTTAGCTTTCCTGTAATGCATTTAATAATAGTGTAAGCTCATTATTATTATTTAGTGATAGTGAATTTATAACTATGATGTGTATTCTCATTCTCTTCGTCTCGACGTGGCGGAAGATTCTCTGGAGTGTAAGCTGAAAAAAAAATAAATAAAAAAACTTGTGTTTGAATTTATAGTGGTATGCTGCTTTCCACATCACCTTAGAGACTATGTCTCAGGAGGTACAGCATTAGATGCGTTAACTCCTTTTTTTTATACATGGCGAGTTTCCCCGAGAGGCCTATTTTCCATGTTTAACAAGGGCGCAAGCATTATGCTTCACCGTCACTCTCTCCCAAGCCGCTGTCCACTCCATCATCTGGCTCCACTTGCTCTTGAGCCTCCATTACAGCTTCAAAGCATGCTATAATACCGTTGTAAAGGTATGTTAGAAACTCGTATTCCTCTGGAAATGCAGCGAACAAATTGATCGCGGAGATCTCTAGATGGTGTACTATCGCATCTATATTCATGCCGATGCAAGCATGAAGCGCATATTCAATGCAATCGCGCATTTCCTCAAAAGCAGCCATGTTCATTATGGAATTGTCAGAGACAGAATGAAGACTATAGTTGACCTGGTCTTGACGGAAAGATGACATGCAACCCCGATGTCGCGCTACACATTCCAATGAGGCGCCCAGCGCGGGCTGACGTCACAGCTTGTTGATCCCAAGCTGCAGAGTGCTGGGTCGTGTTCAGGAAGTAGTCCACACATTATAAATACATTGCAGGAATAGAATCTCAACAACAGCCCACACAAACGATTCCATAGAATATGCTTCGATTGAGAACAAGCAATAAGGTAAAATAAAATGTGTATATGTAATCTTAAACTCCCATATCCTTTCTCTTTACCCATGTCCTCACGGTATCGGGAAACCCCTTCCAAGACACCTGGAATCTTTCACCACGCTTTCGATGAATTTTATTTACCAAGTATGTATCGGGGTATTTTGTAATTTGAATTTCTGAAGCATAAAAAACACCTTGTATTTCATTTCCATCCATATCACTCAAGTTATACACACGCGGAAAGCTGGACCTCATAGCTGTTACTTTAAACACTTCGTGAGACCAATTCGGTGTAAACCCCTTTTCAAAAACTTTCTTGTTTCGTGACACGCGTACATGATCCCCCACACGAGCCTTAGGTTTTCTAGGGTCAATTGTCTTTACATATTTGTAAACACTTTGTAGCAAAGAGTCATCCTTCACTTGATTCGCAGCCATGCCAATGGTGCGGTGGAATCTGTTATTGTAGACACGTAGAAATTGTGGTAAAATTTTAAGCCACTTATAATTTCCTTGAACTGAAAAATCGCGAAAAAGCAGCGATTTTAGAGATCTATTAAACCGCTCTACCACACTTGCTTTAATCTCACTGTGAGTGGAATAATGATTAATATTTTTTCTTTTCATAAGAGCTCTGAAAGTTGAGTTATAAAATTCTGTTCCCGCATCACTTTGAATACTTTTAAAACTTCCTGCTTCTTTCAAAATACTTCTCATGGCAGCAGTAACCATCACACCTGTCTTTTGTTTAACTGGAACTGCATAAGCACGTTTGCTGTACACATCTATGGCAGTCAGGATGTACTTGTAACCACTGTTCACTTTACTGTATGGTATCATTTCTACCAAATCAATCTGTAGTAAATCATGGAGTCCATATGTTAAAACCTTTCTGCGAGGAAATATAATACGTTTGCCTCGGTGAAGCTCGTATGCAATCCCATGCTGTGCGTCGCTCATTTTGCAATGTATCCTGATTCTTGTAACTCTTCAAGTATCGAAAGGATTTCGTTATTGTGTCCGGTGTGGCCAGAAGCCTGCGAGGCCATTAACAACCTGAGTCGATCTACTATCTCATTCGGATCATTCCAATAAATGAACTCTCGTTTACGACCTAAATCCAATGTTTTATGTAACAATCCACTTCCTCGTTGCTGCGAACCAATATGTGGAAACAGTTGCTTAATGATATCAAATTTCGCATGTGACGTGCTTTTATAGAGATTTGTTGCAGGATCATTCTTTTTAAAATAAGCATTTGTAAGCTCTAGTAGATTACCATATTGTTTAAGGGCCGATTCCGAGTATGTATGCGGCTCTCTGCGAAATAAAAGTTCAAATAAACCAGGAGCAGGTTGTATTAGTTCATCTTTAACGCGAATCATATTGTTATCGTGAAAAAATACTTCCGTGTCCCCTAAAAACCAGCGGTTATGTCGTTTAGATACACCATAGGTTCCATCACCAGAGCGAAGGTTGTAGCTCTGCAAATAAGACTGCACTCCACCTAAAGAATCATCATATGGAACACCGTGATGTTTTAAAGGAATAGCGTTCGAGTCATCACTGTCGCTTGATTCTAAATATTGTTTCACAGTAGCTTCTTCCGCAGAATCCTGCTTCACAGTATCGATAGACTGTGCGAGCGATGTAGTAGGTCCAAGTTTATCCAAACGCGAATTAACAGACTTGAATATTTCTTCATTAATTGCATCCCTCTCCAAACGAGCTCGTTTGGCAAGTAGATACTTTGCACGAACATTTTCTATGACGCGCTCCAACTTACTAGCCTCAAGAGACATGACTGCAGAGTTAGCGATAGCATATCACCCTTTTATATACAACTAGCATCAATACATGAGTGATATAGGCATGTCTAGAGCTTGATGGTTTTGGAGGTGCTGGTTTTGGAGGTGCTGGTTTTGGAGGTGCTGGTTTTGGAGGTGTTGGTTTTGGAGGTGCTGGTTTTGAAGATGCTGTTTTTGCAGGTGCTGGTTTTGGAGGTGAAGGTTTCTTAGACAACACACCGCGAGAATATTCATCAGGAGTAATCGTCAAAACACCAACACTGCGATTCATTTGTGAAAGCTGTTGTACAATTCCAGCATTAATTTTCAATACCATCTCAACCATGTTAGCATTTAGTGCATCATTTAGTTCCTCTATAAATGTTTGTGCGAATAAATCTAACCTGCTCTCCAACGAGGTGCACATATAACCCAACTTTGTCGACACACCTGAAAGACTTTCATTTAATTGAGCAATTAAATGCTGTTCTTTAGCCTCCATATTGCGCAAGAACTCCATAATCCCCACTTGCACATCTCTTGTTACAGTAAGTGATCTGTTGATATCTGTAACTTGTCGTGTCATACCATCAGTCATCGAATGCAAAGCATGTGTAAAAGCCCCGCTTACTGCGTCAACATACTTCTTATAAGCAGCATCACCATCTTGTTTAGGATCACCAACTCTCTTCAAATGTTTCCAGCTTAAGTCGCAGTCCCCTTCACGAGTAAACGTCATGCATGAGTCGTGCGATCGTTTAAGTCCACCACCACCGAACTTTGACATCATGATTCATGAACCTATCACAATAAACTGATCAAAACCACATTTGTAACGCCCTTTATGTAGAGGAAAATCTTTAGCTATCACAATGAAACCATGCTCATTAGGACTGTTCCAACAGTGACCGCAAAGAGTTTTAAATCTCTCAAAGCTCATATCTGTACCGACATGGTCGGAAAACACATGTTTTAGATTAAGATCGTCCATTTTAAACAAAATTATTAGATTACAATTATCTCGCACTAATTGCTTTCGGGTTTGGGTATAAGTTTGTACCAAGTAGAAACAGTCGATCTTGTGGTGTCGCCCCATAGAATAATACTTTTGAACAATGCTTTGTTTATCACAAGCAACATCATCGAAGATTAGCACAGAGTTGGGGAGGGCTTGACTGGGGTCTAAAACATCAGCATTTTCTCGAAATTTAAAAAATTTCACTCCCCCGACATTTTCCAGCACATGGGCTAAACGTTGATATTTTGGTTGTTCTAGGGACTTGCTATATAAATACACATTCTCAAAACGTATCCCATTGGGGTGTTCTAGAAGTGAAAGAATAAGACAAGTTTTGCCAGAATTCGAAGTACCTGACACTATACACCGTATGGTATTTGGTAACAGAGATCCATGACGTTCTTCAGTTTTAATAAACACATCATCATCAATTAGTGAAATTGGTAAAGCGAGCTGTTGTTGAACAACCTTCATTCTTAATACTAAACCTAAACACTATAAAACAGTCATCCTTATAGTGAAACCACTCAGTGTCTTGATATGTCTTGTATGAGACGGAAGAGAGGTTCAGGCTTAGTTAATTCTGTTATAAATAAGCTACCATTCGAGGCACATCTTCCGGGCTACAATTTCTGTGGACCTGGCACGAGACTAGCCGAGAGACTAGCAAGAGGTGATCGTGGTGTGAATGCACTAGACGAGGCGTGTCGTCTTCACGATATTGCGTATGCGAATAGTAATAACTTGGCTGAAAGACATAAAGCGGATAAAATATTAGCTGACACGGCCGAGAAGATTAGAAAGTCTCCCGAAACTAAATTTGGACAGAGAGTATCCGCGTGGACCGTTAACAAGATTATGAGAGTGAAACGTAAGCTTGGTGCAGGTTTAAGATTTTCATCATCAAAGAAGAGAAACCGTAAATCTGTCAGGAAAGCCCTGGGGAAGAAGGGTGGTCTATTACCATTTATATTTCCAGCACTCGCTGCATTAGGCAGCTTAATTGGTGGAGCTGCGGGTGTTGCTAAAACTGTTTCCGATGTCCGGAGTCAGGCACGTATGCAAGCGATAGCACGTGCAGCAAAAAACGGTTCAGGACTTTATCTACGCCCCTATCCACAGTCGGGTGGTGGGGGAAAGCGAAGAGGAAGAAGAAGAAAGAAAAATCGCGGGAGCAGGAAGCGATAATCAAAAACTTACCAAAGCGAGCTCTTACAAACCTCGAGTTAATGAAGGCGATAAAAGAATTGAAAATACCATACTTTAGACAAATATACATGCGCGATTCGCTACCTAAGAAACCATTGCGTAATGAAAGTGCTATTTTGAATCTAGACTCATCCAAAGGACCGGGAATGCATTGGACTGCTTATGTCAAGACCGGTCCTAACGTTGAATATTACGATAGCTTCGGAGACTTGCCTCCACCAGTGGAACTGATACGATATTTAAACAAGTGCAACATAACCTATAATTATGACAGGCAACAAAAGTTGCATTCATGGAATTGCAGTCACTTATGCTTAAGATTTTTAGTATCAATATATAAGAAGCATTAGTGTTATCATAAGCCACATATGCGACAGAGTGTTTATAGAGAGACCACACACAACGCGAGACGCAGTGTAAACTAGACAAAATGTCAATAACATTAATTTTAACTGGGAAGAGCTCGATTATGAGAACCTACTACTTCCCTCCCTTGCAATTGGATGGAGAGTGGACAATGGCATTGATCGATCTGACAACATATAACTCGATACCGAACATTGATGAAAATAATCAAGTTTTTCGATACATCGCAAACAATGAACATCATGAAATGAAATTACCAACAGGTGCATATGAAATAAGTGACATGGAAGATTACATAAAACAGAACCTACCTGCAGATTCAACATTTCTATTACGAGGCAACCCCAACACCTTACAGTGCATAATGTTCAGCAACAATATACATGTGGATTTTAGTGGAAAAAATACATTAGGTGAAATGCTTGGATTTTCTTCTCAAGTATACAAAGCAGGTGAGCTGCATGAATCGACAAATCCTGTAAATATATTCCACGTGAATGTTATACGAATTACAAGCAATGCTGTGGGACACACATACTTGAATGGTAAATTAAACAATACTATTCATGAATTTTCCCCCATAGTACCTCCGGGATATAAGATAAATGAACGACCTACCACGCTCATTTATGTCCCAGTTACCGTTCAATTGATATCGGAGCTCGACATTCAAATAGTCGATCAGGAAGGACGCTTAGTTAACCTAAGAAAGGAAGAAATAACTCAAAGACTGCATTTGAAAAAACAATGGGAGTGAAATATTTTTCTAAGCATAAATGGAGCGGTTCAGGTGTGTCCTTATCCAGTAGACGACGAGACATCAAGCGGCTAACATCTGTTAACGTGAGATTCCTTAAAAAACTTGGATTTAGAGTTTATCCTCATGGAGAACACCGTTCTTGAAGTCGAGCAAGCACCACAATTTGAGGATTCTATTTCAAAAACTGAACTGCATATTTACAAACCATACTTAAATGGACCCTATGCCCCCCAACTCTGAAATCCGTATAGTGATTCAAAATCATGATGCATACACAAACATCTCAAAATCCTTTTTGCGTATACGTGGAAAACTCGTAAAGGCAGACGGACGGAAACCGGACCATGCAAAGATTATAAACAATGGTGTATTACATATGATCAATCGGATAGGATTTGAACTGAACGGCGTTCTTATAGACCAGACCAGATCACTAGGAGTGGTATCTACAGTGAAGAATTATCTTTCACGAACTCGTGATGAATACGCCATCAGCAAAATGGAGGGATGGTGTCTCGAGGAAAACTATAGCTTGCCTCTAACAGCCGATGGTGTTTTCGAAATCTGTGTTCCGCTAAGCCATCTCCTCGGCTTTGCTGAGGATTATCACCGTATACTTCTAAACTCCAAACAAGAGTTAATTATAGTTTTAGAAAATACGTACATTAACTCGATCGTAGATGCGAGTGCGCAGCCTCAAGCAGTTAATTTAACCATAAACTCTATCGATTGGGCCGTACCACACATCCAAGTGTCTCCAGCGGAACGCACGCGACTGCTTAAGCTTGTGGAGAAAGGCAGAAATATAGATATAGCATTTAGATCTTGGTCTGTTGAAACATATCCCAGCATGCCACAAGCACAAAATGTCAGCTGGTCAGTAAAGACAAGCTTCTCGATGGAAAAACCACGATACATAATAGTCGGCTTTCAATCGGCTAAACATAATGTAATGGCTGCCGATAAATCGAGGTTTGACCACTGCAACATAAAGAATATAAAACTATTCTTGAATTCAGAAAGTTATCCGTACACGGATTTGGACATAAACTTCGACAATGGATTTTACTTAATCGCATATGATATGTATTCAAATTTTCAAGAGTCTTACTATGGAAAGCAGAATGCACCTTTGCTTGACCCTCATCAGTTTAAGGAACTGGCTACGTTATTCATGTTTGATGTAAGCCGTCAAGCTGAGAAAATACCTTCGAATATCATAGATTGCAAGTTGGAGATCACAACCTCAGCCAACCTACCGATCTTAACACAAGCATTTGCAATAATATTGCACGACAGACTTGTCTCCTATAATCCACGAGACAAAGCTGTTAAAATACTGAGTTAAGCATAGTAGAGGCTCAGTCGTGTCTCAGCCACCATGAAGTATGTTAATCTTCAAGGATTTTTCTCTCAGTATGGCTTTATTACCAAGGAACTTAGCATTGCTGACTCTGAGGGGAACATAATTACGCGAACATTCAAACCGCCGTTTGAGTGGAGAGACATTAGTCGTAAATACCGGAGAAGTAATGCGTGGCTCACTAAAAATTTTCATAGTTTAAAATGGGAACACGGATTGTTTCCCTACAACAGTCTTTCCACCATCTTGACAACTCACTTGAGTGGAACTGTAATAGTTGCTGGAAGCGAACAGAAAAGATGGTTGGGTAAACACTGTCTCAAACACATGCACATAGTGGATGCACAAGAGGAATATGGCTGCCCGGCTTTCAAAAAATTAGACATAATGTATGCTCAAAATCGTGACAGCATAAGACCTGTATCGTCTCGCCGTAACGTCGCATTGCTTAGGGCTTGGATGCTAGAACACAGCGATCCTGGAATGTTGGATGACGCGCTCGAAATGGAATCAACAACAAGCGAAGCAACGGTAAACATGTCTGGACTGGAGGCGCTATAAATTGAGGTCATCGTCCCGGGGTACGACAGTCAGCGTACAGTTCGCGGTTGTGCGGGCGTAGACTCACTATATATTCAAGAAAAATGACGTTCGATCCATCGGCACGCTACGCAGACGTGTCACCCGGCTTTCGTCGTGTGGCATACCTTACCGGAGATGGAGAGTTCCACCTCATAGTCTGCAACTTCAATCATCACTGGAGCACCGATTGCGATCTGGAGGCTCCGGACTTTATTGAGACGCCCTGCAATCAGGTAGATTGTGTTGTGCACTACTTGAGACCCGACAGTAAATTTCCTACTACCTTAGAAGAACTTAAGGCAGCAGCCGCTACTGAAACTATAACCTCAGAACCAGATTATTCTGCAGTAAGGTGTGATTTGAGACGCAGTACGAACCCAGAGACAGTTGTGCATTGGGAGGAGCAGTGTGATGGTTATGTTCACAACACAACTTATGAAAACAGTGTTTGCTACGAGACATGTAGTTTCCTTCAGTGTAAACTTTATCGATTCACCCCATTCGCTTAAGTTTGAGAGCTAAGACAATACCTATGTCAGTCATGTTATCACCGCGATTCCATGATATAACTCAAAGCCAAGAAGATGCCGTAATAGATGAATTGTGGGCACTGAGCATCTTAACATGGGATGAAGCGACAAGATATTTTAATTATCCTCCTGATCCACGATCTAAAGAAATAAAGCCTTCGACTTTGTTTGACAATACCGAAAATAGATATCTTTACAAACGTGCAAGTCTGAACTGTGTTGAATTTCATGTAGAGTTCTATGAATTTGATATTGGATTGAGTAGTCTTCGATACATTTATTTCGAACTTTGTCGCGAAAATACTCATTTCCGACTGAGGTGGCACGCTGATAGACCATACAAGTCCGTGACTCTCTTGACTGTTTTCGACTGTCAGCATAAAGACTGTGTAATAAATCTTAGTCATCCAATGGCAAAGTTTCCCTGTACTATTGATGAGCTCAAGACATCCCGTGACAGAGACTATGAAAGTACTTTCTCCGAATGGTGTACCGGAATTAAACACTATCGCCATAATCCCGCTACATGCATGTGGAACCCACCTCACGACACGCCTTGCAGTAATCATTTGTGTTCCTTGTCGAGAGGTCGTTTATTACGAGAAAACAAATTCTCGGTGTCGACGCATCTAAGCAAGCAACTATGGGGATATAGATAATGGACTGTTCTATGAGATGCTCTACTCTATGGAATTTCGTAATCAATTTATTCATTCGGATGGGCAATATATTTTTAAATAGGATCGCCGCTTCCTGGGTCGACAGTCGAGCTGAAACTGTGTCGGTGTGAGGATCTGTGCCAAGCAAGATGTCTAACTTTCATTCAAGCAAGAAATACGTGAGTGTAAATCCTGGTCTAGGCAGTGTTGATTACAGCGAGTGGAGTCAAGACAATTTAAAACACATATCGGAAAGCTGTGACGGCATGTTTCACTCGAAACAAATACTCGACCCAGGACCTCAAGACATACCATTTGAATTAATTAACTGCTCGGGTTATGGACAATGTATTGTTAACATGCTTCGACACGATACAGTGCTGCCTGCCACGAGTGAAGACGTCTACGCACACGCATTCAACCAGACAGCTACCCAATCGGTTCAGGTTATCCCTGAATGCATTCAAATCAGCCCTGATTCGCCAACATCCATCATACCTGTAGCTGAGCCAATCACCGAGGCGACACCGAAGTCCACCAGACGACAGCGAAAGCCTGCTGCCTCTCGCAAGAGTCGAACCAGAGATCTCAGTCATTTAGGACCGGTGAGTCAAGATGTCGGAGTTCAAACAGAGTCTAGTGCTTCCATACAAAGAACTGACGAGATGGCCCGGGTAGCAGTGCGCTCATTACTTCTAGAATTATTAAGCAAAGTATAATTGAATTTTTGTCACTTTGTGTATGTAAATGTTTCAGCTGAATACGTAAATATAATATTCTTTGTGTGTAAGGAAATGTTCAAGTTAGCATTCAAATCTTTTTTTTATCATCACTTTAATATTCTTTGTATGTAAATGTTCAGGTTTGTATGCAAACATTATGTGTGATTTTCTTGTAATATTTCAGTTTTGCATAAAGTTTTAAAATAAATTGTTAAAAGCATAATGCATATTTTATTACCGAAACTGTTTGTAACTTAAGTAAAGAACGTGTAGGTTACTGTATTTTTTATTAATACTCTTTTCAATTATATAATTTTCTGGTTTAGTATAATTTAAAAAAAAATGTATTCAAATTATCCATCAGTCTCTGCGCCCGCACGTTCACGAAATGTATGTTGACTACAATAAAACTAATGTGTAACCTCTGATTTATTGTTATGATTTAAGTATTCCTCTGATATAAAATAAAAGCTAGCATTGAAACGTCCTGCCTTCCTGGGCCGACCAGCGTGTTGACGTGCGTAGCCCGTGGATGAAGCTCTCTATTTTTAGAGAAAGGAATTTGTTTTTCCAGACAACTGTCGTCGCACCTAAGAGGTGTCTATATGCTGTCACAGACTTGGTTGACAGTTTCTGCAATCGTTGTAATGCATTACAACGATTGCAGAAAAATGTTTTCAGTAAGCTATAATAAAAAAAACATTAATTAAATTTTAATTCTGAAAAAAAGTGAATGGTAGAAAATCTACTTTCTAAAACAAAAAAACATATAGTTTAACTAGTTTTCCATGATCACCATATTATTAAATGATTTTACCAAATATAATCTACTCAACTTTCTTAAATTAATAATTTTCAGTTTATAACTGTCATCTAAAGCCGACACACAGAGTAGGCGATTCCGCGAGAATTCAGGTCATCGCCCGACGCAGATTTATATATATATATATACACCTGCCACAGAGGTCGGAAATGTTATTTGATCGCAGCCAGCCCTCGCCAGCCCTCGATACCTCCTCCGCAGAGAGACGTTCTTCTCCAGATAAGGTATGTGTCCTGTCAGTTCTGACTGACAACACGAGATGGAGTACATTCGTTTCGTTAAAACACGTTCGCGCACTGTGTTTACAGTTCTTATTTAACAATATGTCCACTATTTTAAATAAATAAACACGTTAAAACGGTTGAATTAAGCAATAACTAAATCCATGTATTTATATTACTTAAATTGTGTATTATCACGGAAAAATTACTAAACTCTATTTTTTTTTGTTGCGATTATATGACTTTGAATATTATTCCTGTTTTCGCTTATTTATTAATGATTGAGAATCAACTTGTTTTCATAATTATTTTTACAACGGGATGCGTGTATTTAATATTTCTTTAATACATCTTTCATTCTGTTACTGAACGCTATGCGCGATTTATAAAAACAACAACCATTCAGAGCTCGTTCTTTGCTTGCAAACAGTTAAATAAATTTTGTCAAACTTTAAACAATATTAAGCGTGATATGAAGTTGATATACATTTGTTTTCAATACAGTATGTTCCATGTAAATAATAATTCTCTACATTCTCAGAATATACCGACATATAATTAATTTCTTGCACATTGTTTACATGTCTTAAACATTTTATATTTCTACATTATTTACAACTTGAAATAATTCACAAATAAATATTACAAGAAGTTTTCTCATGACATACAATTATTTCATATTTACACTTATTTTTTCAATACAAATTTTTACACATATTATGGAAAATAATAAGTGATGATACAGCTGTTGGTTTCAGTATATTAGAGCAAGCATCTTTTATTTATTTTTCAGGTTCTAACTTGTTGAGCGTATCCTTCTTTATTTTTTTTAAATTCCTTTTATAATAATGTCTTCTCCATACACTAATAAGCGTGCTAGATTTGAGGAAAGCGAGCCTTCGATGTCTGAGCTCGATGAATCATCTATTGATTCATTGATTTCATCTTCATCATCATTTGAGTCAGTGATTTTATCGTCGGCTGATGATTCATCCAACCTAGAGATCGAAGACACGCCACCTCCCTCTTTGCCTAGCCTGAAGCCCGTCGCTTTAGATTCCGCATTCCAGGGTCGACTTGTTGATTCCAGAATCGCGAATGATATTCCCCAGCCCGACCCCAACATTAATAGATTTCTCTCCAGGTGCAGGGAACCCTTTCTGGACGTAGTGGGTGGCGTTCTCCGCCCATTCAAAATTTATCTTACATTGGCCGCGGTATTTATTAAGGAGGATCCTGTGCAGGGGCCCATCAGTGAAAGCTTCCACTTCGCCTCCAAAAGTATCCCTGTTTTGTTAAGTGAGGACCTAGCAGAAATTTTCAGTTTCACATTAGTTTCTGTGCTTATGGAGCATGTAAGTGAGTTTGCTTTGCGCGGGTCTGGATGGATGTTGAGTCATGTAAAACATCTCGACATGCATGTCTCTGCATACCGACCATTCACGGTGGGGGCCGCGCATACAAAGTTGCCTGCATTTTTGTCTAACCGCAAAGCTTGTGTAAACATCGAGACTGACCGTGAGATGTGCTTTCTGTATGCCGTTATGGCAGGTGTGACGCCGGCGGCTGGGATGGTTACTCGTACTGGATCGTATCCTAATCCTCTCGAGGTTTTTGATATGACCGGTATGACGTTCCCCATGACACTGCATCAGGTTAAGATCTTTGAGAGTCTCAATAATATTTCCGTGAACATTTATTCTTGCGTGAGTGATCAGGGAACGATTATTGACAAGGATTTTAACAAACCCACTGATGCAAGTATCCAGCCGATTTGCATTACCTCTATGCGATGTGATCGCCATGTGAATATTTTGGCTATTCGTGCGTCTGGTGCTCCCGCTCATCTCCATTTCGTGACTATTAAGAATTTGTCCCGCTTGCTTTCTTCTCAACTCTCGCGTGATCAACATACAAAGTGGGTTTGCGACCGCTCTCTTCAGTATTTCCATACTGCGGACAAGTTGAACTCCCACACTGATTTGTGCAGCCAACACACGGCCGTTCGGTCAGTATTCCCGACTGAGGAGACCAAATGGCTCGAGTTCACAAATGTATCCAAGAAGGAACGTATGGGCTTTGTCGCTTATTGCGATACAGAGACCTACTTGAAACCGATGTCCACCTGTTTACCGGAGACCGATGCCTCCAGCACCACAACGGTGAACGAGCACGTGCCTTATGCATGTAGCATTTTATTAGTTTGTTCGTACGATGCTTCGCTTACCAGATATGCGCACTTTGAAGGGGAGAATTGTGTTGCCGACATGGTCTCTACCTTGATTGATATGACTAAGTGGGTGTGCGCGATTTATGCTAAGACCGTTCCCATGAAAACCCAGACTCCTGCTGTTGCTGCACGGTTGGCGAGTCAGACACATTGCCATATATGTAATAAGACACTAGGTGACAAGTCAGTGTTGGACCATGACCACCTGACCGGTGAGATTCGTGGCTATGCGCATTCTAAGTGTAATCTTGCATTTAGACTGCAGAAGAACTAACTGGTGGCTATTTTCCACAATCTTCAGAATTATGACGCCCACTTTTTGATGAGACCATTAGTCTCACGTCATATTGCACAACCTGACGGTTCCTCCATTTTGGAGAACCCCGGGGAGGTCAGGGTTATAGGCACGTCTCTTGAAAGTTACAAGAGCATAACAAAGTACATACCGATTACCGGTAATGATGCGAGAGGAGGTACTCGAACAGTGCGTTTAAGATTCATTGACTCCCTTAACTTCCTAACTTCATCTCTGGATACTCTGGCAGGTAATCTCTCGCCTGCTCAGCTGAGCCTCACTCGTGTCCAGTTTCCAGAAGACGCACAGTTTGATCTAGCTCGTAGGAAAGGGGTGTTCCCATACGATTTCGTCACTAGTATGGCAGAACTGCAGACGACCTCACTACCCCCTAGGGAAGCATTTCATAATGCTCTTAGTGGGACTGACGTGAGTGACGGGGACTATGCTCATGCTAGATCTGCGTGGAATGTTTTCCGCTGTAAGACTTTGAACGATTACGCGTTGCAGTATTTGAAGGTGGATACGTGTTTGTTGGCTGACGTGTTCGAGAATTTCCGTTCAGTTTGTTGCCAGTCCTATGGCTTAGATCCGGCGCACTACATTACGGCCCCATCACTTGCTTGGGACGGTTTGTTGAGCAAGTCTGAGGTGTGTCTGGAATTAGTCACCGATCCAGATATCTATCTTTTCTTGGAGAATGCTGTTCGGGGTGGGATCACCAACGTTAGTCGGCGCTATGCGAAGGCTAACAATGTTTACATGAGCGATTATGACTCCAGCCTGCCGTCTTCCTACATCTGTTATTTCGATGTAAATTCTCTCTATGGTCACACGATGCTTGGTAAGCTTCCGGTGGGCAACTTCCAGTGGGTGCAGGAACTCGAATATGCAAACTGGAACTTTAGCACCATGGACACCGATGGTGACTGCTCATGTTTTATAGAGGTGGATCTATCCTTTCCGCGTGAATGTCATGACCGGCTATCAGACCTGCCGCTTGCACCCGTGAATGGCGTACCGGTGAACGGCAATATGTCAAAGCTCTTATTGACACTTGAACCGCGAAAGAACTATGTTTTACATGCAAAAACACTGCAGCACTACCTTACGTACAGGGCCGTTCTTGACAATGTTCATCGTGTTTTGCGCTTTGAACAAAAATCCTGGATGGCGTCGTACGTACGGTATAATCTGAATTGCCGTGCTCAGGCAGCGAACCCCTTTGAGAAATCCTTCTATAAATTAATGAATAATTCCGTTTTTGGCAAATCTTTGCAGTCGCCGCGTAGGGAGCGTGACATACGTGTGGTTTCGCGGTACGATACCATATATGGTGCGGCAGAGTTGATAGGTCGTCCGTCATTTAAGGCAAGGCGGATCGTCGATGAGAATCTGGTCCTCATTGAGTTAGCGAAAGCTTCGGTAACCTTCAACAAACCCCTTTACACTGGTGTGGCCATCTTAGATTTATCCAAATTGCATCTCTATGATTTCCACTATAACTATATGCAGGTTAAGTTTCCCTTTCCATCTCTGCACCTGCTTTACTCAGATACCGATTCTCTTCTGTACCACATCGAGTGTCGCGATGTGTATTCTTCGATTCTCCCCGATTTGGCTTCTCGATTCGACACTTCGAATTATGCTCCAGATAATGCTCAAAGGTTTCCATCAGTCAACCACGGCATGACTGGTGTCATGAAGGATGAAGCCGCTGGACGCATCATTACTGAGTATGTTGGTCTTCGCCCCAAACTTTATGCATACAAGATGGACGATGGTGCTTTTACGCTTAAAGCCAAGGGTGTGAAGGCCAGTGTACTCAGCTCGCTACTTTTTGAGCAATATCTGGATTGCTTGCAAACAAATTCACGGGTTTGGGGGACTCAATATCATTTTCGTTCACGAAATCACATTGTTTGTACTGAACGCGTGACTAAGGTGGCGTTGTCATCAGGTGACGACAAGCGGAGCATTTCCGATGATGGAATTAGCACGCTTCCATGGGGACATTACCGTCTAGATCCCTGAACCTGAGTTCCCCACATAATAAGAGATTCTAACTTTTTTTTTATTTTATAATTTTCCAGTTTATTTTTTTTTGTACTATCCTCATACCTTGGTACGCTCAATAAGCATTGCTGCTCCGAGTCGAGTTGTAGGAAAACAACAGCGCTGCAAACTCCTCCTCCGCTCGGAGTGGCCAACTGGGTAGATGGCAACCAACTTCGATTCATTGCCTCCCCCTTCAGCCATAAAACATTAAGAATGTTGGACAGAACTCATGCACTACTGTACTGCGCATGTGGAGATAAAACCATCGGTATGTTTAACATGTAGAGATTGCACTCATCTTATTTACACGGTTCAGATAGTGAATCTGATAGTTTTCTTTAAATGCTAGTCTGTTTAATAATTTAAAGTAAATTTGAGTCTATCCTGATTTTAAATGCTAATGTGGTTAAACTTTGTTGCATGTCATCTTTCCGTCAAGACCAGGTCAACTATAGTCTTCATTCTGTCTCTGACAATTCCATAATGAACATGGCTGCTTTTGAGGAAATGCGCGATTGCATTGAATATGCGCTTAATGCTTGCATCGGCATGAATATAGATGCGATAGTACACCATCTAGAGGTCTCCGCGATCAATTTGTTCGCTGCATTTCCAGAGGAATACGAGTTTCTAACATACCTTTACAACGGTATTATAGCATGCTTTGAAGCTGTAATGGAGGCTCAAGAGCAAGTGGAGCCAGATGATGGAGTGGACAGCGGCTTGGGAGAGAGTGACGGTGAAGCATAATGCTTGCGCCCTTGTTAAACATGGAAAATAGGCCTCTCGGGGAAACTCGCCATTTATAAAAAAAAGGAGTTAACGCATCTAATTCTGTACCTCCTGAGACATAGTCTCTAAGGTGATGTAGAAAGCAGCATACCACTATAAATTCAAACACAAGTTTTTATTTATTTATTTTTTTTTCAGCTTACACTCCAGAGAATCTTCCGCCACGTCGAGATGAAGAGAATGAGACTACACATCATAGTTATAAATTCACTATCACTAAATAATAATAATGAGCTTACACTATTATTAAATGCATTACAGGAAAGCTAACACTAAAGTATGCCTATAAGAAAAAATTTCTTATGCCTGCTTCTGATGCATATAAAGGAACACATATCATGATCATTCAATATGGTGCACTCTGTGCATGTAAGGGAACAATCTTTTCGGTGCACTCTGTGCATGTATTGGAACGAGTCCTTGGGTGTATCATGTGCTTCCAAGATGGTGGGGCTGTTGAATCCAAAATGGCGGAGAATTGTTTAAAGGTTGTAATATTTTTTTAAATTTAAATATCGCGCCCTCTGGTAGC
Organism: Bacillus rossius redtenbacheri; assembly: GCF_032445375.1. Lineage (NCBI taxonomy): Eukaryota > Metazoa > Arthropoda > Insecta > Phasmatodea > Bacillidae > Bacillus > Bacillus rossius. The sequence goes on along the minus strand of NW_026962010.1, from coordinate 12,493,109 downwards.
AACACTTGTTACTAAATATATCGATTAGCATTCGACCTATCGAATGGTGCTGCGCCCTGGCAGCTGAAATATGAAATATAAGTAAATATATCGATTAGCATTCGATCTATCGAATGGTGCTGTGCCCTGGCAGCTGAAATATGAAATAAAAGTAAATGTATCTATTAGCATTCGACCTATCGAATGGTGCTTCGCCCTGGCAGCTGAAATATGAAATAAAAGTAAATATATCGATTAGCATTCGATCTATCGAATGGTGCTGTGCCCTGGCAGCTGAAATATGAAATAAAGATGGCGACGGTGGCACACTCTGGTAGCCAACTTCAGAATCAAGATGGCGGCGCCTCTGGCAACTAATTTTTGAATTTGCCGCGCGATACTAGCGACATCTATCAGCCAACTTGAGAACCAAGATGGCGGCGCCTCTGACAACTAATTTTTGAATTTGGCGCGCGATACTAGCGACATCTACCAGCCAACTTGAGAACCAAGATGGCGGCGCCTCTGGCAACTAATTTTTGAATTTGGCGCCATCTGGTAGTCTGTGCTGGAATTAAAGATGGCGGCTGTATAATAATTTTTAATTTCAAATGTGGCGCCTTAGGTATGCATTAAGGAAGGCAAAAACACCCTCCCCCATTTATCATAAACTTGCCGTCAGTACATAGCATATATAGATTATTTATTCCACCATATTCCAATTGGTCTCGTGGTCTAGTGGTCAAGGCGTCCGCCTCGTAACCACGACATCCTGGACGTTTTCACGTCCCATGGATCGAATCCCAGCCTCGGCACTGAAAATATTTTAGTTAAAATAAAATAATACCTGCTGCTACCTGGTGGCGACCAACAGAACTATATGACGTCACACAAGATGGCGGCCTCCAGCAGCCGAAACAAGATGGCAGCCTCCAGCAGACGAAACAAGATGGCGACCAGGAAAAATCAAGATGGCGGCCTCCAGCAGACGACACAGAATCATGACGTCACGATTCGAAGTTGGTGGAAATTTCTAGAAATACAAAATGGCGGATTTGCGGATTTGCGGATTTGCGATTTGCGGATTTGCGAATTTGAGATTTGCGGATTTGCGAATTTGAGATTTGCGGATTTGCGGATTAGCGGATTAGCCACTGGATTAGCGCATAAAAAACTGGATTTGCACATAAAAAACCATAAAAAATGCGTAAAAAACCATAAAAAATGGGATAATCCCCGGATTACCCCGCTCCCCCCTCGTCTATGTTCCAGAGTCGGCACGCTCTCCCTACTATTTAAGCCGAAATTCCGGATCGGAACATCGATCAAGATTTGACATTGTTACCACTAACATGATCCATGGTCCATATGGTGCTCTAATCATGATGGTGCCGTGCATAGACAATAGAAAATGTATGAACCGTTTCCAAAATAGGTATAATAGATACTATCACTTATATGGATGGTTATCCATTGTATTGTAGTAGAGACAAAGACAATGGTGGCCAATCATATAAATTGCGCACGTCAAACGATGGAACGGTTCGTATTGAACATTGCTGGGTGATTTCTTATTCGCCATTGCTGTGCAAAACCTTAAAAGCACACATAAACGTTGAGTTTTGCAGTTCAGTGAATTCCATCAAATACATTTGAAAATACATTCATAAGGCAGCGATATGGCTGTATTTTCAGTTCAAAATGCAAATGATTACAACGGAATAGCATTTTATCAAAAGTGCCAATACATTAGCAGCAATGCAGCAGTTTGGCGCATTTGAGTTTTCCTATACACAAAAGAGACCCTGCATTTGACCTTTGGCCGTGCACCGTGAAAATGGACAGGGTGTTTATTTCGCATAAGAGACTGCTCTACAACGAGCATTAATTACCCCAAAAATCACACTAATAAGTTTTTTTTTAACTATGCAACCGAACAGGTATTTTCGGTTCATTCGCAGACATTAAAGTATATTGGTGTGTCACGATTTTTCACGTGTAAAAAACAATAAAAAAAAGTGGGATCCACGAAAGTGAGGCGTTCCAGTCCAAGGATACGACGGCTTGTTTTTGGGAGATACATTAGCTCGATTATACAGAGTCCATCCAAAGCGACGCGATAGCTTCATGTTGCGTTTGTTGTTGGTTAACTTTTCTGGATCTGAGTCCTTCCAATACTTGCGAAAAGTCAATGGTATTTTGCACGACACGTAGGCCTATCACGATTAGTGTCGCGAATTGCATTTGCTGAAAGATGACAACCATTGGGATCTCACACTTGCAGATGCAGTACTGAGTTCTTCTCATCAAATTCGCCAATTATTTGCCATATTGTTCACATGTTTTCCGTCGCAAGCTTCTGTTCTTTAGGACAAATGTAAATATTCCATGATCGACAACATTCTGCATCGCATTCGGACCGCTGATCAAGATCACAATATCGATTATTCTACAGAAATATATAACGATAAGTAATAAATATTGAGGATACATGCCTTCTCATTTCGAATATGACACTCGTTCATTTCGGTATGTCATCGCCTAACCGCACAGCAACAGAAATCAGAGTGATTTTCAACAACACACAGTTTAGCCTTTTCGACTATTTTGTTGCAAATGATGAGCAACTGCTTGCTGATGAACGAAAGAAAATATACGGTAGAATTAATTAGTTCACCAATAATTTTGCTTCGGGATTTAAATACACCTTAGCTATGCGATGGCACGCGATTGGTCATAAAAAATGGGCAATGTTCTCAAAGCTACCATTTATAACCATTTGCATCGGATACCAATTATTTCTTCAGACTCGCCCATTCCATTCGGACGCCAGTGATTTCCAATTCCTTTGGCATCCGCAATGACTATGAATTTGTCACAAGGCCAAACAATGTCCATTTATGGGTTGTATCTAGAAAATTCGTGCTTCTCACGCGGCCAATTATATGTTGCGTGTTTTCGCGTTGGCAAACCATCAAGTTTGTTCATTTATACACCTGAGGGATTGACGAAAAACATTTTTGATCAATTCGCATTAAGTTAAAAACCAAACAAACTTTATTTATTTTAGTATTATGTATCACCATTTATTTTAATACTTCATTTCTTGCATTAATAAAATTGTGAGAGTAATAGAAATGATTTGAGATTTTTTCTTTGTTTGCTATTATTTATTAAAATGACAAGCGTCCAATTTTGCATCATATGTTATTGGTAAGGCTTCATATTATTCGCAGTCCATCTTTGATGTACATATGTTTTAGTGGATCCACAGCGTAGATATACTTACCACCAATCTTACGAAAAGTACTTTCGGGCAGGACAACTTCTGTCGAGGCCGCTAGTGTGTTGTGTGTGTGTATGTACATATATATATATATATATATATATATATATATATATATAATTTCCTAGTTAAACCTTCAGCTCACTGCAACATTGGCTAACTTTACCATACGCAAAAAAAATCCCATCAACCATCGCCAGAAATGAAATACAGATAACCGTGATGAAGACTAAGTTCGACCGCTACAGCACAGGCTGTATGTATTCTAAGATATTTTGTTATTCATTAATGATTTGCATTTGATTTATCACTAGTGTTCTCTTATATTTTTTAATTAATTAGTACATAATTTTTCTAGGAACATAATTGTTAAGTAGATTTATAAGTCATTGAAATACGTTATTTACTTTCAATAGGCAAGTTTTATCTATGTAAAATTCGAACTTATTGATATTTTTTTTTTGTTTTATATCTTCGTTAGATTTTAAAATGCATCAAGATTTACTAGCAGGGCCGCACCCTGGCACCCGGGGTATGAATGGATTCATGCGGCCCCCCCCCCCCCTCTTTTTTTGCACATACCACACCAATAAAGCGGGGGGTCTGGGGGAACTCCCACGGAAAAATTGTGCTATTTAAGCATTTTCGATACCTACATGTAACAGTTTCTGTGCTACTGTAACTTCCATGCATGAAATCCACTATGTCCATAAAGTAGTCCGTATAATCACTACACTTGTTCATTAAATTGTCGTCATAAATGTTTTTTAAAGATTCAAATTCAACTTGCGAGACGTTTTTGCAGCAAAGATTTTGATGATATCATCATAGCAAACAGAGGATGCTCTCTTGTGTTCTATGGGAATAATGCTCAAATTCGACAGTCTGTCTTGCCTCATACTATTTCTTAAATATGTTTTTACAATTTTCAATTTGCTGAAACTTCTTTCGCCTGAAGAAACTGTTACAGGAAGAGTAAGAAATATCTTAAGGGCTGTGGTCAGGTTTGGATATCCTTCTTCAAGTCTGTGTTCGTGAATGAGCTTCAAGAGGGTCGCTGCAGATGCTTTCATAGTGTCATCAACTGCCAAGGCGTGATGTTTAAAACTTTCCATTTCTTGAAATATTTCTTCTCCATTTATGTCATCTTTGTATGTTTAGACAACCATTTGGCTGCAGTCTTCAAATCTTTAACTTCCATTTTGTAGATGTTATTCCCATTTAAAAAGCTAAACTTGTCATTAAATGCTTGAAGAGCCTGAAACTGGGATTTTAAGGCATTTACTATTCCATCAATGATATCTAACAAAGCTATTCTAAACAGATCGTGCTCTGATAAGTTGTAAATTTCATCTTCGCAGCATTCGTCAAACATCTTTTTTCTTTTCCTTTTTTCTTTAAAATCAGCAGGTACATTGTTGTTCTCAGCAATCTGCTCATGTCTGTGGATGAGATGCTAGAAAATCTCAAAAGCTGCAGTGTGCAAAAATCCAAATACATAATTGACAATCGAAGTCGGGTGATGTAGCAAGATTATACATCAATTATCATCACACAATACATTAAAATGTAGAAATATATGTATAATTTTATTCAACATACCTTTGTTGCAGCCTGGCTCAGATTACCATGATGATAGATGTGCTGCTTTGTTTCGTTTTTTGGTTTTCTTTCTGTTTTCAGATCCCGAAGGTTTCTTTGACATTTTAATCAATTAACAATTAATTGCTTTAAACAAATTTACCACAAAAAAACTGCTAACTCTTGATCAACACAACCACAGCACAACCAATTATAGCCACGGTCTTATAAATATAACAACTGGAAACACTACACGCACACGTCGACGCCACTCCGGACAGCTCAGCTCTGAGTGTTGTATGACGCATGCGTCACGCCACCCCGACGAGTAGCTTGAGTACCGCCTGCGGTGCGCCACTGTTTCCTCACAGCCAGTGTATACTGTATTCGTATAGAGGACGCATTAAAACTTTCTAATTCTCCCTTTACAATTTTTTATGTTAATGATGAACTTAACATTTTTCTCAGAGTATTTTAAAATAAATATGTTGAGAAGTTATATTGTAAATCAGATTAGACATTCCTGGCATGCAAGTTAAAAAAACATTTTACCAGTTACCAGTTATAGTAGGAATTACAATGCAAGCGATTTCGGCGCCCCCACAGCTTTGCGCCCGGGGCGTATGCCCCGCTTGCTCCCCCCTAGTTGCGGCCCTGTTTACTAGACTAGTTACATTCCTATTTTGTGTATGAATTTTTATAATAGCTTTGGTTTGAAAGTTATACCTCTTATTGAAGTTATACTTAGTATAAGAGGTTCAAGCATGTAACGTTTGCGTTACCTTCTAACGCTGTCGTGGACGGGGAAAAGAAAGAGAGAGAAACAGCCGAGGAGTGATTGCTCACTGACGCATTGTTACTGATTCCGGTTATTGATGGCAGCAACAGCGTGTGATTACATTTACTGTCACATACTTTTGTAAACGTTTACATACCTTATCATACTTTTGTTTACTTTCACATAATTACGCATCTAATAATTCGCATTTCTATATCCCTAACTCTTGAGATTGGATCCGGTGGCAGCATTAAAATTGTTACAACATGTAAAGACACATCCAATAGGGTTATTGATCATATTGTATACTATTGTAAACTTATTGATTCATTCTTAGATTCCAGTGAAGACATGGATGGACAGACACTAAAGTAAAGTCTGCTTTGAATGCAAGACTTCAAAAGTTTCAAATGTTAGAGTACACTAGAAATTCCTCTTCCCTCTTGTGCCTGAAGTTGCACTTCTGACTTGCGTGGCGGCCAATAAACATTAATATTATTAATATTTTAAAACGAAGAAGGCAATCTTCACAAATGTTCATATTGCCATTACAATATATACCAAAGTACTGTTACGAATGTGAGCAGGGCCGCGACGCGTGCAGGTTTAGAGCTGGCTGGCGGCCCCGCACGACCACTGACGTCACGTGGCCACCGCAACGTGAGACGTTCCGCGCGCGCCTGGTAGATAACAAGGAATGCCGCTATCCCCCTTCCTTCCCTCCGCTTCACGCACGGCGCTTTTAGCTTGACATCTGACACCTGACAGCTGGGGAATTCCGCGCGCCGCCATGCGAGCTTCCGACGCGTGTCTAGAGGTTTCTCGCGTTGGGTCGGCGCGGAATGACGCGACTGGCCCCAGCCACGCTCGAGAATTCTAGAAGGGCGCCTGGGCCTATATAATCCCAGGACGCTGGCCTCTAAATTAGTGAGGAGTTGAGAGTCGGGAGTTGATCCGGGCCGCGGGTGCGGTGGAGTTCCAGTGCGATAGTCCGGGCGTTAGAGACACGGTTGCGGCGGAATTCCGGGGCGAGTGTCTGAGTGAGAGTTCCGGGGCGAGAGAGTCTGCGCTTTAGTGTCGCGGGTGTGACGGAGTTCCGAGCGAAGCGTCGAGCGGAACCTCGGCGAAGGGAAGTGCGATGGCAGCGGCTGAGTGTGGCGACAGAGTCCCGCGACGGAGGTCTGCGAGGGGTGCTGCGGTGAGAGTTGCGCCAGAGGTGCAGCCCAGCGAGGTGTGCGGTGTGTAAAAACCGAGTGACTGGGAAATAAACATATTTTAAGTGTAAGTGATTACTAGGCATTTCTAGAAGATTATTTGTAGTGCTGTAAATATTAACAATCAATAAAACTGTGTAGTGTAATATAATTTTTAATTGAGCTATCCATTTACGAACCCAGTAGTTTTCCCACGGCGAATTATTAGTTTATGTTTTTATAAATCGTAGCAGTACTTAACAATTTCTCGGTACACACACACATAAGGGGAAATGTAAATAATCATCGGGGAAACAGTACATCACTTGGTATACACACTTAAGTCCATATAGCTGACATAAACTTATTCGCTGTGTTTAGCTGAAGACGAACACACCAAATCGCAAAACTATTGTCTTATTCACATTTAACATTAACTGCTACATATCGGCATGAGCCGCAACTTCCAGAGTCCATTGAATATGATATGCCCCCTTACGGAATTTTTTTATTGAATTAATTTTTTACTAAACGTATATATAATATCAGTCCAATCCTTTTATTATTTTATGTCTATTAAATAATTTCATGCAAAATTAAAGTTGATTTTTCCTACTACGCTCAGTATGTATAACTTCTAAAGCGCGAACATAAAAACACACAACTATTTTTTATTGATATTTAGAGTCTTGGAAAACAGTTTATGGTTGCAACGTGTAATTTTTAAGTGCAAAATAAGAAGTTTTTTTTCTGATCACAAAAAAAATATTATAACATTCAGAATAGTTAAAATTTCCTGACACACCTAACCGGAAATGCGGGAACGGTTGTTTAAAAAGGCCTGCCCCTTTACTCGACAGAGCGGAGAGCTGTAGGCCTACGTCCATCCTTCCCGCTGGTTCGAAGGACACTTCGGTAAATCACGGCCGATCGCGGCTTAATCCAGGTGTCTTCCGCCTGTCATCGGAGCGGGCCGCGGGGGTCAGATTCGTAGTCGGGGGGGGGATACCCACACACACACGGGGGGGGGGGGTCCACACAATCAGGTCCCAAGCGGCCGTCGGCCCTGACGAGACTAATCCCGCGAAACGCGCCGCTGGACCCGCGCGGTATCATTATTCATGAGTTGGCAGCTCTGGCAGGAATGATCGCCGAGTGAAGAGGAGGGGAGGCACCCACACGCTCCATCTGGTCCATCGGCGAACCCTCGATCCCCCCTCCTTTCCCCACCCCTTATGCAATCCTCAGCAGTCATTCACCTACACTGATGAATAATTCAGGATTCTCGGACTGCTGACGGCGAGTAGGGAATGTGTATTGGGGAAGGGGAGGGGAGCGGGTTGTCACGTCTTCAACGCCCACCCCCTCCCCTCTCACTAACCCCTCATACTCGAGGCGAGCGGCGTGATTGGTCGACGAGACGGCTTCTAGCGGAGGTCGCATTTGACGGTGATCATTCTCAAATTGTGCTCAGCAACGCAATATGTATTAAATTACTAAAACACCAAAGTAAACACAAATATTACAAAACCAACGACTCACAGTAAATACATGTATATGTTAAAAATGTGACTACACGATCTCACTTTTAAATACTTAGGTATGTTATACGATTACACGTTTACCTAAAATAATTTTTTTTTTACCAAATTATTAATCTTTATTTTATTCACTAGCAACACAGCCAACTTCGCTCGGGTGGATAATTTTTTTAAACAGAGAACCAACTTTTGAAGAATTATAATATAAATATGATATTTAAGTTAATGGCTATTTAAAAAATCATGCAATATTAATCACAGAATATAGAAAAATCATTCATTATTGTACTGATTGTTTCAATCTAAAAATGTACTAGGTTCGATACTTAATCAAAGCAAAAAATTTAATTTTACATAAAAATATATATATATATATTTTAATTTAATTGGAAAGTTCCAAAAGAGGCTTTATTACTTTCATACAAGCCCCTAGCAAGCCAATAATGACATATCGGCCACCAGCTGGGAAATTAGTAATTATTTAGCTACAAATTCGGGAAAAATTCCAAAATTCGTCAAAAAAACCTACAGATTTCGAAGAACCTATTTTTTCTTAAAATATTATGGAAACTTCAATTAACTTTTGGAACTTTTAAGAACTTAAAGTAAATAAAATGTTTATTTTCACCAATATTACAAAATGAACGATTACTTTTTTTCCTATTTTCTATGCAGCAAAAATATTACGAATATTAATAACTCATTTTATCCAGCATTCAATATTTTACATAGTAGCATTGAATAGCTTAGAAAAAATAAATATTATATGCCAACTAAGGTAATATTTAATTTTTTGACGTTTAAACACTATTTTTCATCCCTTGCACTAATAAAGTTAAAAAAAAAATCCAAACAAAATTCTCACTTTTAAAGTTAGAATTTTTTTTTAATATGAACCAGTGTTTCTATGACAATAATTCTTTTCAAAAAAAAACTGTTTCCGCCAAGTATTCGATGAAGTTTATGATTCATATAGGGGAGAGTCTTACAGTACCGACCGTCTTACAGTACCGACCATTCCTAGTTCTCACTTCTGACACTAGATAGCAGCACTTTGCAGTCGTTTGTGAATAACTTTTATCTTCATTGATTATATTCTTTGGTAGCTACCGTCTTTATTCATAGTTTTGGGAACTGTGAGCCAGAGAATGTGTTCGTTTACATTTCGTGCGCGATAAGTTGATTTGACGAAGGCGTATCTCCTTTCTGGGGTAAGTTATTGTATCTTTTTTAGCATCCACTTAATCTCTTGAGTATAAGGTCAAATTACATGGTATTAAATTCGTGATATTTCACGAGATAAATGTGCAGCTTGCATTAATGTTACCACCTTGCTGTCGTACAGTACCAACCACCTAACTGTCGTCCAGTACCGACCAAGAAATATATCAACAAAATAAAATAATTTAAGCTTTTTTTTTCTTTTCAGAGAAAAATGGCCGAAAATGAATGAAGAAATAAAAGAAAATGGAAAGAAGACGATATGGGATCGGCAATACAAGGAGTTGTTTTGCACAATATGACACAACGTCAACCAGCTGAGATGTTTTTTGTTCCCAAAACCACATTAGGAGATAGACTGAGAGCCATTAAAACTGGCAAAACCGTAAATTTAACCCCTCAGATGGGCAGATTTCAAATAACTTTTGATGGAGAAATTGAAAAACAACTTGTTTTTTTATATTCAATACCAAGATGACAGATTCATACCTTTCAGCGGGAGAGAATTTATGAAATTAGCATTCGTTTTGGCTGAGTATCTAAGGTTGCCTCACCAGTTTAGTAAGGAACAGAAAATAGCTGGGGAGCAGTTTTATTATGACTTTATGGCTCGTCATCCCGAGCTTCCATTGAGAACCCCTGAGTTCACAGCTTTTAGAGAGCTTTAGGATTTACCAAACATCAAGTACGTCGCTTATTTAATAAGTATTCCGAGATACTTTCTAAACACAATTTCCCAGCCAATAGAATTCACAACTGTGATAAAACTGGGGTCTTAATTGTCCATGACAATGATGTCAAGGTGATCTCACAAAAAGAAAAAGGCAAGTAAGCAAGATTACATCAGGGAGAAAGAGGGAAAAATGTTACAATTTTACTGTGCATAAATCCTGCTGGGGACATTTTGTTCCCCCCTCTTTGTTTTCCCTAATAAACAACGAGTAGATGCTGTTCTGAAAAAAGATGCTCCTTCAGGAAGTATTTTTGCAGCTGAGGAAAGTAGTAGATCACTGCTAAAGCATTCTTGAAATGGTTGGAATTATTTGTTGAGAGGACTCATCCCACTTAGGAAGAACCAGTCCTCCTCATTCTTGATGGGCACAGCGGCCATATAGATCTCGATGTTATCATGTTTGCTAAGAAAAATAACGTTCACATGATAAGCCTACCTCCACACACTACACATCAGTTTCAGCCATTGGATCGGGCGGTTATGCGGTCTTTCAAAGGAGCATTCAATCAAGCTTGTAGTGCCTGGATGAGAAAGTATCGACCTTTAAAAATTGCTCAGAGGGATGTTGCTGGTATGGTTAACACTGTCTACACTTCAATCTGTAGAATGAATTTGGCACAGTCAGCTTTTGCATGTACAGGACTTTGGCCTTTGAACCCAGGTGTGTTCTCAGATTTAGATTTCATTCCTTCTGAACGCTTTCGAGAGTCAAACATTACTGATGATGAAGATACTCCAGTAACTTTGTAGGATCAATCTTACTGAACTGCAGCCAGGTCCTTCTTTGCTCTCTCCAAACAATCGATCAGAACAGGGAATTTTATCGGCTCTCACACCGACCATTCGAACTGAACCACAACCAAAATTTTCTACAGTTCTCACTCCAATTAATCTCATTGAACACCAACCAGAGACTTCATCATCAGCTCCCGATTCATTCTCTAATATAAATATTTTACTACCTTGTTATTCATCTTCTTCTTCAGCAACTGTTGATTTCAATAAAATAATTGAAAAAATATCTCCTTCCAACAAACCTTCAGAGGTCAAAGTGAATAAAAGAGTCCAACGAACACAACAATCAGAGATCCTTACCTCAACACCTTATAAAGATCTACTTGTGGAGAAAATAAAAATTACTGAAGATAAAAGAAGAAAAGCAGAGAAGAAAAGGGCTGACAGAAATGAAAAGCGAGACGAAAAAACAAGACGATAAAGTTCGGCGCCACTGGAGAAATGGAAAGGAAGAAAGGCGAGAAGATCACTAGAAAATATATGAAGAAACCAGACTTTTGTGAAAATTCTGATTGGAAAAAGCATAGGTACAGAAGACAAAACAGAGTGTATCATTTCTAGGGAATCATTTGAAGAATACTGGGTGCAGTGTGTCCAATGTAAAGGTTGGGCACATGTTGAATGTAGGCCTAAAGCTCAAGAAGGCATATTATATTTTAAATGTGACCTTTGCAGAAAGTGTATTCATCCTTAAGCAAGTGTTGTGATTTTTTTCAATTTTTTGTTGGATTAAAATGTTATTATTATTAAAATATAAGTATATAAGACCTTAAAACTTTTAAAATAATTGTTGGTCGGTACTGGACGACAATTTTTTGCACTCTACAAAAATAAGCTTTTATATATTTGGAAATAAAAACATTTTCAATATAATTCAAGAAACATTATATACGTGTTTTTATAAAGTACTAGTTAAGGTAACAGGTTAATGTTATAAAATTCAATATTTAATTACACAACCTAAATAACCGTTAAAAAACTTAAGGTGGTCGGTACTGTAAGACTCCCCTAATCAGTTACAATGGATATGACAGTATAGATTTTATTTTTTTAATTTTCAAACCTTGTTTAATCCACCCTTTGCAGTTTTTGTTTGGTAAACAAAAGGTTTTCTAAGAATAGTTTAAGTCAATATTTAGTCAGTTAATCAAAAATAAGAATGGATTCGATAGTGTACCGGGTAGGAAAGTTTTTTTATGTTTTCTCATTCCAACCCTAGGTTTTTTCAACCCCTTGCAATAATATACATATACGGTAGAATTAATTAGGTCACCAATCATTTTGCTTCGGGATTTAATTGCACCTAATCTATGCAATGGCACGCTATTTTTAATAAAAAAATCATGGGCTGTAACTGCCATAATATAAAAAATATTACATTCGTTTGAACGTATGATAATCCATAGAAGTAATACCAAAATCTTTTTGCTTTTGCTGAATAAGTTCTTAGATACACTAACTATAACTGATAGGGGTTAAAAAACATGGGTTGGAGGACAAAAAAACTTTCTTCATACGGACAAAATCGAATTCATGCAAATTGTGTATTAATAATCGTGTACTTATGTAAGCGGGTTAGAAGTAATATTTACTTTGCGTGATAAAAAATGAACTTTAATTTTACATGTAAATAATTAATATAAATAAAATAATAAGAGGACTAAAGTGATATTATAAATACAACAGTTAAAATATAAAATGAAAATAATTAAATAATGTGAATAGTTACTCAGTATTCAATATTAACATAAACACCTCTATAAATGTCAATATTTAACTTAGTATAATAATTTTGACAAATTTTAATTACTTTTGAAAATAAATTAATATTCTGAATATTTTATTTTTATTTAAAGATAATAATTATAATGCAAATAAATTATAAATAACAATTATATAAATACATTTTATAATAGGCATTAAAATTGTTTTCACACAATTAGTATTAGTAAAATATTCAATAAATAATTATTTTAATTATATGAACCACTATTCAATATCAATAACTAAAGTACATGATTAAAAAGCACAAATATATTTTAAATTTGTATGTATCTTTTTTTATCATACTTTCAAATTTTTGTTGCATACTGCGCGTGAACTGTAAAAATTCAAACTCATAATTTTTTCATAATGCACCTAAAGAAGTTTGACTCCAAAATATTCACTGAAAAATAATAAATGTTTTTTTTTTTATATTTTTGCGAACAATTCCTTTTTTTTTATTACTCTCTGGTTCGCTAGTGGCTCGCCTAAGAGCAAGGCGGAGCGCCCTACGTGATGCCAGCCACACGGGAAGCGTCTGTCTGTCCAGTGCACGCGCCGGAACATCCCTTCACGTCCACCCCCCTTCCCTTTCCGAACCCCCCCCCCCCCTCCCAACCACCCGCTCCGACCACGCACGCGAGGAATTCGAATGGGGCACTCGTGGGTCGAAAGGGACTTCGGCCAGGGCCCGAGTCTGCGTCGGGGAATATACGACTGGGTCACGTGCAGCTATGCGCGCGCACGTCGCGCGTGCAGTGCATGCTGTCGGCTTGTTTAGAAAAAAACAAAATGGCGGGACACTCATCTGACACATCCCTAACTTTCAAAACCCGTTTCGAAACTCAGCTCGTGTTTTATTTTTCTTTGCTGTGCATGTGCCGTTGCCAATTGTTTACTATTTCGTTTGTTCGTTAAAAAAATATTAATTACACACTTTTATTTGAATTCACTTCTATGTTTGTTTATCTATTAAGTAAAATCTTGCAAACTAAGTAAAAAAACACTCCCGTTTGAACTAGAGAGCTAAAATTTTACATACTTGTTCAGTATTTCATACAAATTTATTTCATACACACATATTCCGCATTTTTGATTCCATAGAAACTTAAACATAATTATTTTTTATTTGTTTACTTTTTCTTATGAAATAAACCAAACGAACATCTTTATTTACTGATAGTAATATATGATTTGGGGTGTTACCCAACATTTTGGGATGTTATTTACTAGTGGAGTATTTTTTAAAAATTTATATTACATTTTTTAACTAAAGCTTGCTATTTAAAAAACTATTATTTTCAGTTAATTAATTTTTCTGTACATTTCAGAATTTCTGCGTAACCAAAATTTGATAATTATTTTATTCCACTGATTTGAATAATCTAACAGTTTTTAAATACATTCGAGAGTAAATGCAAATGTTTGAGCATTACAGTGACAACATTAATAAATCATGAATATTTCCTTTATGACAATAACAAAAATATACTATTTTTTTTCTATTTTTTTAACTTATGTTAAATTAAGAACCTAGCATACGTGTATTGTTAGAATAAACACATTTCACATATGTACTATAAACCTTGCACTTGATATTTCTCAGTTAGCAACGGAAAATATTAGTGCTTTCAAAATTTATTTACCTACTGGCTGATGTACATGTACTTCGCTACGAAAGCCTTACACAGCTTATTAGACATGAAGAGCACAGTATATACCTTCTTTGTGCTAATTTATGGCCTGCGATAAAACTATCTAACGGTATTAGTCATTAAACACTTTTGCATTTTTATTTTTAGTCATCAGTCATTGAGTCCATAGTCTCATAAAATGTATGATATTGTTGATAGCTGGGTCTCAAGCCGCATTTCAGTACTAAGTGATGACTTTAATAAAAATCAATTGCAAAAAATACTTGTACTTTTTGCTTTAAGCATATCGAAAAACTCTAAAACCTAAATATTCGAAAAAATATTGACACTATAAATCAAAATTAAACTTATCCACTAGTAAACTGTGTTAGACTTAGGGATAATAAGTAAGGGTAAATAAATGTTTTTCTTTAATATTTACCGACGAAAAAAAATAAAAATATTAGAAAAAAAGTAATGCATTTTATTGTTTTAATTTTTCTTACTATTCAATTAATAAATTGACTGAAATTTGTCATGCTGACTTATGCTTTTTTAACCATTTGGTTTTCAAAAACAAGAAGGCTCACTACTTAAAAATGTCCGAATGGCTTTAATGTAGAAGAAAATGATTAAAGGCATTTTTTTTTTATAATTGTTATCATATTCAACAAAAATACAAATTTAAGTTAATATATTTGAACAAACTTAATTTTGCACACCCTTTCGAGGCGTATATGATTGACGTTGGGAGAGTCATTTAAATATGTAAGCGGAAATATTCAAGAAAAATGTTTTTTCCGCTACAGTTTCTCATCGGTCCACTACTGTCTTTCGTAGTACCGCCACTGCCTTTCCTTGTATTTTCGCCACTACACTTCCTCGTGCAGCCACCACTCTTAATGTTCCGGATAAAAACGGGGTGTGGCTGTGTCCGATCCACACTTCAACTTTACGCCGCTCGACCGCCGCTAGAACCTCGTAAGAATGGCATGACACCGATATATCACATAAGTTTGGTGATAGGAATTTTTCGAAATATTTTTAGCAGGTGCCTGAAATATTTCAATTGCAGCTAGAACTTAGTCGTTTTCACACTCGTAAAATAGGTGCTAAGCGTACCGTATTGACGTATGGACGTTGATGTGTTAAGTGACATTTGCAGTGGCTGTGGTCGTCGAGCTTGTTAGTGCAGGGCAGTGACGTCCGGTGTTAGCACGGACTTGGCCATTACTTACACAAAGTAACCAGGGTGTTCTCACGTAATGGTAACATAAGAAACTTAAGGGATTTTGCGCTTACGTCAAATGAACACAAGCTAACTTAAATTTAGTCCTGGGGTTGTTGACCATACACTGATTGGTGTTTAGAGGGCTATTTGCGACAATGCACTCGTGTGTGTTACGTAGAGATACGTGGCTCACGTACAAACTATTTCTCGGCCTGAATAGCATCAGAGCGAATAAAATACTTCATAGCCTCTGGATGAATTGTCTTCCTTCCTCGAGGATCAGTTTATTCAGTTGTGTGCAGATTAAGAGGAACCTGTGACGACACCCTCCCCCTTATGTCTACGCGGGGGACAGGGTGGTTAAGGAGAGGTGTATGTTAGACACGGAGATGTTTGCTGAAGCCTCCAGTGTCGGTCATTGGCTGGTACCAGACGACTTCGCAACTCGCCTCTTGGCTGGCGAGTTCCGGAACGAGTGGCGACGCCTGCTGGAGAGCGAGGAACTGCAGGAGCGAGTTGGCACTCGTGACGGACGCTATGTCGTTTCAGGAGAGCGACCACGCGCATTCAATATCACCGCTACCCGGGTGGTGTACCGTAGAGAGATTGAACCTGTTATTTTAACTATATTAAAAGCTGTATGTATCACTATTGTGAATTTATGAATGAATTATTCGACCTATATTTACGAAGTTAGACTCGATTAAGCTATGCAGATGTAGAGTGAAAGTTAGTATTGTGGCATAAAGTGAGGTGTGAATGACTGCCCGACTAGCTCAGTCGGTAGAGCACGAGACTCTTAATCTCGGGGTCGTGGGTTCGAGCCCCACGTTGGGCGCCTTTTTTGTGTCGCTGTGTGGCGCTCGAGGGAGAAGGATGTGTATGCAACTACACCTCGCTGCTATTCAATTGTAACGTTTTTAATTTTTTATTTTTTTTTGGGTTCAATATTTTAAACTAAAATGCGAAGAGGTATTTTATGCCCTATAGTATTTACATTTGTTTGATGTGTGTAAAGCTATTTTATGAAAGACAAGAGTTTTCAAAATGTTTGGATTACGGCACGCGTCTCCATATTATGAAGTGCGTGACCCGACTTGGTGTAAAAAAAAAAAGTTGAGTTCTATGCTGTGAAACTTGTAACTAAAAAAGTGACATGTTCAATTGTTCTTCTCCGAAACAAGATAAAAAATCCTCCTAGAAATGGGACTTTAAAATTTTTTAGTAAAATACCTCTTGGAAAGTTAATCATCCCATCATTGAACCGGCAACAGACAATGCGTCTTCGCCAAAAGATAAACGACACAACAGTCTCCTAACAAGTTAGTTGAAGGCGTTGAGACCTTGTTTAATGTGTTGTGTGAAAAAATTTAATCCTAACGAACCAAGCCGATGACCTTAAAGAAAAAAACACAATGTTGCGGCCAAAGTTTGAAAGTGTGTTAAATACAGGGCATATAATGAGGGCACAAATACTGTCCAGAATAAAAGTATAGTCATATAATAAGGAAAAATCATTTATGTGGTAATAACAAAAAATCATTTCTTTCACAAATAACAGTAACCAGAAAGCGGCTAATTCCGTCATGAGAGCGCCAAATGGAAATGCTACGAGACAGCCATCCTCTGCAGACAAAGCACCTGTTCAACACATTGTGTCGCAGTCAGCTGGTGACGCTGATGGCTTTGTTGATGTGCGCGGTCTTTTGAAGGAACCACCTGGAGACTTCCAAGAAGGGTGTCACCAAGAAACTATTTCGACTTGGCGTCCAAAACTACGTGTACCTAAAAACAGTATCCAAACCTTTGAGGCCCCGCACGTGATCATTATTTGTATCCCGGTTTGCACCAGATATCCAAGAGAATGAAATTGTATCATACATGAACACGAAACTTAACGTAACAAGTTTGAAGGTAATCGAAATGAAAAGCCGTTATATAGTTACTCTTCATTTTATATAGCAGTTGCTGAATCTGATTTTGATCATTTATTCAACACAGACTTTTGGCCTTCCGACAGTCTAATAGCCACTTTCTAAGGACGTTTCCAAGGCGAAAAATTGTTTGCGTCAAGTTATAACCCTAACAAGCAGGGTGATAACGTGTCTTCCTTCAGTTCTTCTTAAAGTGTAAACACCGAGCCATTTGGAAGTCAAAATACTTCTGAATCATTTTCTCGAGAGTCAACTACCGAGGTGGATGGAAGCGCCAAAAATTTAGAATTAGTAATAGATGAGCAGAAAAGTGATAAATGCTATATATATTATGAAAATCTTATATTATTAATGACTTAATCCAGTGAATATTCTCAAAATGTTATAGTTTCAATTTTTTCAATTAATTATCATAAAATTCGTTAAAAGAATATTCAGTAACTCACATTTTTTTAAAGATAGATAACGAATTTGCCGTAAGGATCGTAATTATATTGCAATCACAATTAAAAGTAGTGGATGAGCATTGATATCTATTGACAAATTTAGTTTCTACATTTTATTTTGTAAAATGGATTGTGATATTCCTGAATTGGATACATTTGAGTTTAAATTGATAATGGGCATCACGAAAATTTCTAGTTTCCAATATTTATATTATCCCATATTTTTCTGTTAAAGACTTTCGATCATTTTTTTTGGAAGCCAATCTCTTCAGATATCCTTACCCAATTTTTCTTACTGGTGACTTTAATGTTCCAGGTACTGACTAGAAGTACAAACATACACAAAAAATGTCATTACATCAACAAAATTAAAGGACACTTTCTACTTGAAATAATCATTACTTTGGGCTAAGAACAACATACTAAAGGTTTAATATTTATTTCTCTGCTTTATCTAGTATTTTCAAACATGAATGTTATCTTTGATGAAAATAATCCTGATCCTTTTGTTTGTGAAAATACCTCCCATCCCTCTTTTGTCATTGTAATTTAAACTTATGTTTGCAAAGGTTACTCCAATAACCCTAATTATAAATCCTGTTTCAGGAACTATAGTAAATGTGATTATTTTTCACTTTACAAGAATTTATTAAAATTTAATTGGGATTATATTTACCAAGTGGACGATGTAAACGAAATGGTTGAATTGGTAACTAATAATATGATAAAGTAGTGATTTAAAATATTTCTCTCAGAACAAAACCTAAAACTAAATATCCACATTGGTTTTCAAAGCAGCTAATTTATATTTTGAAACTCAAAGAACACTTCTTTAGGGAGTATAGAAAAACAAAAATAAAATTTATGTATTTACCAGATATTTTCTTACCTTTGGGGACTAGTAAAAATTAAAATTAAATAAAAATAAACAAATGGATTGAAATTATGTAAGACAAAATAAAAAATCCCTATGTAAATTTTGGAACTACGTTAAAATAATTAAGGAATGTTACAAGTAGTATCCTGAAGTTATCGAAAATAATGTACTATTAAGCGATCCAGTTGCTTTAGCAAAGTCTTTTAGTAAACACTTTTCTAAAGTTTATGACCAGCTTCATGATATGCACCTTCATACAAAAATGTATAGTTATGAAACTTACTTATTGCCACCTATTATTACCATTGGCCAGGTTTATTGGCAATTAAATGTGTAAAGGCAATTAATTCACTAGAAGTAGATGGTATTTACAACTTTATTATTAAGGGCTGCAGTGAGATATTAGCACTTGTTTTATCCCCCATTTTCAATAAAATTCCTCCGTCTGGAATCCATCCTAAATTATGGAAACAAGCTGTTGTAGTTTCAGTATTAAAAAAATGAGAAAAAAATTTGTTACAAACTATAGGCCAATTTTACTTTTATGTGGTATTATAAAGTTATTGAAGTATAATAAATGTACATATTTCTTTTCATATATCAAATTTAATATCGGACTGTCAACATGATTTTGTACCAGGTAAAACTACTATTACAAATTTATCTACATCTTTTAACTCTACGTACAGACAAATTTTATCTTGTAATCAGTTAGATGCAATTAATTTGTACTTAATTAAAACATTTGATTCATGCAATCATTCCGTAATTGCAGGTAAATTATTTTATTTTGTTTTAAACGCTTGTTACACATCCTTCTTTGTTCGTATTGTAAATATTTTATCTTATACCTTCAATGCACTATCAGGAGTGCCTCAGGGTGAAACTCTATAAACTTATTTATTTCTAATTGTTTTTATATAACATAATTGATGTATTCAAGCATACCATAGTTCTACTATACTCATGTGAGCTAAAAATATATACTACCATTAGAATACCAAGTGATTGCATATTGATTACAGACTAAGTAATGTAATTAAAAGGTGTCAAACTAATGGAATGAAACTAAATATCAATAAGACTAAAGTTATAATATTCCCGGAAGACTAATACAGAAAATTTAAATCATGTAATAAACAAAAACAACAAATAAAGATCACTTAATATATGCATAACTTGAGTATTATTTTAGGTTAAAAATATTACTTTCATCAAAACGTTGACAATTTAACCGCAAGTACAAACCAGATTTTAGGGTTTATAAAACATTTAACATATTTGGCCACCTCACCTGATTCTATGCTTAGTCTATTTCACTTTCGTAAGATATAGATTAGAGTATGACCCTGTCACCTCAAAATCAATAACACCAACTGATTAAAATAGACTTGAAAATATACAAAAAAAAATGTTTAAATATATTTTTAAAAAATATTTAGTACATAATATTCCAGAGAAATATAGAAATCTTAAACACGGCTACATTGCAGTTCAGAATAAAAGTGTTAGATACTGTTTTTCTAATAAATTGATTCAAAAATGTTTACCATAACAGTTAAATAATAAACAAATTGGGACTTACAGATTTATTCCTTTCAAAAACATAGACCAACCCATTTTTTTCCAAATTTTCTCATAAAAATAGATTTTTAAATGTTGCACTATAAATTGTAATTATTATTTATAGGATTTAGACATGTTTCTAAAGTCATAATCTCAATGAAATAAATTTTGAGCAATTTTTTATGCAGCTTAGTAACTAATTTATGTAAAAATTTTTTTCTTTATTACCTAGAAATTTTTTAATTAGCAATGTTAATGTTTAACTTATAATTAATTTGAATATATAAGGCTTTACATATAATAATAATGATTATTGTAATCAATCATTACAAAATGCAGCATGATTTTCTTTAATTCTCTTATCTTAGGTGATCCAAAAGTGTTTTTTTTTTCGCTGATTCCAGATCTGCAATCCGTTTTTTCATATCACCAATAGTTATTTTTTTTGCAAATTGAGAAAACTCATATTTTATTTGAACATAAATTTTTACATAGGGAATTTTCATTGCAAAGAGGTAATATTATTTAGTTTAGAGGGAATTATTGTCCACCCCCTGTTACACTTAGCTGGCTTTAGGAGGGAAACAGTAATTCATTGTTTACATGCTGTAGTGTGAGATTATATTTAAGGAATGAGTTGCCATAAGTGTTTAAATTACCCATTCGTTTTCTGTTATATTGGTGGTAGTTTTGTAACTGATAAGCATAGACAAGACATCAGTAGTTTTGTAAGATATGTCTATTATGCTTATTTTGGCTTAAAGCTTGGTGTTCAAACATAAACTGTGCACCGCACAAGGTATGTCGTATATGTGTTGAGAGTCTGAGAGTGTGAAAAAATGGTGCAAATATAAATGCCCTATGCAATTCACATGGTTTTGAGGGAGAAACAAAATCATATTGACTGTTATTTATCGATGGTTAATGTTATAGGTTAACACGCAAAAACTAACAAGGACATACAATAAACGAACATTCCTTCGGCCATACAATAAATTGCAATAGTTATTTTCTTGTGGTCCATTTTACAGAACATAATATAAGATCAAAAAATGTAAAATACAAGGTGATCGAGGTACAATGTTGAAAATATTGAACAAGCATAATTTGCTTAATGTTACGTTATCGATATAACAAGTAAATGTTTAAAATAATCAAATTATAATGGTAAGGTTTTTGAATGCTTATTGGGAAAATCGTTCCACAGTCACGTGAATTAGAAAAAAACTATAATATAAAATCAATCAGGATGGAATCTTTGCTGTCAGAAGAATTTATCATCGCATCATTTGACATTAAATTCAATTATCGCCAGGTTTAAAAGGTCGAGTTTCCCATGCATGCCCACTTCCCTCCTTCCAGACCCTTCCACGGCGATGAATCGCTGCATTCACGGTAACGTAACAAACTTTACTCAACTCTTCTGCATCCGTCTGAGTTCTTCTTGTCTGCAGTTCAGACCGTGTTCGCGCAGCAATTCTTACCACAGTAAGCTTACATAGACCACCTGCTTATCGTCGTACGGTAGTTTTATGTGTTACGTAAGAGCATTTATAAAACCTGAATTGAGATAAAATATATTAAAATTTTCATTTTGTGTTTTAAATATATATATATCTATAAATAAAATAATGTATTTGATGCAGACACGAAATGCAGGAAACCAAATCGTAAAACAATTTAATTTATAATAAAATACCTTTGTAAGGCTTTACCATTTTTTATAAGATATCTAATAGCCTTCTTAAATATTTTCCTTAGCTTGGTAGCCACGGACAGTGGGTAGCCCCGGACATGTCGTAGTTTACCTACTTCTTGTTAGGTGGCAGTACTATCAAGTTTTGTCCAGAACTCCTTCCGTATACAGTGCTGTCAGCACACTGTTGAGATTTATTCGTTTAAGCGCGTGGATGTAGTGCGTATGTTTGTGTTTTGTGGTAAAGGTTTTTACGACGCAGTTAATATCTGGAAGCGTCTCATGACACTGTTGGTAAGTGAAACTGAATTATATGTACACAATGTCATATTTATAAGGAGTTTTTGAAAATACCGTTTAGGGATGCTCGTTTTGGCAACAGTTTTTATGTTATGTTTATTAGTTCGAGCTATTGCGTTGCGGGTAGCCACGGACACTCCAAAAGAGGGTAGCTGCGGACACATCATTTGATATGTAAAACATAAAAAATTCTTTCTTTAGCAGGTTAATTATTTTTATTAATATATTGGGGTCGTATGTTACAGTTGGTTGAAGCAACAATCATGCCTAAATTCAAAGGAAGAACTACCAATAGGGTATTGTGGATTGAAGTTACAATGAAAATTTCTGTAGAACATGTGTTGAGTGGTAAAATGAGTGTACGAGATGCAGCAACACATTTTAATGTTCCAAAAAGTTCTGTTCAGGATAGTGTGTCACTTATTAAGAAAGGGTTTGAATGTGAACTGTAGCCTAAATTTGGACGTTTTGAACTAACATTTCCTTCAAATTTTGAAGAAGAGCTGGCACAACACATTAGAGAACTTTATGATAGGTTAATGGGGTTAAGTAGAATGGAATTTCTGAAGTTGGCATTCGACTTAGCAGATACACTTGGAATTCCACACAAATTTAACAGAGACACCAAATGTGCTAGGAAAGATTTATACAACTCTTTCATGCAAAGACATCCACATTTGAGTTTGCGCTCACCAGAATATACCAGGTTGATGAGGTGTGTAGCTTTTAATGAACCTCAAGTTAAAATGTTTTTCGAAAAACTGACAATACTGAAGGAAAAATACAACTTCCCACCTTCTAAAATGTACAATGCGGACGAAACTGGGGTTTCAACTGTCCACCAAAATCAGAAAGTCTTGTCTGTTAAAGGAAAGAAGCAAGTTGGAAAATTGATATCAGCTGAAAGAGGCCGAAATGTTACAGTCATGCTCAGCGAAGTGAAATTCTAACTTCAAGCCCTTACAAAGAAGCTGTGGAGCTTAAGACACGACCGAAAACCAAAAATATTCTACGAAGAAAACCTAGCAATCTGTCACTTACTGTGGAACAGTCCAAGACAAAAAAGTGTCGGAAAAAATTGTCAAGGAAAACATCTTTACCAGTAACGAAGACAATGTGCATAATCTGCTGTGAAAGTTTTGAAGAAAACTGTATTCAATGTTGTACATGTAAGGGATGGGCACATGAGGAATGTGCAGGAGTTTATCCAGATAATGTATCCTTTTACTGTGATTTGTGCTTAATGAAGAAATGATGTGTCCGGGGCTACCCGACATGTATCGTTTCTGTGCAAAAACATAGGCACCATTGTAATCCTCATTTTCATTCATTAGATGATTGTATGTGTTTGTGTTGGCGATGTATGCACATATTGTGTTTCAAGCATAAAACTGACATATTAACTTTTTAAATATATATGAAAATTTTTCAGAAGTGTGTAATTATGCTTAAGTGTCCGGGACTACCCACCTTTCCCTATAACAACAACAAAAAAACTACCTTACCCATATATGTTGAAAAATATTTTTTTGGCATAACATTAAAAATAATAGTTCTAATTTTTCACTTAAAACAAAGAATCTATTAAAACTGAATTTTAATTTTAGTAGGCCTATTGGTAATTATTGGTTTATTTCCTCATTTCGTAAGAAACTTTAACACATCTGCAACAAATTTCGGAAGTACAGTTACTTAACATGTCTTTTTTATATTGAAATCAGTATTTCGAAATCCCTTAACATTTTACAATAATTGGAATATTTTTTATTTCACAGACACCAGTAAGTATATTAACTAAGTACACCCATACCCAAAGAACGACCTAATTAGGATTTGAAATGGCATATATCCAAATATGATTGTCATAAGAAATTTAATTAGTCAATGATGGACAAAAAAAGGTAAGCCCGGTCCTACAACGTAAACACGATAGTTCCTTGACAGAGAAATTAATATTTGGCAAGCAAAGTTTTCTTGAAGCACGCAAACATCTAAGTTACATATAGTAGATGGTTGGACTACAATGCCCTCGACCAAACTCTGACCTACCTGATCAAATTATCAACGAGGAGATGTGGTTCCCCAGTAAACCGTAACCCTCCAATGAATGTGATCATGTAATCAACCAAAAACTACTATTAAAATGCTATTTTGTATATTAGCGTATAACCCGTGGCTTCGCTCGCATTAATTCAGATTATTACTTAAATATTAACTTTGAATGTAAAGTATGTATATAATTTCCAATTTTTTTATTTAATACATTAACATAATAAATTTTGGGGTGCATAAAGATTTATTTCATTAAAAAAATATTTTACCGTGATGAAATCACACTACTTCTTTTTCGTTTAGAGAGGTAAATCGTATCTTTATTGGAAATATAATTGATAACTATTATTAGCCAACATATTACTTTATTCTTATTTAAATTTGTATGACTTAAAACCACCTAATTATTTACTCCTTTCCTATATTCTAACATGGATGACAATGTAAAAATTCTCAACTAAGTAAATATGGCAATATCCTTTAACATAACAAAATCAAATATATATATATTCTTTATGCCACAGATATTATCAACAAAATATCAATAAACTTATATCTATTGAGATTAAATTTATCTTATACGGATCAAATACGTATTTGATGCAATCCAATAGGGATTTGACGTTATCCTTTTTTTTTTACTAATATTAAGCTCTCTTACATCTTAAAAGTGTATATCTTGGAGATAGTTAAATAAGAAAAGTTAGCTTATCGGACAAGGGTAAATCTTGCATTACCACTATCTTGGATTAAGTTTAATTTTGTTAGAAGATATTACCTTTAATTTTAAAACCATTTTAAAAGGAGGACTTTAAAGAGTTGAATTTTTTGCTAGATGGTGCATGTGTATAATACGTACCTCATAATTTTTATCCTGCTGGAATAGCTTCAGAGGTATGAATTTAAAAATAAAAACATTACTGCCTGTCCAACCATTCTTAGATGGAATATAGTTAAACGGTAAAGGTTAAAACTGGATACTAAACTATAATTTTGTACATTTTTCTTGTTCAATTTCATACCTTCAATTTAAATTTATTTGATATACTCTTTATTACTATTAAGACACATATGTATCCGTTTCACTGCCGTTGGTGTTCGGTAACGACAAATGGTAAAACCGCTTTACATAATTTAAATTTAACATTATTTTTATAAAAAATAATTAATCCATTTTTATTCGTTATGAAGATAAGATTTTTTATAGTAAAAAAACTCCCTTTTCATACTATTAAAAGATCAAATTCGGAAAACTAAGAAAAAAATTTTTAATTCATACTTTAATGCTTGTTGTTAATTTTTAAATTTTT
Source organism: Bacillus rossius redtenbacheri (assembly GCF_032445375.1). Lineage (NCBI taxonomy): Eukaryota > Metazoa > Arthropoda > Insecta > Phasmatodea > Bacillidae > Bacillus > Bacillus rossius. The sequence continues at coordinate 12,467,192 of NW_026962010.1, read as the reverse complement.
CCATTGATGTGTCATTCATTCGGTGTTTTGTACTTATTGTACGCTAACCGCGCGCAGCACTCCCTACGCCTGCAAGTTAGGCTACCAGGAAGACTCCAACTGAAAAAAGTTTCCTAGTGAAGAACAAAAGCTTCCGCAAAAAAACAAAAAAACAACGTAGTCAACGTGGCCAGAAAGCAGCCATGGACGCGAGCAGCTAGGAGGCTATGGAAGACTACTCCAGGCTTTATAAACGGCCTCGCCTGTGGGTATTAATGCACACCGCTCGGCCCTCTGGATGGAGTCGCGTGCGAGCAGCCGCTCGCCTAAGCTCTAAGACATCCGCCGACGCTCCGATCCGCACTACGTTACGCTGCTCGACCGTCGCGCCGCTAGGACTTCATGAGGCCGATATAACACTTAAGTTTGGTGATAGGAATTTTTCGGTATATTTTCTGCAGCTAAATAAATATTTCAATTACAGATATAACATAGTCGTTTTCACGCTCGTTAAAAGGGTGCGCAGCATACCGTATTGACGTATGGACGTTGAGGTGTTAAGTGACATTTGCGGTGGCTGTGGTCGTCGAGCTTGTTAGTGCAGGGCAGTGACGTCCGGTGTTAGCACGGACTTGGCCATTACTTACCCAAAGTAACCAGGGTGTTCTTACGTAATCTTAACAAAATAAACTTAAGGGATTTTGCGCTTACGTCAAATGGACACAAGCTAACTTAAATTTAGTCCTGGGGTTGTTGGCCATACACTGATTGGTGTTTAGAGGACCATATGCGTTAATGCACTCATGTTACGTAGAGATACGTGGCTCACGTACAAACTGTTTCTCGGCCTGAGTGGCATCAGAGCGAATAAAATACTTTATAGCTTCCGGATGTATTGTCTTCCTTCCTTGAGGACCAGTTTTTTCAGTTGTGTGCAGATTAAGAGGAACCTGTGACGACACCCTCCCCCTTATGTCTACGCGGGGGACAGGGTGGTTAAGGAGAGGTGTATGTTAGACACGGAGATGTTTGCTGAAGCCTCCAGTGTCGGTCATTGGCTGGTACCAGACGACTTCGCAACTCGCCTCTTGGCTGGCGAGTTCCGGAACGAGTGGCGACGCCTGCTGGAGAGCGAGGAACTGCAGGAGCGAGTTGGCACTCGTGACGGACGCTATGTCGTTTCAGGAGAGCGACCACGCGCGTTCAATATCACCGCTACCCGGGTGGTGTACCGTAGAGAGATTGAACCTGTTATTTTAACTATATTAAAAGCTGTATGTATCACTATTGTGAATTTATGAATCAATTATTCGACCTATATTTACGAAGTTAGATTCGATTAAGCTATGCAGATGTAGAGTGAAAGTTAGTATTGTGGCATAAAGTGAGGTGTGAATGACTGCCCGACTAGCTCAGTCGGTAGAGCACGAGACTCTTAATCTCGGGGTCGTGGGTTCGAGCCCCACGTTGGGCGCCTTTTTTGTGTCGCTGTGTGGCGCTCGAGGGAGAAGGATGTGTATGCAACTGCACCTCGCTGCTATTCAATTGTAACGTTTTTAATTTTTTATTTTTTTTTTGGGTTCAATATTTTAAACTAAAATGCGAAGAGGTATTTTATGCCCTATAGTATTTACATGTGTTTGATGTGTGTAAAGCTATTTTATGAAAGACAAGAGTTTTCAAAATGTTTGGATTACGGCACGCGTCTCCATATTATGAAGTGCGTGACCCCACTTGGTGTAAAAAAAAAGTTGAGTTCTATAGCTGTGAAACTTGTAACTAATAAAGTGACATGTTCAATTGTTCTTCTCCGAAACAAGATAAAAAATCCTCCTAGAAATGGGACTTTAAAATTTTTTAGTAAAATACCTATTGTAAAGTTAATAATTCCATCATTGAGCCGGCAAAAGATGGCACGTCTTCGCCAAAAGATAAACGACACAACAGTCTCCTAACAAGTTAGTTGAAGGCGTTGAGACCTTGTTGAATGTATTGTGTGAAAACCATTGATATCCTAACGAACCAAGCCGATGACCTTAAAGAAGAAAATACAATGTTGAGGGCAATGTTTGAAAGTGTGTCAACTACAGGGCATATAATGAGGGCACAAATACTGTCAAGAATAAAAGGATAGTCAGATATCAGGGAAAAAATCACGCATCTGGCAATAAATAAAAAAATATTTCTACCAAAAATAACAGTAACCAGAAAGTGGCTAATTCCGTCATGAGAGCGCCAAATGGAAATGCTGCGAGACAGCCTTCCTCTGCAGAGAAAGCACCTGTTCAGCACATTGTGTTGCGGTCAGCTGGTGACACTGATGGCTTCATTGATGTGCGCGGTCACGTGAAGGAACCACCTGGAGACTTCCAAGAAGGGTGTCGCTAAGAAAGAATGTCGACTCGACGTCCAAAATTACGTGCACCGAAAAAACCAGTATCCAAAACCTATCAGGCCCCGCACGTGATCAATATTCGTTTCCCGGTTTGCACCAGATATCCAAGAAAATTACATTGTATCCAACATCAACACGGAACTTAAAGTAACAAGTGTTAAGGTGGTCGAACTGAAAATCCGTTATGATAGTTACTCTTCATTTTATATGCAGTGGCTGAATCTGATTATATTCATCTTTTCAACACAGTTTTTTGGCCTTTCGGCAGTCTAATAGCCCCTTTTTTATGGACGTCTCCTAAATGAACGATTGTTTGCATCAAGTTATAACCCTAACATACAGGGTGATAACTTGGCTTTCTTCAGTTATTCTCAAAGTGTGCACCCCGAGCCATCTGGATGAAAAAATACTCCTGAAGCATTGTTTCGAGGGTCAACTGATGAAGTAGCAGGAGGTGCCGAAATTTCAGTCTAATAAATAGTTAAGAAGAAAGGTGATACCTGTCATTTAAATTATAAAATTTTTAAAGGTTTATTGACTTTATCCAGTGAAATATTTGAAAACTTTTTTGGCTTCTATTTTCTCCAATAATTATTTAACATAAACTTGGTGAAACTAATATTCAATAAACTCACATTATTTTAATGGTAGCTATAAAATTTGCCGTAGTAATGATCGTAATTATTACAATGCAACTACAATGAAAATTTAGTGGAGGAGCTTTGATAGCTGTTCACAAATTTAGTTTCTCCAATTATTCTTGCAAAATGGAGTTTAAAATTCCTGAATTTGATACTGTATGGGTAAAAAATGATAATAGTCATCACGAAAAATTTCTAGTTAGCAATATTTATATCATCCTTTATTTCTCTGTTAATGACTTTCGGTTATAATTTTCATTTTTGGAAGACAATCTAATCAAATATCCTCACCCAATTTTTCTTACTGGTATCTTTAATGTGCAAGGTACTTACTGACTGGAAGTTCAATCATACACAACAAGTATGTCATTACAATAACAAAATTATAGGACAGTTTCTACGTAAAATAATCAACACGCTTGGCTAAGAACAACCTAAAAATACTGTAATATTTAATTATATGATTTATCTAGTATTTTTAAACATAAATTTTATCATTGTTAAAAATAATCCTAATACTTTTGTTAAGGAAGATATCTCCCATCCCGCTGTTAACATTGTCTTTCAAACTTATTCTTGCAAAGGTTACTCTAATAAGCTTATTTATCAATTCAGTTTCAGGAAATATAGTAAAAGTAATAATTTTTCACTATACAAGAATTTATTACAATTGAATCACCACTTGGACGATGTAAATGAAATAGTTGAATTTTTAACTAATAATATGATAAAAGTAGTGGATAAAAAAAATTCTCACTCAACAAAACCTAAAATAAATATCTGCATTGGTTTTCAAAGCAGCTTATTATTTATGTTTTAAAACGCAAAGAACACTTTTTTTAGGCAATATAAAAAATTAGTATCATTACGAGAGATTTTATTACTTTCGGGGACTAATAAAACTGAAAATAACATCATATCGATTACATGCAAATGGATTGGAAACATAAAAAAAATACATATAAAAGCACTCCTATGTAAGTTTTGGAACTATGTGAAAATAATTAAGGAAGGTTACAAGCAGTCTCCTGAAGTTATCAAAAAATTATACTATTAAGCGATCCAGCTGCTGTAGCCAATTCCTTTGATAAAAACTTTACTGGTGTTTATGACTAGCTACATGACATGCACCTGCAAACACAAATGCATTGATATGAAACTATCTTAATGCTACCTATTACTACCATCAGCCAGGATTTTTGAGCAATTAAATGTCTGAAGACAACGAAATCAACATGAGTAGATTGTATTCCCACTTTATTGTAAGGGCTGCAAGGAGATTTTAACATAAGTTTTAAAACCAATTTCCAATAAATTTGACTTCTGGAATCTTAATAATATTATGAAAACAAGCTTTTGTAGTTAAAATATTTAAATAAATATGATAAATAATTAGTTACAAACTTAAGCCAATTTAATTTTTATGTGGTTTCTTCAAAATTTTTTGAAAAAAAATCATGCATAAACATATTTCTTTCTATACATCAAATTTAATATCGTACTGTCATCAGGGTTTTGTACCAGGTAAAATTATATTGCAAATTTATTTTAATTTGTTAACTATACTCACGGCGAAGTTTTATATCGTAAGCATTAGGATGTAATTAATTTTGACTTAAGTAAAGCATTTGATACATGCAATCATTATCCAATTGTATATAAAAACTAATTTTCGTTTGAACTCTTGTTACACTAAATGGTTTTGTTGCAATTCAATTAAGTTCTTTCGCTGTTCGTATTGGAAATACTTTATTTATTACTTTTAATGCACCATCAGGAGTGCCTTAGAGTGGAACTATTATCACTTTATTTATTTCTAATTTTTATAAATGACATATTTGATGTAATCATTCACACCAGATTCATACCAAAAGCTCATAGCTGCAGCCAATAAGGAAACACTCCCCTCTCGGACGACAGTATTAAAAGGCTGAATAACTTGTAAAAGCTTCAGTGGGTAACTGCTCACTGATGATAGCGACTGAAACGTCTCTATATCTCTTATTAACACTCTTATATGTGAAATCATGTAATTATAGATAGGCTAATTTTTAAGTTAAACATAGACATTTATAGCTGGAGGGTGGTGTGTGATGCCGGCTATAATGACGTCACAGCTCCCATCATGGATGACCTTGACCTTGTCCTAAAAACCTGAACTTTGACCTTGACCTTAAAGATTAAATCTTTAATTTTTAACTAAAAAAATTACGAAAAAAATTAAAAAAAAATTACTTCAATCGTTGCACTTTTCTTTATTGTCACCATCTTGGATTCTAGAATGATAATTACACTTTTCGTTACGCCCTCCATATTGAATGTGTATGACATCATCGTCGCACATTTAGTTAGGGCCGCAGTCTTGGATTCCAGAAAGATGCAATTTTCGTTACGGCTGGAATCTTGAAAAACCGTAAATATTTATCCAATTTTAACGGTGAAAATTTTAAATGGCGGCCAATTTTTAAAATGGTGAAAATTTTAAAATAAGATTTTTTTGTTAATTTTTACATGTAATATAACATGTATATTTATGTTCCATTAACAAAAAAAAATTATAGCATAATGTCTGAGCTTTCAGAAGCCAGACCCTAGTCTGTCGCGCTCTACAAACGGCCCAACTGGCCGTAAGCTATCCACAGAACAAGGAGGGAAATAAAGAAGTGCGACTCTTACAGTGGAAACTGAAACCATGTTTCACGCGACATGTGTCGCTATCTGTTCAGCGGGCCCATAACTACCAGAAAATAAAAATCGGAATAGAGGTTCTCATACAAATTTTTTTAGTTAATACATTCTTTTGGTTATATTATCTCCTTAAACGGCGCAAAACTAATTTAATCGATGCGAAAATACTTAATGCTTTTTTGTAATAAACCGCCATGAAATTAATAAAGGAGTAGGAGGTGCAAAAAACTCATTGTATTACACACCACAAAATTAGTGGCTACCTAAATAGAGTGAATTTTCACTGGCTTGTTTGACTGATAATAGCTTATACATTACTTCTCGTAATAAATTAATGTAGTTATGTGAGCAATATATTATGAAAACTACTATCTAGCGGACGGGCCCATAACTACTTCAAAAAAACTAGGTCTCAGTCTGGGTAATTGGAGTTTCTCTCCCGTGAAGCTATCTGCTGTTGGCCGCCCGCGGGAACGACCTGCAGAATGTCACAGCGCGGTCTCGTGATTGGCCGCGACGCACGGCCGCCCAGACCGCCCCGGTCCGACTACCCCCGGGGACGAACCTCGTTACGAACCTCTTTAAATGGATACCTCGCCCGCCGGGAGACGGCGCCGAGCATCCGTCCCGACGACGCCGACAATTCCGACCGACCCCCTCCTACTTCGCGGGGGCCTCGAACCGCCCTCGACGTCTTCAGATATGTAAATGGAAGGGAGGTCCAAATGAACGAGGCTGTTGCTGCCCTCGCGCATTTACATACCTCACGTAATTACATGGGCGCGTGTTCTGTCCCCCTCCCCCCGACTCGGAGCAGTCCCGGGGAACCCGGGTGTGTCGGGGTAATGGAGTTACACACGAGGGCGGTGAGCCGTCTTTTCCCCGTCCTCCGCTCCGACCCCTCGCGCGCACCCCAGCCAACCTTCATTCCCCTCGGCGATGACAAACGACGCACGAAAAAACATCGCTGCAATAATCACAACGAGAACAAATTCGAGCGACGGAACTGTACAGAAGCGTTCTACGGTCACTGTAATGGGAAACCAGGCCTTTGGTTTTAACTTCGAACAATTTATCACTTGTTTTTTTTTTTTTTTTTTTTGACGTGACAACGTCTAATAAATCGATGAACGCCGGCTGCACGCACGAAAAAGAGTCCCGTAACCCACCTTTTCCCACTACGGATGTGTCCCGTTATGCTCATTGTACGCATGCGCCGTATCTTTCTTCCATTCGATTGGAACAACAATCGATTTACTTTTCAATCATGTTTTCGTCGTTTGAATTATTAATATTATATAATTTAACGATCGTCCACCGATTTTCAGGTCAATCGGTACGGTTCTTTTATAGTAATGTTGAGTTTTCAAATACGTTTTTAACGAACAATGGTGTTTTACTAACGAAGAATGGTGTTTTACAGTTACACATAATAATTCAGATTACACCCGGGATCTTTTGCACTATGTTTTAAAAAATATTGTGACACATTATAAATATGTTTGGTGTATTTGGGAAGCGTATTTCTTAAAAAATCTCTTTATAAAAACGAAATAATATTATTCCTCTACGGTGCTTCTATCTACGGTGAAGGACGCCAACCGAACGAATCGTGCTCTCTATCAGCAGTCGCGGGAACCAGGCACTCGTTAATACATATTTTCCTTTGTTTATCGCGATGGGCGTTATTATTAAAAATTTCGTGCCCGGGGCCACAATTGCATATCATTTAGAGCACTGGAAGACTTAAAAAAATAAAATATTCTCGACGAATTTTAATCTGTGGTTTTGATTGCTTATTACAACAACAATTTCGGCAATAAAGGTTAATTATTCTTGCATTTTAAAAATCTTATTATTAGTAAAATTTCAAGTATTTATTCTTTTATTATTAAAAAAAGTAGTATCTGTCGGTGATTGCAGTAATAAAAGGTTATGTTAGATATTTGATTACAGTTTATTTACGTATATGAAAACTTGTTCATAATTATATTTAAACGAAAAGTTAATGTGGTTTTCATTTCTTATAACAACAACCATTTCGGAAATAAAGGTTAATTATTCTTGTATTTAAAAAATCTGATAACTAGTATAATTTCAAATATTTATTCTTTTATTATTAAAAAAAAGTAGCATCTGTCGGCGAGTGCAGTAATAATAGGTTATGTTACAATTGACTTAAAAATTATGGTGATTCATATAATTAATGACAGATATTTGATTTTAGTTTATTTATATGAAGACTTGTTCATAATTATATTTAAACTTTATAGTTAAACGCCAGTTTTTAAAATTAATTACAAGTCATCTACACGTGAACTGTTTCGTCGACTGTTAATAAAGTGAAGTGAAAAGTTAATGTGGTTTTCATTGCTTATTACAACAACAATTTCGGCAATAAAGGTTAATTATTATTGCATTTTAAAAATATGATTACTTCTATTATTTAAAGTATTTATTCTCTTATTATTAAAATAAAAATTATTAAATTTTATTCATAAAAGTATGCAATCATTTCATCAATATTTTGTTTTGACGTTGTCACGTTAAACTATAGTCCGTTAACCGACTTTACAGACAACAAATTTTTTTTTTGGCATTTCAAGGCATTAATCACATCTTCCAGACCTTCTATACATTTTTTTGTAACCACGTGTGTACTAAGAGGCTCTTGTCTGTAAGCGCCGCTAGGAAATATTTAGTTATTTCATTGGGGAGACTTAAACTATTATGATAATCATACTAGTTCACAATTGTTGACTTCAACAAGCAGCTAAATCGAAGTCCTATTAGTCGAACCCAAAAATTTGCATGGAAGCTTTATTGCACACTAAATCAAAAATTTCAAATTGCAATACAGCAATGACAAATCCCCATTCAGGAAAGCAGCAACTATAATTCACTAACTGGCATCTGATTGATCAATATTAAATTTACAATAATTGCTGCCCAACCGTTTTAAAATTGATTTTAGTGCTTTAAGAATATATGATTGTTGTTGATAAGTCCAGAACACAATTTTTTGATTAACATATATTCTGATAATATTTTTAGGTAAAGGTAATAATGTTTATATAATGTAAATTTTCTAATAACTAATTGTGAGAAATATCTACATGATTTGAGGTTACAGGAGTTTTCCCTAAAGCAATTATTTTTTTACCATTTTGACTCTATCGCTGGACGTCTACGCATCGCCATTCTTCTGATTCATTCATGATATGCTTTATTCTATCATCTACCGTTAATTTTAAAGCTTGTTTATTCCCGTGGATGTATTAGTCATGTTAAGATGAAATGCTTCCAAGTCTACAGTCATTAACTACTATGTGTTTCGAAAGGTTATGGCCGCGTATTTGGGCACATATATTCACAACAGCCATTCACAAAAAGTTGTCATTGAACCACAAGTCCGGCTAGTTTTTATGATTATTTTTACGGTAGAGTTAAAAAAAAAATATTCCTATCGTTACATGAAAAGGTTTTATACAGCACCGATATGAATAAAGGAAGAATCTGAGATAACGTGGTGTGTACGTTTTATGAAGTTTTTACAGAATTTTTAATGTTTTCTTTGATACTAGAAAGGGTACTTTACAGGCATAAAAGATAATTATTTTTGTATGGCGTATTATTTTTGTTTTGTTTTAAGTACAGGATATGATTTTTCAGTAAGTTAAGTAAATAGCAGGAAATACTGGACCTAGTTATCATTTGTTCCCTTGAAAATTGGTCATATTTTAAATTGACATATTATTTAGAAATTTGTATGAATATCTTTTGTTTTATAATTTTAATGCATTCCAATACGGAAATATATTTTAATAAATAAATAGTAACGAACTTTCCCACTTAAACTTTCTCTTCCTATTCACGTCAGTCAAAGGTGCACGCGTGGAGGGGGGGGGGGGGAAATTCCACCCAAAATCATAAAAACTTCTATCGTTCCCACCAAACAAACGAAAGAATTACGAAAGCTATTGCTGTAGTTGCTGTTGTAGTGTTTCCATCCTCCTCCCCAGGTATGGGAGGAAATTCTGCGTACGCTCCTGACATCAGCAGATAATTTCGCTCACATATCAGTAAAAAAAATTTAGTTTGTCCCCGAAAAAAATTTTCGCGAGTGGAAATTTGGAAGGATGTTTCCATGATCTGGTAGGTATTCCCGCGACCCTCCATATTCTCCCTCCACCCAAATTCTTCAATGCACCATCCTTATAAAATCACCCCTTATCGTGTGTAATGACATGTCGAGAAGACTTGAAGCATAACTAATTAATAACTTATATATTTTAAGACAAAAAAAGTTCTTTTTCATTTACTGTGTCATACCTACTATCACAAATAATTTATACTGAAATCAATAACTTTGCACATAATTACGTTATTTAAATTTACGATACGACTTTGTATTATTTAAATTCAAGTGTTCGCACGCTTTCTGATTAAATAAAAATAATCAGGCTGTTCCTTTATTCTTCTTCTTTGCCAATGCTGACGACAAGCGTCGAAATCTAAGTATGACGTTCTTGTAAAATATATACAACGTTGGACGCTAGCGTTAACGAACTGACTGGTTGAAGCATGAAGGTAACAACTTGTTGAGTTGGTGTCTGCAATTTTTGCAAAACTTTTTGTCAGAATACGAACGACACGTCATTCGTCATTCACATCTGGTAAGCAAAACTTAATGGTTTGATTGTTGTTTAGCGCTAATTCCGTGTTGATGTATAGGTAAAACCATTTTTTTTTTCGCCAATTCATGGTGAAACTGATACGATTCATCCTAGTAAGTTTATTTGAACCTATTGACCAAACTTTAAAAGTAAGCATTTATATAACTACAATTAGTTTTACTATCCAATCATTGTAACCAGAGAAACTTCAGCTTTAAACCCAACATTTACATCCTTGACTAATGCCAAATACTGTAGAAGCCAGTGTAGGGAACTCAGGTCTGTTAACATGGGCGAAGCACACGACGCACTACTACAGCTCTCCTAGCGGCGCGACCTGTAAGCATACATATAAATTCTAGTTTGTGTTTGATTTCGTGGGTGACTGAGACGCGGTTATTCTTCAAATTCTGAAAGAGATTTTATTTTACTGGAAATAAATATAGATTTTTTTCGTATTACTAGTTGCTTCACAACTACAGTAAACTTAACAAACTTGGTCAACAAATTTTACTTTCATTTACAACTTATACCTATGTAACTGAGGTATACAGGCACCCCAGCTTTTTTAAAAATAAAGAACAATATTTAGAATAATTGGTATTGCTAATTACCTAGAGCAGGCGTTCTTCCTAAAAAGTATTTTTTTTTTTAGTAGGAATTGCTCAAAAAACCGTAGTTTAGTATTTAAAACGTCACTAACATAGCCTAAATAAATCTTATATAAACAAAATTCCACACACGTCCATCTCACTTGTTAGAAACCCATTTACGCATTAAATAGAGCAATTTGAAGTTAAATAAAAAACAAAAATCTCGTACTGACATTGTTTACAACGCTAGGTACAGCGCACACCGCCATTTCTCACTAATTTGTTTTCGACGACTTTCCTATATTAAACTACTACAATAATTGCTAAAAATTTCAAGGTTTGAAGTTCTTGTCGTGCCTTGAAGGTTACTTAGCGACACGCTATAGATTTTCCCGCTTGACGCTGAGTTGAGTATTTGAATCGAGAGGAACGTAAGTTCAAAACATTTTCAGTTACACGTCCTGATTTTACACTTGCATTTTTTTGTTTAATCTTTATTTAATTCTTTCTACAAAAGTAAAATAGATGATAAATAATATACAAGGTAAGTTTAGTTGGTCACTCCCATTGATATCGTAATTTTTTTTTTTTACCAGAAGCCAAATTCCAAAGTTAATAAAACGCGTATTTTTCGAGCGTGTAATTAAGAATATGTGGAATAACACTTCCCTTGCATCAAGGGGTCAGCAGATAAGCGGCATACCCGGAAAATGAAGCTCATTCACGTGAAAATAATAGAAGAGGTGGTTTATAATACATAGGTGGACGATTGAGTTTCGGTCATTTTAAGGAAAATAATAATAATATTAGGGATGGGAACAATTATTTTAAAATGACCCAAGACATTTATTTAGTTGCTTTAAAAATTGTTTTTATTATTAATATTTTTTGTTTTAAGCTACTTTGAATATCAAGGTTTATATTCCTGAAAAACCAAAGGATTTAAAATTTTGTTTCCAGGAAACCACTGCGAACTTTGACGTAATTTTGAACTTTTGGGATTTTGGGAGACGGAGTCTAAAGTGTATACTACAAAAAAAATTCTTTATAAATTTTCATTTTGCTATTAGTAATATCATCATATGCTATGGGAAATTTAAACCATTTTGGACAAATTATTTTTTAATGAGTTTTTACTATTTTTGTAATTTTTGTCTAATTTAACAACATATTAAAATTAAAAATTGGTTTATTTTAAAATAGTTTCTTTAAAAAAATTTTTAACAATGCGTTGTCCTAGCATACGGTTGAAAATACTAACGCAAGCGTTAAAGAAAGAACGGGGTTTTCTATGCTACGAAAATTAAAAACTGTAATGAAATGACGCAGTCTTGGTAAAAAAAAAAAAAAAAAAAAAGGCGGAGTGCTACTTGCAATGCCCCAGGTGCGCGGACGAAGAGGGGGTCGCAACACCGCTCGAGCCGTCATTGTTCTCGCGCGCACGCTTTCATATCGATACGCCCCGGCGTTCATTCCGCGGTCAACAATACAGGGCGGAGGTCCTTTTGCCGGGAGGGGGGGGGGGGTGACGAGGGCTGGGACCACTGCCCGTCCCCGCGGCTCGAGCGTGGATAGAGGATGGGAAGTAATTCCCAGCTCCTCTGCGCGTGACCAGGGGTGGGGGCGGTGAAGGGTTAGCGGAACCGGTGAGGATGTTGCTGAAGTTCCCTTTCGAGCTTCTTTTGTCAGCGCCAGCCCGGCTCCGCGGATCCCGATATATCGGGTTTTCGAGTGATGCTCGTGGCAACACAAAACCGAACTAATGAAACGTATCGCGGAAAGAAGGGGGGGAATATGTATCCTGCGGTACTTCAGATGAGAGGATGGAATTCACGGGAAGAAACCGCTACCTAATTGTCTTGTTTGCATATGTAGGTAGCTCGTCATTATCGCCGTATTTAATAAGCATTCCGTTTGCCTGGCCGAGCGCTCGATTGTAGGTTCTATTTAAGTTCGCGGCATCTTGCATGCTTAACCACGATTACGCGTGTATAAAATTCACCTAATTAGAACGTTGTTGCGTTGAAGATGTTAGTATTACTAAAAAAAATAATTACGAATAAGATGCTTAAGGATCTTGATATAGTGAATCCCAGCTAATCAAAACGGTTCAATTTAACTTTTAAAAAACTCCACTTTAATCGACTTCTCTAATATTGATTCACTAATATTTTTTTTTAAGAAAACTATGCCATGTAATTTTTTTATTTGCTAAATAAAAACTAAATAAAAAAACTAAACCATATCATTCGCCTGAAAATATTTGCGTCTGAATATAATATGGATAATAAAGATTAAACTAACTGTGTTTGAAAATTAAATAATTTGTATTTATAGACGATAATTTAATACAAGTCATTGTATTTTACTCGTACTCCATATAGGTATGTATAGTTTAATTTATTTGAATAATATTCTTATTTGTATTACTTAAGTACAGCTATTTGTAGTGGAAGTATGTGGTGGTAAAGACTAGGACGAGACAGTTAAACACTGTTGTGTGAGTAACGGTAAAAAATTTTATTTTTGGATTCTTGCAATATACACAGCGAGTAATCCGTAACGAAGAACAATGAACAGAGAAATATTCAGTTCACTCGCTGTCCCAAAATTAATCACAAAGTTCAATACCAGAAAATTTGTATTATTGCAGCTGTACTGCAACATGTTATTTGTTTTGACAGTTTAATTATTATTTCTTTACGATTTATTTACTTTGTTTGCTCTATGTCTAATATTATTTATTTTCAGAAACGGTAATTTATTTTTATGTGTATCTATGAAAAAGTGACTCTTTGGATTTTTACCGGACTATTTGAAATAGGTATTTTTGATACCCCTCTAAGGACTAAATGAACTTTAAGACGGTAAACGGTAAAATTAACGCCGTTATTTATAATGTAAATTATTATTTAAATAATTTTGTATTTAAATTGTACGTGAAATTTTGTAATCCGCTTTATTGTTGCGTGCGGATTTCACGTTTTATTAAGGAAATTAAGTAACTGATTTTGGTTTTCGGCCAATCACTGGCCGCCATTTGAAAATTAAGTTTTACTGGCTTAATTTAAGAAGCTAGTAGAAAAGAGAGTTCTACAATGGCCAGCTAAGAGAGCTGTAACTTCGTGACGTCGGCGATACTAAATCCTTCGAATTAGCTATTTAGCACTAGGCATCCCGGATAGTGGATGATAATTATGTATCATTAGGGAGTCTAGATACGAAAATAGGGTTTATCTAAAAAGATAAACAACTTAGGAGTGCTAAACGTGAGTAAAATAAAAGTGCCAAGAATTTGTGTCCTATACTGATGCACTCGTCACGTAACTCCCGTTTTTACGTCACATCGTCGCCAGAAAATAATATAAACATTGATTTTATGAAGTAAATTGACATTATCTATAATTTTAATAATATTTTAAGATAAATTTAACGATTTTACACACTATTTTTCCGACTCAGAGGTCCTATAGGTTGAGAGGCTCTGAGCTCTACCGACGACATTTCGAACCTTACTAGCCGAGGTAAATTGATTTAAGTTCCCTGAATACATAAATTAAAACTGTGTAGTTTCTACGAACCCGAACTAAGACTTTTGTGAAAACTTACATGTGCGCATCATAACTCCTGGTAATTGAAATTTATTTGAGTTATATGAGGTCAAGTACCAGTTAGGTTGTTTTGAATATAATTAGTAATTTAATAAATATAATTAATAAGGGTAAACATTGAATCAATTTTTCATTTGAAATAAATAATTATATATTTTTATTTGAGTGTTGTGTTATGTTATTTATAGTGTCATCTATCCCAGTGTACATTTATGTATGTTTGTACCTATTTGATTAATACCTAACTGTGGCCTACTTGATATCTACACGTACCAGTGGAGTGCCACATAAGTAATATTATTTCTTCTACACAGTTTTAACCCAGCCCAACGTGTTATATGTATGTTCATCTCCATAAAGGTGGGGCCTAAGTTAAGTTTCCCCACATATTTAATTGGTACCCCCAGTGGGGCCTATTCATATATCAACATAGTAAGTGTGTGCGTGAGAGTAAAACTTAGCCGCACACAGCTTATCAAAAAACTAATTATTACACTAAAAAATTACTGTAATCAAAGAACTATGCTGCAGACTGAATAAAAAACTATGTCACTATGGTTTAACGTCAAATGGTTACAGCAAATAAAACTCATGATTCGTTGATATTCCAATATTTACATAACTCTACATTTTTTGTATAGTTCCGGAGAAATAAAACATGAAAGAATTTTATATTTATTATTGTCACTAGAAAGTAATTCACAACTGATAACCCCAAAAAATACTAACAATAAAGTCTAATGACTTATAGTTTGTATGTTTACATCAACTTAAAAGTTTTTTAAACTTTTTGTTAGTCAACAGTTAGACAAGGTTTTAAGAATAATAAATGTATTTGTATCACAAAAAATTTAAATTAAATAAAAAACCATTGGAGATTTTACTACCACTTTGATTTCAAATACAAATAATAAATACATACATAGTCTAAAAAAAGTTCTTGTTAATTTAAATTATTTCAAAATTCGTTACCAACTAACTTATTTATAAAAGTATTATAATCGGGTGACCACTTAAAATCTATTTTCACATAAAGACCAGCAATTTTTATATTTGCAAAATACTTACGCGTGTATAGTTATTTAAAAAAATTACAAATTCCTGATAATACTTCTATTTGTTGTTTCAACTATTTACTTTTATTAAAAAATTATTTAAATTAAACATTAAATTAATATCAGCAATAATAATTTTTAAAGCTACAAAATGCTAGCGTGTATGTGTGTTAATTTTCAAGACAAATGCTCACAAAATACGTGTATCTTACTTATTTAGTATTTTCAAACCCATTGGAGCATTAAGAGCACGTTAACTAGCGCAACTGCACCAAAAATAGCTGGCAAGTAGCCAGCTCCATAAATTATGCTTCCAAGCTAAATGTTGGCCCAGCTCAGATTATGAAAGAAGCGTTATTAAGTAAGAAGAATGGAACCATGCTGTTTAGTGTAACGCTATTCTTTAACATAAATATTTTAATAATGACAATGTTGACTTTGGTTACAGTAGTTAGTTTCTTTATTAATAAAAACGTTCAATTACGTAAAAAAAAGTTAAAAATTAAAAATCAATTTCTCTGTTTCATACTTAGTATAAAATCCGAAAATATTTGGTGGCCAAATTGCTTTCGTGTCTAGGAGATGAAATACATTTAATTTACAAGTACTAGGAAAATATTTATTATGCACAGTATGTAAAAAAAATTATAAAAATAAAACCAATACTCAATATGTTCATGTTTGACTTATAACTTGTGAAAAATAAAATCAGTTATTTTTTCCGTTCTAGAAGCTTAGTGGAAGAAAGGGGAAGAACCATTATAAAATAAAAGTAGAATTATTATCACTATTGGTTCCTATGCTCAAAGTAACGTCAAAATTTATTTTGGGTTAATTGTTTGAAATAATTAGGAATGTAGAAATAAAAAAGAGATAATTATGAGGAAATAAGAGATTTAAGATATTAAACTAATTAAGTGAAAAATAAATAAATATTTTTAATACCAAAACTTTAATTTAATTTCTTTGGTTGCCGTAGTTTTTTTAATTTAGAGATATTTCAACACTTTTTTTTAAAAAAAAAAAAAAGCTGATTAGACTGGAGAGTACAATAATATTTTTTGCTTACCTAAGCCAAACTTGTAATTATAATTTTTTTTTACTTAATTAATTCAGGATTCTTGAATAATATGAAAAATGTTTTATAAAAATATTATCTCCTAATTTAAGTTAATATTTTTTAAATTATTGCAAAGTTTCCAGCGTAAAATAAAATTTTAAATTCTAAATGATCATGGCAGTAGTACACAATGCTGGTTTTGGTGCAATGTGTTTATTATGGGACTACGATTCGGTGTTGTCACAGCTGTGGCTTGCCAATTGGAAGGATTAGGCCATTTTCGGGCGTGTCCGCCGCTGGATGCATTTAAGTTTCGGCCTGAGACGCACCAAGGTCCCTTTCTAACCTGGACCCCTCCTACAAATGCAATTAGTTTTTTGTTATGGGTAGGAAAAAATATAAATCGGGGGTTTATTTTATCTTAACTACCTTCGTCTTCTACGTCCATGATCCTGCCCGATGGTTCACTGATAGTGCACTAGAGTGTGCTAGTGTCGCCTGCGAGGCGCTCCACCACCAACAGCCATATTTATATTTTTTTCGGGATTGGCTACTACTATTTTAAAAATTACTATATTTTAGGGCTTTTTAAGAATTTACTTAAATAAAAAATTTATATAAAAACTTCATGAAAGAAGGTTAATGCCAACTCATGACTCTCAGCTTGTAAGATCACTGCCGCTGACCGCACCGCTACCGAGTAATCGTAGATTTGAAGGCGTCTACTATGTGTTATTATGAATTAATTTTCTTCCAACAAACAGTAAATGTCTTTCTACGTTCGTTCAAAGAGTCCAAATTGCACAGCTAGTATATATGGGTTAATTATAATTTCTTCTCCATACGCAGTTTCTGTTTAGCACTCTTTGTCATGGGAGTAATTCATAAATGCAACTTGAAATAAAAACTAATTAAAACATACCTCAACACTCAATAGAAAGCCTAAATCGGCCGATGTCAAACAGATAAACCCAAACACGAACCTAAACAGGTATCGTGGACAACACAACGACGACAGCTCAGACGAACACATTCTAACTTAAATATCAGACTGCACAAGAATGCCATAGAAAGAATTAAGTCATGAAAAAAATAATAACAAGACACACGTACACAGTGGTCTAACAATGCCAAAACAGCTTGAACAAGCAGTTAGTGCAGACATACAAAAAAAACCCTGGTCAACGCAGCAAAAATACAACGATGAATATAAACCGATATTATGGCCAACCCAATGTCTACACCGACTAACACAATAGGGTTCCTATGACCAAACGTTTGCGAGATTTCGGGAACGGGCATCTGTTCCCGTCATCAGGCTCAAACATACTATTTATATTAATACAATATTAAAAATTTGAATAAACTCATAATTATTTTGATTTATTTACTAAATTTCCTATATGTAGACATTGAGCTGGAGTCCCAATGCCACGACGCACCCGACACGATAGGCCCGACATGCTCATTAGCTCATGAAATCAAAGGTCGCCATGACGTCAACACGACGAAATACGTGTCCCGTCGTGCCGCAAGAAGTAGATTCTATTTCTTATATAGTCGTGTCGTGCCACAATATAGAGAGAGAAACGTAAACCTAACACAACTAAACTTAAAAAATATTTACCTGTTTGGTAAATATCTGCGCTGAAAAACGAAATTTCGTTTTACGTGTGGGTACCATTCATATTTGTTGTGTTTTTCTCAACTGTTTATGTAAAATATATGAGTACCTATGTATTTATGGACCTTGTTTTACATCCCTCATGACATAATTTTAATTCGTCGAATAGCTAACGGCAGAATTAAATTTTTTGTCCCTTATTAACATATCTATATCTTTTTTATTGTGTCTAAAATAAATTTAATATTACTTCGTGCCAGAATTGACTAAATTTAATGTTCATTTTATACAGCATTGTATAGACGCATTTTGCATTGGAAAAATTGCCGACAGCCATATTAAAGTTCGTCGGGTTAATGTTGTAGTGGTATTGTGACACTATGTTATTAACTCTGCCGTGCATTAAAGATTTACAACGAGTTGCCAGATTTGCCGTGTAGTGTTCGTCATTGCATCGTGACTTCAGCATTAAAGCTTGACCATCATTGTGAGTCGGATACAACCAGCAGTCATATTCAAAAATTTTCAAAATAATTTATTTAAAATTGTACATTTTTGATGGGAAAATTACCGACTTGAAGGAAAATTTTACGTTTTCGCTTCCGAAAACTGTCGGTGGCTCGAAAAGCCAGCGAATAAAAATTAAAACCCCAGCGACTGGGTCTTTTCCTGGATCTGAGATGATACTTCACATAACAGACGAAATGTTACACCTTAATCACGTGTTTACCTAAAATAGAATAAAACCTAATAAAGTTCTTTAAAACTTAAAACTACTGATACAAATTTTATAAAATAAGTACACTGACCGCATATAGTTCGTAGTCCATAGTTCAAAACGGTCGAGGACAAAAATTAATTATTCCATAAAACCTCAGAAAAAAATTTTCTAATTTTATATAAAAATAACGTTACGTAATTCTAAGCAAAATGAGCTTTTTGCATAGTAAGATTTAATCACTCTCAAGGATTTTAGTTTTCATGTCATTATTTTTAAAAAATTCGTAAGTGTTCATTGATTATGTCTTCATACACAAACAAATCCTCACATTGCTTCATGCACTGATAAATTGGGAATAATGCTTCAAAGCTTAAGGGGATCATATTGCCGTGGTCTCCCCTACTCGTTTTAATTCACGCATAATAATTCTGGATCCTAGTGTAAGAATCCAGCTAACTTTACAAATGTTAATATTTAACAAATGTTTTTCATTTAATCACTACAAACAAGAACTATATACAAGGCAACTATCCGGCTAAATAAATTTCTTACTCGACGTCATCACGCCTGTCATGGAGGCTGTGTGCTCTTTCATTTAAAACTACTATAGTACTAACGATATGAATATAAGCCAAGCATATTGGACATTAAGTTTTCGTCACATTCTTTGTAAGAGCTTAAACCAATAAATGTCCAATACAAAGCATATAGGCCAAATGTATTCGAATAACAAAGCTTTGACTTTACTCAGTATGGAATTATTTCCATAAAATATTTTGACAAGATACAGGTGAAACGTATCCGAACCAAGAGGCCTTCTGTACGGCATTACTTAAAATGCTTTACAGTTACAAAGAAGGCCTACTAGAAGCATATATGACGAGTGTCTCCAAACCAGTCTTACAACATAGCGTTGACGAGACGTGCTAAGTCAATTACATTAGTTTTATTCCAAGCATATTTGGCCAATTCTTCCAATAAAAGGACCAAAACCTTAAGAAAAAAAATATAATGTACTAATAACATTTAATCAAAGAGTACTATAATTATCATACCCAATAAAATAAATATTATACACCCAAAAGAATCTGATACATTGAGACGGTTTTAAAAGTTGTAGAACACTCATATTAAGTAATAAACTTTGGGCTTATGTTAGAAAATACATTACAAATTAACATTCCAATATTTTGTCTCAAAATTTTTAATGTTTGTTATTTAAAAAAAATTCTTTCAAAATAATTTCAAAAAAAGTAAATATTGGTTCCTCCGAACGCTGGGTTGAGAATGGTGAGGATTAGTTCAATGACCGCCCACCTTCTGACGTCTCGTCCGCCATCTTGTGTTTATCTTCTGCAGGCCGCCATTTTGGATGATGTCACAGTCACTTTTTTCGAATCTTATGTCATGTCCGCAATTTTGTTTTCGTCTGCTGGAGGTCGCCATTTCGATGACATCACAACCACCATATTGTTTTTGGTTATGCTGGAGACTGCCATATTATATATCGCCATAATTGTTTCTGCTATTTTTTCCTAGAGAGTAGCAGCAGTGCCTTGTCTCATGCATATAATGTTGATGTTTCTTTACCTACAAATGTTGTTTTGACACTAATCGACATATAAAAAACCTTGGAAGTGATGTGATTGGAACTTCTGGGTTTGGAAACATATTCCTTGAACGGCCATCGAGACACTTACCAGACAGAGAAAAAATTAAGTACATAAAAAAGAAACACACATTTTCGGAATTATAGCATCGCATTCTGGAAAGAACTGCCGTCATATTTTTATAATACTCGATAATAGAACTGCTAGTACCTACAATGTAGTACACACGTTGTTTGCTAGAGGGCATTGCCAACATATTGTTTTCAATACTTTCTACTACGAGTGCTAATGCACACAATGTATGCTAGAGGGTGACACCGTAATTTTTAATTTAATTTTTACACGCTACAATGTGGCAGTATATATTCCTTAGGCGTCCGCTCTCTTGGCGGTTAGTTTGGCCATCATGAAAACTGTAATTATTAGGTTAGAAATAACGACAAAATCCAAAATTCATTAAACTAATCTCCTGTTGAATAAATGAATGATTAAATCAATTCGTGTCCATGGTTTGAACCAAAGCATATATATACTTATATATTACTTATATACTGATCTTGATTAAGGGAAAAATTTAATATTTTTCTCAGTTTGCTCCTGATTATTTGTCCAAATTTTGATGGTTTTCTCCGTGTGCTCTTGATTATTGTTGTCAATATTTTTTTGGTTCCTCCAAGTTCTTCTGGTCATTCCTTAAGAGACTTCTTTAGTTTCCTCCGTGGGCTTTTGATTATACATGTTAATATTATTTTGGATTACTTCGTGCGCTACTGGTTATTTCTCCCTCACTTCTACTGATATTATCCGACTGTTTCTGGTTATTACTGAGAGAACAATCCCTGCATGTAATCTTTTTTAGTATTGAAACAAGGAATATTATTCAGAGTTTTGATACTTATTGAATTTCTACTACGAAATCATCAATGACAATTTTCTTATCATGTGGTAATCGACAAAAAATATCAATTATTCAGGCTTTTCGTTAAGTGTTCTTCTTTTTTAATGTTCATAAATTTTTAATAAGCTTTCAAATCTGCTTCTTTTTTTTAAATGTGCTTCGTTTTTTGGATGTTGTTTTGACTCGCGTATTAAGGTAAATTTATCATGGATTGACTTGCATATTATTCCGGTGGTCGCGAGTACGTTATTGAGTTCCATATGCTCTGACAACTGTGTATTGCGAATCGGCTCTCTCTTTAGTATATTACCTAATATTTAGTTGTTGGTCCAATGTCGAGCTCGATGGACAGTTTACCATCGATAGAACAGAACCTTATGGCAGCGGCGACGAACTGGACAAGGTAATTTGCAAAGGGTTGCCAAGCTAGTGTCTGTCCAATGGGAGGGGCTTACCCCTTCATTTTCCATAACGACATTTAAAAACATAAAAAAATATATATCCGGCATATATTTACATTTTTCAATGCTACACTATTGTTAAAAGAATTTTTTTTTAATTTTAATGTCACCAATAAATCAGATATAAAACCATAGTGCGTGAAATAATATTTCTTCAAGACGACATATATACGTTAATGTAGCCTTTTGATGGCCATTTATTATTTTTGACCTGACAACGTCTAATAAATCGATGAACGCCGGCTGCACGCACGAAAAAGTGTCCCGTTACGCACATTGTCCCGTTACTCAGTGTCCCGTTACGCTCATTGTACGCTTGCGCCGCATCTATCTCTCTTCCACTCGATTGGAACAACCACCGATTTGACTTTTTCGAGGCAATTTAAACTTGAAACACTCCCATTCGTTTTCTACTTTTCCTATCATCGATCTATCCTTAACAGAATAACACAGATTGGAAGAAGTTAAATAGCAAACATGTAAAAAAGTTACAGTAAAATAATCTCGTTAAAGTAATAAACATATTTGAATTAATGAGTGCAAATAAAATTAAATTTATCTATTAAATTGTAGATTTAATTTCACTCCTTCTTGGTATCCATACAAAATAGTGATAATTCAATAAAAATGATTCAATTTTATTCATAAAAGTATGCGATCATTTCATCAATGTTTTGTTATGACGTTGTCACGTTAAACTATCGTCCGTAAACCGACTTTACAGACAACCAATTATTTTTTTTAATATTTCTGACTCCCCATTTCACCGAGGAAGTATCACCCCCGCTTCGACCCACGCCACACCCTACCGGCCCGCAAATGGGGCTGCGTGGCCCTCCCGTTAGCAGGCCGTATCTGGAGCGATCCCGCCCGGGTCAACACGTGCATGGGGAGGCGGTGTCGGACCCTTGCTTCTCCCCAGACCGGCGGTTTTTGCGGGGGGGTTGGGCCGTGCGAGATAACGCACGCGCGCTCCGTCCCAGGGGGGTAGGAGGGGGGGAATGAAGACTTGCACGATGAGATCCGTGGGTCGGAGGGTGGCTCTTTACTGCCGGCTGCCTTCGTCGACGATGAAAACACGGTTTTCACACGCCGCGAATTATTGCAGTGCGAACCTTCGAGGTGGAATCAAATTGGAGATTATAAACGATTGTTCTTATGTTAATATTTCCTCAAATTAATATTAAATTTGGAACTAGTTTTTGTTTTAATATCATGTGTACATAATTTATCTCGTATTTAAATCGAAATATTTCGTCTTTGTTTGGATGATTTAAAATTAGATTAGAAAAATTGCTTAAACTCCCATTATATAATTTATGATAAATATCACATCCGTTTGAAGGTATTATAACTTGTGGAAATAATACCAAATACATTTGTCTAAATAGACTTTTGAAACGACCAAGCAAATCTTCAAGGGGTGGAAAAAACAAGGATTGGAGGACAAAAATGTTCTAACTCTATTCATAGATACCTACACCATAGAATTCGTTTAAAGTGTTGAACCAAAGACTAATTTATAAAAAATAATTATTATTATAATTTTTCATTTTTCTTATTATTATTGATGATGATTTTTGAAACTTTTTTCAAATTTTCAGCATAAAAAAATTCGCATTTTCGAGATGGTGGGCGTAAAAAAAAATTGCAACGTTTTTAGAATCCAAGATACAGTGTGTAACGTAAGCATTTATATATTATTTTGAAACTAATCAAGAACAATAAAATAATTATACAAAGGTATCTGTATAGTTGATAAAAAAAAACAATCTGCTTCAATTCCGCATTCAACAACTAATTGTGCCCATATTTTAACTTTTATTTATTTGTCACGCAAATGTGCATCATCAGAAGTTCTCCCACTGATGTTCCTTACATCTTCCCCCACACGTATCCTGCCAAGAACTAGAAAACGTGCAGAGTGAATGGAGTGAGGAGACTTGTGTCAGTTTCTTCTCCGCCCGAGATACGAGCCGACCTTCTTCATGTCGCTCCACTGCTGTCGTGTCGAGTCCTGTTCTCGTCGCAATGGAAATACGCCCATAGAGAACAAGAAAATTGAATTTATTACCGGGCTCAACTTCAGTCCATTCTCTGTGGTGCCACCCATTCGATATCGGCACCAATGAACCACTACTAAAATTACAATGTTTTCATGAAGGAAAAGTTTTCGTTCGTAAAAGACATTGGATAGTTTGTTGATTCATCATATTTACGAAGGGCTAATCAACTTCCGAGCATTTATTCTTCGCTGGAAAATAAAAGCCGAGTAATAAACTATTTTAAAATAGTTATTTTAACCCATAGTTTAAATCAATAATACGACGTATAAAATTAGTAACTAATCAAACATCTTATTTAAGTAAATCAATTTTTTTTAATTTTAAAAGAAATAATTAGAGCGTGCTGTGAAAAGATGCACAGTGGAATCCTAAAGCGAGTGTATTCCGGCCCGTGATAAATTATCTTGGTCTGGGATTATGGGAGTTTTTATCGCGTCGCGATGTTCCTTTTTTTTCACCCACTTGCCACGCGCACATCTCCGCGAGTAAACTTGAGCCGTCGGCGGAAGGGGAACAAGTCTGATTGGTCGAGGGGGGGGGGAGTATCTCCACTAATACTGCCCCAGGGCTGTGGGAAGGCTTATCTGGGATTACCCATCGCGCATTTTGTGTACGCTGCGGCTCGGCGCTCCCATGGGGAACGGTGGTGGGAGGAGGTAAGGGTGGGGGCTGGTTACCCTGAGGAACCCTATTTCCACCCCCTCCCATTTCCCCCGAAAAAAAAAAATCCAACGTGTTCTATCTCGAACCCAGAGAACAGCACAGGTGAAAGGAACCTGATTGCTGAATATCAGAGCTAGCGAGCTTGAAAGCAAAATTTTAATGAACACTTTTACTCCAGTGTCTTTCCTTAAATTTAAAGGGCTGTGAAATTAGTAAAAAATTATTAGTTTGTGTGTTTTATAATTTTTTTCAGGAATATGTTCTTAATATTAAAGGTTCACTTCAACTATAGACATAAAAATAATAATGATACTACAGAAAAAATTGTTTCCTTAAAATTCAGCTGACGATGAGTTCAACATGGTAGATATGTTAACTTTTCTGTGAATTCATAAAACAGATTAAAAAAAAACAAATTGTGAATAAACTACTAATAAATCTGCGTGTCTTTATCACTGAAATAACTTAAAGTATTCATGTTTACAATTAAACAAATTTTTAGGAATTTTTCCATCAAATTTCACATCTTTGAAGCATTTGACTGTTATTTCAAATTAGAATTGAACATTGGCCTGCCTTAATATTCGGTTTCAGATATTCATTAAAGAAATATATTGAGAAAGAAAATTACAAAAACAAATAAGTATCTATTAAACAGCTATACAATCTAGAAAAAAATTGCAGCTTTCGCGTGTTTTCTTCGTTTCCGTGGACGAGAAGCCCGAGGTTTTCCCGAGGTTTACCCATAAATACTTTGATATTTAAAAAAAAAAAACCTCGAACAGTTAATCTAATACATTAAATTAAAATGGAATTTATTTCCTCAAACTTCACTTCACCTTACTTCTTCCTACTAATGCTCACTCTGTCCCTTGAACCTTGACAAGTGTTTATTTTGTGTGTCTTTTCTTCGAGGTTGGACAACAGCCTATTGCTGCTAAGGGGGGAGTGGGTGCAATTCAGCGCGGCCTAACGGTAGGGGGTGCCAGGGGCTACTAACAACACTGGCACAACTTCTGTACAGACCAAGAGAATAGTTTTGTAGGTAACTGACATATAACAAAAACATTCTTGCAAAACTGGATAATTTTTGGTTGTTGCAAATTACTTAAAAATAAAAAAACTTATTTTAATTTACAGATTAAGTTTCAAACTAGCAATTAACAAACTCTGAAATTTTTCCATTGTGAGATTAATGGTGGTTTTTATCAAAATAATAATGTCTAATTCAAGCGAGACTAATGATTACAGCAAACATTCGCCAATTGATTTATCGCTTTCGTAATAAGTTATTTTGTTGGGCATTTTGTACAGATAACATCCAATACAGAAAAACCGAGAAAAAATGGATGGTAAATCAAAAAATTTGGACACTAAAGCCCTGAATTATCAATATTGAGTGAAATATTTTAAAAATTATGCTTCTCGAACAAAAAAAAACTACAATTTTAAAGTGCCTATACACAACTCTTTTACAAAATTAAAATAAAATAAAAATTTATGAAATATGACCTTAATACCTCTCCTTCATACATACTTATTTCCTTATTACTTATTACAACATTGTATTATTCTATTTTTAAGTTGCTGACTTGATCATTAAGATTTATCTTCCTCTTTGATTGCATGTACAGAGGATGACCATTTAGCGAGTGTTTTATGAACAGTTTTCTTGACAGACTGCTCTATTTTAGAAGTCATACATACAGGCTGTTTTTTTTTCAGTAAATGTTACACTAATTTTAATTTTTTTTATGAAAGTAATATTTGCTTTATTTCACTCAGTGAATATGTTGTTAACTGTTTCTAAAACAAGCTAAGACATTTTCACATAGTATGCCACATACATGCTAATTTTGTTTACTAAAAAATAAACTGTTAAAATTCACAATTTAAAAGCTTAACATTATACTTAATTATTATTTCATTAGACTTTCAAGATATATTTTTTACAATTAAATATTGAAATATGATTTAACACTTTTTGATAAAATGCCAATATACGTCAATTTAATAACTTATTTCAGCTACTGTATGTAAAATAAATATTATATATATTTTTTATATACTTTATACTTTATAAATAATTTTACATACTACTTTGTTCAAAATTAATTCATTAGAGAAATGTTTCTCTTTAAATTTACAAAACAACACATTTCATAATAATTGGTAATCTAGAAGTCTTACATATATTTAAAAGGTAAAATGCTTAAAATACTTTATGAAAATCAATGTAAATGTTGCTCTAGGAGATAATATAATGAATAAAAGATATTGTAAGGTGTTTGATTTTATATATTTTTTTTTAATTTTAAATAAGAAAGCAATAGCAAATATATATTTCACAAAATAGAGAAAAGTCAAATTTTAGATTTCATATTTCATCAAAATCATAACCTAAAATAATTTAATTCGACCCTTACAAACGTAGACGCATATGCATAGTAAATTTGATACAAATAAATATCTTCTAACATAAATGTTTTCAAAACTATAATGAAGGCTTGCAAAGAATACTTTAATCCAGATTTAATCATGTAAATTCCTAAGTACATTTTACATTACTATATGAGAACCACCTTTGCTCACGCAATAATTTGATATTGTAATAAAAATATTTCATCAAATGCAATAATCCTTTAAAAAAAGATAATGTTTCCAAACAGTAAAAATGCAGGTCTACCTGTACATGGAATTTAATATTTAAAATATAGGTAATAAAACAATTGAGAAATTGAATTTATTAAGTAGTAATGGTCGTATATATGCCGGTTTTAAATAAATTTATGTTACTTTTGCTACTTTCACATATTGCGTTCATAAAATAACAATCATCTTTACACGACCAAACGTTACGATTCTTTAAGCATTTGGATACTTTAGGTTTTTAATGTTGATTCTAATGTTTCAGCATTACCGTAAAGCATTAAAAGGTAAAATTATTCGATGTTCATCTAAATATATATGTTTTTGCATTGTCGTTGAATGTATTTAAAACTTTTCTATGTAAACAAATTGGTAAATTATTATGACCACGAAAATAAAGTCAAGAGGAGAGCTAATGTTAGAAATATAAACTAAGTAAACCTTTGTCCATGCAAAACACTTAAAATAGTGTGTTTATTCTTATTATTACATGTGTGTTCAATAGTACGAACAGTATTTAACATTAAAAAATCCATTACGTACATACAGAGAGACAGGCAAAAAATTAATTTAATATTTGGTTTCGGTTTCTAATTTTAGAACAGGGAAAAATATGTGATAAGTAAAAATTTTAAAATCACAAACAGAAACTTAGATTTTAATTGTTTTTTATTTGTTCATTATTCTTTTTATTTGCGAAATTCTTTGCGTTTGTTAAATTAATTGGTTAAAATCATTTTGTTATAGACACTTGCCAACAATATTCAAAGAAACATTGAAAATAATAGCCATAATCTACAGAAGAGAATAATTTCAGTGTTTGTGTGAAATGATTTCATTAATCTATTAATGAAAAGGGGAATTTTTTTTCCCCTGAACTGCAGGTTTTAGCAAATGTAGAACATAAAACAATTGTTAAATAAACATTTCTCATTTGAATGATTTAGCGATTACAATTTTGTTGCAGTAGTATTTTTAAGATAAATGCACCCGTCATTTATAATAAGTGTCTAATGGTAAACAAAAAAATAATTTAGTTTTGACGCCAAGCAGGACTGCTAACGGTTACTGAGATGAGTAATTTACCTGCGCATCAATGGGGTAGGTTTGCCTGAATTTTCTCCGCTTTCTCGCCAGCTAATTGAGACAAATGAGTTGACATTCTCAGTATCCAATGAATAGATACGAAAGGCTCTAATTAAGATGGATTCCAGCATTTTCCCGCAGATGTATTTGTTATATTCTATTGTTTTTTTTATATAAAAAATATGAATCACAGATAAATATTTCACTGTTAACACTACATTTATAAAATCTTAACCTACATTATAAGAATAGAATGAATGCCAGAACTAGGACATTTTAGTTTAAAAGTCAGTACAACTGGCTACTTACTGATAAAGTTTTTAATTGGTTATTGATTGTTTTTTCACTATACTGATTGGCTAAAATCATCACATTATTAATAATTTTAACTTCAAATATTATTTTTCTGAAATAAATTTAAAAAAAATTATAAAGTAAGCAGTTGCATTGGCATTAAAACGAATACTTTCATTAGTTCAGTTAATTAAAATTTCTTAATCGGTTCTGCACAAAAACGTTACAAATTTTGGGTTGGGAATATTTTTATCAAAAAATATGCACAAAAAATTATTATTTTGTTTAATTTAAGCCACTCGCAAAGTATACAAGGTCAGCAGTAATTAAGGATTTGGAACGAGACCAACACACTTACAAATATGAACTTTGAAAAATGAAATTCTACAGTTTTTAATCATTAAATCCCATTTCTTTTGTGAAGGTTATTGGTATCCGCATGGCTTTCCCTCGCATTTGCAGGCGTTATCTTTTTCAATTTTTAGGTGATTC
The DNA here is from genome assembly GCF_032445375.1 of Bacillus rossius redtenbacheri. Taxonomy (NCBI): domain Eukaryota; kingdom Metazoa; phylum Arthropoda; class Insecta; order Phasmatodea; family Bacillidae; genus Bacillus; species Bacillus rossius. The sequence goes on along the minus strand of NW_026962010.1, from coordinate 12,437,930 downwards.
GATTACAAGTACATTCTACTTCGGTTATTTTGATTTTCTTATTGTTCTCCAAACCGTCTTGTCTTATTGCTTGCCCGTTAAATTTTATGTTGGGATCTTTTTTACATGAAACCCTAAATATTTTATATATAAAGTTAAATGATCCAGTATTTACTTAGCGTTTGGCAGTAAATTGTTAGTGATAGTATAAAATAAATTATTTGCAATAATTTTGGGTAAAAAATCAAGTATGAATTCTTTTGTAACATTTTCCTTGCATTAAAAATGCATGAATTGATAACCATTTCAGTGTAGTAAACGTTTATGAAACAATTACTCTTTTATTTTTATTATTAACTATACAAAATTCTAAATATTTAAATAAATATAACAGTTAGCAAATATTTTTTTTAGAAAATAAATATTTAAAAAAAATTAAGGTTTAAAAGCTTTTTAAGTATAAAGTATTTCTTACATGAAAATAATGATGTGTAACAAATTGTTTCTCAAACGTATAAATGCGCAAACTCTTGAGTTCATCGATTGGCTGAGTGGCCAAGTTACCGAATGGAGAAGTGGGTGAGCGGAGGCTGACTCGGAAGAGTGAACTAAGTTGGCCGCGTGTCCGCCCTGCGTGATCCTGGGACACTGCTGGCTGATCTTAATCGAGGAATCTTCCCGCTTGTCGTTCTACCGACCATTTCCTTCCTGCTCACCTACGCAAAACATTTCCATGAAATTATTTCATGATCTGTCACACTCGTTTACACAAACATAAGAACGATTGCTTGGTTTTCCAAAAAGTATTTATGGTTAATAATAAATGTACCTACTCGTTTTGAAGTCAACCAACCACAATGAACTTAATTGACGTTTTCAAAAAAAAAAGTATCTTCATTCAAAAATAAATCAATAAAATTAAATCATAGTGGGTCGAATCGCTACACTACCGTAATTTTTTTTACGTCAAAACGTCTCTTGTGAAAAAACAGATATAATTTACAATAAAAAAATGAAACTCGCCTTTTTATAAATTAATTAACTTATTTACATTATTCCCAATTAATCTTAAAAACATATTTACTTTTATCAAGTTGTAATAAATATTAAATTTATATTAGTTTACATTTTATACATTTAAAACGGGGTTGTGAAGTGAGAAATACGAGACGTATGGTTTCCAAATCAAATGCATGTCGCGAGCGCAAGTCATATCCAGACAGGTAGATATGTCCCGGCGAGTGAAGTCTGTTAACGTGGGTCGTTCTGAAGTTCAAGCCTGAATGTTTTTATTTAGGCATTCAGTTATTTTAGTCAGATATCGGATAGAGCATGGGTAGATGATCGGGCTTGGGTGGATTGGCGTAACCGTTGGTTCTGCTCACCGTCGGAATTTTTACTTTTTTGCACGATTTGAGAAAGTTGTTGCAGAGCTCAAAGTTCACCAGATTTTCTCCCGAAAAGTGCATGGCTACAAAGGCTGCCACGGTTGATTAATCAGCTTCAGATCTTTCATGAAACATAATCAAACGCATAACCTGCACGTTTACACGAATTAATCGTTTATAAACTGGCGCCTGAGAAGATTAATTAGCAGCTGCCAGAGCGTGATCGGATGCTCGTATGGAATGAGCTCACTTTGGCTGTATACTTGCATCGGAATCCCTAAGAATACGAGAGTGCAAATTGCCCCGGGTATTAGCTTAGTGTTTCAATCGCTTCGCCTTCGTCCATCTGCATCGGGTCTTCGTAATTCGTGTTGATTTCAGCCATCCTGGCCTCTGTGCTGGTTGACGCAATCGGCGGCCAAGTAACAGCGCCCAACGCATGTCTGCGGCGCTCACGTGGTGCCTCGCTCGTTCTGTTGACGAGTTCTGGCGCTCGTTTTATTCGGCACGAGCCGGCCTCGGGCCCTCTCTCGCTGCCTCTGGCGCTGCACACTTCTGTGATTTTATAACGTTCTGTAAACTGCCATCCGGCCCATCTATTCACAAAAAAAAAAATTGGTTGTCTGTAAAGTCGGTTTACGGACGATAGTTTAACGTGACGTCATAACAAAACATTTGATGAAATGATTGCATAATTTTATGAAATAAATTGAATAATTTTTATTTAATTATCACTATTTTGTATGGATACAAAGAAGGAGTAAAATTCAATCTGCAATTGAATTGATAATTTTACTTTTATTTGCACTCATTAATTCAAATATATTTATTACTTTGACGTAGAGATTATTTTAACTATAACTTTTATACATGTTTGCTATTTAACTTCTTCCAATCTGGGTTATTCTGTTAAGGATAGGACGATGATAGGAAAAGTAGGAAACGAATGGGAGTGTTTCAAGTTTAATGTACCTCAAAAAAGTCAAATCGATGGTTGTTCCAATCGAGTGGAAGAGAGATAGATGCGGCGCAAGCGTACAATGAGCGTAACGGGACAAAGCGTAACGAGACATTGAGCGTAACGGGACAGTGAGTCATCCTCTTTCGTGCGTGCAGCCGGCGTTCATCGATTTATTAGACGTTATTACGTCAAAAACTTTTATTTTTTTACTCTTAGATAACCTTTTAGAGCATTTCAATATCCACACAACGACGCACAAATAACTCGTGTAACCCTTTGGTCGCGCAGAGTGAATTTCGAGACTTTTTATCAAACCCCCATCCGCGCTCAATGACTAAGGCTCACGATGGCGTAAGTGCCCTGACAGGCAACGTAAAGTGGTCTTATTTTTTTTCCAGAATATACAAAACAATTGACGATACAACCCTTGAGCCAAGATATATATTAAATTTTTTTGGCGACAACAATATCGTTTCGTCGCTAGATCTCGCGGGACGTTGTCATCGACACATTTTTAAAAACACGTTCACGATGAAGAAAAATAAAAACTTTACACTTATTTATCAAAATATTATAAACGTTTCTAAACGCATTCTTGAGTGTCGCGTAATTGATGTGGCAACACTTACTTCCATTACCATACTTACTCCTGCTACCATTCTTCTATGCACAAGTCATAACGCCTTCCGTGTCTCCGCCGTGAACCCACCTTTGCCGCCTGCTACCTCTCGGAGCCCAGGTTCTCCGACGAAAAGGGAACAGAGGTCGAAGGTAAGCTCTGTCCTCCTACCCTCCTCCGCCCCTCGCGAAGATGTTCCCCCCAGGATGACAGCACCGCAGAACAAACAAGGAACTAAACCTTCACTCCTCCGAGCCCTTCCCACCCGAGGGCCCCGTCCTCTTGCCTTCAGTGTGGAAACAGGTCTAATCTTATTTCGCCTTTGCAAATCCGCATTTGTCAGGAAGGAAGCGGCTGGCGGCCTCCCCACCCTCAAATCACTTCAGCGCCAATCTTGCGTCGCTCTTTAAGACTCGGTTCACACGCTGATTTGGCTATTTTATTCCCTTTCCCAAATATTTTGGTTAAGGAATACATTTTAAGTTTGTTTCGATAGCTCTCCTGAGTTTGCTCTTTGGTCACAATAGCACCGGTATACATTAAAAGGTTTCTCTTTCCATAAGTTCAAAGCAAACTTGAAGATAATTCTCCCATGAACCGAAATCTATTTTTAGAATTTCTGTAGTGGCCTCAATTTTCAATTGATTTACGTTTTATTTTATCAATTCTCTCGTCAACATACATACATTATAAGTAGTATATGTTAGGGTCTCCGACACCTTTTTCCTGGTTGAGATGTTGGTGTCTGCTACGTTGGAACCTACATATCCGATGTCGTCACGGTGGCCTTCTTGGATGACCTTGAACTTTGACCTTGATCCCGGCGTAAATTTTGGATCTATCACCTTGGATTCCACCATTTTGGATTCTATAAAGGTCTATCTTTTTTTTTTTTTCGCCATGTTGAAATGTAACGTTACTCTTTCCAAAGTTGCAATATTCGCTACGGCTGCCATGTTTGATGTATAAAAGTGATTGTTTTATTTCTCGAAATCTGATTTCTAACTTATACTGAGTTCTAATTTTTGTGAATGTGCTTCTTTTTTCAAATGTGCTCCCAAATTTGCTTCCGTTTTGTCGAATGTACTTCCAAATGTGCTCCCTTTTTATCGAGTTTACTTTTAAATGTGCTTCCTTTATTGATTGTGCTTCCAAATGTGCCTTCTTTTGGTCAAATGTGTTTACAACTATGCTTCATTATTTATTTTGCTTTCAAATGAGCATCCTCTTTTTATCGTGTGTGCTTCCAAATTATCATCCTTTTTTAATGAGCTTTCTTTTTGGGTTGTGCCCTTTTTTTGACGAATCTTTATCGACAAGTCTGTAGTAAGGAAATTATTGGCTTCGTGGTTCGGCTATGACTGGTCTATACATTTGACATATTATATGCCCTGTTTGAAATGTATGCTGAGTATAGAAAATAAAACATCTGGGCTAGATAATGACAATATGTACTTAACCGCCAACTGAATGTGGCTGGTTACGGACTGGATACGCCTGGTGACCAACTGGTCATGTTAGCCTGACCAAACGGCTGGTCGGGTCTGGTCCTCTAACTGCCTTGCCTTGATGCTGACTGGTCGTGCCTGATTAGTCGACTGTCATCTAGAACTGCCCTGAAAACTCATGTATAGGTCTTGCTTTGCCTTCTAAGAAGACTGTAGCAATCGAGAAATGCAAGTAATTTTCTTTTTAGTTTTGCACTTTTCAAATTTATGTAATAATTTTTTATTTGTAATTTTTTATCTTTTTATTTCTCGAACATCTAACTTTAATTGTACATTTAATTGAATGCTATAACCTAAAACGATTATATTTGTATTGAACAAAGATCGGACCACAGATGGGTATCGATCTAGTCAATCAATATATTAATTTGTGATTTTCTTTTGATTTTTATTTTTTCCCCCCAATTCTAGCTTAATTATTACGAATTTCTAAGAAGTGTCCAATGTTTAAGCATCGGCTTACTGGAGGATGGCTGATGAGTTTAAGCCACTTTTGTGATTTTGACGATGTTTTATTTAATAGGTTTTTTTTATCTAGAATAATAACTTTTTTTGCATCAGTCAATGATTGAACCAAAGAAATGAGTAGATAGATTGATTCAAAAATTATTTTACTAAGTGATTATTTTGATGAATTTTGGTATCATCGAATTTATAGCTTAATAATTTCAGAATTTCAAGATGGCTGCCAAGACGGCCGACAACTTGGCAAATACCACTGTAATTAATACTACTATGCTCTAGCGGGTAAAAATTAAACTAATATTGTGGCAGCGCATTCAGGCGGAGGTGTGTGAACTACGCGATACTATCGCTCCTGGTAACAAGTACTGAAAACAAAATGGCGGTTCGGTCTTGAATTCAAATATTTACAAGTTTGAATATGTTTGTTATTATTTTATATACCTTATTTAATTCGTTGTCTGGTAAATGTCTAGATGGCAGTGTGGTCAAAGGCGTATGTTTTCTAATTCAGGTTCGAGAAATCATGGTTCAAATCACCACGGTTCCAATGTATTTTGTATAAAAATAAAATAAAATATGTCTATAAGGACCACAACAACATTGGTAGGTAATGGAACATCGACCTTAATTGACAGAGGGATACTGGTGCTCTATAGAAATAAATAGCAAAAACAAAGAGGACGGTTACCAAGAATGGGGCCTCCAGCAGACGAGAACAATATGGCCGACTTGTTAGAATCGAAAAATGTGGCTGTGATGTCAGATCCAGGATGGCGGATGTGACATTAGAATCCAAAATGGCGACCGTAACGAATAGTGCAATGATGTCATATACATCAAATTGTAACATTCTGGGAGTAATATGTTCTAATCCAAGATGGCAGAAAACAAAATGGCGTAACATTCTAGAATCCAAAATATTTCAATTCAAGATGGCAGATCCAAAATGGCCGCTGGGGTCAAGATCATAAAAAATGGCCACCATGACGTCAAAGGATATGTAGGTTACAAGGCAGCAGACATCACCAACTCACTCCTCAACCAGGAACCAGGTGCCGGAGCCCCCAGCATATACGAACTACTTTTATATGTATGTGGCAAAATAACATGCTCTAACAACAGAGTCACAAATCAAAACAGCAAAAAAATAAAAAATGCAAAATAAGAGCAAAGAAAAAAAAAGAACCAAACTTTAATAAATTTCCATCCACAGATCCTACGATATTGCCGCAGGAAAGTCTCTTGTTAGGTTTCAGCAGTAGTTCGGCAACATTGCCGCACTACAATTGCCTCGATACGCTTTTCCATTTGAGTTAGTTCAGGCTTGATTTTATAAACTCACGAAGTTTCTGAATGAGTTTTTATCTTTTGGCTGACGATAGTTGTTCTGAAGTTATTAAAGACTTATCATATCTCAGCAGAATCAGTTTTTTTGGCAGCTCTCTCAACCAAATTAATTCATACCATTACAATAACAGGAATAGACTACTAGATCAATATCACTCACATTAGTTGCCTGCAGTATGAGAAACTCTTAAAATATTGAAAAAAAATATTAATCAGCTTCGATTATTGAAAAAAAAAAAAGGTGGGAACAGATTAGCTATAAGTTCCCAACGAGTTCACATATATTATCATTTCAAAAATAAAAATGTCAGATTTTTGTTGAACAATCTTTTGTAAGAATAAAAGTACCAATAGTTTAAAGAGATTCTAATTGGTAATTGAACGATTTTATTGCTCTGCCTTTTAAGGTGGCAGAACATTCTTTGTGTTTTATTGTACAACGAAACTACTTTTTTAGCAGTAGACAAATACCAGGTATTAGCTATAAGTAGGAGAGCTTATCAAGACTTCAGACCTTTTCAAGGTTGGTTCCTAGGTATCCCGGGGATGCTATGACTGGAGGCTTGTCTCCAAAGGCTGTGTGTTTAGTTACCACTTTTCAGTAAATATGAAACAAGTGTTTGATATTGTGTAGAATATCATAGAGCAATCGATATTTCTATACTATGTGTTTGTAGACTGCCTTTGAACAATGAAATAAGAATTAGAAAAATTTAGCCCATTGAATTTGAATCAACTTCAAAATTTGATTTAATACAATCCCCATTTAAACATTCCTCTATCCACTACCGATGCTTAGTAAAAAAATAATTTATCTGAACCAGTTAAGTATGAAATGTTTGGATACAAAACTGTTAAAGTATTTCTTTGGGTTAAGTTATGATAATGTTGTTTGTAATAATTATGAGGCATACTTTTTTTGTTGGGTAAAGGAGCCATTTCTCGTGAGGAAGCTACAATGGTGGATACAATTATGGTCTGAAAGTTTGGTCCATATTACTTATAAAAACCTCAACCGTTGTATTTGCTCTGTGTCTTTGTTGGAGACGTGAAATAAAAAAATACGACAGGCTGTGGAACAGCCTACTCGCGAACTACTTAAACAGAAAACCTGATAATCCTTCATTAGATCCTTTAGTTCAATAAATTAAAGGAACTGGTAAAATACGAACTAAAATAAAGAATTTTGATGTTCATACAGCATTTTTAATTAAATATTTACATCAGCCGCAAGTTTAAAATGGTTATCTGAACTATTGATTGAAATAAAAACTATAATTAATTACAGGCTGGAAATATTTATCTTTAATTTCTTTGTTTGGCTTATATCAAGTACTATTTAAGTGGTTAATCTTTATGATTTATGCTTTAGTGAAAAGTTGTAATCTAGGTTAAGCTAATTAATATCAGAGTAATAAGTTTGAGTATAAAAAGAAAAAGAGTTAATTTATAACTACCAGTTGAAGTAGTTTTGAGTTAACATGTACAATTTCTTGAGGAAAAGAATTATATAACATAAAATTACAGTGGTAAAAAAAGGAATTAGGTTTGAACAGAAAAAGCTGAGTATTAATGTGATTAGGAAAGTAAGTTCAAAACTAAGTTGATAGGAATCTTCCATCATTAAAATGATAAGGTTTACAGGTAAACGTATAATAAGTAGAGACAGGAAAAATTCGCGGGTCCAATGACCTCCAGGATAGACTCCAATATCCTCTACACACTCGGGCAAATGCCAACAGTTCATTGGCTGCTGACTTGTGAGTCGTCTCGACTGGGTGGCCTGTGATTCGACAATTCTATTAATGAGGGTCTCTAATTGGCCCTCATTCCTCCAGATTAACAGTGAACCAATGACAAAAGCAGCACTAAGGTATAACTATTTGAATTTTAGCATAACACGAAATGAACCCGCGAACTTTTCAGGTCTCTAATAATAAGGAAAGGAATAAAAACGAGAAGATAAAAAAAGTTCAGAGTTAATTATTGAGAAGAAATAACACTCAAGTAAGTGTAATTGTGAGTGAAAAGAGATAATATTTTTTAAGGTTATGTTAACGTTGTTAAATTGATCAGAGGTAAGTTTTGAACTTTGCTGTTGATAAACTTACTAAAACATTTTTCAACTTTTTTTTTCAGGTGCACATTAACTGTTTAGAAGAAAAATAATCTTATTTTTGATGTTTTAATAACACTCTTAGCAAGCATGAGGTTATGAATAGTGGACTGTAAATATTATTTACAGAGCACTGACACCTCATCGTCTGGCTAGCTTTTTAGTGTGTGGGTGTGTGTGTGTGTACTGTGGTCCTTTTTATTGGAACAGTGTTTTTGGACTGATTAAAAGAGCCAAATGGACTGCACATTTGCCTTACTAGTCTCTACACCTTTGGAGTGATTCCGTCGTTAGGCTTCGACGTTCTCTAGCCCGGCACGGTGCTGTCTGAAGACTGACATATTATGTTTTACTATTTTGGGACTTGGCAGACTTTAAATTCGTTCAAGTTCTCTGGGGTAGCTCTTAGGACATGCCTTCTCTCGCAGCCCCTAGCTCACTACCAGTGTGTTGCTTCGAGGTCGGTGGGGGGGGGGGGGGGTGGATTTGTGAACTGACGAGGTCGTAGAAACATCGTACAGCCATCTCCTCGCTACCTCCCTACACTCTTCGTGACATGTTTATTGGGTGATATCATTGCTAGAGCAATGTGACATCCAGTCAAACCAGTGATGGAAGGTAATGTAAAGATCATGCTGTATTTGTGTGTGGAAATTAATTGGTTGTTTTAATATCTGTATTTTTTTTAATGATGGGCCTGCCAATTTTTTTTAAAGTCATTCTAGTCTTTCTTGAGGGTCTCCAGGACCGCATCCGCACCACATGACCCGTCGTCGCCGCTGACCTCCATTAATGACGGCGCCACGCGGAGTGACGAAAAGAGAGCCGGAGTGGCTGTGCTGCATGGTTTCAGCTGTACTGGGAATGGGCGAGTGGTCGTGAGGATGTTGGGGAAAAGCGGGTGAAAGGGGTTCTGACTTGCGTGCGTGGTGGGGGGAGTAGTATGGGGGAGAACGCCCCGCGGCGGAGTAATACTTTCCCGGCCGCCGCGCGCACAATTCATGGTGACAGGCACCGACATCCGGGGAGTCCGTCAGCCAGCGCACGCTCTGTGGAGGAGGGTAAAGAGGGGTAACTTGATATGGTGGGGAAGAGGAAAGAGGAACAAGGCTGGAGAGGGTTTTTGGAGGGGTAAACATCAGAGAACGGAGTAGGCCTGATGGGTGGGGTGTAGAGGAGAGGCAAATTTCAGTGGAAGGAGAAGTGGCGAGAAGTTGGTGAGGTTGAGGAGCGGGAACGTTATAGAAGAGTGGACGAGAAACCACACGATCCTTCTACTCATTTCCTATTGATGGTTACAAATAAATATTTCATTTAGAAATAATTGCCTAAAAGCTGGCAAAAACTTAAATCAAAAAGTGCATTTTTTTTTGCTGGAATCGTAATAACTCAAACACAACTATTAAAATTTTCTCGTTAAAAATTTACATTTTACGCATTTTAGCATTGGCCGCTATGTTTATTCAATCATCGTTGTTACAAAATTTATTTTACATTTATTTTTGAAGTATTACGAAAAATATTTTCTGTACCATTATTTACATTGCATCTAATGAGAGATATTTTAAAGGAAGGGAGGGCAATCTTTCTCGTGAAATGGTACAATTCCGCTATAGTATTGATCTGTTTGAAATGGCCATGCAACAAGAATCGCGCATCAAAGCGAAAGACCACACCAAAACTGCTTTTATTAGCGAGTGCTCGACGTTCAAATATTTGTAAGGTGCCCAGCCGTGTAAACTCAGTTAACCCTACTGTTGAAACGGGACGATGGTCGGGGAAATGTTTGGGCTAAAAGGGATTCAGTTTGCTCTGCTCTGTTGGAAACAAACGCTAATACAGCAGTGTGGTTTGTGGTCCCCTACCTATCTATTCAGAAGCCAAATTTCATAGTAGCTTTATCCACTTAAAGTAAAATTTAACATTTGTTTTGTTCCACAAAACCTTTAATAAAATAGCATTTTAAAAACCGTAACCATATATAATACAAAATTTTAGCATGTTCATTTTAAAAAATCGGGATTCATGGATCACCAAATAAATTAGTAGAAATTATTCTTTAATAACAATATTAGATCATGAGTATATTATTTGTTTTTATCATTCAAGAATGGAATATTTATTTAAAAATGCTGTAATTCACACCATCATTTTTCACACATGTATAGATTTTATTTCTTAAAGTAAGAAAACTATTAATTGCTTTAACAAAAATGCCTTATTCCTTGGTAATTATTTTTTTCATTATTTTACTTAATTTTTGTTCTCCTTTGTTAAACGAGTTTAGCATTTTAAACTCAGATATTTGGATTTATGAAGTGGAAGAAAAAAGAATTACTGTTACTTAAATTAATATGTTTATACTTCCAGATAAATAAATATGGAATTTTAACACCTGTTTCTTTAATTTTTACAGAAATTACAGTCTTTCAAAAATTCTCAGACTCTTACATTTTGAAACAATAATATCAAAACTATTTTTTTTTTGAGATACCTATTCAACAAGAAATAAACGCATTTTTGAAGCATGTATATTAAAAAAAAAAAACAAGACTTAGAAAATTTTGCTGAGATTTTAGTATGAATAATTAAATAAATTTTTCTGTGTTAAAATTCATTTTAAAAATTTGAATTAAGGTTTATAATAATAATCAGAATTTTATTAAGAATAAGTACAATTTGGGATTTTTTTGGTTAAAATTATTGAAATAAATAAAAACTATGCTAATGTTGTTAAAAGATTAATTATTATTTAAAAATATATAAATACTTTTAACTAAAAAAAAATGGGCTCAAATATGTTAAAAATATAAAACGTTAAAATATACAATATATTTTTTAATTTAATATATAACAGACTATAATTATTGAAAATCAAACAGTTATTAAATAGGCCTATTTAATAAATTTTCATACTTGCATATTGTCAGATATTTTACGTCTGTATATTTTAATGAATAAGTTATACAAGTAATTGAAAGCAACACTTAATAGAATAATTTTTATAAATGCAATTTTTAAAATACCATAAAAAGTCCTAGTCCAGGAAAAAAAAGAAAAATAATTTTAATTTTAATAATTTATTCATGTTAATCTTTGATCTTATAACAGCTCTTAGTTTCCTACTTTTTGTAACTTTTTCTAATTAAATAATATTAAAAATACATTCCTCATATTTAATTTTTGTTTTTAGCAAACAGCTAGTAGGCCTACTTACCACTCAACACTGTACAACCATTAAACATTTTTTTTCTTCAAAAAATTGGTCGGAATTTGCGGATTTAAAATATTTTTCCTGCCCATAAGTAATGAAAGAGCAGGATAAGAATCTGGTTAATTAAACTTATAATAACTGTATTCATTTCTCCCAGGTATTAATATTTATATATTTTTAAATATTGCACAAATACCATTAAATACAAACTATGTCATGGGGTGAAAAAACTAGTTATTCTTTCCATTTTATTAGGATTTAGACAAATTTATAAATCTTCAAATATATAATAACCATTTACTTAAAATAACTCTTAACACTCACTGATAGACAACGCACAGGTTAAACCGGTGGGTCTAGAAGCATGAAATTTTGCATAGGAGTTCCTTATATAACCTATGTAAGCACTTAAAAAGGATTTTTGAAAATCCATCTCTAAGGGGGTTAAACAGTGGATAAATGTTTCTAGGGAAGTTTGTCATTTTCGAAGTAGGAATATCTAAATTGGTCTTTAGGTTTTGGTTTATAAGAAAATACAGTTTGAATCAGCATTTTTAGTATTTCATGAGAAATGAGGATCAAATAATTTCTCATTGAGCACAAGACTTGAACAACCATAAATGTATTGCAAATAAATCATATTCTTTTTTTTTTGAGAATTTTATGGCTTCCGAACAGTGATATCCTGATAACTTACTAAACATATGTGCAAACAAAGACGGCTACTAAATAACAGTTTTAATGATAATGTGTACCAGAAATCCAATGAAATAATCCCGCATTACACAACGAAAATTAACACGTTAATAGTAAAATGTGCGTTCTAGCAGAATCTGCTATAACCACTAGCCGTAGTCGTCTAGAAAGTGGAACCACGTGTGGCAATATGCGCCCGTGTAAGTGCCAAAGTAACAATAAAATTTAGGCTAATATCAACTTAAAAATCAACTATAATTCATTAGCCAGGAAAATTTTTTTTAGGGGTGTAAATGGCATCAAAGATATTTAACTTTTTTTTGGGGGTAGGGGAGGGGGTTCTTCAAAGCATTACGAATGTGGCGTTACTATTTAAATATTTTTCAAACTAAAAGTTGTCGTTGGACTTGATTTTAGACCAAATATTTTACAAAATATTGTCCATCCGCCCATTAAATTATTAAAAATTTTATACGTAAACATTTCTGCACACTTTTAAAATTTTACTAATATCGCATTACTAAATTATTTTATACGTAAACATTTCTGCACACTTTTAAAATTTTACTAATATGGCATTACTAAATTATTAACTTGAAACATTTCAAAACTTATATAATGACATTTAGTATATGTGTGTATATTTGTGTTTTGCTTAACAGACTAAAGTCAGTGTTTTACTACTTCCTTCAAGCCAATTTTTGTAAAGCTATTTCTACGTTATTATTACTATAAAATTATTATATTATAACGTTATTAAAGAAATGTAAAAAAAATGTTTTCCATTGACAGATGCTAACCATGTCCTTTGAGGTTAATAAGATCGCGTAATTCCACTGCACCGTCACGACAACTAGTACGGATAGTATATACTGTTACCGTTGTAAAGCTAGTGTTGTTAAGTATTTTTTCAACTATGACTATTTTATTTTAATATATATATTTAAGGTAGTTTCACTATCATAGAGTTTCATTTGGCACACAAATAATTTAGGTACGTACAATTATTTTTACGTACGTGACTAAATACGAATTTATTTTGCTACACGTGGCTCCACCATTTTTTGTTTCGCATTTCTGTTTCTCGACTTCCGTTACCTTATTTTTTTTTCGAAATTCCTTTTATCAAACGCCGTACACCGAAAGGTAAGGTGTTTCCACATCAATAATAAAAATATCGTGGGCTTAGTGGAAAAAGTCGGTAAGTCGAATTTCTGGAAAAAGACTGTTAGTTCACTTACCAAGTTTTGCTTGCATAGAATAGCGTTACAGTGGACTTGCCGAAATAAAGCTAGAAGAAAACGTCCACAGTCGTTCATTATTTGGACTTCCAAACGTTTTCTTGGCGAAGATATTGCCCTTACAACTTCATCTGTGAAGTTAACTCATTTTAACAAAAAAAAAAAAAAAAAAAAAAAAAAGTGGACCTTCCCAACTTGTTCCACTAAGCCCACGATATGTTTGTTTCGTGCGTTATGTAAAGGGTTTTCTGCTTATCAGTGACGGCTGGCATGGCCATCTGGCGGAAAAGCGGAACTGAACTCAGCTATGACGCCGATGGTGGTTCCTTGTCTGTGGCCCTCGAGCTTCCAGTCAGCCCCGGGCGAGCGACCCCGCGACCTGCGAGCATGGGAACCACCACCTGCGCGCACCGATACGAAAGGTCAGACCAGTTCGACGTGTAGCGAAAGGACACTGGTGTGAACACCACCCTCCTGACGAAGCTCAGCCAACGAAATTCGCTGATTCCACACAACGGGTCTCCGCACAACAGGTGGGTTTTTCGCGAGAAGAGCGGAGGTTCAGAAGCCTTTGGACGAGGGCGTGTGTGGAGTTTCCGATCGGTTAAAGGGTGGCCTTGAACTTTACTTGCGCTTGAATTACTGCGCTCCTCCTTTGTAAGCTGAAATTTTGACAAGGACCTTGAACTTAAAACATTCCCACGAGGCACTGTGCTCAGTGAACTCGTTTCCAGCAAGAAACCCTTTACAAATTTCATAATTGTTTTTTTTTATATTACCACAAGTATTATTTCTTTAATGCTGAAGGAGTTTTATTGTAGTGAGGAGTAACGATACGTTAGTTGGAATTTGAAATATCAAAGGGTAAAATCTCAATTGAAAGTTATTTCATGCGAGCGCGAAGATTCACACAGAGGGGCTTCAAATAAACTAGAATGTATAAAACGTACTATTGCAAAACAAATTTGGGATATTAGTTTGAAAACATATTCATGACATATTTTTTTAAAACATCATACACAGTATTTTACCTTCCTAAAGCTTCTGTAATTTTAAATAAAGTTTTCATCGAATTTTTGTTGCATTTAAAATAAAATATTACCTAATATTTTTTTCAACTTACATTAAATGTGATATATTTATTTGTATTTTTTATAACTTGCATATTAAAGATGCATTTTATGTACAGCTCAGTCAAACTCTTGTATTTTATCATGTTACTTTTTTTTTCCTGTACGATAATTTATTATGACGTACTTATTTATTTAAAGTAGGGTTTCACGTCAATAATAAATTTTTGTACGATGTTTTAGCGAGCAAAAAACGTTATGATTCCAGAGCCAGATTTTCCTCCTGAATACAAATGTCGAGAAATTGCCAGAGCTCAAGTTTTTTCGTAGAAACGCGACACGCAAAATTGTTGGTAATAAACACAATTTTCTCACTCCTTTCCACCTCTCTGACCCAATTCCCCGTGGGTGTTTTCATAACAAGTTTTTGCTTCTTTGCCACGTGCCCGCCCTGCCAGTTGTACAGTATGACCACAAGAGAATGTCACAGTTATAAATTTTAATAATATATCTGTAATCTTTTGACGTGACAACGTCTAATAAATCGATGAACGCCGGCTGCATGCACGATAAAGGATGACTCAGTGTCCCGTTACGCACATTGTCTCGTTACGTTTTGTCCCGTTACGCTCATTGTACGCTTGCGCCTCATCTATCTCTCTTCCACTCGATTGGAACAACCATGGATTTAACTTTTTTGAGGCAATTTAAACTTTAAACAGTCCCATTCGTTTCCTACTTTTCCTATTATTGTCCTATCCTTAACAGAATAACACAGATTAGAAGAAGTTAAATAGCAAACATGTATTAAAGCTATAGTTAAATTAATCTATTCGTTAAAGTAATAAACATATTTGAATTAATGAGTGCAAATAAAAGTAAATTTATCAATTAAATTGTAGATTTAATTCCACTCATTTTTGTATCCATACAAAATAGTAATAATTGAATAAGAATGATTCAATTTTATTCATAAAAGTATGCAATCATTTCATCAATGTTTTGTTATGACGTCACGCTTACTATCGTCCGTAAACCGACTTTAAAGACAACCAATTTTTTTTTAGTTTTGGTTCAAGATTACAATTAAAGATTAACTAAAACGGTTTTAGATAAGCGCATGTGCGAATACTGATTTCTGGTTTTCTCGCTTGCAGCGCCAGCTACTCAAAATGACAACTCCTGAGCGTAAAAGGTTTTGTGTTCTGCAACTTGCTAAGAGTGAATCTGTTATTTTAGTTCAACGTGCGATTCGTTTTAAAGTTTAAGGTTCCTATCTACCTGCCTTTGATGTTTCAAAAACATGTACATTATTTTATGCACTTTCCAATAAAACTATTAGAGCAACAGTTCTTAAATTTTTTATCCGACAAGTAAAATGAAATCTTTCTGGAAGCATATTTTTACATTTTCTAATTTCGTGATGAAATTTACTAAAATTAATTGCTCAAAACAAGCAATTTGATGCCTGAATTCCCGGTTACTTATCTAAAATTTGTGAAATATGAAACAATACAACTAAAGACGACATTGTTGTGATTAAAATGATAGTATAAAAAAGTAGGGTCACTGCTTTGAATTTCAAAATATTCGTTTACGAAAATGGGATATTTTGGTGTTCTTTGTGTCTGACTCGTGCTGCCTGGCGCGAGAGACACGTCAAGCTCGAGGCGTGGTCTAGAAGGGAGGGGATGGCGTGGTCTGCAGGGCCTGGCGGCGCTGGAGGGGTGGTTCTGGCCTTGAACATTGCCGCGAGAGATAACTGTAAGCTGATTCTTCCCTGCTCGCAGCAGCAACGTGTGTTTCCTGCCGGTGTATCCTGTACTTTGATGTTTGAGATACCTCAAACCATTCCGCACACAAGAATGTGGATGTTTGTAGAGGAAAACACTCCTAAATAATCATGCAATGTTTGTCTAGTATTCCAATAAAATGCCATCCAACATAAAGTGAATATAAAGTATATAAATGCATGAGTTAATAGTGATTATATTAAATTGGTTAGAGAACTATAGCAGAAATATTATTAGAAGAAAGTAACGGCTTCGGTTACTAGTCATCAGCTTCATATATAAAGATGCAATAATAATAATAATAATACGAGCTTAAAATAATCCGTGTAGTAATGATAGGCCTACTTGAAACATAAATTTTCTATTTTCTGATGCATACGTAATTGCATAAAAATCAGAAATGTACAAAAATCCGAACATATTAAATCATCATGAACTCAGTCCTTTTTTATCTTGGTTAGTTGGAAAAAGACTTAAGATATGTGAAACTATTTTAATAAAATTAAAAAAAATGTTCCTGATTTACTAAATTACATATACAAATTAAATTTTATATACCTTATTTGACTGAGTATGCACATTCAAAATTAACTTCTCGTAATGAATTTCGCAGGGGCACGGAAATTAATATTATTAACTTGCTTCCTTTTTTGTTCGCCCTTCCTCTTGAGCATGTTCCATACTTTCACTGTGACATGTATACCCTCCTTCACTTTCAATAGGTAGCTAAGTAAATATAGGCCTACATTTCACTATCATTCTGTAACAGTAGTGTAACATTTGTTCTATATCCGTTTTTTCATCTTATTGTGATCTAATAGTATAAGTTAACATACCTAAATATCCACATGTGCAGGGGCGCAGCCAGGGGGGGGGGGTTTACGGGTTCAACCCCCCCCCCCCCTTAGCACCAAATCTTTAATTAATTTCTTATTCATCACTCAAACAAATTTCATGTTAAAATTAATAAAATTTTTACCATTACAATATTTAAATTTAAGTACCGAAAACTGCTAAAATAGCACTATTTTACACCTTAAAAATCCAAATTTTCCCGGGGGAGGACCCCCTGACCCCCCGCTTTAATACGGGGAGGGGGGGGGGGGCGCATGCTTCTTAACACCACCCATACACAAATCCTGGCTACGCCACTGCACATGTGTCTATCTCAGTTTCATTTTGTCAGCATGGATATAGATGTGACGGCCAGAACACAGGCATCCAAACGGATACGTATTACCACTGTATCAGTTTAAATAAAAAACCTAATTTTTGACAGTTCTAATTTAGCGCCAATATTATTTTGACAGCATACACTCTAAATCGGAATTAGTGAATATTCACTAATTCACAAAGATGGATGAAGCCGTTTCAACAATTTGAATCTGAGAAAATAATCACTATTAAGCCAGTGAATATTAACATATTTCGTTTAAAAGTGTCAATATATCACTAATTAATTAGTGAATATTCACCTATTGTTTCTGTTGTTTCTACATAATAGTTGTAACTTATTGAGACTGAGTAAAAATTATGTGTATATTCAATATTCACAAATTAACTTGTAGAATATTGGCACTCTTAAACGAAATATGTGGATATTTCCTGATTTAACAGTGTTTTATTCACTTATTCAATTTGTTGCTCGGTTATCGGTATGAATCTGTGAAGATAATAAATTTTTTAAAGCTCTGGAGAAAACCAACAATGAGCGCAACCAAATAGAGAGAGAAAAAATTCTTCAGGCCGGAAGTGGCGAATGGCTTGAGACCAGGAGGAAAATGCTGACTGCTTCAAATTTTGGGAAGGTGTGCCGGATGAAACCAACTACTAGCTGCAAGAAAATTGTCAAATCAATAATATATTTTTCAGATATTCTTCACGTTCTGGCATTAGAACACGGGAGAAAGTGTGAAGGTCTTGCGATAAAAGAACTGGAAAATCAAGAGGGGGTACAGATAAGACGATCGGAACTTTTTATAGATAAACAATACCTCTTCATCGGTGCTATAACTGATGGCCTCATCGGAAGTAATACAATAGTGGAAATAAAGTTCCCTGCATATGCATATGGAAAGGATATAAGAGAAACCATGAAAGAAGGAAAACTGAAGTACCTGATGTTTTCGGATGATAAACTGAATTCTGTCATTTTAAATAAGAAACATGAATATTTTCATCAAATACAAGGTCAGCTACATGACACACAGAGAGATGTTTGTTTATTTGCTGTCTGGACATCTACAGAAAAGGAAATAACAATCACGAAGATCGAAAAATATGACACATTCTGGGAAAACAAAATGAAAAATAAACTTGTCACATTTTATAAACACTGCATTAACTTAGCTAGTCAACAGAATGATGTTAGGTTCAGTTGGGATAAAGGCTAGACAGCTCTGAACTTGAGCAGGACTGAGGCACTGCATGAAAAGTAAATGCAGAATTTATTTGTTGTTGAAATAATGATTCCTATCTCCTAATTAACGAAGACTTACGACAAAATTACGGAACTAAATAATGCATTGCAATCTAACATGCGTTCAGGGAAATGTTCGGCAGTGCTTGCGGACGATATCATGGTTTGACAACAGTGTAAGTTGTGCTTTGTTATAGAGAAATCGTCTATTTTTATATAAACTTCTAAGACGGAGGAACATGCGTGTTGGGGTGCTTCACGTCGCAGATGTCTTGTTTTTGTTCAAATTTTTTTTTGTTAAATACTGTAGTTGTACAATTAAGCATTATGACTGTAAATTTAAATATATTTGTGTAATTTTTTATCATAAAATTAACGACGAAATAATAACAGCAAGTGTTTGTATTTTGAGATACTATAGAATCTAAAAAAAAAAAAAGTTTAACAGTTTTATCATGTGAAGTTATATGCTATGTAAGATTGTGTACTTAACCTAGCTGAATGTTTTAAATTGTTTATATCACTCGTTACATGTCAAAGAACTATTACAGCAGGCGTACGTATTTTATGATGCCATTAAATCTAACCACTTGCGTGAAATTGCCCTCATGTAAAAATATGTCTTCTATGAGATTGTATATACATAATTGCGGATTGTCTTAAAGTTGTCTGTATCATTCCTGTCGACGAATTTACCACAAGTGTAGCCTATGTATTTTGAGATGTCATACAAATTAACCACTTGGTTTAGTGTTGTTCTCATGTGAAAGTATGTCTTGTATATTATTGTGAATATATATATATATATATAATGTAGTGATTGTTAAATCGCCCCACATGGTAGTACAGCTTACTGCTTCTCAGCCTTTCGTTTACAACTGATAAATTTAGGAAAATTTATGTACATATATATAAAAGTATATATATATATATAAATTTGTTTTAGAAATTAGGCAACAAAAATTAAAAATAAATAATTTACATGTAATCTTATTTCCATTACAATATTTCTCACTATTCCAGAGTAAAAAGACCAGCAAGTTACTAATAACACAGGTGAATTTTTTTCGTTTTGCCGCATAATGCCGGATTCAGGGTACACAACGACATTCCGGCTGCTCTGGTGATTCTGTGAGCAACACCTGTCCTTGCATGAATAAACAAAGGTAAAGCAGATGGAAGAAGCAAAAAAAAAGTTTTGGAAGTGTGTCTTTTTGCACGTCTTTGCAAGGACCTACGTATATTTTCTAATAATATTTACTTTCCAGTAACCATAAGGGAAAAAACCTGTGTTGTCAGGAATTTATAGCTTTACAGAGTAGTGTTAGATTACAATTACGGTCAATTTATGTATACGTTTTCAGCATGAAGTTTTCAGTTTATATTTATATTGCTGTTTATTTTTTGCGGCAGAAATTGTGCGAGCGGGAAGCAATGTTTCAGAACTCTGCGTACAAATGTCATACGACTGTGCTGTGACGAAAGCCAAACACAGGTACATTCACGGAACTGGTGGTGGATTCCAGCCTTCCTTCCTCCACGGCGCCTGCAGCCGACTGTCTGCGAGGGAGGGGTGGTAACGCGCCGTCATCCCCTCCCTTCCTACTGTAGATACGCGGCGAGCCAAGAACTGTGACGCCCCCAGCTACAAACTCCGCCTCCAGGGAGCTCAGTTCAAGGTTATCGGGACAGATACCGAGTTCTCACGCATCTAGATAGGAACCTTAACAGTCGAGGTTCCTGACCGTTTGATTGGTCTTATTGGTCGAAAAGATAGAGCTTTTTTTTTTAGCTGGCTTCCACGTTCACCTCACATAAACGCTATGCAAATTTTCCTTTAAACGATCGTGTGTACTTTCCACTTTCTACCTAATGGTTTTCCAGAGTTGAGTTACAGAATCGAAGACGCTTTTGCTTCCATTACTCCAAACTTGTTAACTAAGGTGTTGGAATAATTCGGACTTTAGGTAGGATGTGTGCATAAAACTAAAGGCAAACATATTGAACATTTGCAGGAAAACCTGGGTTATTTTACGTTCAAATTTATGTATGATTTATTGTAAATAATCTAAATTAAACAGTTATAGTATACCATGGGAAACAAGGACATTATTTTATGGATATTGTATTTCATGTTCCGAGTAAAGATTACCGCGTGCGAGAAACTTCGAAGTGGGAGCTACCATCCACTAACGATATGTCGATATTCATGCGAGAATCGAAAACAGTTCTACTTATAGGAGTGAATTTGTGTTTGTGATGCAGGATGATAAATACGACGCTCGTAGGTGGTTTAAGTGCGATATCTCCTCTATGCGCAAGGCTGTGGACTGACATGATGTCTTCTCGCAGTAAATAATGCAAAAATGATATTTCAGCTGTAATCATAACATTATTTAGCGGAGAAATGAATACAAAGGTTTAATGAAAGTCCTTTAGGTGTTTCAAGACTAAACATTTCTCTTAAAACACGCGTTTTAGTCATTTTCATCCTTCTAAAAATATAGATTAACAAATAAATAAGGAAACTGAACTACTCATCCGCCTTCAGCTCTTGAATGCTTTTCGTTAACGTAAACCACTCTGACATTTTCAAATCGCGTGTCTCTTTTAATGCTCTGCACGCCGAATGTGTGTCCGGGTATGTAGGGCACTTAAGATATGAATACTAGGCTCTTTTTTTGCCCCAGTCACTAACTACTTTCTGGCTTCTGCATCGACGCCACAACCGTTGAATCGAAATTTATTGTCCCCGACGTATTGGTGTGCCAACCTCTTTGCCCCCGATATAGATGCTACAAGGCATGCCGAAACGTCAGACGTAACGTTAGCCAAGACGCCGGGATATAGTTAATACCTTAAGACAGAGCGAGAAACAAAATATAATTTCTGTGAGTAGTAGCTATATAAATTAGGCTCCGGCGCCTGGATTTGGGGAGTGTGGAGCTTGAGCCAATGTTCGCCATCTTGGATTTGACATCACAGCGGCCATCTTGTATGACCTTGACTTTTGTTTTTGATCTTGCGACCATTTTGGATGTGCAATATTGGATTATGCCATTTTTTATCTGCCATTTTTTTTCAGAATACCTTTTTCATTTCCACCATTTTAAATTACGTGATCGCTGCAATTTTTTTACGGCTGTCATCTTTAAATGTTATCAGAAACATTTGGAAAAAAATGTTAAATTTATAAAAAAAATGAACTAACAAATTTTTGTTACAGTTGCAGTCCTTATGACTGTTCATTCAGAAACATGATCAAGGCTCAGGATTAATGATGTTGTCGCCATATTGGATTATGACTTCACCGTTGCACTTTTTGTAACGGTCACCATTTTAAATTTAACCTTTGATCTTGACCTTTGAACTAGACATGGACATTTTACTCTGACTGTGACATTTGACCTTGATATTTGAGTTTGACTTTTAACCTTTTCATTTGAACTCGACTTTTGACCTTGACATTTTACCTTGACATTTTACCTTTGGCCTATATATTTGACTTTGACCTTTGATCTGGTCCTTTTACCTTTGCCTTGTTATCATATATTGACATTGGCATTTAAGTTTCACATTGACATTGACATTTGACCTAGAACCTACATTTAACTTTGACCTTGGCATTTGACATTGGCAATTAACTGGTCAATAATTTTATTTTTATTTAAGAGGTCACAGTATGGTGTCCGACAAGTCGTTTGCCTTTTTTTGTGAAAGAGGGGTGGGGGGCCACCACTTGGGATATTCACTTCGGGATGATAATTGGGACTTTAGATGTTCACCCCTTTAAATAATAAAACTCAGTTACCATCAATTCTGAAAAAAATTCTTTAAAATTTTAAGTACACCATAAACGCTAACACTAGTTAAATTAACACTATTTAGTTATTAACTATTAATTATTAATAATTATTAGTTATTAACACTAGTAAATTCATTGTGGCCAACGGCGCACCTGTCTAGGTGGCAATGTACTTGCTTGCTGCCCACACGATCGGGTTTTGATTCTCGCTGATTTTTTAATACATAATTTTTTAAATATTATATTAATTTTAATATATATAAACATATCACATTGTTTTTTTTTAAATTATTTAATATTACTTGATATTTTTCCACGATGACAATAAATCGCCAAATTCCACAATTTAAGTTATTCCTTCAAAAGGTACTTACCTTGTTCAAACTTGCAATGTTTTTTTCAGTGATAAGTTAAAAACATTCTTAAGCGTTTACAGAATTCGGCTTATTTAATCGAAAATAATCGTAATATAAATTCCCATGAAGCCTGTATTAAAATACAATCAATCAATGTCATCGTCAATTTTTAATAATATATTTATATATGCTTGGTACCCTTCTTACATTTTAGAAGATAGAGAATTTTTTTTGAATGTTACTGAAGTTTGTTTTACAATAGACCTACTTCAACATCAGCGTTCATTTAAACAATAATTTTTTTATAAACTTTGCAAGATGCCAAAAACTATTTTGTTTCCAATGTTTTCATAATCATTAAATGATTCATCCATGCTCTTGTTTGTAAATCAAAATAAATGAAAAATAATTTATAAATAAAAATATAACTTTTAATTTTTTAACTATGAAAAATGTAACCATTATCATTTAAAATTTTAATTATTGTGTTATTACTGTAAGTAAAAAAATATAAAGTAATGTCTAATAAATAAAAATATTAAATGTTATAAAATTATTTATTTTTAATAAATACAATTTTTAAATAAAATATTTACTAAAACAATTAAATTATTTAAAAGGTACCCCCGGCGAGAATCAAAACTCAGCTTTTGGGCGGGCAGCTGGTACCACCTAGGCCACTGCACCGTTGGCCAGAGTGAAACCGAATTTCTATATAAAAAGTGCCAAAAGTTTCAAAAGCTTTTCCCTCGAAATTGGCTGGCCAGTATGCTTTATTATTTTAATGAGTGAACCTTCAAAAGTTATACTGAGACTCATGCTGAAGTGAATTTCCCAAGACGTGCCCTTCCCTTGTACAATTAAGATGAAAATATTTCTTAACAAATTCGGCCGTCATGACTGGACACTGCGTGGAATAAAGAAAAAAAAAGAAAAATAAACAAAGTAACCTTCAAAAAATCGGAGAGTATTTGCGGAAAAAAGTTTTCATAAACTATAGAAAGTAAACTTAATTCGGAAAGAGTATGGCGGAAGTAGCTGGAGAATTGGTTGCCTGCCGCAGCAGAATTAATCTTTAAAACATGGTGGTTACCAGCGTGCTGTGAGCACGGTCCTAAATCAGCCGGGGACTTCTCTCGCTCTGTAAGCCCTTGGAGCCCCGCCAGTTTCGTGCGCCAAAAGCGAGCGGCTGAGCGTCTTGCAGTGGCGTGCCTGGCGCTGCACTTCCCGCCAATAACCTGAATATTCATAGCCGAGTTATTCCTCGGCTGGAACAGCGAAGGGTTAGTGCAGCTGAGGTGGTGTAACCGGCCAACCTCCTGTAACTGTCTGCTGTCTCTTACGAGGGAAAACCTGGACAGCTCTTCCTGACTTGGAAAGTTGTGAGCTCCTTGAGAATCTCTCCACCTCTACTCGAGCTAGCGTTGTTTAAAAGAATTCCGATGTGATTTATCGCCTCTGAATAACCGCGCGTGGTGTCACAAGGGGTTTGTCTAGGCTCTACCCCAGACATTCGCCAGGGTTGTAAATTCTCAAAATTGTGGGTGACTTGTGTTTCGTAAGTCTCTGGCGGGAAATAACTGTTGTGATGGAGGGTGTCTGGTGTTCCCTGGAGCGGCGGTGTACAACAGGGTTGAAAACATTTAGGCCACATTGTTGTGGTAAGGAGTTCGGTTATCGGTCAAGAAAACCCTGTCTCTGATCTAGCCGATGGATGTGGTTGGACTCTAGTGGGTATTTCGTTGCAGCGTCTTTTTTGATGTAGGCTCAGAAGGTCCTCAGCACCTGGTGTGGTGTAATATGACTTTTGCAAACATTATTCTTGGTTAGGTTTATATATTTTTGCTTGGATTATGTAAATACGTAATTATATTGCTATCAGCTGCTAAAGATTACTTTTGGAATTAAAGTTAAAACATATTATTGTTAGACTTTACCTGTTAGGTTAAGACGAAAACATATAACCCCACAAATCAAGTGATTATGGGAAATAAAACTTTGAAGATCTTTCGTGAATGATTTCAGATACCTATTAAAAACAAAACTGAGATTACCAGACCAGAATTGGAATACACGTCTTTTAGATGTTGACTACATTTATACTATATTTTCAACCGACTCTTTTTTAACCTTCAAATATTGACATTCAATACTTACAACGTTTCATTAAAAAATGTTTATGATTCTGTTCAAGATTTGTTTTAATTTTGTTTTCATTGCGTTCTAAATTGTCTTACTTACGTAAGTAATGAAATAAAGAATACCTAACAGGACAGGCAAAATGTCAATTTTGTGCAAGGCCACAAATTTATAGTTATAATTGCTGTATTTTAAGTTTACAAGGCAGACAGGAATTTGATGAGATGCATCACAGTGTTTCTAATCGGTAATTTCCAGCAGTATTTTTATTAATTGGGAAATCAGTACCAACGGACGTAATTAGCGAGTGCGTTAATGCGTCACAGCTTCGGTATTAAGTCTTTAAAAGTTAATTACTACGGCGTAAAAGCAAGTTTAGCTATATAATGACCTAGAGCTTAGATAAACTGCCACAAATTGCTTGAAGAGAAAACTTTTGAATTCACAAATGCCTATTTCAATTTCGTTATCACATTACTATGTAAGCGGTTGTCCATTTATATTTTAAAGGAATGCTCAACTTATAATTGGCAACATGAACTTCGCGTTCATTCTGTTTGACATCTTCAACAGCATCTCACATCAGGAATATTTGTTTAAATTTCCCCGCGCTCTTAGATCAACTACTTCAGAAAAGGTAGCCAACATTTTAAAAGTAGGTGGAGATTAAAAAGGTTTATTCTCTAATGGACCGATTTAAATACTGTACTTATTGTATTAAAAATAATTTATTGTCATTTCAGTTTTTTTACAGAACATAACTAAAAGTAACTGGGTATTATAGCAGTGGAATCCCAGTTCTCATCCACAGCAAATAATAGTTTTAGTTTGTCAATTGTAATTTTGCATGATCATTCTGCCAAATTTGTTTCCTTTAAATTGATTTCTAAGGCAAGTAATCGTTTCCATTGGTGTGGTCCCTGCGACCGCCATTTTCCAACAACTGCATTTCCAAAAACACGACTATGTGACTCGGTGATGTACTGAGTGGTATTGACAACTTAAAACTCAAGGTAGGGTAAAACTCCTTATTAAAATTTTTTTAACACCCATAATTTGTAAATTGCGTTTAGGAAAGATGTTCTTATTATAGACATACGACCATTTTAAACGTAAATTAAATTATTTAACTAAAATTTTAACATACAGGTAACTATTCATTGTTAATAATAAAATCCATTTAAATTGCTAAACCTTACTAAATCTTGGTAACAGCAATAAAGAATGCAAAAAATTCTGATATGTCTACCTTTTTAAAAAAAAAAGTCTACAAAATTTTGTACGGTCAAGGTCAATGTCCTTATACAAGCGGCATATAGCGGCTTGCTTTTAGGGTTATTAATTTATTATTAAGTTATTACTTCACCCTTCAGCTTACCCTTACGCACCATTTTTTTATACTCTCAAAGTAATAACTTTGTCAAAGTAAACGCTCTGGATTTTTTCCCTTGCTTTGATATTCAAACGAAATTTTGCCTTTTAAATTATATAAGTTTATTTGCGCCGTGTTTATAAAAACAACAGGTGGCACTTACGTCTAAAAGTCTCTTATTTTTTAATATTATCTAAACGAAGTAAATTATAATGAAAACAATACTCCTACCTAGTATATTAAATAATTACTATAATGTTATTTCCATTAAACATGTTTCTGAATTTAATACTGGAATGATGATTAAAAATGCTGATTTCAATGGTTTTAAACAGTGATAAAAATTATGTATTGTTTTCATATACTTTGTAAATTATAAATTTTCTCAACATATTGTTTGATTAAATTTATGTCGAAAGGTCACAGAAAACTATTTTTTTTTCATTTAAATTATCCTTCCAAATCTTATAGAAGTTTGCGATGTTTAAATTACATTCCTTTTGAAAACTGACAACAAGAACAAATCTCGTTGCTCCCTCACAACCTGATCTCCTCTGATCCGAGCTGATGAATCCATCCATTGTGTTTCGTCGCAGCCCGCGATTCTTACAAAGAACACGCGGCAGAGCGAAGAGCCGCCGTGTGTCGTCATTAGTTCGAAAGCTGCGTTGTTTTCGAGGCGACAGCTTTTGACGCCGCAAATGTTCTCCCAGAGACATCCTCGTGTTTCGAGCACATTGTGTTGCGCATCTCCGGGATGTTTCCAACTCTTGGCTGAGAAAGGCGGGGCCCAGACAAAGTACGTTTAGTAACAATCACCCTAGCTCCACGGAAAACAACTTCCTATAGTTACAAAAGCACAATTACTACATTAGGTATAACTCTTTATTTAAAAATTATATATTAAACAATATTATACAATATAACATATATTCATGTTTAAGAATACAAATACCTTTAAATTCTTGGATTTATTTTTTTTTGTTAAATTACCTTTATTTGGTAGTATTTACAACTTAATAAAAATTAAATTTTAAAATTAAATATTCCTATTGATTTGAGTTTTCAAAGTCGCTCTTTTATAATTCATAAAATTTGATAAAGTGAATTTAAAATACCGACTTTATATAGGGACACAAAGAAAGGATCAGCTATCGGGTGAAAGTTCAATCGTAAGAGAATATCAGCATTCAGCCAAACGACGTGAAAAAATCTCGCATAAAATTATGTTCGCGGATTTGTTTGAAACAATCATTTTTTAAACGATCCACCAGTTCACAATCCTAATTTAACTGAACAGAATAAAACAGTTTATTTATTCACTTCTCTTTTCCTAGAGTTTAGTTAAGCAGTAACTAAAAATACCAATCACAATTATAAGAATGTAGGAAATTCAATTCTTAAGGGTTGAAAAATGGGCAAGTGAGGTTTTAAGAAAAGTAATAATATAAATTCCAATTTAATAAACTGTAGCAAATGATATTGGTTACAAATATTAAACATACAAAAACAACAACCACATTTTTTTTTTGCAACATGCCACCCTAAGGAGTGAATATTAAAATTATACTTTAATGATTAAAAATACAATCTTTAAAAATAATCAAGCCAAATAAATAATACGAAGAATCAATAATAAACAAACGAATACGAAACACCACAATTTTAATTTTTTGCAAAATTCAACCATTTAGGGGTGAAAAAATTGAAAGTATGATTTTATAAGATAAATAGTTATGTCACAGAATATAATTATGCATAATAAATGCTAATGGTACTGATAATAAAAATACGAAAACTACAAAACACAATTTTTATTTTTTTGCGAAATTCTAACTTTAAGGTGTGTAAAATGCGATAAATATGTTTTTAAGAATATTAATTATATCTATAAATTAAATGACGGTGATTATCTATAAGGGTACCTATAATAAATATATGACCATTAAAAACCATGATATTCATATTTTCCGGAATTGAACACCTAAGGTTTGAAAACGTAAATTATAAGTTTAATAATTAGTAATATGTATTGGCCAGTCCAGCCACATGGAATCGGCGGAGTGTGGAGCCAAATCGAATGTCTTACATCTTGAAATGTGCCGACACGGCGGCCTTCTTGGATGACCTTGACCTTAACCCCTGACCTTGGCCTTCAAAATTTGCCAAAAATGATTTTGGTGGTAAAGTGCAGATAATATTATAACATTAAAAATAAATACTTATAATAATTTTCGCAGGATTTCACGGCTATTGTCTGAAGTATCTTGGCTTCGGGTTGTAGCCGCGTCCTTGGTGATTAATTCACCGACGTTTCGGTTGACATTGCAGTTTCCATCATCAGGGAGCAGTTATCTACTGATTACTAATAAGTAGGTAACTGCTCTCTCATAATAGCGACTGCAATATCAACCGAAACGTAGGTGAATTATTCGCCAAGGACGCGGCTACAACCCAGAAGCCAAGCTTATTCCTAAATACTTCTAATTATTCTACTGGAATAAATAACACCATTTTAATGACGAAAAACCCACCAATGTAATAAAAATTTTTTTCTTAACTGTCAAAAAATTACCTTTATTACAGAGAGGGAAGTGCGGTTACGAAGTGCAGGGTGCGTCGCGGGAAATCGCGCCGAGCGAATGGCGTCCTAATTAGCCGCGCGCCAGTTTCTTGTGTGCACGCAGCGGGCGTCGCCTGCCTCGTTAGTCCGCCAACCGAAACACGTCATTTCACTCCCCTCTCCAAACACCTATGCAGCCACGGGCTTTTTTTATTATTCCCGCTCGCAGCAAGCGCAAAATATTGCAGTACCCAACCCCCTTTTCCCGGGTTAACACTTCTCATAACTTCTTCCTAAGGAGCAGTTATGTGACAGAAAGAGCCGACACTAATACACAGAAAAGGGCGAATTAATGCGACGTTCTGTTCGTGGTCGTTGAGGCACGGATAATGCCCTCTCTCCACACCCTCCAACACATGGTTTTTTTTTTGCATCATCATAAATAAATATTAAAGACTTTATCTAAGGAAGTTTATTTTTGTATGCATTGCTGTTTTTTAGAGGAAAATATTTCTCAATATTATTTATAATTTCTTTGCAAATTTTCCTGGCAAACAGATCAAAATTCATATATTTACATGACTAATTACGTCTTTGACATTTCCCAGAATATTTTGTTGGCGTTTTATCAACTAAGCATGTAGCCCATGCCGAATTTTTTTATGTTGTTTCGTCTTTAAACTCTTCTTCTCATATAAATACTGAAGTGTGTTAACCAGAAATCCAGCATCGTGGGTGAAGCTGGGCGTCAAAAGGCCCTGTTCTAGCAGACCTTATGTTTGGTTTGTGATAAAGAACAGGAGTGAGCAGTAAGCATAAGATAATTGATAAACATGAAAGTGTCACATAGGGACATGTCTAAACGTATTGTAAAGTCTCATAAAAAAACTAGCGTTAGATTAAACGTTTCAAAAAAATTCCACTATTATTTAGAAGACACAATATTCCATATTCAGTTATGTTTTTTTACTGATGTTTTATTTTGTAGTGTATGCTATACTATTATCCTTGAAATACACATTTGATTCTATTATATATAGAATTGTTATTTGATGAATATTTAATAATGCAGTGGAAATTCTTGTGAATCATAAATTAAAAATTAAGTGCATTATTTTACTACCACATGGGCAATCAATCGGTCAATATTCTTACTACAAATAAGAAATCTATACTTTCATGACCCATGTTCTAAACAGTTTATGACTACAATGAAGCTTATAACAAGAATATTGGCAAGGAGTTTCCAAACCACAGGGCCAACAACTATAGGAGCCATGTTGGTATGCTGTACACCCACAACAGGAACATTATAGTTACCACTTTGAGCCTTTTATATAGTGACAATAAAAGCATGTAGAGAGAAATTGTTCGATACACAGGGTCTCAGTACGGCCAAACTGCATGCATTTAAACCTACTGAGGCTGTAACCTAACGTCAGTACAACTATGTGGGCTGAGAGAGTCTCAGCCTGTTTGCAATAACAATGCCCGCGATATGTCTCTAATATGTGAAACATATGGATCAACAGTCTTCTGACATGACATGACATGGTTTTGACTGCCCAAACTTTTGGCATGATTAATGCTTGCCACAGGGCCTGCATGACCGCTTTCACGAAAGCATATCACAATTATATTCACCGAGCATAGTTGATGCACACACATATAAGCTAAATATGTCTCTCGTAGTGTAGGTTCCATGCTAGTTCTGGTTATAAAATCCACAGAAAATGTTTATACATACATGCCAAATTTTTTATTTATTATTAAGTTTTATGGAGTATTTGAGAAAACTAAAATGAATTAATTAGGCGTTTACCTATGATCTTAATATTATTTTCACAATAATAACTTGTATGAAAATCATGTTATTAAAGTGATTATCTGCTCTGAAAAAATACTTTCCTCATGATTTCACACAACTTCTGTCATTTCTCTTATATTATTTTTCATTCGGTTACTTCGTATTAATAGAAAGACTTATCAAATATTCATTAAAAATATCAGTGCTAACCTACTTATCAGATATTATTGCTCTATGTTATAGAAGAGACAGCTTCAAGCTACAAGGGAAGTGATCTGAATATTAATTTATCCCATTTCTATGTTATTTCAAAAACTTTTACATGGACAATAAAGAGAAACATTTTCAGGAAGTATTACAAAAGAGAAACTAAAATCTTTAATAGGGGGTACCTTTTATTAATGCTAAACTTACCTTCCCAAAAATTCTATTCTTCCAAACTTTGCATTCTTCTCACTTTCACTCAGTTAACCTTCTAACCGCTAGGTTTACAAGTTAGCTACCATAAATCACCAACTTTCAGTTATCCACATTCTTTCACAATCACCCATAAGCCATCAGCTCGCATTGCTCCACATTTATCGTCTCTGTCTAGTTTCCATCTCCAACAATATTTGTTAACAAAGTTGTATTTGCTACCAAACAATAAATCATGACTGGTCATTTACTTAAATATGTGTTGTATTTCTTTGTGTGTCTATCAAGTACCAACCTTTGAGTATTCGTGCTCATGTCTAAATTTCTCTACAAATTATTTTCCTGGTGGCCTGTGTTTCCCTTGGTTATCAATATTTTCCTTATTTATTACAAGTTGGCAAGTACACATATACATTTAAAATCATCGAAACACGCAAAGAACAACGATGCAATGTGTTTTGTTGAATTTATATAGTGAGCGAAGCGCAACAAAGTTGGATGACGTCGAAACAGAAATATGGCAGTACGTGTTAGGCACAAAATATTGTGCTAGAAGTGTTTTATTTATTTCTTTGTTTTCTGTTTTTTTTATGAAATGGGAGCCGAAAGATAATGACTACTATATGTGTGAATTTTTTTAACGGAATTTATTAAGTTTGCTTAAATATTATTTTATGTAGTTCAGTAGCAATATTCATTTAACTTTTTACAGCTACGTATCATTTATGCTGACGTTAAACACTCTTAAGTATTTTTCAAAACAATTTATGATTTTACCGCTTATGCCTTGCTCAAATTAAGCAAGATTCAAATTTGAAAGTGATTAATTCTAAGATATTTATTAGTCTTAGTAAGGTATTAAAAGGATATCTATTGACAGTTAATTTGCATATTAAGTTGATTGATCAACAAGGAAATTTTATTCCCTTTTCTTTCGTGTACATTAAAAATTAAGGCATTTTAATAAAGATAAATATCTTAGCATTGTAAAAGTTAAAATAATCAATATTAATCTTGTAGATATCTAGATCCTTCCACATATCAGTAGCATACAATAACCGGAACGGCGCCAGGCTTCAAGACTTGGAGCCGAGGATCCGACCACCATCTTGGATTGTGATATCATGGCGACTATCATGGATGACCTTGACCTTTGACCTTGACTTAGAACTTCTATATTTGCCAAATATTCCTCAAAATTTGCGCACAATTTTCCAAAAATCACCAAAATTTCCAGTTTTTTGGGAAACAAGTCGGAATAAAAATATTGAAAAATTAAAACATTATTCTACTTCGAGAGAAAAATTCCCATTTTAAATTAATATTATTATTTGTATTCCTTAAAATTCAACAATTCTACGATTCGTAAAACCTAAAAAAAGAAACAAAGAAACGTAATTCCGCAAAGAGTCTTAAAGTCTGAATCTACTAGCTTTCCCACAAGCCTCTGGAGGTCATCTTAGATTACCTTGACCTTGACGATGACATTGACCATATAACTCCAATTCTTTCATATTTGACCAAAAAATTAAGAAAATATATAAAAAAATTTCTTACTTTAAATGTTTAGTTACTTATTCGATTTCGGACCTTGGTTATATTTTCGGCGAGAGTAAACATGTAAATTATTAATAATATATTTTAACAAATCTTTAATAACATTTTTAAAAAATTCCCACGACACTCCCACCACATTGAATTATGTCGTAACCGCTGCAATTATCGTTTCGAACGCCATCTTAAAAATCCGTAGTTACCTATTTTCACAAAAATTTTAAACAATTTTGAAATTAATGAAAGAATTAATAAATTTTTTATAAAAAATCCACCATTTTTTATTAAGGCATCACCGTATCGCTTTTCATTACGGTCACCATCCCGGATTCAAGTAATGTTGTACTTTTCGTTACGCATCCTATCTTGGTTGTGTATGACGTGATCATTACACGTTTCGTTACGCCGC
Organism: Bacillus rossius redtenbacheri; assembly: GCF_032445375.1. Lineage (NCBI taxonomy): Eukaryota > Metazoa > Arthropoda > Insecta > Phasmatodea > Bacillidae > Bacillus > Bacillus rossius. The sequence continues at coordinate 12,404,692 of NW_026962010.1, read as the reverse complement.
CATCTCGGATTATAAAATGTAGCAATTTTCGATACGGACGACATTATGAAATCCGTAATTACTATCCATAAAACAAAATAAAAAATAAATAAAAAATCTATAAAATTGTAATATTAATTTTAATTAAAAACTCAATTATGGCATGGAATCTTCAGTTCAAACCTGGTGGGGACAAAATAAAAATGTCGACTGATCCTTCCTCCACGGAAGTCACCGAAAGACTGACCTCCCACCACTAAGGCCAAGATATATATTGTTACGATTTACCGTGGGGGTTCGTAAAGGATAGCCCAATTAAAGATTTTTATCGCACACACAGTTTTATTTATTACCACTACATGTCACTTACAAATAATCTTCTAAATTGGCAAATAATTAATTACACTTAAAGAAATGTCAATTCCCCAGTCACTTGTTCCACACACCTCGCTGGGCCGCACCTCTGGCGCAACTCTCGCCGCAGCACCCCTCGTGGGTCTCCGCCGCGGGACTCCGTCGCCGCACTCCGCCGCCGCCGACGCACTTGCCCTTCGCCGAGGATCCGCTCGACTCCTCGCTCGCAACTTCACTCGCGACTCCGCCGCGCCCACGACTCTATCGCCCGGAAACTCCACCGCGGGGAAACTTCCGACTCCACTGAACTCTCTCACTCCCTGCCCTGGAACCTTCGTCCAAGGACTTCGCCACTCTGACGCACCCGCGGCACTATCGCCCGGAAACTCCTCCGCGGGAGAACTCCCCACTCAGACTGACTGACTCGAAGGTCAGCCCAACCTCCTTATATAGTCCTTGGGTTCCCGTCCAGAACAATCGGGAATGTCTCCGAGATATCGCGCGACCTTCACCGTCGAAAATCCCAGAAACGCGTCGTGAGTCCTGTCGAAGGACGCGGCGGCTGCTCAAAGAACGCCGATAAACGCAACAAGCATCGGGTTCCCACAAAACGCGCCGATAAACATATCTGAGTCCTTTTATGCCGCCGTACGGCCTCTTTTACGTAACTCGATCTGAGGCAGGTGCGCGCTGCGAAGGTCAGGATGTCGCGAGATAGTATGACACGAGACACCAGGGAGAGGATGCGGGTGGAAGGGGGCGCAGACAGGCCGAACGAGCGTGGCGACGCCAAGCACTGCAGCCAAGCGCGATCGTAACAATATAGACGGCTAGTATGACGTCACATAGTGACGCCGCCGCCAGCCCCAAGGGAGCGTCGTGAACCGCGTAAAATTGCCGGAAATTACCCGGTATAGTGTATCGCCATCCGACATATCAGCAAAATAAGTAACGGCACACCGTTCACCGAAACCTCTCGGTATTCAACACGGGTATAAAAAATATCAGGGCTTAATTTAAACAACAAAAGAAAGGAATTTGCTTGAGAAAGCACAACTTTTGCGGCAAATACGACAAGAAAATATTTATTTATCTGAAAGTCTGACATCAAACTATTACAAGCATAAAAAAATATAAGCATTCGCCGGTACCTATTAATTAAATCGGGCCCGATGCTATAAACTATATATATATATATTCATACCCAGCACATGATAAGGAAATATAAAAATACCCTAATCTTAACATCAGTTACAAGGACACCTTATACTTATTTAAAATCTCAAATAAACCAAGTTCGAGTTAGTAAACGCCATCCTGGTTACACGACGTGCTGAAGTGTTCGGGGGACAGGTACCCTTAAAACGTTCAACGAGAGTCTCTACCATTTGAATTTCAATTATTTACTTCACGTGTCCATATTTTAAAGTTGTTACATGTAACTGGGGGCAAACAGACTTCCGAAGTAAAATGACACTCAGGCTTGATGTAATTATTTCTGCCACCAATCTCTTGCAGCATAACCCCGTGGCACAAGGGGAATCACAAGGGAAGTCACTCACGTATCGGCTCGACGTCTCCATATGATTAGCGAATCCTCGCTAAACCCCACTGGTCCTCAGGCCAGTCGGTGCTGACGGCTATACCAGCCGGAAGGACCCTCGTTCCGCCGCGATAGTACAGCGGCTATCATCTTCCCAAGCTTTACAGCTACTCTTGCACACACATATCAACGAGTTATTTGCTGCCCAAGCCGGCCCCACACTCGCAAAAATCATTTTTAGCGAGGCCCCTGGCGCGAACCGAATCACACTCGCCGGCCCGTCGTACAGAACAGCTGATCGCCTGCCATTCCCCTCTCCTCCTTCAACCAAGGGAGGGGAAAAAAGTCTGTCCCTCGCGCGCATGCGCGCCGTGCTCGTGAATTGTTTCATTTTACCCCGATCACAATTTGTCCAACTTTGCTCTGTCGCATTAATAATTAAAATACTTTTATACAAATGCAAATATATAACTACATTATAACTATAGCTAATAAACACAATTATTTAATGATATTCAAACTAACTGTTACCAGGTGCTCCCAGGCGACACTAGCGCTGAAAAACGTTACCAACATTTCAAAAATACCGCCGTACGGATAACACCAATACTCAATATAAACTATACTAAAGGAAAACTATAATATAAACTTCCTTTTAATTTTCTAGTAAAACAGTACCCCGAGAAAAGGGGTACAATAGGCTATATTGTTTTCGTCTGCTAGAGTGTGTGGTCCCCATATAAAATTTTCACCCGATAGATTGCAGTAATAATTTATGGCCATAACGCACGCCATCATGACATTTGACCGCCATCTTGGATATCTCTAATTATTTACCTAGAAATTCAGGAAACATTACAAAATTCATTCGAAATATTACTTATTAAAAAATAATGATTGATTCAACTGATATTCAGCCTTAGTTCGATATTCGACCAGTGATAAGAGTAGCTACATAACAAAAATTTAAAATAAAATTTAACTTCTCTTTCCTATTACATTTCATTGAGTTTATTAAACATTTTCTCTACGAAAAAAGACTCTATGCGTGATACCTGTATGAAGAATTAAATATGTCGTTGCGTTGCATAACACTGAAGTCTATATTCTTTATGCCTTTCATGTATTCCAACCAGTTCATGTACAACGCTATACATATAGGCGAAGTATCTTCGGACCACGAGACCAGGTCATTTACAATGTCAGACGTATAGGCCAGACGTCTCCGAACCTCATGATCTTCTTCGTCGATAGCTTATTTAACCTATTCCAAGGAGTTAAAAAAAATTCTTCGAACAGTCAGATCTAAAGTATCGATAAAATCAGTTACAAGAAATTATACCAACAGAACATGTTAAACCTTACTAAGGGACAAAAAATCCCTGAAAAATATTTTATGAAAACAAGAGGTTTGAACTAGTAAATATTCAAAGCTACTACAGATTTAACTACGAACATTCAACGAAACTACACAGATTCAACAAACAAAAATTACACAGTGGACACACTGAACACACACTGAACACACAGTTCACACAGTACACACGTAGGTACATTGGACAAAGAGGAAGCACAATATGAAGCACGTTCGACAAAGAGAAAGCACAATAGGAAGCACATTCAACAAATAGGAAGCAAAATCAGAAGCACAATTAGTGAAAAGGTAGCTCAATAGGAAGAAAATATGGAAGCACTATAAAAACAGAAGCGCATTCGGAAGCACAATCAAAGTGGAAGCACAATAAAAAAGGAAGAACATTTGGAAGCACAAAAAAAAGCACATTTAAAGGAAAGGACACATATTTTAACCAAATTTAAACATCAAAGGATTCGATCTAGTCTCAAGGATATTACACAGGGATATGATTTCGCCACAGGGATACAATCTGGTTACAAGGATACAATTTCGTCGCAGGGATATGGCATGGGGATACGATATCATCGCAGGCATACGATCTCATCGGAGGGTACTATCTCCTCGCCGGGTTACGATCTCACCACAGGGATTCGTTCTCGCAAAAGAGATACGATCTTGCCACATGGATATGAGTTCATCTGTAAGATACGATAATAAATACTTGACTACGTAAATTTAACAGAAAGGATGTACATTTTCTTGAAAATTCAAATCATTAGGATCAGGTCCTTTAAATGATTCGTGAAATGGGGGAATTTGGTTAAGTGCAGTTATATGGACATACGCAATTGCAGTTTTGCGCTGTTTGTCATGGAAAAATTCCGAAAGTAAACAAATAAAAATAAAATATGAAGATAAAAATTCACAAAAAAAAAACAATATAATCAGCTGATGTCGGACAAGCGGAACCAACGATGAAATTAAACAAATATTATGGACAACACAACGACGACAGCATGGACGAAAAATGTTTAACCTCTGGATATCGGAAATTACATGAATTCCCTTGAAAGAACTTAGTTATGAATAATAAAATAACACAGACGAACAAAGAGGGTTAACAACGAGAGACAATTAGATAGAGGCAACCAACAAACCTGGACAATGCAGCCAACATATAAACACAACGATGAAGATAAACAAGAGGCCTACAATAGACAACACAACGACGATAGCACTGACAGACACAGCCTGCCAATGTCTGTTCATGGAGAGGATCTATAACTGTAACACAGAGAAAACCACTAAAATTATGACAGGAAACATCAGGAGCACACGAAAAAACTAATGCACGTTTTCCTCATTTAAGATCAGTGAGTCACAATAAAAATGAAATAAATTAAAAAATTAAAAATTACAAAATATTCTGGAATGTGCTGGAACTCTATCCTTGCTGAACAAAGAAGTCCACAAGTTGCAGAAACTGTTTTTGTATTTTTTTTATATTTTTTTTCATTTATTTATTTTATTATACTTCAAAAATCTTGATTTAGGAAAACGTGTGTTTGTTTTCTCCGTGTGCTCCTGATGATTCTTGTCGATATTTTCATAGTTTTATCTTTGTGCTCTTGAATGATCAACTGTTATTTTGTTAGATTTCTCCATGTGCTCCTTATTATTCCTCCAAATATTTTGTTTATTTCTCCTAGTTCTTCCGGTCATTCATAGAAACGCTTTTGTTAGTTTTTTCCATGTGATTGTAACTCCCACCAATGTGGTCAACACCGGACTTTTCACAAGAGGGAAATTTTATTATTATATTATTATATATTTATGTTAAGTCAAAATTTTAACACTTAATGCGTTTTCATTCCAAACAGTTTTATACAGAAAATTGCTCTCTTTCATGGGATTGAATATAGAGATGAAAAGAAATTAATTATTTACACTTATTAAAATATTTTTAATCTATGTGTTAAGGTTCCCTCTTTGCTAAAAAAAAATGAATATAGGACCTTTCAAATCATCTTCTCATACATGTATGAATGATTTCTAAATTTTTTCTTTTAAGTTCGTATCTTTCATACATTATGGGGAAACAAAACATAAAAAAATTATTTTCGAGGATGACCAGTACTTAATGAATAGTTCTCTGTCGATTACTTATATTGCAATCAGTCGCCTGTGGTAAAGTAAAGGATGCCTTTGTATTTAGGGGCTTTTTCTTGCCAGACGTAGCTACGATTGTCAAATTTCATTTTTTACTACAAGTCCACTTAGAAATAATTTGGGAAGGAGACCGAGAATATATTCCATCGATTTTGCGTGAGAGTAAATTTTCCCTAACGGTAAAAAAAAATACTTTTGAAAAAAAAATTGGTTGTCTTTAAAGTCGATTTACGGACGATAGTTTAACGTGACAACATCATAACAAAACATTGATGAAATGATTGCATACTTTTATGAATAAAATTGAATATTTTTTATTGAATTATCACAATTTTGTATGGATACAAAGAAGGAGTGAAATGAAATCTACAATTTAATTGATAAATTAACTTTTATTTGCACTCATTAATTCAAATATGTGTATTACTTTAACGAACAGATTATTATAACTATACATGTTTGCTATTTACTTCTTCCAATCTGTGTTATTCTGATAAGGATAGGACGATGATAGGAAAAGTAGGAAACGAATGGGAGTGTTTCAAGTTTAATGTGCCTCGAAAAAGTCAAATCGATGGTTGTTCCAATCGAGTGGAAGAGAGATAGATGTGGCGCAGGCGTACAATGAGCGTAAGGGGACAAAGCGTAACGGGACAAAGCGTAATGAAACAAAGCGTAACGGGACAATGAGACATCCTTTTGCGTGCGTGCAGCCGGCGTTCATCGATTTATTCGACGTTGTCACGTCAAAAAAAAATATTTACGAGAGACGTGAAGTTTACGTGATGGAGCGAAACGCTGAGCTTCTGCCGCTTTCACGAGAAGTTCATAGGCGGAAAGCCCGGAGGGAAGTTTATCTCGTGTTGAATTTTCTTTTTGCTGTCTACGACTGTGCTCCGGCAGCGAGGCTTTAATCTTCGCGCGAGCCGCGACGGCTTACCGCGAGCCTTGTAAATCTCGAGCGAAATAATATGCGCCCGGTGGGGTTGTCGGGAAACACGAGAGGGGGGGGGGGGTTGTCGGTTGTAAAGCATATTGAGGGTTGTGGAAGGGGGTGGGAGTTGCACCGTGAAGCATGAAGGGTGTGTTGTTCATCGGGATGGGGTGGGGGTTATGTTTGCAGCCCGAAGGAGAGAATAGCTCGCTCGCGCCAGGGGTTGTTTTACGACGTGAAACATGACCGTTGGGCTTAATCAGCGCTCCCGCGTAAACAAAAACACCGCTGCGCGAAGGGGTCGACGAACGGAATCACGTGGAAAGATGAGGTTTACGCGAGAAGGGGTGTTGGTGGGGGATGCTGGAAGGGGGAGGAGAAGGAGGAGGAGGTTGAAACTTTGCACACCTTCTCTCGTCTCTTCCAGCGATCCATCGCTGCCTCGCGGGCTCGTTAACGGTGTACCCCCGGCTCCGGCAGCCGACAAAGCCCCTCACTCCCCCCCACCAACACCATGGCTCCCAACGACCAGGTTGGCAACACTGTCGCAACCCGGAAGCCCGAACACGAGGCAGCTCGCGGGGCTGTAGTGGAGGCTGCCTGCTGTCTAGAAGTGTGGTTTGGTGTTACCTTACCTACCCGGGCCTTGGCACAGCTGTAACCTTCGGGCGGGAGACACGCTGATATTGTAGATCCCAAGGACATCCATGTCCTGGCTCGGGGGTGCTCTGCCGCCGTGAGGCTGTCCGGGAAAGCACTATACCTGAAAATGTAGGGTGCCATGAGACTGATCCTTTACTGTGATAGTTCCCTGCTGAGATTTCCTCTAATGGCTCAGGATCAGGATTGGAGTAGGAACCGTGGTGGTAGTGGTCCTCCTATGCTTGGAGAACACTCCGAAGGGTCCCCGCCCTGTTGACGAGTGGAAGTGTTGAGCTACTTAAGCTCGGTTACTAGCCTGCTGAGCTAGTAGAGGTTGGATAGGCCTCGGCTGGATCACGAGCAACTGGGTGACCGTGGGATCCCAGGGATGTGAGAGGTATGGTTCCGTGACGGTGCTGCTCAGATCCCGCAGAGGGGGCTAGCTCTGTAGGAGGTCTGGGGTTTACGGCAGAGCTGGGGGCGGGTCGGTGGGGCCGATGATTGGATGGGTCTTCTCAACCTCTCGACCTAGCCGTGCGCTCTCCAGTAACATGCCACGATTGGAAATGGCGAATCTATTTCTTGGTTCTCGGAACCCATGTTGGACACTGGCAACAGTGTCAGGCATGTAAAAGATCCATTTTTCTCCTCACCAGGACTACACCCAAACGGGATCAGCTGTCTGGGGGAGTACTGGTGTATTCATGAGGTGTGAACCTAAAATTACATGTCGGGAAGTCATCCATGGAATTCACGAAGCTTCTGACGAACAATACAGCTTGAATGAAGAGAGGTTTCTTCGTGCTTACGTATAACTAAGAGACTAGAAAAATACGCGGATCCATTTTGCGACAGGCTGGAATCAAAATACGTTTACCTTTATGCCGCTTCGGTGATTGGGCCACGGGTTATCTGACGGCCTCTGAGCCAATGAAAAAAACCCTCAACAGAAGAAGTATCGAATCAAAAGCATCCCATTTAACAGGATTCGCGAGTCGGTAGCCAATTAGCAGGTGTAATTTCCTCTAGCACACAGAGAATCACCGAGTTTAACCTATATAGGTCATCGAAACCGTAAATTTTTCCGGTATCTGTCTATAACTAGAGTCCTGAAAAATTCGCGTTACTTTCTGGTACCAGACTATTTTACACAAATAAGTGGGAGGTCATATTTTAACTCACCGTCGTTTTTTTAATGTGATTGGCTAATTCAAATTTTGTAATGTTGTTATTGGTCTCCTTCTTGGATGCAGGTAAAAACTACGAACGGACCAATGAGGACGCATAATGATATGCAGACCAGGTTCTCTCCAAACAGTAACGCGAATTTGTCAGACTTATACTTAAAATTCTTGAAATTTCTATTTGTGAAAATTAGTAAATGTATATATAGGCTATATATTATTTGTAATTTTTAGTTTAATTTTTGTACGTCATATGTCTATAGGAAGGTTATAAATTCAACTCTTCAATTTGTGGGTTTATTTCCCTGTATATATTTACCTGAGGCAAATCAAATAATATAAAAGGCATTTTTATTTTATTTTTTTTACCTAGAAAGGGGCTGGTTAGGGCGAGTGAAGCTGAAAAATCAATCGCACATAAAAGCTGGGCCCCGTAGACGTGACGGGTGTTTTAAAGCAGAATAAAACACGGCAGGATGCGTTTCGAATCCCGTCCGTAAACTGAAGTGTGCCAATGGCCAATGGCGCCCGGATCGAGGGACAAGGAACTGAGGGTGAAAGGAGGTCAAGAATTTCCAGATAATGCAATAGTGACGCATGTTCTGTCTAACCCAGTAGCTATAAGCACGCCGCCCATAACCCCACTACCTCCTCAAAACTCGCCTTAGGAGTTTTGAAGCCGCCTTTAGCTGTTGTAAAAAAATATATATATATTTATATATAAATTTTTTTTAATGCCAAGTTTTCCTTTAATTGTTCTTTAAAAACGAATATAAATCTTCAATCTGAAAACGAATAAAAATCTGCAAATCTTCAACTCTGTAAATATATTGTCTTTTTAAGGCGAATTGTCCTAAAATTTTAAATAAATCTTTAGAAAACGCTAAAAAAAAATAGAAGATTTTTTTCAGAGATTTTTCATTTTGTCTTTATTTTTTGCATAGAGAGAAAACAACATATTTTAGCAGTAAAGATTTTTCCTTGAAATGTATTAAAAACGATTTTATGTTGTCCTGCCTGATAAAATCAATCCACAAACAAAAAAATTTAATTAAGAATATTTGAGTCCTTCAAAGAACAATTTAAACTTTCTGAAAATTTATTTTGATTTCTGTTTACTTCCTATAGTGTCACATTTAACAAAATTTATGCTGAAGGAATTAGGCTGTAACGAACATGCAATAAAACGACTGTAAATGAAGCGGAATGGTACTGAAGTCAATTTTTGCGTAGGCGTGGGGAAATAATATGGGAGGTTGTGGCTGTGAGGCGATTTGCCTAGAACTCTTTTTTAGTGCCATACCTATCAAGTGGATTTTAAAATTACTCGAAAGAGGGATAGGGTTTAAATTTTGCCATTATAAAAGTAAATGGCGGCCATATTTAATTTCTTATATTAACGAAAACTATCATCTGTGATCATCTTATGTTGTCGGGAAATTTGAATGATGTCGCAGCAGTCACCTAAGTTCAGTAGGTACTACTGTACCATGGAATAAAGTTATAATAAAATATTGTTACTTACAGGGGCCGCAGTAATTCACAAAACTTTCTAGATGACAATACTGGAAACAGACACAAGTAACTTATGTGTCACTGATCCACAAACATTTATAGACTCTGGTTTTAACATAGGCTCTATTTATTTGAAAGTGTAATGTATATGTTGCCTATCCTCAAAGGCGTTGAAACAACTGTTGTGGCGACAACTCCACGCAAGTCTTAGAGGCTTACATATATTTACTGAAAATTTAACGACTGTGTTCCAACAATTCACGGAAACCAACGTCTGTAATGTTAAAGGCCAAATCTCGTTTACGTACTTTTCAAATACAGAACTTATCCTTTTCATGATATATACAAGATGAAGGACTTTACAAAGACACACAAAGCGTGCATTCACCGATTATTTTACGGCAAACTGTTTTAAACAGAATGATAGAGCTAGATACTCGACGAAATACATACTGATTCTACTAGTTATTTTCCTAGCAGTTAATGCTATACTGGTTACTGGTCATGCCAAGTATAACAATCCTGCCCTTATACTCACTTAATATCTTCTTAATTTCAACCATTCGTAAAGGTCGTAATCAAAGTGTGAATTTTTCTAAGTTACGGAATATTGTGTGGCTGCAACCCAATAACAGACTATCCTTTAGCCATAATAAATGATGGGTTAATATTTCAATTACATGTTATGAACCACTGTTGGTTTTGCGTTAAATTATCATATTCGCACAAAACAAATTTTGTGCGTGGAGTTCACGCGTGACATAATTTAATCTTCTTGCTTATTATTTTGAGATATAGATCAATTACTAAAATATTTTTAATAGAACAAAGAGATTATAATTAAGAATATTAGGTACGCAGGCATGATCTCAAATGAGACCACTCTTTTCCACACGAATTAAAAAATTGTGGTTTCTTTGAATAAAAAAGTATTAAATTTTTTTATTGTACATTTAAAACAAACTTTAACTTTAAATATTTCTTACACTTGAAGCTTTAGATAATTAGGTAGTTTATGTAGCTTAACTAATTGTCTGAGGTAGGTATCTGGCATGTGAAAATGACAACATGGCATATGAATAAGACCTAGCTCAATGCTACTTTGTTGATCCACAGTCACACACATCTACAATCCGCTCGAGAAATATTCACGCCTCTTAGTTGAACTTAAAATATTTACAACACTCGTGGGCTTGAAACTATAATAAGGCGTGTGATTTAGTTAATAATATAATAATTTGTATCTAATAACTACCCACTAAAACTAAAGCGTGAAAATCTTTATACCAGCAGAAATATAGTTACACAGCTAAAACAATACTCACATAGCACTGTTTATTTAACAAACTGATTTAAACAAATACTTAAATTAATAAAATATACATGAAAAAAAAAATATTTTCTTTGGAATATGGTCCGTGGCACGGTGCAAAACAATAAGCTAAAACCCCGTTGTGTAGCCCTCTACCCAAGTCTGGGTGACGTCATGCGCAGGCGGGTCCCTACCGCCATGACCCGCCTATCCCTGCAGCATGGCGGGGTTCAACCTGAGCCGCACACCGCCACGTGGAGCCCGCTCAAGGCTGCTCCAGCGATTATCGCCCGTGCCAATGGCCCCGGAGTGCGGATAGCGCGACGTCCACCGCCAAAAATCAACTGCGCACATGGAAGTGCGCTAGTGCGTAAGTGCGCGAGAGCACAAGAGCGCAAGGGCGCAAGAGTGCAAGTAGGCTGCGTCATTTCTACCTTCCCTGCCGTGTCCTCTATCGGTTCCTCCACCACATACCTAGTTATTGACCCTCATGCGATCGAAATTTTCGTAACGCTGGAAATTTTTTACCGCTTCAGCAAAGAAGTTTCACTTCAAAAATTTAAAGGACATTTTCTTATGCCCAGAGAAATCTCCGCTAAAGGGGCAGTGGAACGTAATTAACTGGGTGAACGGGGATTTCTTCGTCCGCCGTGGAAGGAAGTTGGACGGGGCATGTTAAATTACGTAGTTTCCCACCGAGACTAGTCCCGAGCAGCAGAGCTGGAAAAAAAACAACCTCTGATGCAGAAAACTGCGCTCTAAAGCACAGATAAAGTCTATTTTTTTTTTATTTCCCCTCCTCCTAAAAGTTCACCCTATCACGTCGACGGATATCAAACGGGACAACCTCACCCCGCTCCTTGGTTCTTGTCCTTTTTTATTTTTTTATTTTCGTGTCTGGCTGCATGTTCCGGCCAGGGAAGGAGTGGCAGATCCTCCGAGCACTTCCCCGCAGTCGCCGCGGGTTCCCCACGCAATCTTGGCCCGGAGGCAAAAACAAACCCCCGGGAGCCGCGCGGAGATAAGAGACTTAGACGGCCGGCATCGACCCTAGTCCCTGGGGGAAGGACATCCGAGCAGCCTCCTCCCCTCCGGGCCCAGATCTGTGCAACCCCCTCGGGGACCTCGCCTCGCGGGCTACAGGGGTTACTTTCCCAGGGAGACAATAGTTCCTCATTCAAACAAGGAGAGTGCCGGAGGATCACAACTCTTCTCCTCGGGCAGGAAGGAAGGGAGGAGGACGGCGGGATAGAAAGTACGGCGCTCCTGCTTACGTAATTGAATTAAACTTCCGGCAGTGCTTCTCAATTGTCGCAATTCACCTCTTCCCGCCCACGTTGCGCCCGGGGCCGGGAGAGCGAGGGTATGTGAAGAAGTCTTCCTCGGTTCGACCCGCAATTCCCACGTTCCGTGGAGAAGTTCTGGGCGGTGCTGGTGGGAACTGCAGCGACCCGCGAAGAGTTTGGCTCACAATATTGTCACCTGTCTTTAACTCCGTAAGGAATGTACATATAAGTAAAGTGTCAGCTAGTTTACGTTTATTAACGAAAAGCAACATAAAAAAATTAAGTTTAAGCATGTATCAATAATGTGAAATAACACTTATGAAGCCAAAAATTTAGGTTTTGTATGTTAATGCGGTAATCAGAAAGAAAAATATCTTATAAAACATGGACATTTTTTATTAAATAAGGCACGTTAGTGTACTGATACTAAAACATTTTGATTAAATTTCGGCCATATTATGCTACAACCCTGTATGTGTACGTTGGCGTATTCTTTAAATGATGAACTTGGTAGGGTTATAGAACAATTTTATAAACACGATAAAATATTTATTAATGTTACCAAACATTATATGCTACCTTAGTCAAGAAAAATTAAATGATAATATGGTTTTACTGAAATAAATTAAACGCATTATATATATTTTTTTAAATTCTAATAAAGAAAACCAAACATTTTATTTTTAAGAATAGTATTTAAAGTAAATGTAAAGGGCTCATGAAATTATTCTGTAAAAATTATATTTTAATGAAGTAAACAAAACATTACTTTCATTGATAATCAATAAATAAAAAAAAGTAGATATTGATTTTAACATTTTGTGTATTCCTTTATAGTGTTTAAAGCTGCCTGACCCGGCTTCGCACGGCTATACTAATGGGAAAAAAATAAACCACATCTCACATTTACAGTAATGGTAAATAAAAAAATTCAGTGAAAATTTATTACAATGCTGTATAATGTACCGGAGAGAAAATGAATAGCACCGATGGTTTCCCGACTCGTGCACGCAACGTACAACTGATGTACTCGTACTTCGCTACGGCAGTCTACAGGCAGATCACTCTTCCGCCGCTCATTATACATGCCCCTCCTTGTGGGTACGCCACTGCCGCGCGATGCCCGTTGCCATGGAGACGCAGAAGGCATGAACAATGCAAAATCCTGTTCTCATGCAGACAAAGTACCCACTGTTGCCTGGTTTTAACCACCCATGGGATATAATTTTCGAAAAATGTCATCCTGCGTAACATAAGGAATATTACTGTGAAGTTTCAAGTCTATAAAATATATAATTATACTTGAAAAAAAAGGGCAATAAAAAATTAAACACAGAGAGAGGAAAAAAAACAATAGTTTAGGTTTGCGATTTAAAGTGATAAAAAGTATTTAAATACTAATTGATCTCTTATGAGGGTACTGATTGCTTCGTTGTTAATATCACATAGGTGTTTTTTAACTTGTATGGGAAAATTAAGAATGATAAGGCATCTAGTGCGTGGCAACAATGTAAATAGGCAATAGGAAATAAACTTCTAGCGCCTGCGGTATTGTCAACACACACTTCGTACGTGTACTGCATGTTGTATCTAACCATCCTCCAACGCATTTAATTCTAAATTGGACTTTTAGTAAGAATCCCTAATGTTATTGAAAATATAATATAGCCTATAGCTTTCCTCGATAAATGTACTATCCAACACTGAAATAATTTTTTAAATCGGACCAGTGGTTCCTGAGATTAGCGCGTTCAAACAAACAAACAAACTCATCAGCTTTATAATATATAGTATAGATAGGGTAGTGAAGTATTAAACTCACAAATATGAGTTTAGTGATAGCTGTAAAATGGTTTAATAAGGGAATTCATAAAAATGATAAGTTATGAGATAACAGCTTATGTTTATATTTCATTAAGTTGTTATTAAGAAAATTTAACGAATGGTTTTATTTGAAAGATCAGCTAAATCACATGCAAAATGTGTTCGGAAATAATAAGAAATTATACTATTCCGAAGCAAACTTTATAAATTTTATTTTGGATTTGTATTGGTTTACTAATTAATTTATATGAATATATATATAAATAAGAATATGTCAATGGCGTTGTCTATTCATAAAAAAAATCATGGTACGTGGGTTCGGGGTTGAAATACCATACGATACCTACTAGTGATCGTTTAAATTTTAGGTTTAGTTAAAATCTTAAAGACTTTTTATCAAAAGAGGGCAATATTTTTTACGTGCACTTTTGTTGCGAGGCCATACTTCACAAGTAACTAAAGTTAAATACTTACAAAACCATTGTTGAAGTTATACTTCTTTAGGCGCGTTATTAAAAAAATGATTAGAGTTAAATTTTGAGATGCGCGCGCATTACTGTAACACAAAATTAACAGGTTGAAGCTGCGTGCGCAACATGTAACGACATTTTCAAAGGAAGATGGTGGACCCACGTGTATGAACGTAAACCCAAATTATGGGACATACCAAACGTATTGGTGTGCCAAATGAAACTTTATGATAGTGAAATTACCATGGAATTTATTTTGGTAAATTAAATAGTCATAGCAAAGAGTTAATTCCAAGGTTTTAAAAAAAACAACATTATTTTGGTATTACATCAAATATAATACACACTTCCCTCGTAACCTTATGTCAAAGCAGTGGTAATACTGCGCGGTCAATATGCTGAAGGGCCGTGGTTCATAACTCGGCGATAGGTAATTTTTTATTTTCTTTCTTAAAAGTTATACTTCTTTAGGCGCGTTATGAAAAAATTATGAGAGTGAAATTTTAAGATGCACGCGCATCACTGTAACACAAAATTAACAGGTTGACCACTCATTAAGTCTCGAAAAAAAGCTATTAACAAAATAGAAAAAGAACCTCTATTAGTCGCGCATGTTGGCACGCTCGTCGCCTCTGATCACTGTTTTCATATTTATAATATTTATCCACATGTTACTAGTTTCTACATTCACAACACGTCTTTTAGTTTCATACAAGTGCGAGTTATAGATGTGCTAATAAAATATATTCAATAGTGATTTAAATTGAATATTTTGATTAATAATATTTACTATTCGTAAATATTAGTAAAAAAAAGAGGTGCTTATAAACTTTTTAAAGTGCTCCAATATAATTGAGGTTAACTATCTGTATATATTATTTATAAATATAAATTAAAATATTATTATTTAATATAATTAATACTATTTATAATTAAATTATTAATGTTCAATATTTATTATTGGTTATTTAATATTTACAAAATAAAATAAGAATTTTATAAAATATTGAATAAAAAATTGAAATAAAAAATTAAAATCGAACATTAAATTAATATATTAATTTTTAATATTTATTATTAAATTGAATCAAAAATAAATATTTATAAAAATAAATGAACAAATTTAGTGAAAACGTTTTGATAAAAATGAAAAGTGAATATTAAATTAAGGAAATAATAAATATTTAAAAAGTGAATAAACTAAAATTAAATTTTTTAATTGATTATTAAATTTATTTATTTTCTTTTAAAATATTAAATAATCAATAATAAATATTTAAAATTAAGAATCTTATAATTTTTAGTACAAATAATGTCATATATATTTATTATTCTCTAAAAACTTTTTTTGTAATTTTTAAATTTAAACTGAACTTTGTTCACTTGTTGACTATCTTTTTCCAGCCCTTTTATTATTTTATTCTTATTAATTATTTGCATGCAAATATAAACTATTTTTTAATAATGCCAAAGAAGTGTTACTACTCACGCGCTTACATAAGTACACGCACCCATTTTTTTCTCTCTATATTTCAGACATTTTACTTGTGAGAATCCTTATGTTTTCCAGGCGGGTTTGAAGATAACTCAATAGTAGGTAGTATGTATTTGTAGGTACTGGCCCAGGGTTCTGGGTGTGGGTTTGTGTCAGTGTCCACCATCTTGGATTGTGATGTAACGGTGGGCGTCTTGGATGACCTTGACAACGACCTTTACCTTTACAATTTGCCCAAAATTTCTCAAAATTTGACCAATATTTGACAAAAATTCTTGTATTTGAAAATATATTTTACGCCAAAAATTATAAAAAAAAATCCTTACACTGAGGTGAAATGTCCCGTCTTTAAGTCATTATTTAAAAATGGCAGAACTTTTTACTAATATATATATATTTAATTAGAAAATATTTCCTATTAAAATATCATGATTACATATTATCAAGATAGCGGCCGTAATGAAAATTGCAACGGTGACGAGACAATTCATACTGGCGGCCGTAACATTATAAGTGTTAAGTTTATAACCGAATCGGTTTAGAGCGGCTTGTTATTGGGATTTTTAAGCTGCTTTTAGATCATTTCAAGCAACTGGCATTTTTGAGAAATAAAATGTTAAAATGTCCTTAAACACCAAATTTTTCCTCTCCAAATAGGGAAAATTTTATTTTTCCTTATTTGTTGGGGGGGTTGGGGGGGGGGAGGAGGTAGAAAAAATGTATTGGCCAAAAAACTAGAAATTTTTGTAGATTTTGACGAATGTTGGGCAAATTGTAAGGTATTTTGAGTCATTTTTGGCCAATTTTAATGTCAAGTTCAAAGGTCAATGTCATCCTAGATGGCCGCCCTGACGTAACAATCCAAGATAGCGGTTCCGACACCACACCCAGAACCCAGGGCTAGTAACCTACCAATACATAGACTACTACTTCAGTCTCTCCAATAATATGTAGTAGATAACATGTAAAAAAAGTACTGGTCTATGTAACAAAATAATGCACGCTACGTAAAACTGACGTTTTATCTTTTCTGATATTGAAACGCCTAATATTCAAGAACTTGTATTTTTTTGTTAGTTTCGTCTGTGAGGCCGTAATTAACAGTTACATGAAACGAAACAGATAGAATAAACTGGGTCAGGGATCGGCGGAAGTTTATATTTGTGAAGTATTCCATCTTTCACCTGTATAATTTCAGCAAACTATGGGAAACAGGAATGGCTATGGCTGAACTGGCTTTCGAACATCGATCGTCATGATACCGTAACTAGCGCTGTTCGCTTAGTGACGACGAACGAAATAATAATAAAATGAGTCTCTACATTCAAAAGCCAGATTTAAAAAAAATTCCTTATTTCCACGCGGGATTGAACTACAGTCTTTATCTACCAATGATCATGAAAAAGTAGTAGGTAACAGCCACGAAACGTTAAATGGTTTTATTGATTGTTTGTATTTACGTATTGTCGTAGATAGGGTAGTTAGATACAATATGATATACAAAACAAATAAGAGATATTTAGGAAACTGGACAAGAACTAAGGTAAGACACCATTCCAGCATTAACCTATAGATAATTAAACCCCACGGAAAACAGAAATATGTATGGAATCACCCGGATTCAATCACGTTTCTTCAGAAATGCGCGTCAAAATAAGTTTCCTATTATTAATGAAAAAAAAGTTTTAATATAAATTTATTCTTGTGCGTGCGATAAAACAGAGATTATTTATTATCTTTGAAAGATTTGTGCAATGGGAGTGCATGACTTGATGTAGGCTTTTGGACATACGCCATTGCTTAGCACATGTATGTCTGCAAAAGAAAACTACAAAAAAACACAAATGACAAAAAACACAAATTAAGCAAAAATTGCTGTTGTCAGGATTTAACGCCACACAATATTCCACAACAGGAATATGGTCAACAAACAAGGAAAAAACAAAGAAAAATGGACTAACAGAACGAAAAAACCCCCACAAACGATGACAGCACAAAAATTCCGAACCCAAAAAGATTCAACACAACAGTTGAAACGAGACAAAAAACACAGCAAAACGAAAAGACGAAACAAACACAAAAGTTTTCCAAAAAAACAAAAAAAAAACAAAAAGAGAAACGAAAAAAACCCCACAAATGATGACAGCACAAAAAATATTGAACCCAAAAAATTCAGCACAACAGTCAAAACGAGACAAAAACACGACCAAACGAAAAGACGAAACAAACACAACAGTTTTCTAAAACAGAAACAAGCGACGTTTCGAGAACTGCTATCTGCTCCCGTCCTCAGGCAGAGACGCACATGGTACGGAAACACAGGTGCGACTGACTGAGTCATCTTTTCGTTTGGTCGTGTTTTTGTCTCGTTTTGACTGTTGTGCTGAATTTTTTGGGTTCAATATTTTTTGTGCTGTCATCATTTGTGGGGTTTTTTTCGTTTCTCTTTTTGTTTTTTTGTTTTTTTTTGGAAAACTTTTGTGTTTGTTTCGTCTTTTCGTTTTGCTGTGTTTTTTGTCTCGTTTCAACTGTTGTGTTGAATCTTTTTGGGTTCGGAATTTTTGTGCTGTCATAATTTGTGGGGGTTTTTTCGTTCTGTTAGTCCATTTTTCTTTGTTTTTTCCTTGTTTGTTGACCATATTCCTGTTGTGGAATATTGTGTGGCGTTAAATCCTGACAACAGCAATTTTTGCTTAATTTGTGTTTTTTGTCATTTGTGTTTTTTTTGTAGTTTCCTTCTGCAGACATACATGTGCTAAGCAATGGCGTATGTCCAAAAGCCTACATCAAGAGATTATTTAGATGAATTAACCTAACAGTTTCCCTAGTTTCCGTCTACAAACTAAAGAAAAAATTGCCTTATGCATATGGACTGAAAACATTTCTGGATTCAATAACCTTCAAGTTGGACTGCCACAGACGTCTGTATACTCGAGCAAATTACGCCAGTTTATTCGTTGCTGACTTGTGAGCAGTCTCAACTGGGTAGTCTGTAATTTAAAACTTTTTTGGTTGAGGGTTTGTCATTGGCCCAGAGCCCTCCAGGTAAAAAGTGAGCCAATATCGAAGCAGCTCAAATATATGTGTAATTTAATTCTAGCCTATCGCCAAATAAATCCGCCAATGTTTCCAATATCTACGTTATGCAGCACCATATGTTAAAACGAACGACATGATAAATCGGCGAAACTGAGAATTAGGCATAACTTACAACCAGCATTTCTTTTATTTCGTTAAGTTCAATTATTTGAATTTTGTTTCCAATAACCTTTTTTTTGTCCGTGTCAAGAATTGATTTTAGCGCCATGGTTTTTCAGTTGCTGCAAATTGACTTTGTTCCTTTCGCACGCCAGCAAGTTTTGTGCGTTGCTCTTGACATTTCAGAATAATCTGGCTATTTACTCTCGGGCTGCCGACGGCATTTCTGGCCACGCCGCGGAAGAAGAAGCGTAGAGGAAGAGGGGAAGTGCAGCCAAGGAGGAACCGAAGGAGAAGGAGTGGTGGCATTAGCCATTAATCAGCGGAGAGATATCAGAAATGTCATTTCTTTCTTGGTTCCAGACGCGATAGCAGGGATTCTTGAAAAACGCCGACTTCACTGGATGTCAGTTACCGCTGTTCCTGAAATCTTGTAACTTGAAATAAATTAAGCCGGCGGATTCTTTAACTCTAATCTTTTTTTTTTTTAATTCGCTCAAAAAAATTCAAATATGAGTCCTATGGATGTAAAATAACTTATATTAGTAGCTTTTAGATCTCAGCACCGTGGTTTGCTAAATCAAAATTTTCAAATAAACAATAAACATATCTGAAGCAAAATCTTAACTTGAGTTTAAAAATCTTGTAACGGATATCCCACTGAGCATTCTGGACAACGTTCAGTTTATTAAAATGTTCGCTAGCATTCGCATGAAAGTCATAAAGTGCATTGACGTAGTCACCTAGAAGGATGAACTAGGCCTAAATATCATTGCCCTTCTTGACTTTGCTAGCTATATTACACAGACTGTACAATCTTGAGAACACAGTTTTTTCATGTTATGTTTTAGTGGATCGTTTGTCAAAATTCTTTACCTACATCTCAATAAAGGTCAGGAAACAACGTTCTGGACTATAACATCTGAAAACACACTTGTATTATTCGAAAAGGGGAGAAAGGACCTGAAATTTACCACATGGT
Organism: Bacillus rossius redtenbacheri; assembly: GCF_032445375.1. NCBI lineage: Eukaryota > Metazoa > Arthropoda > Insecta > Phasmatodea > Bacillidae > Bacillus > Bacillus rossius. The sequence continues at coordinate 12,384,448 of NW_026962010.1, read as the reverse complement.
TTACATGAGTTTTAAATATTTTACACTATGTTAGCGTCCATTATTGAATATTTATCTCATTAAATCAGATAACTTACATTTAAGTGTTTCAATTGTTATAGCAAAGTAGCTGTCGATAGTATGATTACAATTAAAATAATTTTCAAAAATTATTTTTATTATTCTAGACGCAAAAGGATCCACAGATAAAACTCTTTGTAAGAGCCAATTATGTTTAACATCAGAAGTTGAATAATTTTTACAGACTTTAACGAAAACCATTTTTAAAATTCAACCAATAGATAATTTTAATGGGCAAAAATTTTTGATCTCAAAATAGTTTAATTTTGTTTGAATCCCAACCTCTTTTAAAGAAACTGTTCAAAATTCAAATATATATAAAACATTAAACAACAGCTGTCAGTAGAAAGATATTGCGTCATCTTATTTTGTAAGATTACTTCTTGTTAAGGTGCTCGCAGACCTGGAATAAATTTTATTGCTATTCGTAAAGATGCAAGATAGCACTGCCTACCTGGGCACACGTACCAGGGCCAGATATTCAAAAAAATTCACATGATTCAAAAATGGTTCAAAATTTCCCGGTTGTGTCTATTAACGAAAATAATTTAAGAATACGCTGAAGTCGGATGAGAAGGCCTTTTTCCAGATGTGGTTTTTAAACTGTATTCTTGGAGGAGTAAAATTGGGTTAGACACAAATCTTCAAAATACACTTTAGCCATGAAATTCCCGGCACAGATACTTTAAAGCGTTAAAAGCATATATTTATGTCCTTTTCTTGGCCATATAATTTTGTTGTAATGGCTCAAATCTCATAGTTGCTGTATGCACGACGAGAAGACCACGCAAATCCACAGCCATACGCTTAGAGGAAAACCGAGCTAGAAACATCAACGAGAGTCGCTCTTATCACTTCACCTCACTAACACTTATACATATCTGACTAGTGCCCAGTCACGTTATGTTTCAAATTAGTAAGGAGGCGTGCATTATATCCGTGTGGCTTTTTGGTTTAAGATCTTATGTGATGACCCTAAAGTTTTATATTTAAAAATGGCAACACAAAATATATTTTGTGGTTGTGGGTAATTTCATAGAAAAAGATAAAGAGGTAAAGCAGCGAAACTTGATTTGTTGCACTAATTTTTCGTTTCAAGAAACGAATTGCGAATGCGTCAAGAATTTTTTTTGTGTGAAAAACATATTAGGCCTATTTTAAACGCCCTACGGCGCAACATACTGACAGCCAATATTTGTTGACTGTTTTAACTATTACGTCATCAGCTGTCACCCAGTGATGTATCAGATTATTTTTCCTCCTTGTGGTTTAGGCTAGAGCTTTTTTATCAATACCGTTATGTAACAACGTACAACCGGAAATAATTGTACATATATTTTTTTTTTGTTTTTCCAATTATTTGGAAAATAATTTTATATGGAAACCATAACATAAAATTTATAAATTTTTAAATTACATGACATATCATATTTGTTTGGGTAAATATATAGATATTGATTAAATACTATAAAGTTTATGGACAGTTATATATTTATTAGTAAAAAATTGGTATTAGTTTCTTGATTTTTTTTTATTTATTTCGTGTTTCTTTCAAATACAACTTATCTGACGAATTTAGTAATAACTATACGAGAATTATTTACAATTCTTCAATGTATTTTGACTACCAGTGGAAGTCTTAGTAATTTACACCCTTGTAATGTATGACACTCATTGCTACTGAATTTTGTCATTATTTTCCTTTCACTTAGTCACTGCACAAAATTACTAGCTGTTTTTTTTTTGTATTACCTCGGTGGCATTATCGCTAAAGAACAACCAACGCTCGTGTGACTTCAGTACTAGCACCTAGGCCACACTTAAATATAAGTGCATTAATTCTGTACTACCCTAGTGGTTCCGAGAGCGATATAATATTCCAGGTCCACTGCCTTATTTATATTAAAAACTCTACTACGATAAACACCTTGTACTATCTTAACTATATTAACGTTGCTGTTTGTTTGGAAGATTTATAACTTGTCTAGATTATTTAGTAAAAGGACCTTAAAGGTCGTCTTTGAAACAAATTTGTTCCGCAGGTTGTAACATACAGAAACAGTTAAATAAATATCAATTATGATTCATCATTTAAGGTATTGAAAAATTATTTAATAACTTTTTAAATAATATTTTAAGGGTTTTTGGTTTTAAAATGTTTCGTGAGGATCAAATGATGTGATATTAAAATAATATGTTACTTCTACTCAAAACTTTTTTTTTTTTTTAGATTTCTCGAATAAAAATAAATTTTTACAAGTATGGTACTTTGTGAATTTTTTTGTAAATCACAACTTAAATTTATTTTATTTACAAAATTTCTTGAATTTTCATATATCTGAATACCAAAGAAAAAACTATTTTTTTTTTACCAAATGTAATTTAAGACATATTTAAAGCCAGGTCATTTCTGAAAAATTAATGGAAACCTTAAAGATTTGTTTTCCCTCTGTAAATAAAAAAATTATTTAAAGAAATTTGAAACAATTTATAAATTCTAAAATTATATATACTACAAACTATTTTCTTTACATAAAAACCCTTGTTTTTTTTTAATTTATTGCAGTTATGGTTGGTCGTATCAAACACTTATTCAGACAAATATATTTTGGAATTATTTCTACGAGTTATAATACGTTCAAAAGGATGTAATATATTCCATATTATGGGAGTTTTATAGGTTTTTCTATTTTCAAAAACCTTCCACAGATGTACCCCTTTGGTTGGATATTGCTCATTAACGAACTTGGCCGATATTTTCCACTACTATATTTTATTTATCAGTTTGGAAATGATTTGTGTAAAATTGCCTCAGTTGTCGTGTCAAAAATTATTGTGATGTGTAAAGATATATAACTATGTAGTATATATTACCTTTTGAGTTGACGATGGTTTTGGCGTCTATGGACCATGAAATGAAATCTATATCTATACTAATATTATAAAGCTTAAGAGTTTGCTTGTTTGATTGTTTGTTTGTTTGTTTGTTTGAACGTGCTAATCTCAGGAACCACTGGTCCGATTTGAACAATTATTTCACTGTTGGATAGTACATTTATGTAGGAAGGCTATAAGCTATATTATGTGGCCGTCAGGGCTACATTTAAACTTGTTATTAAATTTGGCTTTATTGAGGTTAATAGCTTTAAGTTTTATATAGTTTTATTTTACGTATTCATTTTTTATTTGATGTTAATTCATCTCTTTAAATAATGGTTGTGACTGTTAATATTTTATTTTAAGCTAAGCGCTTTATTTTGTAACTATGGATTGGTAGTTACGTGATATCGATTGTGTTTCGCATGATTTCCACTTGGTGCGCCCCCGGCGGTTTGTTAATGACGTCACCGGCGCGGCCGGCCGGGAGTAAGGGGTATCAGCTGGAAGCGAGGACTATTGGCGAGACTCGTGGTGTGCACGCGGCATGTGACGGCGCGGACTGAAGAGCCGGGCGGCAGCGGGCGGCTATGGGCAGGGTCAGCATGGAGACACCACGCAGGACGACAGGGCAAGGGATCGCCCGGCGATGCACTCTTCGTACAAGGTAAAAGGAGGCGGCTGCATTGAGTTTTTCCCTCGTGGTGTTAAACCAACTGTTGCGAAGATCGTAATTTGATTTTTTGCCCATGCTGAACTTTTCTACTTTGGACGGAACTTTTGCACCCTTTTTGTGAGAAGAGGCCCATTTTTTTTAATGTCATACATTGGTGATGTGACGACGTGTTTTTGTTAACGGTCGCCCGTTTGCCTGTTTTGTGGGACACGAAAGTGTTTTTAAAATAATGCGGCGTTTGGAAAATTGTAGCAACGTTTTGACACTTTGGCGAAATTAGCGTATTTTCAATTGGACTTTACTAATCCTAATGACTTTCTGCAGTATTATAGAGTGCATACGAGGGGGTTTTGCCGCACGCACGGACTGATGTTAGTGCGTAATTTATTCATTTTTATGGAACAGTATGTCGGCGAGGCATTAGACTGTCTAGTTTATTGAAGAAGGTCAGCGCGCTGGCGAACGTCTAGAATGTTAACATAATGGCAAGCTTGTAGTGACAAATTATTTCAAGAGAACAATTAATGAGAGCTGAGAAATACTTTTAATTCATTTTTTGTATTAGAACATTTTATGTAGAATTTTATATAGAATTTTATATAGATTTATATATTTTTTTATAATTGGTATTAAGGTAGGCCATCTTTCATTAACCTTATTTTTTGTGGCCACACCTCACGACCTTCGTTGTGGTCATTTAATTATTAGTAAGGCGGTTGTTAATATTTACATACATATATATATTTGTTATCATCATTATTTATTTTTTTATTTAATCTGTAATGAGTATTTTTGAGAATGGGTTAAGAGACTGCCATTATGATCGCCCTTTGTTTGTAACCTAACGTTATATATAGTAAATGCTAATTCTTGAAAATTATTTTTCTTTAATAGTAATTACCTAAAGTCTTGCCTTTATTTTGGAATTATGTTTGCTCTGCTTTTTATGCTTTAAAGTTTTTGGCCTGACCCCTGGGCATTGGTATGGGGAATTTTTTATTGTGTAGCATTTCATACCTTTTCATAATTTTTGGAATTTCCCTTCGCGCCAGAGTGGGTCGGGGACGCAACCCCTCTTCCAAATTAGCAGGAAGAAGGGTTACAATTATATTATCAATAACATTAGGGATTCTTACTAAAAGTCCAATTTAGAATCAAATGTGTTGGAGGGGGTTAGATACAACATGCGAAGTGTGTGTTGACAATGCCGCAAGCGCTAGAAGTTTATTTCCTATTGCCTATTAACATTGTTGCCACGCATTAGATGCCTTATCATTCTTAATTTTCCCATACAAGTAAAAAACACCCGTGTGATATTAACAACGAAGCAATCAGTACCCTCATATAGAATACATACAGATAGTGTGAGGTATATATGTAGATATAAAGAGATAAATACAGATAGAGAGATAAATTGATATATAGGACTATAGATTTAGAGAGAGATAAATATATATTTAGAGACATGGATAGATTATTTGTATGTGTGTAACTACTTAAAACATATTACAAAAAAAAAAACTGAATGAGGCATTGCAATGCATGCCGAGCATTAGCTAGATAATGGAATCTTTTCAATATAAGTAATCCCTTATTTTTCAGTTTTTTTTCTATATTGCTTTATAGAGTCTAGATTACATACAGACCAGGTAAATAACTATCAACTGGCAGAACAATGTCTGTCGGGATCTGAAAGTGATATAAATTATTTTGCACACTTGACATTCAAATTAAGAAGACAATAGCTAACTACATCTGATCTTTAAACAGTTCCCCTTCACCATGGGTTTAGCCCGGGCAACGCTGGGTACTGCAGCTAGTACTATATAAAATGATTTCGAAAATAGTTCCATGGTACCGGCTACAATAGATAGTATTTATTTTAAATCTACCTAATAAAGAGAAAAAAATTATAATTCTTTTGGCAAATGATTTAAAAGTAGCATTTTTAATAATTGAATATTTTCTACCAAACAGTTTTTGGTCTGCCGAAATAAGGCATCATAAAAATGTTTTGTCGTGTTAATGAACAGGTAAAATAAATTAGTTTTTAACTGCCAAAATATGCTTGCTTTTTATTACATGCTTTATATTAGCTTCACCTGTATGTTTGTTTGTCTGTCCATCTGTAACTCTTTCGACTAAGAGTGAGTGGCTCATCACTGTAAAATGTCCCACCAATTTCATTACGTTCGTTAGCTAAGCGGTCTAAGGCGCACGACTTCTGTGACGTCAGCTTTCGGATTCAGCGATCGTGGGTTCTACTCCCGGCCACGCCGGAAAAAAATGTTTTTTTTCCGATATATTCTAAGATTATATCCATACATCTAACTGTAAATGATTCGGAGAGACTTTACCATTTCTTTGTGACGTTGCAACTCCAAATAGTTATCTCAGATGGTAATAGGTAGTGTCGGTAATTCATTTCCCTATGATAATTATACATAAATATAGTTTAAAAAACTAAAGAAACATGCTTTTAAAGAATATCAAACTAAAAAGTTAAAAATAAATATAGTTTAAAAAACTAAAGAAACATGCTTTTAAGATTATCAAACTAAAAAGTTAAAAATAATTTTAAAATTTAATTTATGACAATAGTATATAAGCAATACTAGTATAAATGAGAAAAAAGCATGGGGCGCTTAATATACAAAAAATATGGCACAATGCGCCTCAAGCTTTTTTCTCATTTATACTAGTATTTCTTATATACCATTGTCATAAATTAAATTTTAAAATTATTTTTTACTTTTTAGTTTGATAATCTTTAAAAGCATGTTTCTTTAGTTTTTTAAACTATATTTTAACATAACCCTTCTTTTTCAATGCAGCTAGTAAAGAAAATTATCAGGATTGTAGTTTTATGACACACTATTCAGTTACACTAAAATAAATTCCGTTAATAGAAAGTAATGTAGCATCAATTTGTAGCAAAATGCATATTTTTAAACATTTCACTTAAGTTTACATACATAAGACACTTCATGTCTTATTTTCTTGATTAAACAAAAACTTATATTTAAGGTAGGAATTAAAAACAAAATTTCTGGTAAAATAATAAACATGTATTTATTATCAATGGACTAACATTTAATACAAAGAATATTATTCTGGAGATTAGCAACAATTTTTTTCGTGCAACAATTCTAAAAAAATCTCTTGTGAATGCAAAAAATAAATTTAAAGCAGCTTATTTCGCTGCTACCGAGCATGACGTAATATAATCTGAACAGCGTAGCAGAGCAAAATAATGCAATTAGCTTGCACTCTTCCAAGCACTAAAAGGTCCTTCCATCTTACCCTTTCTCCTTCAGGCGCAGCCAAACCCCCCGAAGGACAAAGGGTAAAAGTCGGGAAAAGAAAAGACGCGACATAGCTGGGAGGAGGTCATTAAGCTCTCTTTGCCGCGGTGTTTGTATTAACTGAAGGGACGGCCAAACTATTTCATTACTTTGGGCTCCTGGAGATAGCATCACGCTTCGCTTCGGTCTCCCCCGGGGCTAGGAAACATTTAACTTTTTTTTTTTCCTCTTTCGTCCTCCTGTTCCGAGAATCCTTGTACTTTCGGGAAGAAAGACGTTAATCTAAAGGGCCGCCTTTGATATCGGGAGGGGTGACGGGTGGGGATCAGAGGGTCGGCCGCTCCGCAATCTCTTGCTGCTGGTGACCTCTGCAGGACGCCCCCTCCCCCCAAACCACCCCTTACTACTGTCCCTATCCGGCATTATTCCGTGCAGTGAGACCTGGCGCTCTGGTGGGACCTCCCTGGGTTTCGAATTACTGCGAGAGGAAATTGAGATACGCGCGGCGGAGAGCTCAAACCTGCATAAGCAAAGAGACTTCCTGTTCTAGAAAAAAAAAGGTACCCCTCCCCCGCCCCGGAAAAACTTTGTTTCCGGGAAAAACCACCACTAGAAGAACGAAAGGATACAGTCAAGTCTAATCTTAGAAGAAGAGTGGATATTCATTGAGAATAATGTGTTTGTACCGGCTCAGATTGCATCAGTGCCAGTATTTACATTCCCGAAGTCTTAAAGAATATATTTTCATGTGTCTTTAAACACACGAATTTAACATCATTTGTCACTTTTGCTCCATAACTAATACAATAGATATATTGTCTATCAGACCATTCTGTCAATTTTCATACCGTGAAATTTCTAAGTTACTAGGTGGGATAGTGTACATGGTGATGAAACCCCCAAAGTAAAATACGGGCTCCAAAACACTTAGTTAAATGACCTAAAGTCAGTATATTTTAGTCTTGACTCTGGGTGAGGATCGAACCCAAAACCTTTGCATCATGAGCTTCATGTATTAGAGACCAAGTAGTAGCTGTTATCACCTGCACCTTATTGTTTAATGTGTAGAGACATGGATGGACCCTGGCTCTCGTTCTTGGCTGAGTCTATATCAACACGACACGGACTCCATAGAACCCTCAGGAAATGGATACGCTATTTCAACATTACCTGGATGTGTTTCGAGAGGAGCTACAATGAGAGGCCTTGGCAACCATTCCCAGAATCACCGCCACCACTTTTCCTTAACTATTAGGCTAACCTTAGGTTGACTCAAGGAATCCCCTATTTCACGAATATCACGAGGCGATTAACCTGGTCTAATAAATCTCTGGTACCCCTAAGTTAACTACGAGAGCCTGTGGTCTGCCCGAAGTTGGTTCAACTTCCACTAGCTTTCCAGGCTAGCACTGGAACTGTTTCGCCCATCACTGCAGGGCCAGGGCGCCCTCTCAGCTTGCTCCGAGCAATAGGAGCTCCACTGCAAAGTACAAAACCGAAACCAAACTGATCCTGGGCCGACCGAGGGAACTAAAGCAGGAATCCATTCACTTGAAGGATCATCCCGCACTATTAACAATTTTCAGGGGCACTATCAGTTTTCAGAATGTTCGCTTCGGCTAGCACTATCCGCAATGCCGTTGTCATATACATAGGAGGATCTCTATCCAGTTACCATCTCTATCCAGTTACCTCGTCACAAAGGGTTTAGAGCCGATTATGGCCCGGGTAAGCCAACATTGTTTTCAGTCTTCTCCTTTACCTGTTAGCCTCTGGTTCTTCACCGTGAGACAGGTCTTTGGGACACAACGATGACCAGGAGTTGAACCTCCCAGAAAGGATTAAATCGCATATTCTGTTTCACACAGATTCAGTCCATTCACCATGCCTTTTTCCCATCCAGGAAACTGAGGATTACTGATGCAAGGACATGCCCGTTAGAGTCCTCTGCAGAAAACACCGGTGCCACAAGGAGGCAGAAGATTGCCAAGAGTACCAAGATGCTATACAATCGCTTCATTGCACCCTTTCTGTGGACCTGCTGAATCATGACTCTGATACTAGAGCCGGCAACAGCTCCGACGTCTCAGACGACATTCACCTTCTCCCTTTTCTTATATGTGACCACGGACCACTAACGGGTATGGCAGCGGTGTGCAAACAATGGCCTGCGAGCCATTCTCGGCCCGCTGTGTATCGAATAGAGACCCGCCCCACTGACAGGAAGTCACTACTCCACTATTAAGTAAATTGAAATCACTCGAGACAAAATTATATCATCTTAATGTCCTCCGATAAAAGCTGTCACTTAACACAGAAAAGTAAATCGGAGGAGAGTTTGTTGGCTTCCCGGATGCCTACAAACAGGGTCCTCATTTCTTGCGAGTCCACTACCAGTGTTCTAGCCGCCTGGCTGGGTGCACAAGCTCTAAGAGCGCATGGTCGCTAAGGGCTTTGAATATATATAACTTATAGAAGTCGCGAGGGGATAGGATTTATTATTCCAATTTTCGGATCCAAAACTGTGGTAGTTGTTAGCTCCGCCGCTAGATAGCTCTTCTTTCCACAAGAGGGTACTCGTAGTTACCAGCTTCCACGCCAGAGCGCTGTAGCGTCGCTTTTTTCAAGGTCGTGCGCGTAATTCTGTCTCACTCTATCGAGAGGCGGTGCCTTTTGTTGAAATCCGAGCGCTTAGATACGGGCGGGCGCAACTGAATTGGAGGAGTACGACCACCGAAAAAAAAAGTGCTGTTAAAAGATGCCAACATCAAAAATTAATTTTAATAATAAGATAACTACAGAAATTTCTTAAACGTAATAACGTAAAAAAAAAATACTGACATTCGTAGTTCAGAATTTATAAAATGTTGTGTTAACGGAGTGGCGCATTGAGTAAAATGGCAAAACATATTTTGGAATAATTCTTGACAACGTTGAATGATTTTGGTAGCTATAAAACAACTTAATGACTGTTAAAACGCGTGCACGTGTTGTTATTTGTTATTAGTAACTGAAACTAATGGTATGATGTCATACTTTGTGGCTATGCAGTTTATAATTTTTTTAACATAAGATGAAGTATTTTTACATAATGTTTTGGTTGTTTCGTAATTCAAAATAAATAATCTTAAACGTTATATGGTGAATATTCCCAGTAACGAATGACCAAAAAAAAAATCAATTTTGCCAACATTGATCTGAAAAGTTAACGATTTACTATGTTAAGTTGCTTATAAATAACGCAAATTTCCCGGATCTCCAAAGAAAATAAGAGTATTTGTTATAGCATTGAGTTCCCACTCTTTTTATTCCTTGCTTTGAGGTTAGATACACGAGTTATGCTCGTAAAAACGATGCGCAAGTATTTTGAATACAAATATATTTTCTTTTAATAACCGAAAGGTAAATATTATTTCCATGAACTATAATACAATTCTTTAAACACATACAACATATAAGAGCTATTTTTTGTTTATTATTCCATCTGGCGTGATAAATATTATATTTTAAAAACAGTTTGTGGATTTTTAATATAAAATAAATATTTATTTATGACATCAATTTAAGTTGTTCAAACAATTCACTTTGGTATGAATTCAACCAAATTCATGTTATTCAGGGCACAAAATTAGAAACTACCAAAAAAAGATTGTCTACATTGCGGTTTTGTGTAAATCTGTGCACGGACTTAGTAAGTGATATATTTATAATTCCTCATTTTAGCAACCCATTTTAACACAAGAGAAAAATGATTTTATACTAAAAATTATTATGTTAAACCATTAATTAGCAGGAAACATGTATGAATAATCTATTTAAATTTGCATTTGAACAATGAATATTATTTTGCAATAATAAATATTTTTTATCATCGTATATTACGGATGAAAAGTTTGTATTTCCAACTAATCAGAAGTATTATGACACAGTTAATTAACTTGCTTTACAAGTTTTTATTCACATGAAAATCATTAAAAATTGGTTGGGAAGTTATATAAATATACAAAAACAAATCATTATACATACAATTTTATTATCTTAGTGGATTTAAATAAATGGTGTCCCAGTGACTATTGCGAAGAAAAAGGTCTTGCGAAAGGTTTCCTCGTAATTGAAATTCGTCAAAAAAAAATCTATCTCTCATTTTTGGTGACATTTCTGACAAGTGGTACGATCAAATTTGAGACTGGCAAATGAATGTTGTGAAGCAATAAACAAAATATCACATTAGTGAACTACAAATGTATAATTGTTTTTATTTTATAATAAAAGTGTATCTAATAACCCGTGGCTTTGCTCACGTAATTTCCGGGTATTGCTGATATTCTACCATTTTAAGAAAAGTATGTATTAAATTCCAAAGATTTTTGAAGAATTATACACAAAGAACTGTCAAGTATAGAACATATTTAATAAATAAAAATATTTTTATGACTTATTTTTAATTGGTTTAGCGTAAGTCTATTTGAAATTTTATTTAAAATTAAGTACCTACCTTATTTTCTATCTCCCGGTATAGTGACTTTGAGAATATATTTTTCCTCGATGAAATCTTAACTCTTTTCCATCTGACGAAGAAGCCAATTAAAAAATAAACTAAGACTCGCGCACTTATTGTATGTTAAGACTGCCATCGTTTTAAATTACTGTAATTTTTTTAGTTATAGTCATGCTTAGGATAATAACATAATATGCCTTATTACGCATACATTTCAGTATTCATGAAACCAATGCATTTTTATTTGAAATGTAGAGCAGTTACCAAATTTCTTATCTCGCGTATTGATTTTTTGGTATGGCTAGTATTACTTAAACTAAATTTTTGAATTTTCACTGATGTACTCTTTTCCCTTTTATATGTGATTTAGAAAATATAGCAATATACGTAAACCAATTAAACCAAAATCATCCTGAATTTTTATTACCGAAAAAAGTTAAATACAAAAAAATTAATATGCGTATTTTAATATTGAATTTATATATATCTTGCCAATACTGATTTAGTGGGTTCCATTTTTTTATTTTTAAAAATAATATCTACCCTGTTTTACTACTTAATAGATAACGTTGAATAAGAAAAGGTAAATTTGTACAAACGCGAAATATAGTTAAAATAAGTATTTAACTTTTAAAATAAAACCATATTTTGAACGGAACACTGACTATTGGCCCAATACTAAGTTTTAATAGCTAATTTTCACTTCACTCGGGTAAATAATACATCATTCAGTGATTTCCGTGGCTAGCTTCTTTTGGGATTTCATCATTCTCAAACGACGGTAAGGGAAGCTCCTCTTCAAGGTAGCCTAACGATGCTGATAAGACCTGCCGGGTAATTTGAATCGTTGGTCTGGGATTTTCGCGGGGGGGGGGGGGGGGGGGTGAAGGATGTCACGACTGGGCTGGTTAACCTAGTTCTGCCAAATACCGCCAGGGGCGTATACGGCCGATACCCAGCGATGAAAGCGATCGCAGCGGCGGAGCTTGGAACTACAACAATTCTTCTAAGAAACCGGACAGAAAATTTAACCTGGGCTCGCGACTTCTATACATTATATATATTCAATGCTAAGGGCGACACTGACTCGCAGATCACGAACCTCTTTGTCTCTACGCGCTAGGGTCCCAATTCATTTTTCTTATTTTTCCCTTTTGTGAATACATACACGTAGTAGGCGGAGAGGGATGGTTTAGGTATTCATTCTTGTACAACTTACTTTGTTTTTTATGGTCGATATCGTAATACTTTGTCATGCACAGGTACCATAGTCTGAAATGACGTGGTAATTATCATAGCAAAATATTATTTAAATGTTATGATTAACTTTTTTGCTTTAAGTTATTCTTGTTTGAAATTTTAACGTGTTCTGATTTTTACAGTGCTCGGAAACTTTTATTTTGCAATGTTAATCCCTAATTACTTAAAGGTTGATATTCCTTGATAAAAGCATTCTCATATTTTGTAAATGGGCTGTTTTCTTTGAAAATCAATCATTAGTGAAGTAAGGAAACTGCAAAGAATAGAAAAGGTATAAATATAGTTTAAAAAACTAAAGAAACATGCTTTTAAAGATTATCAAACTAAAAAGTAAAAAATAATTTTAAAATTTAATTTATGACAATAGTATAAAGCAATACTAGTATAAATGAGAAAAAAGCTTGAGGCGCTTTGTGCCATATTTTTTTTATAATAAGCGCCCCATGCTTTTTTCTCATTTATACTAGTATTGCTTATATACTATTGTCATAAATTAAATTTTAAAATTATTTTTTACTTTTTAGTTTGATAATCTTTAAAAGCATGTTTCTTTAGTTTTTTAAACTATATTTATTTTTAACTTTTTAGTTTGATATTCTTTAAAAGCATGTTTTTTTAGTTTTTTAAAGTATATTTATTTTTAACTTTTTTGTTTGATATTCTTTAAAAGCATGTTTTTTTTTAGTTTTTTAAACTATATTTATGTATAATTATCATAGGGAAATGAGTTACCGACACTACCTATTACCATCTGAGATAACTATTTGGAGTTGCAACGTCACAAAGAAATGGTAAAGTCTCTCCGAATCATTTACAGTTAGATGTATGGATATAATCTTAGAATTTACCGGAAAAAAATTTTTATTTGGCGTGGCCGGGAGTAGAACCCACGACCGCTGAAACCGAAAGCTGACGTCACAGAAGTCGCGCGCCTTAGACCGCCCGGCTAACGAACGTAATGTAATTGGTGGGACATTTTACAGTGATAAGCCACTCACTCTTAGTCGAAAGAGTTACAGACGGACAGACAAACATACAGGTGAAGCTAATATAAAGCATGTAAAAATGATGCTAAAAGATTTCGTTCGACTAACTATGTAAATGAAAAATATAATTTGTTCGTTTTAACGAACTAAAAAATACTGTATTATAATTTATCATTATTACTCGAAGAACATTTATTCGATCCTTTTGAGACATAATTCATGTATTACACAATTTAAAAATACCTTATACAACCATTTAATCGATGAAAACAAACACATCATAGTTTTGTCCCATTAAATGATGATTTAATTTAGAGTGTGGTAAGAGCGCAAACTAGATAATTGTTTAGACACTTCCTGAGCTGTTATGCAGAAGAGCTTCTACCCACGAGCGAATTGTTAGTTGCTGTCGCCATCAGTCAAATGTAAATGAGCCTCGCATTGAGCAACGCGACCGTAACAGCGGGCCACGTCTGAATTTACATCACAAAACCGAGCAAAACCCATGCAAACATGGTTATGATTTAGCTCCCGAGCAATTAAATAGATAATGTTTGCAGTTCGCCGCTGGTGTTCCATCAAAACTGTGACCTCGCCCGGCATGGGTTACACGGCTTCGCGGCCGACTCATGCCGACGGCATCCGATCCCACACGTCGCTCATTTGTTTTTTCTTTCAAAAGTGCTTGCACTGTTTTCAAAATAAAATAACCGGTATGTTAAACTGCCTTTGTTGCTGATGTGACTAGGTGAGGCAAGAAATGCGTTACCAACCAGGCGAAAATTTGAAAGGAACCTTAACATTCACTACTGCTAAATATTCAACACTACGTATGGTAGGGAAAATATAACTCATATCAATGTTGTTTTAAATTATATACTTTTCAAAATTCTTGAACCAAAAAATAACAGTAAATATGAAAAATTAAAACACACTTTATTTTGTGAAAATACTTTACACATTAAAAAGTTAAAGGGATAATTTCTCTCGATAATAAAACTGGGTTCCCCACTCCTAAAACTTTCATGAAGTAAATAAAACACTTAAATAAAATCTAAAATGTTAGTTTCTCGTTCGGAAATTTTAACTCAAAGATATTACTTAAAACTTTTGACACTACCAGCTTAACATTTACATGTTTTATTTAAGTTAGTAACAATAGGATAAACTATTTTTTAAATTCATTAAGATTTTTTAAAGTATATAAAATATTTAATGATTATTTTATACAATTACTAGCTGTACCCTGCCACGTTTCGCTGTGGCACATTGTGATTGAATATTTTTTTTGTTTTTCCACTGTATGCGTAGATATAAAGACTATCTGGTTTTCCGACTTGGGAACACGCAACATACAGTTGTCCATGTAAAAAGCAATCCGCATCTAAATCTAAACCACACAATTCTAAAGATTGACCTTGAGCTTCATTGATTGTGATTGCAAATGCCAATCGAATTGGGAATTGCAATCTTTTAAATTGAAATGGTGTATCGGTCGGGATCATGGGTATTCGAGGAATGAGGACATATTCACCTTTGAAAGGCCCCGTTAAAATCGTTGCTTCCACTACGTTATTAATTAATCTCTTAACTGAAAGTCGCGTGCCGTTTCAGAGTTTTGGCTGATTAATATTCCGCAAGAGGGTAATTGGCACACATATTTTCAATTTAAGTATGTGTGGTGGTATCCCTGGCTGATCAAGTGATTTTAAAAATTCCGTAGAACATATTAATTAAATTTAAAATTTAAATAAAAGGTATAGGGTCTAAGGAGTTCAAAAAATGAATAGCCTAGAACCATCTACATGCAATCCCACATCAAGTGGTGATAGACCCATAAAAAACATAACCTCTACTTACGATTGATGCAATTGTTGTTATTGGCGATAGAACATATTAATTAAATTAAAAATTTAAAAAAATGTATAGGGTCTAAGGAGTTCAAAAAATGAATAGCCTAGAACCATCTACATGCAATCCCACATCAAGTGGTGATAGACCCATACAAAACATAACCTCTACTTACGATTTGGATAACGGCGCAGCTCAATCGAGACACGATCACACTAAAGTACCTCATTCATATTGTATATATAGTCCCATACCGGTAAGCTTAGTCATTTTTTAATTATTGCACCTCACAATAAAATCATTCTCATTGTATATGGCCATTTCCCGCTCGCTTCACTTGACATAGATTTTTCCATTGCTAAGAGAAATCCTTTGGCATGGAGAAACGTTTCCATAACAGAAAATTTGTGTTTTTTGTTTTTATTGGTGAGAAAACACATTAATAAAATGGCGCAGTTACTTTTTCGCGGTTGCGGGTATGTTTCTGACGTGAAAAGTAGATAAAAACAATCCTTGATGCGGGTTGTATATAATGGTAAAATTTCAGCTCGATCGGTGCAGAACTTTTTGAGTTTTTGAAGCGTACACAAACCAACATAACATTTTTATATATATAGATTATAATAGCAATATATAAGATATAAGCTATAAGAAAAGAATTATTTAATTTTCAAATGTATTGTACGAAATGTATTTTTTAATTTAAACATATTTTTATCAATAGAGTCGAAAGAATATACTTTCAAATTAAATAAAGTTTTTTATTCTTTCTTGAAATATATATATATATATATACATATTTGTGTAAATTATAGTCGTCAAGGCACAATGGTCGAGTAGCCTGATGTGCTTGTTAAGATGCAATGTTCTGTAAAAATTTCAATCCAAACCATCGTATACTTTCCGAGTTTTGCGGCCAAATACATACGGAAGCTAAATTTTTATATATATAGATATTATTTCCTTAAAGCTTAATGACGCCTCTAGAGCAAATAAAACATCATAACTCCAAGGCTGCATATATTTTGAGCAAAGCTGTACTCTGTTCTTTTTTTTCAGTATAGCTGTACCCAAGACTTCGTGTGCGTGAAAATAATAGCTTACACAGTTTATTTAAATAGAAAAGATTTGCTGTCAAGTTAACGGACATCATCTTATAACCACGCGTCGTAATGCATTAGAGGATTGTGCAATTTTTCATCATAATATACCTGAAAAAACACAATATCACAATTTTTATGTGAGCAGAGTCGTTTGTGATAAAACTGGTTTACAGTAAAAGAAACCTGGCAGTGTAGTTTAAATACAAAAGAGAAGTTTTTAGTAATTTTGTTAGCTGCTACCACCATAAACCAAAGATTATTTACAAGTGAAAAATACTTTCAAAAATTCAACTATTTGTCCAATCAAATGAAATACATATATATAATTATTATTGGCAGTAAATATTTAGTATTATCTTTCAATTAATTTCCATTTTAAATAAATACTTTTTTATTTACAGAAGTAGTTTCTCAGTTTGTAAATGTATTTTGAAAATATATCTAACAGCATATAAATATATAAATAAAATTAAAATTTAATAAAAATAGAAAAAAGGTTGCATTGCTACCAACACTTTCCCTTTTGAAAAAGAGGATAGCAAGTACCTGAAATTAAAGCATCCATTGTACTTGATGGCAGAAAGAAAAATTTACTAAAATAAGTTTCAAATATAATTGTAATGACATATAACCAAACTTTAACTTTAACATCTGCGACGCTCACATACATTTTTACTTAGACCCCGTAAAAAAGAGTGTCGATCTAAAATACTATACCGCACATTGCTCCACTACAATATACTTAAATGTCTATAAAAATATCAAGAACAAGACTTGAACAAGAAACAAAAAAATATATTACAATATTCGTGCTGTAACTTGAGCAATTAAAGCCATTTCACAGCACCTGTGTTAAATAACTCTGAAGAACAATTTAACTATTTAACTAATAACATTTAAAAAAACACAAGAATGGAAACACAGCCTTACGTCACTCTTACGTGTAACGCCTCGCAGTAAAACAATATATATAGAGTATATTAATACTGAACTACGATAGAAATGTCCTTTGTGTTAAAGAGAATTAAAATCCTGTTGCAAAGCAAGAGCAGATGGCGTCCAGTCCAGAGACCCTCTGCGAGTCGTCCCCAGACATCTTGCGCCTGCAGAGCAGCACCCTCCCGGCTGCCGCAGCACACTTGTACATGGATGGTGCCGACGAGTAGCAGGAACCACCAGAGTAAGACCTTGTCATGACTCGGACACTTGGGTTGAAAGTCCGGTCCCGCGCCATCTCCGCGGAACTCGCCGACGGACGCTTCCGAAACTGCGACCTGGTACACTTGTTCCAAAAAATGTCCAAGTCCAACGTCGTTGCGTCCCAGTTAGCAATATCTTTCCCTCGCTTCTCTTTCACCCAACCGTTTTTGTCCGGGTGATATTCACAAGTCGCTGTGTCAACGACTAAAAGTCGTGATCGGATCATTAATCCTCAGCCTGCCTGACTCTGTCCACTCCACCACAGTCCGCCACAAATGACGCCCCTTTTGTTTCCATAAGCCCTTCGTGCACCAAACACTAAATCTTATTCTTTCATCTCTTCACTCGCCTGATGACTTAAAATTCAGTTATGTCGCCTGCCCTGGAAATACAGACTGGTCGTTGCAGCTACGAAGGGGAGGAACTAGTATCCACTCGTTTCTGTGCTGTTTGTCGCCCTAGACTGGACTCGTGGCGAGATATAGTTGGCGAGTAATTACGTCGTAAGATCCCGCATTTTAGGCGGTTGTTTATTTGAAGATTATTAGAAAAATTTTTAAATCTTTCACTACCTGTACAAAAATTTCATGTGTGTGCTAACATTTGCGTTGTAGTGTGTGTATTTCTTTCGTAATATTTATGTAATATTATATTCGAACGCTGGATAATTTGCTCTTCTTTAAATGAATATAACATGATTAATGAGTTATAGTTTTAATAATTTTCTTAGAGATACTTTTTAAGAAAACTTTTCTTGGGCAATATATATATATATATATATATATATATATATATATATATATATACACATTTTGAAAATAAGACATGCGTTGTTGACGTCAAGCGCGTTTGTTATAACGATCCAAAAACAGAATTTAAAAAAATATATATTAATACAATATATTTGTGAACTCAGTAACTGACTTCAATTAGTACACCCGCACGAAGTTTATAATTGGATTTGAGTTTTTAAGCCACTTGTACGATACTTAAAACGGTTTTGTTTCTGTGTTCATTGCTGAATCAAGTCGTTGAAATGACGTTTCATAACGCAACCATAATGTTCGATTCGTTTGTTCCTTAAGAACTACATGATATTTCTGCTTTCTAAGTTCCCCAGGGTGAATCATAATAACTGGCGTGTACGCAGAATGAACGGATGGGGATAACTGGAGCACCCCGACAAAACTCACACGTTTTACACTTACAGAAAATATGAGGTTTTGATCTGGCGGTGAAACGAATTTGTATCGCCTAGTATAAACATTTTACTAGCTGGATTTTTTTTCACGGCACGTTAATTTTACTATATCATATTTCGTAAAGTCTTAAGGAAATTAAAATTATCACCCACACCTTAACCGGGACTAGAACCTGCAACCCTACGCTTCCAACAGCATGGCGTTCATTCAACTTTTTTTTTAAAAGATGGGTGGCACACAGGCAAGTCTTGACAGTCACCAGTGTGACAATCATCCCCCCCCCCCCTTTTTAACGTTGTAGTGTTATGTCACCCCGAGTCATTGTGAAATTGTAGTTGTGATTGTTGGCGTATTAAGACAACACAAATTACATCCATGTCAAACCCGGGATTCGAACCCAGAGCCCCCACACCGTAGCCCGGTGCGTTATCGACTGCGCCACGGAGGCAGACTTTCAACTGAGCTACGAAGGTTGGCTTACAAAGGTAGCCATTTTGGTGCGACCGTAGGCACCAACTTCGGTCAAATTCATTTGCGGGAAATATCGCTTTGTTTGTCATTCAAAACACATGGGAAATTACTGTAACCGGAAACCCCGCAGCAGCCGGCAACGCCAAAGGCCACGTGGTTGCGAATTTTTTTTAAACCTTATTTTCCGGTGGCGTAGGGTAACAAGATCTTACAGCTGGCTCGTTAAAATATTTCACTTCATCCCTCCCCATCACGGTGACGTAGCAACTGGCCCTTTATCTTCTGCCACGCCCAGGAAAATATACAAGTATAAATAACTCGCTAAAACCATTTCCTAACGTGATATCCCCTCGTTGGAAAAATTTAGCTCTCAGCTTTTGCTAACAGTAGAGTATGTGATTCCTGGAATACACGCATAACTTAAGGACACACAACTTAGAACATTCCTTACTTTAAAATCTCGATAAACCTACATAACTTATAACTGTCATAAATTAGAACAACCATTATTTATAAATACACAACACCAAAAAAAAACACTTAAAATTTTTTTACTTTACCAAATCATAAATTAAACTGCCCTAATTTTAAAATAACTCAAAACGTAAAACTGAAATTATTCATTAACACTTAACATATAAATGTACAACACCGAAACACAACCTAGAAAAATAAAACATAGAAACACACAATTTATAAAATAATATCACAACCTATAAACACACAATTGAAAATTATCATAACTTAGAATTTCGTAACTTAGTGACGCGTAAATTAGTAACACAAAACTAAGAACCAAACCTAGAACTAACCCAATTTAGAACCACGTAAATTAGAACAGGACTGGTATGTATTATTGGCTGGCCCGAGCCTTGGAGCCAGTGCAGAAAGCGAGGTGCCGATGTCCGCCATATTGGATGACATTGAACTTGATATCATTCATTGACTTTGACCCTGAGGACCATTTTATATGATGTCACTGCTAACATCTAGAATTCCGCCATATTGTATTCTAGAAGACTACTCCATCTAGGAATCAAGTGCCCAACTCCCAAACGTTGGACTTTTAGATAGGGTAGAACTTTCTGTCATCTTGTATTTTAACGTCACAGCCACTATATTGTTTCGTCTGCTCGAGGTCGCCATCTTGGAATATGACATCACAGCAGCTATACTGTTTTAGTACGCTGGAAGTAGCCATCTTGGGTTATAACATCACAAACGCCATATTGTTTTATCTGTGGGAGTTCCCCATTTTGGATGAAGTAATGTCCGCAATTTTTGTTTCCATTGTTTGTTCCTATAGTAGGCAAGTATTACTCTGTCTCAACTGCAACTAAATGCAACTGACTGCACCTAACTGATTTTTTTGGTAAGAACCCAAAACACACTCTGCCCTCTCATGAGGCTTAGCAATTTTTCTGAATGTGAACTCGTTGCTGCAATAAATACACCGGTAACCTTGAGATACCATTGCAGGCAACGATCCGGGATCCATATTAGCGTCTACGACTAATACCAGATGCATACTGAGAGTTTTAAATTGGAACTGATACTTTAACAGTATTTTAAATAATCCATAAAAGAGAGTTAATAATCTATTAAATAATAAACATCTTTAAAGTAGTTCCGCTTATTGTCAACATGTGTCACAACATATTTTGTTGAAGTAAATATTGTTTATTTTTATGTGGGATGCAGGATACTTTCTCACGGGTGCAAGAGAAGGAGGGCTTCGCTAGACTTCAAGGTAAAGGGAAATCCTCTTGCATGCTAGTGTTTCTCAGCTGTTTTGAAACATACTAATCGACTTAGTAACAATTTTTATTGTTTGAATTCCCCTTTATGAAAACATTATTTTTAATCTGGTAAGAGGAAAACACAAATTAAACCCAACTCTGGGACATGTGTAAAAGTCGTCACCAATGACTAAGAGACTATTCCAGCAAACAGGACTAGTTAGAACTAAATGCAAATGTAATTATTTGGAGCCAAATTCAATTGAAACTAAATGCAAATGGAGGTGTTGGTGCCATATGGAGCCAAATGCAGATAGAGGCATTGTTGTCTGATGTAGCTGGATCCGATTGTATCCGTTCGTATTCTAGAAAACATATCCTACCTACCGTATCCTACCGAGTTGCATATTCTATTATATATGCATCCTTTCTTTTGATTAGCTTAGTCAGTTCTGCAGTGAGGACTAAATATTTAATGCTGCAAAAACCTCTTGTTCTTGTAGTAGGCGTAACAATTTTTCAGGGATTCTCGGTCCTGTAATGAACGTAAAAACCAATTTATTTGGTTTATTTGCTTGTCATTTATTTTTTCCATTAAATGATTTGGACAGTTTGGGGACTTGTCTTGTCAGATTGAAATATAGCATTTGTTTGAAAGATATGACAAGTATTTACTGAGAAAGCCCTTGTGTTTCGGATACTCTTGGTTACTACACCTGATATTGCATATGTTTTGTTTGAAACGTATGTGAAGTATCATTATAGGCCTCCATGATAGTGTTAGTGATATAGAGAAACTAGTTTGTTTCTTTGGGCAGTTATCCTGCATATAGTTATTTTTCGTTGTGATAATGATTAATAAACTCGACTAAAAGAAATTGGAAGAGAATTAAGTAATGAGTGTATTATTTATTAATCTTAGCTCTGACCAAAAATCTAAGCAAGAACTGAAATTTATCAAATCTATCATAAAATCCATAGGTGAATTTTTTCGATGATTTTTAGTTTTTTTTTCGAATTTCTAAGTTAATAATTACATGTGTTCATGATGGTGGCTATTATGGCATCAGCGTCTTACTGGAGGCTGGCAGATTAGTAAATAAAGATAATTTAAAATTTTTATCATTTACTCAGAGAAGTATTTTTAACTTAAAATTTTCTTTATTCAACTACCAAGGATCTAACCGAGGACTGAAATGAATGGAATCTAAAATTACAATAATGTATGATTTTTTTATAATTTTTTGAATTTTTCTCAGATATTTAGGTAAAAAATACGAATTTACAAGACGGAGGTTAAGATAGTCGATAATAGCCATATGTGACAATAGTTTATTCTCTGGTTATTGATAGTACTGCAGTCTGATGGATAAAAAAGTACCAATTTGGCGGTAGCGATTACTCGGTGTGTGCACCATGCGACATTAGCACTCTCAGTAGCACATATTGAAAAAAAACGCGGTGCCCTTTAGCAGATGTGTGCACTAAGTGACACTAGCGCTCCAAGTTGCTATCACGGAAATAAAAAATGACAGCTTAGCTTCCAACAGGTGTTGCTACTATGCCATCATAATAAAATAAATAAATAAATGTCATAATATGTGTTATTTTTATATATATTATTTATTTCGTATTATGGTAAATGTGTCGATGGTCGTGTGGTGAAAGTCATATGTTTTCCATTTCAGATGTCCGAGCTGTCAGGGTTCGAATAAACTCGCTTCCATTGTATTTTAAATAAGTAATAAATTAAATATATCTACAACTGACTTTAAATAACTGATAGGTAATTGAACCTTGAGCCGTGCTTATGCATGTTTCACCTGTCCGCCGGCTGCTACGTGTCTGCTCACGTCTCCTCACTGTCCGCCGGCTGCTACGTGACTGCGCTCTCTGTGTCTGTGGTGACTTCCTTCTCACCTCCCCTGCCCCTCCTTGCCTCCCCTCCGCTGGTGTGTGCTCGGTCAAGCCAGTTCAGTCTGGACGGTTCGGGCTAGTTCCCCTCTTCCTTCCCCTCTCCCCTGTGTGCTTACTCCGCCCCTAGTTAACTAGTATATAAACCCTGCTATTAACGGTGTCGCTACCTGCAGTCTGCCTTGACGTTTGGTGTGTGCACTTGTGCACTTGGTGACGTCGAAGCCGTGGTCATGGGCGTGAGTAAATTGGAACCTTAACGAAGTTTGTTTGTTTACTGTGTTTGTAGTGGCTTGTTAATTTAGAGTTGTGTTTGTCATTTTCCCTTTTCTTTCGTTGGCCACGTTCTTTATCAGTTGTTCTCCCTTCGCCCATGACCATATGGCTCGCTCGCCGTAAATATTTATAGTGTGTTGTCATTTTGTTTCAAATCTTTGCGTACCTGGTTTGACTGCAGGTCACTGGTTAAAATAGGCTGTTATAGTTAAAATATCGTTTACCGATTGCGTCACCACCTGACCTTTTTTTCTGTATTGTGTAAAGTATTACAAATTGTATAGTATACCACTTATGTATTATCTTTTAATTCTTTGTTATGCTTGAACATCGGTTCATATATTTGTTATTGTTACTAACGAGAATAAAAAATTAGTCTTGCATTGAACTTGGGCTCTTCTGTAGATGGTGCGCCGAGTTTTTCCCCTACACCTCCTGCATTCTTAAGAAACTTGTTACCTTTTACGATCTTTTTCTTTAAATCATCCTTGGCTGGTTCAGCTTGAAGGATGCTGTGACGTTTTGAACTTACCTTGCGCACAGTATGGTTCAAGCTGCGCCACTCTGCTCCTTAAGAGCATTATAGCGGAGGTGTAAGGATTTAGGATCAGGATTTTTACTTTTTTGGTGGTGTGCGCACTCGGGAGACATGGCAACTTCTGCGGCCCCTGTAGGTTGGGTATATACTTTAAAACATAGCGACCTTATTGATTATTTGAATGAAAATGAAATAGAGTTTGATGAGTCCGAAACAGTGAAAGAATTTAGAGTTAAAATAATAAATCATTTAAGGGCCAACATAGACACTCCCGCAGCTCCTTCTTCCGCCTCTACTGAGACTCATGCTCCCTCTAGCCTAGATCAAAAGGTTTTCCTTAATGCTTTAAAGGGATTACCTAGGTTAGAAGGTAGTTCCCCACAACTGGTTCTGTCTCAGCTTCATGAAGCGGCTAGAGTACACAAGTTAAAGTTAGTAGGTGAGTCAGATTTCTTGAAGGCATATTTGGGGAAATGCGGTGATGCCTTCTTACCTTTACTCACGGAAGCGATTACATCTCGGCTTACTTTTAGCGCCTTTAAGGCTAGTGTGGTTTGCCTGGTTTGTCCTCCGCGCATTTTAGAAGCATGTAAACAGGAACTAGTCTACAGGTTTCAAAGACCACAAGAGAGTCTCTCCGATTTTATCAATTCAGTGTCCAGCTATGCCGAGGCTTTAGAGCTAAAATTAACAGAAGCGCAATTAGTTCAGGTCATCCTTAACAATATTTCACCATTGATTTTACAGCATAGTGTCATGTTAACCGCTCCTACAAATATGTTGGAGTTGCGTCGTTGGAGCAGCGAAGTAGACAACAAAATTGTAGCTATGAATAATTATGTAAAACAATTTCCTTCAGTATGTTCTACTCCTTCACCAGCCTCTCCAGGTACCTCCACCTTTCCAATTGGGCGTCAGTCATCGCGGGGCAGGTTGACTCAGGTCAATGTAGTTAGTACTTGTTCATCGGATGGGGTAACTCAACCAGGGATCACGACAGTTAATTCGAGGCCTTTAGGGGCAGTCACCCGAGATTCATCGGTTAGATGCGCCAATTGCAGTCGGTATGGAAATATGGCATCATGTTGTACTGAGCCGCTCAGGGACAGCTCTTCTCGAACCTGCTTTCGGTGTAAGAAAGCGGGGCACTATAGGTATTAGTGTCCGGGAAACTGATTGGGGTACCCCGTGAGAGTGGTCGGCGTACCTATCCTTCTTATAACAAGAAAGCCACTTCTGATTCACGTTTGTTCTTTGTGCCTATCTCTCTGTGTGGTAAAAGCGTTTCGGCTCTTGTTGACTCAGGTTCCACCAATAGTTTGGTTAGTGAGTCATTTTTAGGGCAATTAAGTAGCTCTACCCCAGGTTTGAAAAGTCACATTCAGCATGAGGCTGAGATTAAAATTTGTGTAGCTAACAATTCCATTATCACCTCCAATTCCATGGTTGTTTTACACTTCAAGATAGATCGACTGTCGTGGGACTGGCAGTTCCTTGTAGTTCCTGATTTGTCCTACCCCTTCATCTTAGGATTAGACTTTTTAGGGCACTCACAGGCAGTCATAGATTTCTCACATCACGAACTTAGATTTGGATTTGAACCTAATTTAACATTGAAATTAGAATCCGGTGATCGTAGTGCATTTAAACTTCTGGTTTCGGATGATGTCAGTGATGAGGATCATAAAATGAAGGCCCTAGTAGCCGAGTTTCCGGAAGTCTTTACGACTCGCATAGGGAGATGTAATGTTGTACCCTACAAATTTCAGTTGAAAGACAACATACCTGTGCGTTCCAAATTTTTTAGGCCCAACCCTCATCTACAGCTTAAAATGAGAGAGATTCTGGATAAGCTTCTTCGAGCAGATGTAATCTCCCCCTCTGTTTCTAATTATAGTACGCCCACCTTTCTGGTAGCCAAGAAGAATGGTATTGATTCCTGCCTTGTACATAACTTTATTCCTTTAAACAAGAAAATAATTATGGACAATTTTGGATTACCTACTGTGGAGATGGCTTTGCAGCAGTTAGGCAAAAGTCGCATTTTTTCAGTTATCGATTTAAATGCCAGTTTTCACCAGTGTCAAATTGATCCTACCTGTAGAGGTTTTACTGCCTTTTCCACCCCTTGGGGGCAATTTCAATATAACCGGATTCCCATGGGAGCTTCCTTTGGAAGTCAAGCCTTAAGCCGTGTTCTGGATCACGTGTTGAATGATATAAAATTTAAGTATGCTTTCAATTATTTAGACGATATCATAGTTTATAGTGACAATTTTGATGATCATCTAGTTCATCTACGAGAAGTCTGCACTCGTTTAAAGCATGCAGGCTTAACTGCAAACCCCGACAAGATTACCCTGGGAAAGAAATCAGTTAAATTCCTAGGATTTGTGGTTTCCGATGGCCGTTTGCTCATGGACCCCGACAAGGTAGCCCCAATAGTCAATTTTCCTCGCCCTAAGAACGTAAAGGGAGTACAGAGTTTTTTAGGTTTGTTAGGCTACTATGCCCGTTTCATTCCTAATCTTGCCCAAGTCTCAGCCCCACTGAATAAACTACGTAAAAAGAACGCACCTTTTGAATGGAATTCTGAACAGGAAAAATCTTTCAATACATTAAAAAACTGTTTAGCTTCTGCACCTATTCTGGTTCTGCCTAATTTTGACTTGAGGTTTTCATTGTACGTGGACGCTTCCTCACTCGCGCTAGGAGCCGTTTTAGGCCATCACATCAACGATACCTTCCATCCCATTGCCTACGCCAGCCGCACACTCTCAGACAGTGAGAGAAAGCTGGGTGTGTACGAGAAAGAAGCATTGGCTTGTGTATTTGGAGTTGAGAAATTTTAGTCATATCTAGAGGGCTCAGAATTCGACCTGTTTACCGACAATCAGGCCCTGAGTTGGTTATTTAATCATCCTAACCAGCTAGGAAAACTAGGCAGATGGATCCTTCGTTTGTCTCGTTTCAGGTTTAAAATTCACCATGTACGAGGGACGGATAACATCATAGCCGACTCACTCTCGCGCATGTTTGATCCAGATAAGTTCTGCCTCATTCCATCTTCTGACATCACTGAGACCAATGTTTGTCGTGTATTTCCTCAGTCCTATCTTAATATTAAAGAGGAACAAGCATCCGATGATGAGTGTCTGAGTCTGAAACAACAGATAGAATCAGGAAGCAGGATTCCCTACCTGATTGAACAGGGTCTTCTTTACTACACCGGTAAAACAGGACGTGCTAGAAAGGTTTTTGTTCCGGTCTCGCTACGACCATTGGTACTTCGTTACTATCACGATGCCTTTTTGGGTAGCCATTTGGGTATGGAAAAGACCTTCAAGAAGATCGCCAACAGTTTTGCTTGGCCTAGCTTACGAGAGGATGTGCGTCAGTATGTTACGCGTTGTCATGAGTGTCAGGTTTCCAAACCACCTCAAAATAGTAAATTAGGATTATATGATGCTGATCCACCCGTCGCTCCTTGGCATACGGTGCATGTAGATATCTTTGGACCTTTGGTACGTTCTAAATTAGGAAACACTTGTTTGCTTGTTGTGGTGGATATATTTTCTAAATTTATTTTTTTGCTTCCCTTGCGTAATTTCAAAGCCTCCTCTATAACCTTAGCATTGCGACGTCAAATTTGGAAGTTTTTTGGTGCACCCTCAGTGATTGTTTCAGATAACGCCACTTATTTTAGATCTTCTGAGTGGAGTGAGATGTGCCTTGAATGGGCCATCAAACCTGTCTTCAGCAGTGCTTACTTTCCTCAGGGCAACATGTCTGAGAGAGTTAACAAGGTGTTAAAGTCCATTTTCACAGTATACTACCGCCACGACCACACCTTGTGGGATCGTGATCTTGAATTCATCAACATAGCTCTTAATAGTGCTGTACATTCCTCCACAGGTTTCTCACCTTCCGTCCCCTTTTTGGGACGAGAGCTCACCCATCCCCTGTTAAGTATTTGGGGTTTACTCTCCATTGACAGTCCGTTGGAACAGGATGCCATGGAGAAAGTGTTAGATTCAGTAGCATGTAATCTTCAGAAAGCTAGAGAATCTGTTTGCGACAGGTATAACAGTGGTAGGTTAGATCCCCCCTTTACCACTGGAGATATCGTTCTGGCCAGGAATTTTTCTCTCCCTTCTAAAATTAATCAAGTAGGATCCAAATTTATTCCGCCCTACGTAGGACCTTACGTCATTTCGCGTTTTTTGGGGAGGAACACAGTACTTTTGTCGCAGCAAGGCCGTAGGGGTAAGCAGAGAAAATGTCATGTCTCACATTTGAAGCTTTACCATGCGTAACTTTAATAATCTGAAGATAATCTATTGTGCATTACTTATACTTATTTGACTTGTGAGTAGGTCTTTATCTTCATTTTGATTGTAAGGTTGTAATATGCTCATGTTTTAAGTTAGTGTTTTGATATAGATAGGTGTTCATGTGTCTGAGGGGTAAGCACTCCCGTTGTGTTCTCCCTCCTCACATCCCTCTTCGAGTTTGTTGCAGCGCTTCTTCTTTCGCTGGGCCCACCTTGGAAGGCACTGCAGTTGGGATAGTGTCTTGGCAGCCGAAGCTACTTGGCTCCCTTCATGTGCCTGGCGGGGTTCCGCTCTGGATGGAGCAGTGGAGATTCTGTTTGCTGCCGCAAGGACCGGACTGGTTCGCTGGTGGACGCATCACGACAGCCGGATATTCGCGGACCAGCTCAGACTCCTGCATCTTTTCGTCGAGTGACCTGGGTATCGCCATTTATTATTGACTGGTTAGTTTTTGGCTGCTCCGATGCTCCTCGGCCCGTTATGTGACTACAAGAGGATATCATGTGTTGGTGCCGGACAGAGATGAGGGGAGTATGAACTGACTTCACACACCAGTATTGTGTAGTCAGCTGGACTCTGGGAGTTGCAGAGTTCCTACCGAAAAGCGGAACCCCTGATGGATGGCTGAATTTCTACACATGGACTCTGGACCTGCTGGGTCATATCCTCGTCGGCTACTTCGGTGGATAGAAGTCCTACATCTGCCTAAAGTTCTTCGCCTGGAAGTCTTCGTTAGAGCGGGGGGTTTTGAGCCGTGCTTACGCATGTTTCACCTGTCCGCCGGCTGCTACGTGTCTGCTCACGTCTCCTCACTGTCCGCCGGCTGCTACGTGACTGCGCTCTCTGTGTCTGTGGTGACTTCCTTCTCACCTCCCCTGCCCCTCCTTGCCTCCCCTCCGCTGGTGTGTGCTCGGTCAAGCCAGTTCAGTCTGAACGGTTCGGGCTAGTTCCCCTCTTCCTTCCCCTCTCCCCTGTGTGCTTACTCCGCCCCTAGTTAACTAGTATATAAACCCTGCTATTAACGGTGTCGCTACCTGCAGTCTGCCTTGACGTTTGGTGTGTGCACTTGTGCACTTGGTGACGTCGAAGCCGTGGTCATGGGCGTGAGTAAATTGGAACCTTAACGAAGTTTGTTTGTTTACTGTGTTTGTAGTGGCTTGTTAATTTAGAGTTGTGTTTGTCATTTTCCCTTTTCTTTCGTTGGCCACGTTCTTTATCAGTTGTTCTCCCTTCGCCCATGACCATATGGCTCGCTCGCCGTAAATATTTATAGTGTGTTGTCATTTTGTTTCAAATCTTTGCGTACCTGGTTTGACTGCAGGTCACTGGTTAAAATAGGCTGTTATAGTTAAAATATCGTTTACCGATTGCGTCACCACCTGACCTTTTTTTCTGTATTGTGTAAAGTATTACAAATTGTATAGTATACCACTTATGTATTATCTTTTAATTCTTTGTTATGCTTGAACATCGGTTCATATATTTGTTATTGTTACTAACGAGAATAAAAAATTAGTCTTGCATTGAACTTGGGCTCTTCTGTAGATGGTGCGCCGAGTTTTTCCCCTACACCTCCTGCATTCTTAAGAAACTTGTTACCTTTTACGATCTTTTTCTTTAAATCATCCTTGGCTGGTTCAGCTTGAAGGATGCTGTGATGTTTTGAACTTACCTTGCGCACAGTATGGTTCAACCTCTAACTAGTGAGCATGATCTATAATGACGCTGACGCACTCCAGGAACAAACAGCAGCAACAAAAATGGCGGACATTATGTCATCTAAGGTATCAACCTCTACCAAAGAAACCCCCTCCAACAAACGTTAACAATTTGGCGGTGGTGATGTTATAATCCTAGATGTCTACCTTCAACAGTTAAAAAAAAGATGTCGGTTGTGATGTCAGAATCCAAGATGGCAACCTCTAATAGACGAAAACAATAGATATGGTGGCTGTAAAGTTAATATACAAGCTGGCAAAAGGTTCTTCCAGAGCGAAAATTACAACGTTTGGGAGTGGGGAAATTGATTGTGAAGTCACCATAACGAAATAGTGCAACGTTGGTGAGTGGAGAACTTGATTCCAAGATGGCGATAAAGTATATTTTCTGATAAGACTCAATTCATAATGGCGAACGTGACGTCATCCAAGATGGCCGGGGGTGTGAAGGGCAAGCAAAGTATAATTTCAAGTTCATCCAATATGGCCATCGGGACATCACAATCCAAGATCGCGGACATAGGCTCCTCTATCTGGCTCCAAGGTTCGGACTGGCCAGAGCACACTACTAACATGTATAACGTTGAAAATTAAATATTTTGTGTTTCTAAGCTATATGATTCTAAGTTATGACGACAGCCGTGGTCCCTCCCTTGCTCGTATTTGCACTGCTCAGTTCATCACCGCTCTTATGCGGATGACCATCTTCCTGGGAGGATAGAGCCAGCTAGCGCAGTGATGGGACGATGGACTCTCGCAGTCCACGTAACAAGGATTAGAATACCGGTATGGGCCATCCTTATTTCAGTTTCTTTGTGGTTTCCGGAAATTACTCGAAACACGTGTGGGGCTCATTCCTTGCAATAGGTCATGGTCGACACCGGTCCTAATATTCATGTTCCGTGTCATGTATTTTGACTTCGCCTACGACTAGAATTCACCCCAAATTATAAATGTGTGTACTTATATACATATATATAACTCAGATTTATCATCTGTTTTATCTAGTGTTTATTCTGGAGTCTGTGTTCCGTTTCTTATGCTAAGGCCTTGAGCTTGATTGAAGTACTGTTCAATGTATCATCGACATATTGGTTATTGATAGATGAGGGGTGAAGAGATGTTGGGGAAAAAGATGGAATATGTGGTTGTATATGGTCCGGGGGGGGGGGGGGGGAGGTGTAGAGTACCGAGGAAAAAAACACACGGGCTCTTGTATTTGTCACAATGGTTCCCACTTGCAAAAAAACAAATATTAGAGGTTGACCCTGCCGGCAATCGAACACGGGGTTCACCTTGGTGAAAAGCGAGAGTTCTAACTACAAAAACATCGTAGCCCAGAGACATGTGCTATTCCAGGAGTATTATTTACATGCGAGTCATCTAGGTGGTGAAAATAAACGAAAATATATCCTGTCATAAATAATGTAGTACACAAACTGAAACAAGCTCTCACTTTAAAATGTAGCACTTAATCAACAACATTTATTCGGTGGTGTGTTCCTAGTAACTACCGGCATCATATGTGATGTTGTCTAATTCAATTACTGTACACGAGCACTTAGAGTTTGTTTAAAAAGAAACGTTTCCTCACATGGCATGACAAATAATACACATTTAGGAATAGACGGATTTTTTAAAAATTATTAATTTTTAATATGTTTATTTTAATAAAGTTTATTCACTTTGTATCAAATTTGAATAAACGGCCTAAATGACCTCATATTACATTAACACATTCGTTTTTGAGTTTAGGAGCAAAATATAATCCACGCGCAATAAGTGCGCAGAGATTATAATGACAATCTTAAGCTTCATTTTTTTTGTTACTTGAACTTGACGTCTTGTCAAAATTTGGATGATTAAGAACATATGAATTCAAAAAATATTTTCCGGGAGGGCGGGGGGAAGGCCGTGGTTTATTCCAATAAAAAATCCACACACGTTCCCGGACGGATTCTGGCAAACCTTTAAAAACCGAATTCAGAATGGTCCAATTGGCATTTGAACCTGATTCAGTGTTCAGAGTCCTAGTTTATCCTCATCGGTAAAAGTCCAGTGAGACTTCTTGGTGTGTACGATAGTGCTCAAGGCCACGCTGTCGTGCGCCGGGGCTTAAGGCGACTGGACCTTCGAGATAGAAGACAGCTCCGGACTACTTGGTTGCCGACTAAGTGCTCATGTGCACATGAGCACGACTCGTTTGCGGTCACCAGCCAACTTCTTGGCCACCTGGCGAAAAATCTCTGTGGAGCGACTTTCAGAGTTTTAAAACGGGGGCGGTCAGCCGTCCGTGATTTTTGGGGGTTGTTTTCGTGGACGGGGGGTGGGGAAGGGTCGACCACGCCCCTTGTTTGCGAGCGTGTTCAGAATCACGTCTCCCGCGGCACCGCCCCGCGCTGTCAATTAGCCTTGAGCCGCTCGTAAAGTGATTCGATGCTGAATTAAATCGGGCGCCCGGCGGGGGTCGGGATTGAGTTCCGCGCGTCGGGCGGCGCGCGGGCCGGACGGAATGAATATGTAATCCTCGCAAAGCCGGCAATCCAATTGGTGGGAGAGGAATAGGTTCGGCGGTCGTGAAAGTGGGAGAGGGCGCGAGCGCATTAAATGGGGTTAGAGGGAGGAGGACAACCCGGTGGAAAGGGTAGGTCGGTCAGGCGCTCGCCAACAACAGCTCCATCAGGGGGCGTGGCATCCCTTTAGTCGGCGGGGAGTCGCGAAGGAGGGGATGCTGGGAATGGACCACGCACCCCTGAACTCTTCGCTTGCCTGCAATTAGTCAGTCGCCACCATCCCGCCGATCTACTTCGAAAATCCCACCCCCCCGCCATCCCTTTGCCCCCTCCACGCCACACCTCTTGAATGCCTTGCCTCCGCGGTGCTAATGAAACGTTCCTGAACCCAACACATGTTCTCTGCGCCCCTGGAAACGCTTCTCCGGGGGAGGATTATTCCACCATGCCATTAGGGGTGGGTAAACTCTTGTCTGCACTTCGAAGAGGATTTTAAACTTTAGAAATTCGTTATTCATTAAGACTACATCGGGAAAAAATCCTCTGATGTGGATTATAAAGTATTCGTCTCAGACGCGAAGTTTGGTTAATTTAATTTCATGTAATATTTCTGTCCTACGGAAATTTCTACCAATGAAAACAATTTCTGTATTTTTTTAATGTCTGGCATGTACTTATTAATTTTTATTTTTATTTTATCAAATAGTAGCGATATTGACATTTAATCTGAACCTCCCTAAAGAATCAGACTTGTAAAAATATTAAATAGTATTATGTATTTCTAAATAATAATTATATTACAATAAATGTACTTACGACCAGTTCTACATTTTGTTTCATTAGGCATAACAATTTTGCTGTAAAATATTTCTTCACAAAATAATTTATAAAATTCATTTAGATATTTTCTTTCACTTACAGCGTATATGACCAAGCGTAGAACAATCTCGTGCTGTTCATGTTGCAGATAAACGTATTATGCAAAACTCGAAAACAAAATTCAATGTAAAATTCTTTAAAATAACGCCGAGTGTTATAGATATACTTATAAACAAATTATTTACTTTTTGAATACAGGAATTTCTCGTTGCAAATCATAGCACACTTTCTGCTCCCGCCACTAGAATTCTCTGTCTGAATCGTAAAACATTCATGCCATCATCACGCGCAAACAGCGGCACGAAGCAGACGGAGGTTTTAACTTTTAAATCGCTCCGATACAGTCCTATAAGCCATTCATGTACAAAGCCACACATATAGAACAATAATTGTCTTCAGTCCATGAGACAGTCATTTCATTATCAGATATATAGGCTAGTCATTTCAGGACCGCATGACCTACGTTGTTAGCTAATCATATTCAATTAATCCATCGTGACATTTTTTATACATATTAACAGACCAAGTGACCTTGATAAATATTTTAGTAACACCAAGAGATTTTAAACTAGTAAATATTCAATCACTACATTTTGTACTACGCACAAACAACAAAAAGGAAGCACCGACAACGAAAAGGCAGCACTGCCAACGAAAAGGCAGCACATTTGGAAGCACCGACAACGAAAAGGCAGCACCGCCAACGAAAAGGCAGCACATTTGGAAGAACCGCCATCGAAAAGGCGGCACATTTGGAAGCACCGACAACGAAAAGGCAGCACCGCCAACGAAAAGGCAGCACATTTGGAAGCACCGACAACGAAAAGGCAGTACCGACAACGAAAAGGCAGCTCATTTGGAAGCACCGACAACTAAAAGACAGCACCGCCAACGAAAAGGCAGCTCATTTGGAAACACCATAAACTAAAAGGCAGCACCGCCAACAAAAAGGCAGCTCATTTGGAAGCACTGAACGAAAAGGCAGCACCGCCAACGAAGAGGCAGCTCATTTGGAAGCACCGACAACGAAAAGGCAGCACCGCCAACGAAAAAGCAGCACATTTGGAAGCACCGCCATCGAAAAGGCGGCATATTTGGAAGCACCGACAACGAAAAGGCAGCACCATCAACGAAAAGGCAGTACATTTATCATTGGCTCCAATATTCATTGGCTCCAATACTCATTGACTCCAATATTCATGGGCTCCAATATCAATTGGCTCCAATTGCTCCAAATGCTCCAACAGTCTTTTGGCTCCTATAGTTATTGTCTCCAATAGTCATTGGCTGCAATATTCATTGCCTCCAATAGTCATGGACTCCAATATCAATTGGTTCCAAATGCTCCAATTGCTCCAACAGTCTTTTAGCTCCTATATTCATTGGCTCCAATTGTCATTGGCTACAATATTCATTGGCTCCAATATTCATTGGCTCCAATATTCATTGGCTCCAATATTTAATGGCTTCAATATTTATGTGATCCAAAATCAATTGGCTCCAATTGCTCCAAATACTCCAACAGGCTCCAAAAGGCTCCATCAGTCTTTCGGTTAAAACAGTCTTTTGGCTCCTATAGTCATTGGCTCCAATAGTCATTTGTTACAATATTCATTGGCTCCAATATTCATTGGCTCCAATATTCATTGGGTCCAATATTCATTGGCTCCAATAGTCATTGGCTCCTACAGTCTTTTGGCTCCAAATATATTTGGATAGAATTCTTCGAGTCTAAGAGACTATGAGTCCACATGGCTACGAGTCTAAAATAATCTAGCTGGTTACGAGTTATACATCGCTTGCGAGAATACAGAGCTACGAAGCTTCTAGTACACAAGTTTTCGTGACTGCGAGGATACAGGACTACACGCCTGCATGAGTACTTGACAACGAAGCTACTCGTCTACAAGGCTCCAGTTGCCGCATCTGTCTTCGTCAGAATTTTCTCTTTTGCTCCAACTGCACCATCAACATTATGTTATAAGATTGCAAGGCTGCTTGCTTACGTAGCTTCAAGTCTACGAGGCTCCAATGCATCATGACTACGAGACTACGAGCCAAAAGGTTACGAGTCTATGCGATTGCGATACTTCATGTTTACGTGATCGTGAGGCTATAGGACTACGAAGCTTCCAGATTGCATGGTTACGAGACTGCGAGGCTAAAATTCTACGAGGTCCCAATACATCATGTCTACGATACTACGAGCCATGAGGTTACGAGACTACGTGACTACGAATCTTCAAGTTTACGAGACTGCGAGGCTACAGAGCTACGAAGCTTCTAGAAAACGAGTTTACGTGACTGCGAGGATAGAGGTCTACAAGTCTGCATGAGTACTTGACTACGAAGCTACTCGTCTACAAGGCTCCAATTGACGCATCTGTCTTCGTCGGAATTTTCTTTTTTGCTCCAACTGCACCACCAGCATTATGTTATAAGATTACATGGCTACTTGCTTACGTAGCTTCAAGTCTACGAGGCTACTTGCATACGTTGATACAATTCTACGAGGTCCCAAGACTTCATGACTACGCGATTTCGAGACATGTGGTTACGAGATTACGTGACTACGAATCTTCAAGATTACGAGTCTGCGAGGCTACATAGCTACGAAGCTTCTAGAACACAAGTTTACGTGACTGCGTGGATACAGGAATACAAGTCTGCATGAGTTCTTGACTGCAAATCTACTCGTCTACAAGGCTCCAATTGGCACATCGGTCTTCGACGGAATTTTCTCTTTTGCTTCATCTGCACCATCAGTATTATGTTGATTACAAGGCTACTTGCTTATGTAATTTCAAGTCTACGAGGCTCCAATGCATAAAGACTACGAGACTGCGAGCCATGAGGTTACGAGACTATGCGATTGCAAGTCTTCAAGGTTACGTGATCGCGAGGCTATAGGACAACGAAGCTTCCAGAACGCATGATTACGAGACTGCATGACTAATTGGCCGCGTGGCTACGAAACTTCATGTCTCTAACTGACTACAATAGCACTATTCAGTGGTGAGAGTTAATTTATCTCATGCAAAGGTACTTGCTGCAAGTAGTTCCGCTTTTCAACATCAGATGACGTCACGTGTTGCTTGCAGGTAAATAATATTTATTTATTTCATGCGGGATGCTCACTATTGTTCGCATAAGAAGGATGGCTTCGATAGTCTCCAAGGAGAAAGAAGTTCGTCCTTCTTGCTAGTGCTTCTCAGATTTCTCACGGTCCGCCATCTTGGATTGCGACGTCACGGCGGCCATCTTGGATGGGTGTGACCTTGACCTTTGACCGAAACCGCAGGAATGATCGCAAGCACACGGATTAACCATCAAAATATTTATAAGAATAATCAGGAACACACGGAGAAAACCACCATAACATTGACAAGAATAATCAGAAGCACACGGAGAAAAACGACAAACGTTTTATTTGATATCATAAAATTACAGGTGAAAATAATTAAAAATAAAAATAAATTTAAAAAAAGTTAAAAAAAAGTACATAAACAGATTCAGCTAGCTTGTAAACTTATCATTGTTGAGCAAAGATAGAGTTCTAGTACAAGCCAGAATTTTACGTATTTTCTTATTTTATTTTAAAATTTTGCCCAACGCACGCCCACTACTACCAATTCCTTCACCCGAACGCTAAATTCCCTCGCGTACCAACCAAGGGCGCCCATATGATAATTTGTAGGGGGGTGGGGGCAGACTTAGGGGTATGAAGTATTTTTAATATTTTGGAAGACTTAACTGCGGCTTGTTACTAGCCATAAAATAGTTCCAGTTCTGACCCTATTAAAATTTTTTGTGCTGTTACTAAAATACTAGACCACAGTACTCATTCGGCATAAAAAAATATCTAGTGGCTAATTTATTAATTAATTATTAACTATTTTATTGAAACAAATGAATTTTTAGCAACAAAAATGCAGGAATACAGTCCTTACACTTTTGCAGCGTATCGGGTACACGGATATCAAAAATACAGTCCTTTAACTAATTGCTTTCTTTACCCATAAATAAATGTTGCGTACAAATTAAATTAAAATAATTATAAAGTTTAAAACTTGTTGGTCAAAAGATTCAACTTTGGGAGAGAAACGATTTAAATATGTTATCACAGTCAGAAAACAGTTGTTTTTAAATGTAACACCTGAACTACGCTTATAATTATAGTCAAAAATTGTTTCACAATTAAATGAATATTACTATGTTTCGATATAAATCATAATTGCTTATCATATAGAATTAGCACAGATGGTTTCAGTAGTCGAGGACTATAAGTTTATTTAGTGATAGAAAAGCACAGAAAAAATTAGTTTATTATTTAACTAGACAATTTAACCAAACAGTATTTAGAGGTTAAGGAATTAAGTGACACCAAAACCAATGAAAATAATCGAAAATTTCTAAATACTGACATAACTCATATACTAGCTTTCCACAGAAGAGTTTATTTCGGCGCAATTAATCCACACAAAACAACTGGACACTATGTCGACGCGTATTTTAAGAATATAAGAAGATCCACGTCGCAGTATAATTTTTTTTTTCGTGTGGTGTGGTGCGGGCCCATAGGCTACAGCCTAGATAGCCTGCGCATAAATACGGCCCTGATAAACCCTTAAATAACATTTTCAGTACTTAACTTCAGAATTAAGAGTACATTAGAACCTCGATTTTACGGAGCCTGGACTCAACGAAGCCGCGATTTTACGAGTACATTTTTCAGGAACCATCTAAAATTCGGACAATTTGACACCAAAATATATTTAATAAAAAATTAAAAAAAACACTATGAAAACATATACAAATATTAATTTTAATGCACAGCGTATTCATATTTTTAAGCTAATACAACAGCCATTTACCGTTAGTGAATATTGTATAAGTTATTGCGGCATCAAACTCAAAATCGAAAAGAAAAAATGGACTAGGTACTCTATTTGTCACAAAGTTCGAAATTTCTTCGATTGAAAAATTATGTCAAGGCCGTAAAAATATTTATTTTACCGCAAATGAACTATACTCAACATTTCTTACCCTTTCCAACATTTCCAGCTCGTGAGCATAGCAACTGAGCTTGAAACCTTGTGAAGCGTGAGAGAAAGAAACGATATTGAGTAGCTACTTCCTCTCCTTTCCGCTAATATCCAGCAACCCATGTCATTAGGCATTTTCTTGACATGTGTCGCATTCATTACCTTCGCTGCATCGGTTTCCCAGTAAAAAACGCTCAAAAATGGTATAAGTGACGCAGCAAGTAGACGTGACGAGCGGATTTTTATCTAAACTTTTTTTAACTTACTATACAAACAAATAATTCCCTATGGCTATCACAAATTCAAGGGCTTCTCCCACTAAAATTTACTGTGTTTTTAATGAATGTCTGTCGTTACAGAGCAGCGTTTTTCTTCACCAAATAAGCCTATGATTAGAGACAGTAATTCAATTACTTTTTTATGATTTTTAAATTTTTTCCCGATTTTCTAACATAAAAATTGCGGATTTTCAAGATGGCGGGCGTAACGGAAATTGCAACGGTTACGACATAATCCTAGATGACGTCAGAGGCTTATCGGAGGCTGTAGACATGGATGCTTAAGCCTATATCAGGAATATCATGGTTTTTAAGGCAAAACGACTTTTGTGGTTTTTCGAAATCCTAATTTTCCCTCGAAACGGG
Source organism: Bacillus rossius redtenbacheri (assembly GCF_032445375.1). NCBI lineage: Eukaryota > Metazoa > Arthropoda > Insecta > Phasmatodea > Bacillidae > Bacillus > Bacillus rossius. Next base: position 12,345,359 of record NW_026962010.1, on the reverse strand, counting down.
AATTTTTCCTTCGAAAACAGGAATTTTTGAGTCATTTTGAGGAATTTTTGAGGAATTTTTGAGGAATTTTGAGGAATTTTTGAGTCCATGATGGCCGCCGTGACGTCACAATCCAAGATGGCGGACCGACAATCACAATACACATCCTGCATCCTAATTTCAGTAGCCACTATTACATACTAATATCATGATAACACTTTTTTCTGAACATACTTAAATAGTAGCTATTAAAAAGGACTTCCTGATTTCTTCATAAAAAGTCAAGAAGATTACATAATGACAAATTTGAAATTTCCACATTAAAATGTTTTGTCATGATTTGAATGTTTATAGACATGTCATTAAGAGGTGGATATTTCTTATGTTAAATAATTTATTTTTAATCACATTTATTTCCTTATAATGGAACAGTAGCCCGTATATTTTTGTAATAAGCACATGCATAGCCTCAGGTAATAATCTAGTACAGAATAAATATGAGTAAAATCCTATCATTAATGATATAAAAATATAACAATCGCAAACGAATCAATTTAAAAATAAGATTTCCCCATAACCTTGTAAGGAATATATTCTCATTTAAGTAATCACTTTAAAATATGATTCTCTAAATAATAAAATTTAGGTAATTAATCTGTTTATTATTAAAAATAAATCTTTAGAACATTTTGAGTTTTCTCAATTATGATTATAAACATGTGACTTTTTGAAGTCTAAGCTAAAAATTTGTTCAAACCAGAATTTTACAACTATTTTACTATCTTCTTTCATTCTCTGAATGACAACAAATATTTTATTAATTTTCCTGCCATGAGACGCAATTTTAGTAATAGCAATTTTTATTTTGACATTTATTTGTTTTTTAATGTAACTTATAAATATTTCTAGCCAGTGTATTTTGAGCCTTCATTCACGCGCGTCTTGATTAAAATTAAGTATTACAGAAAAATACTCACCTTCATTTTAAAAAAGAAACTTGTTATCTCCTGCAGCGACTCTAACAGAGTTGCCAAGGGAGATAGGGTGGGTTTTTATCTTGCGAAGAAACTTAAACAGTTTTATGTAAAAGATGCTTTTATTGGTTATAATATAGCACACGACAAACATGCAAACTTAGTACTGATACGTCGCCGTTTGCTTCAATAGCCGAAACAGGTTAACTGCAAATAGCTGACGATCTCTGTGAACACAAATTACACACTTTTACTTTGATGCAACGAGTACTATAGCAGAACAAATAATAACCCTGACATTTAGAGATTATGTTAGCTATGGCAACAACCAATGTAATTTTGTATTCTAAGTAGTATATGATAGCCGGTCCTGAAACAGGCGCCAGGCGGTGGATTGTGATTGTCGGTCCGCCATCTTGGATTGTGACGTCACGGCGGCCATCTTGGATGGTTGTGACCTTGACCTTTGACCTTGACCTTGAATTTGATTCTCAAAAATCGCCAAAATCCGCCAAAATTGGGCAAAATTTGCCCAAAATTCCTCAAAAATCGCCAAAATTTCCATTTCTGTGGAAAAAAGTTCCGCCAAAAAATCTCAAAAAATTCCACAAATTAAAAATTTCTCTTTTCGAGGGAAAAATTTCCCGTTTCGAGGGAAAAATTCCCGTTTTTAGTCCTTAAAAATCCCAGCGGCTGAAAATTCCTAAAACTGGCTTAAGCATCCTTAACTCAAGCCTCAGTTAAGCCATTTCTAGGAATAAGGATACCATGACCGCCATCTTGGATTATGTCGTCACCGTTGCAATTTTCGTTACGGTCGCCATCTTTTACTTTTTTATTATCCGATTTTAATAAAAAAAAATTAAAATTTATTAAAAAAATTCAAATAATAAAAATATTTAAAAAGCATACTTTTTTCGACACGGAGCTCGGAGTCCTCGGTTCGAACCCGACAGAGGCAAAAAAATTAAAAATGACAACCGATCCTTCCCCCCGTGGTGGGTGCTGGCAGACTGACTCCCACCACTTTTTATCATCATCTAGTATGACGTCATGGCCGCCATCTTGTATTCGATGCTGGAAGCCATCATCATTGTATCGTCGGCTACAGTGCGCCGATGACATGTTAGTTTAATTCGTATCCGCTAGAGTGCAGTAATCATTTATTACTGTGACACCCGCCATCTTGTCATTTGGCCGCCATCTTGAAAATCCGTAATTATTTAGCTAGGAATTCGGGAAAAATTCCAAAATTAATTAAATAAATCACCCATTAATTTACATATTGATTCGATCCGCTCCTATCCTTGGTTCGATACCTGACCGATGCAATAATGTTTAATTTTATGTAAAATAATTTCAATATACCATGTTCAACATTCTTAAAGAGACTTTAAAACCTCTACTACCATCATCCTATAAGCCATCAAGACCAACATATTGGTAATTCGTAATTGTAATGCTAGAGATTCGGGAAAAAGTTCAAAATTCATTAAATAAATTGACAATAAATATACTGATTGAATAGATCGACTAAGGTCCTTGGTTCGATCCCTGACCGATACCAAACAACTTTAATACTTTAAAAAAGTACCACTAAAGTGACAGGTTTGAGAAAATAAAAACACCGCAAGTTCCTTTAAAAAACAATTTTATTACACAAATACTACACTACTACAAGTACAAAAAAATTCACAGACAAATTACTAAAGTTTTTGGTTAAGATTTATTTCCGCATTTAATCCTGTGCTGTTCAAGACACTGTATAGCTATGAGTCCTGATTTTCGAGGTCGATTAGCGAAATACTTAAAGCACATCTTACACATATAAATCTTCTTTTGATGTTTTGTAACCTGGGGTCTCACAAGTCGGGAGAAGTTTTTGATGTAGCAGTAGTGTGCAGAACCGCTTTCATTTGTCACAAGCAACAAATCGAAATGATTTTTTCTTTCTTGTTTGGTTACCCGAATCGGACACACCTTATTATCCTCATTTAGCGCATACACATTAACTGAGACTTCAGAGTTATTTTTCTCAAAAACTTTTATCTGATTTAATGGTGTCGGATAGCACAGTCCATCGAAGTTGTACTTATTCTCCAAAGCATAATACCTCTTATCAACACGGTTTTGATGACTTCCCTCGACAAATCTTGCCAAAATACTCCATTTAAAACAAAACTGGTCCTTCAAGTTTTGGCAATTCACTACTGCTCTTTTGTTGACTATCGCCTCAGGTAAGGCAATAAATGATGATGTCTGATGGTATGGAAGCATACTATCACTTGATTCGTTTCCTATGCACATAATCTTGTGACTATCTAGACTGTTACAATGCGAAAAAACCTTATCGCATTTGTCGCACTTATATGTCTCTCGAGAGATTGTCAGAGACCTACTGCAGGTTATTGATGCACCACAATATTTGCAATGACGCGATGTACGCTCTTCATGAAATAAAGTCTGGAATGCAGATGGTGAAACTTCAGCTGATGATGGAACAGCACGTATCGTTGCCTCCTCTGCAGTCGGTATCGGGATCTTCACAGCTGTCGACACCTCAGCCATTGAGCTCTCTGCTGCCGTGGTCTCCTCTGCTAATGGTATCGGGATCTCCGACGCCATCATCGTTGCTGCCATCGAGGTCCCCGCTGCTGACGGTAAACTTTCTATTCCGGTCGACATAACTAAATCTCACGAAACTTACTGGAGAGAGCACGTCCGTACTGCACCGTGGTCAGAGGTGAACTGCGGGTCCAGTCGTCCGAACCTCGCTTATATACCCACGGTCTACTGGTATACTACACGAGTAAAAATAATGTCTGTATTTAAAATTATTTTTTTATTAGGTACCTAAAAATTATAGAAATAAAAACACACACAAGTTCAAGTTTTACACATTTATTTATAAAACATACACAAATACACATTAGGTTAAGGAATCAAGCATTTTCACAAGCAAAGTCTTTAATGCCGCACGAACTGACTCGTCGACTCCGGTTCCAACTGGTTTGTCGACTCCGGTTCCAACTGGTTCGTTGACTCCGGTTCCAACTGGTTCGTTGACTCCGGTTCCAACTGGTTCGTCGGTCACGTGATCAGGAACACAGGTTTCCAGCTGGTCATCTGCGACGTCGACAACTCCTACAAGACATGGTCGGTGACGTCTGTGACCACGTCTACGCCTGGGCTTTGGCTCAGTGCTAGTTGGGACAGATTCACTGCCTGAACTGCGACGACGAGACGCACACCGTTTGGACGTCTGCGTAGAAGCATCACAGGCCGCAACAGTTTGCAACACGTCCATGTTTGGTGTTGCACGTGCAGACGAGGCGACTACCTCAGCGATGCTGGCAGGAAGTATTGTGTGTGGTCTCATGTGATAGACGGCACAGTTTGCAGGTTCGCAACAATCTACCAGCTGCTGGGTCGGTTCGTAGGACACAGGAAAGTGCGCAAACCGCCAATGCAGAGCGCCTCCATCACAGGTTTCTGTATATGTACGTAGATACCCTGAATCCCAGTAGCTGTACTTGACACTGCTGAAGCTAGGTCTTGCGCTCACGTACACGTTAGCAGGATGAAACGTAAACATCTTCTTGCAGGTCGAACGACATCTGAAGGCACGTACGTAGGTGCGCCATTTATATATATGCAGGCTCCTACTAACACTGTGTGTGCCATTTCTGCATTAACTGCAAGTTTGTACAGGCACAGACACGTTCAAACTTGTCACGTAGCTGCACGGCGTATATTGCACTAAGCTTGCGCAGGGAAGGACAACCGTAGTCGGTCTGTATATCCACAATTTCAGCTGCTCCGACGTCACACAGTTCTCGTAGCCATTTCTTCTGTTCAGGTCTGGCGACGTAGATTATTTCGTTTTGCAGTAGTAAATCTTCAATAGTGTTTTTCACTTGGTGGTACGGAATTTTTCCTTCGTCCCACTCTAGTCCATGATAATATTTACATTGCCATTCATTCGACCGTTTACTTTTTTCGTCTAGTAGTTTCCACGGATACGGAGGTCGGAAAGTGCGTTTTCGAGTCCGGCCGTCGTGAGTGACGTCAATTTCCTTGAGCACGAATCCGTTTTGGCTCTGGAAACCTTGCAGGTTGCAGTACATCTTGTCGCTAGCAATGCTCGGTCGTAACTAAATTATCATAGAAAACGAAACGGTATTTATGTCAGAATTTTCACAAGTTTGTCTCGACAATTGTACGATGCAAGCCGATCGTGAAGTATCAGACAAAAAGCATAGTTGTTTGGCGGAATATTTCCGCTAGTCGTTATCTCGATCCTACAGTCGATGATGTTTGAATTTATACGATCATCCTGTTTGGAAACGTCAAACACCATTAACGGTGCCTTGTTCTTGAAACTGTCGGGACTCAGTATCGGTGACTGTATCCGCCCGTAGTAAGCTTGCTGAAACTTGGCACACATTTGATATGCTAGAAGAAATCTTCCACTTTCAAAATCCATGTTCATGTCAACGTACGGATAACTTTCGCTGTTTAAAAATATTTTTACATTACGTATTTTACAGTTATCGAATACGGAGCGACTTACTCCTGCATTAAGCTGTCTTCCGGTCTGAAGTCCGACGATGATGTATCTTGGTTTTTCCATAGCGAAGCTGGACTTTACTATCCAATTGATACGCTGACTATGAGGCAAGCCAGGATAAGTTTCCAGGCTCCAGGATCGGAATGGCACATCGAAGTTCTTGCCATTTTCTATGTTCTTCAACATCTTGACTCGCTCAACGGTGCTCACTTGGATGTGGGGCAGCATCCACTCGATAGACTGAAGTGTTAGCGAAACATCTTGAGGGTTTTCAGCAGCGGCGACAATTGCATTAATGTGCGTGTTGGCTAGAAGCAGTACGAGCTCTTGTTTCGAATTAATGATTATATGCTTGTAGTCCTCAGCGAATCCGAGAAGCATGGACAGAGGAACACAAACTTCGAACTTCCCTTCGGCATAAACCGGAAGCTTATATTCATCCTCGAGAGCCCAACCGGCCATCTTTGCAGCAGACAGTTCATTTGGCGTGAGCGAAAGGTAATTTTTCATAGCAGATGTTATGCCTACATCTCTCGTCTGGTCTACCTCGACACCATTGAGTACATAAGTAATGCGCTCGATTAGGTGAAGAATACCATTGCAGGATATTGATGTCGTTGTCGGGTGCGTACCATCCGCTTTTGTAAGCGTGCCTCTTATACGTAGAAATGACTGCGAAGGTAAAGTACAAATATCTTGGTGCTGTACAGCAATGCGTACTTCCGATGGTAGTGCGTACGGTCCGAGCAGGAAAGGCTGGTACTCGTGCAATTCCATTTTCGTAATGCTGTCATCAAAAATGACCGGATCTTCCACGTTGAGGATTTCGTCTTCCATATTTATTCGGCACTTGTCCAATACTAAGAAGATACTTTATGTTGTCAGGTGTTAATGCACCGATGTCTGGTAGAGAACTGTTCTTATTCACGACAATACGATTTCTTTTATAACTGTTCGGTGTTACGAACTTTATGCCCATCGCTTCAAGTGCAGACGTAATGTAATTTCTTTGTCTTGAAAATTCACCAATCGTCCTCGCTGGTCAACGATTCGGACGACGACTTCGTGTGCGCACTTCACGACGACTGGAACGTAAATGATACTTTGCGGTACTTCTACCAGTTTATATCCTGGCGGGACCATCGGCGAAAACTCGTGCAGCATGTTGCTTAGTCTTCCGTTGAGATACGTTCCACTTGCCAAATTACAGTTTATTCTTATGACATTCACAGGCAAAATGTTTACTGCGCACGTAGATTCGTACGTTCTTCCTGTACCATACACCTTTGATTCGAATCCGAGCATCGTACCTATGGTCCCAGGTTTCGTAAAGTCGACATTTTCACTGCATGTTAGAATGCTTTTTTGAGTGTTTGGATTTCCACGCAGTTGAAAGTCTACATCCTGTGGTAACATATCCCTGATGTAATTTGCAATGTCATCTATTTCGTAAGAGCCAACAGGTAACCGTATTTCATGAGCGGTCCCATCGCTTTTCAGGAAGCATATCTTGCAGTTTTCCTCGTCGATGTTCGGTATGGCATTATACGTTTGAAAATCTACGAGTCCGATACACCATTCTCCGTCTAAATCCAGAGGCGGGAAATGAACCGCCCGCAGCTCAGATGCGTGATCTGTCAAGGTAAGTTTTATCGACATGACTAATAAATAATCGTCACTGCACAACCTTTAAGTAGCAATTTTTATTGGTCAGCTAATTTTTGTTTGTTAAAAAGTGAAGACACAAGTGTCCGCAGTTTGTTTGATTTGGCCTCTGTTCCGTTTCGTAATTGTAAAACAACGTAGTGGTCCGACCCAGGTACTGTCGCAGTTCGGACGGAGGCCGTAAATTTCGAAAACTATCGTAGTACTCGGCCATGTTTCCAGTCTTTACATAGGCCACCCAGTGCGTGCCGCGACCCGCCGACGTGTCTAAATTAATGATGGCACGTTCGTGCGTTTTTGGCTTGCTGGGCAAAGTGTCTCGCATAAACACGCCACGGAAGTTTGGTATTTTAAGTTTGCGTGCGTACTATATTAAATCTACGTTGGTGAGCGGTCGTTTCGGTAGGGAACTTAGGATTTTCTCTTTACTCGTTTCTTTTTCATGCCTCGGCCTGATTTGTGCGGCCGTAAGTACAGTCCTGCGCCGTTTTTTTTTACCGATGGCAATGGCTTCCATGCTGGCATTATGTCGCTGTGCATCTTTTAACTGCTTGCGTTCATTCTTCGAAGTGTTGACTGCCCGCACTATACCGCTCGTTGCACCGATGAGGCCGCCGAGAACACCCAATGCAGGCAAAAGCAAAGGAAGAAATCCTCCTATAATCTTCTTGTAGAGAGTCTGTAATTTTTGCTTGGCTTTTTGCACGCCTGCGCCAGTCTTGCGTTTGGTCTTGCGCGAGTTAGTCTTTGACTTGATGGAGCCGGCTCGACGAGCGCCCAGTCCTGATTTCGTCTTTGCCTTCATGATTTTGGAAACGCCCCACGCTGCGATTTTCTCTCCAAGTCCCGCGTTCGACTATTTACTTATATCTTCGGCTTCCTGTGCCAATGTCTCGTCGGCCCGGTACCTGGATTCCAGATCCTTGCTTAATCAATATGCGATATCGTGCTGCTTGCACTGTTCGTCCAGAGAATTAATGCCCACGTCACCGCGAGCTAACCTTTTCGCTAGTTTAGTCCCGGGGCCGCAGAATCTGTAGCCGGGAATGTGTAGCTCGAATGGAAGATTGTTTATCAGCGAGTTTACGAGTCCTGCACCGATGTGTTTTTTGTTGTTACCTCTTCGAGACATTACATGCAACTGACCTAAAATCAATAAATACGCTTCTTTTATACAATTACTTTAGTACAATGCAGGTCGTCAAGCAAGATGTGTGTTTGCCCGTGCGCATTACGCAAGACGATGTATTTAGTGCGCGTGAATCACGACATGGCTTACTGTTGCCTTCTGCTGTACGATGCATAATGGCGGGTCCGTCAAACTGTGGCAAGACGTGTGTTTTACTGAGTTTACTGGAGGAGCCAAATGGTCTTCGGTTCGAGAACGTCTACTTGTATTCCAAGTCGTTGCAACAGCCAAAGTACCGGCGCCTAGCTACTGTTCTACGCTCGGTGGATGGTCTGGAGTATTTTCCGTTTAGCGATAATACCGATGTTGTACCTCCAAGCGAAGCAAAAGCCAATTCCGTGTTTGTTTTCGACGATGTAATGTGCGAGAAACAAGGCATAATACAAGAGTACTTTTCCATGGGCAGACACGCCAAGGTAGACTGCGTATACCTGTGTCAGACGTACGGTAGAATACCCAAACATTTTCTGCGTGATAATGTGAATGTCATAGTTTTGTTTCGCATGGACGAACTTAATTTACGCCACGCTTACGATGATCACGTAAACACCGACATGACATTCCAGGAATTCAAAGACATGTGCTCCTTGTGTTGGAAAGAAGAACACGGATTCCTAGTTATAGTCAAAGACTGGCCTCTATATAAGGGCAGGTACAGACGAGGTTTCGATCAGTTTATCGCCAAACATGAGTCATAGCATTTCGAAATTCGGCCGTAGCAGTCGAGACTTAGGTACTGCTCTCAAGTCTCATGACGACGTTATCCGCAAACACATTTCGCTACTGGCTCAAAAAGTAGACGGGGTGAAAAAGGAATTTCTTGAGTACCTCGTAGCCATAGACCAGCGCGTGGAAGCTTCGGATTCTCGCATTCGCGACATGATCGAAGTATCGAATGCACAAAGACGTGACGATCTGAGGACTTTTCAAAGTAGTCTGAAAGCATCACTATCTCAATCGTCAACAAATTCAGATTTGGCCAAACACAAGAAAGAAGTTTCTGCGAACGAATAAAAAAGTATATAAGGACGTCTTGCAATAAGTTTTCAGCCAGTACAATGTCGGACCTGGCCAGTGACCTTCATCGAGCTATACAGTCTGTTCGCGAAAAATTATTTACTTGCTAGACGAACCAGACTTGCACGTGAGATGGAAAATGAGGAGATATTTAAACCAATCACTCGTCGCCTCGACGAACTTAAAAACAAGGAAGAACCAGCCTTCATTGTGAAGACAGAAGTTGAAGATGAAATGCAGACTGTAAAGAAGAGAAAGTATGAACCAGATCGAGAAGAAGAGGACTTAACAAGTACAGAGTCCATGCACAAGAAAAAAATACCGAAAAAGGGACATCAAGTTAATGCAATGGTCCGACCATACCTGACATCGTTTACGAGCCGGAATAATGACACGACCTACGGAGTGTACAGAAAACATAATAAGTGGTTCCTCGGTGCTAAAGAAATAGACTTTCTACCAGGAAACATCGTGCGCGTAGCAGAGTTCAAAACGCGCGGGACATCGGGTCTGTACGAATTGCTGTTTCGCAGGGAACCTAAAGGATATTCTCACAACGACTTACAAGAGTACAAAAAACTGCTAGAGCTAACCAATGCACATTTTCGCGATAACGATCCAGATAGTGGTGTATATAAAGATGTAGATCATGAAAAAATGGACATTCTCGCTAATCTCTTCAGTGAACTAACAATACACGGAGACGGTTTAAAAAGGCTAGAAAGTGGTCAGACATTTGACTATGTATATTGGGACGACCCTAATGAATTAGTTGATCGCCTTAGAATTCTTCATGCTTCGCTTAGTGTAGGAAACTATTCGCACATCAACGAAATAGTCTCCATACTTGAAGAACTGAAGGAAGCCGGCTACATACAATGAGTCGAACCGGAATCGCTCGCGAACTTCATGCTCCTGCTAGACGAAAATACCTTCGTCGCAAAGTCATAGTTCGTGGAATTGATGATTTATTCCAGGCGGACCTTGTTGAGATGATACCGTATTCCCGATTGAATAAAGGTTTCAAGTACATGTTGACAGTCATCGATGTTTATAGCAAGTTCGCTTGGGCTAGACCTGTAAAATCAAAGACTGCAACTGACGTAACCAAGGCCATGAACAATATTTTGCGTGATGGACATGTACCGTCGCACCTGCAAACGGACCTCGGGAAAGAATTCTACAATGCAACCTTCAAGGCTTTGATGAAGAAGTATGGCATCAAACACTACTCTACATTTAGTAACGTCAAGGCCTCCGTTATCGAAAGGTTTAACAGAACTTTGCGTTCCAAGATGTGGCGACAGTTCACGGCTAACGGAAATTACAAGTGGCTTGACATCTTGTCGAAACTAATAAGCGAGTATAATTCCACGGTGCATTCTACCACGAAAATGAAGCCAAAGGACGTAAAGGAAAATCGCCTGCTTCAAACAGTGTTTTCCAACACGAAGAAGAAAGATCCACGAAAGCGTAAAGCTAACGTCGGTGACATTGTGCGAATCTCCAAGCAGAAAGGTATCTTCGAGAAAGGTTTCACTGCAAACTGGAGTCCCGAACTTTTCCGTGTGACACATGTTCGTGAATCAGAGCCTAGGACCTACTACCTCGAAGATTTGGACCACAAACCTATCCATGGAGGCTTCTATGCCGAAGAGATTCAGCCTACGTTGTATCCCGATACGTACTTGGTGGAGAAGATTATAAAACGAAGAAATGTACGGTCCTACGTCAAGTGGTGGGGCTTTCCACCTCGCTTTAATTCGTGGGTGGCAGATGCAGATGTCGAGAAATCCACAAAACTTTAGTAATTTGTCTGTGAATTTTTTTGTACTTGTAGTAGTGTAGTATTTGTGTAATAAAATTGTTTTTTAAAAGAACTTGCGGTGTTTTTATTTTCTCAAACCTGTCACTTTAGTGGTACTTTTTTAAAGTATTAAAGTTGTTTGGTATCGGTCAGGGATCGAACCAAGGACCTTAGTCGATCTTTTCAATCAGTATATTTATTGTCAATTTATTTAATGAATTTTGAACTTTTTCCCGAATCTCTAGCATTACAATTACGAATTACCAATATGTTGGTCTTGATGGCTTATAGGATGATGGTAGTAGAGGTTTTAAAGTCTCTTTAAGAATGTTGAACATGGTATATTGAAATTATTTTACATAAAATTAAACATTATTGCATCGGTCAGGTATCGAACCAAGGATAGGAGCGGATCGAATCAATATGTAAATTAATGGGTAATTTATTTAATGAATTTTGGTATTTTTCCCGAATTCCTAGCTAAATAATTACGGATTTTCAAGATGGCGGCCAAATGACAAGATGGCGGGTGTCACAGTAATAAATGATTACTGCACTCTAGCGGATACGAACTAAACTAACATGTCATCGGCGCACTCTAGCCGACGATACAATGATAATGGCTTCCAGCATCGAAGACAAGATGGCGGCCATGACGTCATACTAGATGATGATAAAAAGTGGTGGGAGTCAGTCTGCCAGCACCCACCACGGGGGGGAAGGATCGGTCGTCATTTTTAATTTTTTTTGCCTCTGTCGGGTTCGAACCGATGACTCCGAGCTCCGTGTCGAAAAAAGTATGCTTTTTAAATATTTTTATTATTTGAATTTTTTTAATAAAGTTTAATTTTTTTATTAAAATCGGATAATAAAAAAGTTAAAGATGGCGACCGTAACGGAAATTGCAACGGTGACGACATAATCCAAGATGGCGGTCATGGTATCCTTATTCCTAGAAATGGCTTAACTGAGGCTTGAGTTAAGGATGCTTAAGCCAGTTTTAGGAATTTTCAGCCGCTGGGATTTTTAAGGACTAAAAACGGGAATTTTTCCCTCGAAACGGGAAATTTTTCCCTCGATAAGAGAATTTTTTAATTTGTGGAATTTTTTTGAGATTTTTTGGCGGAACTTTTTGCACAGAAATGGAAATTTTGGCGATTTTTGAGGAATTTTGGGCAAATTTTGCCCAATTTTGGCGGATTTTGGCGATTTTTGAGGATCAAATTCAAGGTCAAGGTCAAAGGTCAAGGTCACAACCATCCAAGATGGCCGCCGTGACGTCACAATCCAAGATGGCGGACCGACAATCACAATCCACCGCCTGGCGCCTGTTTCAGGACCGGCTATCATATACTACTATTCTATTTTCTTTGAATTAATTTACTGATACTTCCAAAATTGCAAACTAGACTTAACTTTACTCAATTACACACAATATTTATTAGACACACAATTCAAAACATACACTTGACTTATACTTAGACCAACGCGGCGAGTTTGGGTCCGCCCTCCATTTATATAATAAACATTTAAGTCAGATCCCTAGTAACGCTTTCGCCTACACACTATTGAGGTGCGGCCAACTCGTCGTCTTTATAGTTCCTGTTATCCGGCGTCTCAGTCCTGTCTCTATCAGTAGTATAGGATAGCCGGAACTGGCACAGGGTCCAGGGTGAGGATTGAAGATTGTTTACATTGTGACGTCACGGCGGCCATCTTGGAGGAGTGTAACGGGACATAGCGTAACGGGACAAGTTTGACCTTGACCTTTGACCCTCAAAATTCGCCAAAATTGGACAAAAATTGCCCAAAATTCCTCAAAATTTCCATTTCTGTGGAAAAAAATTCCGCCAAAATTTTTTAAAAAATTCCAAAAATTAAAAATTTCTCTTTTCAAGGGAAAAATTCCCGTTTCGAGGGAAAATGTCTCGTTTTTAGTCCTTAAAAATTCCCGCAGGTATAAATGTCCATATGTAGGCTTAAGCAACATGTCGACAGCCTCCGATAAGCCTCACGTCATCATGGAATATGCCATATTGGATGATGACGTCACCGTTGCATTTTCTGTTACGGTCGCCATATTAAACTTTTTTATTTACTATCCGATTTTAATGAAAAAAAATTTAAAATTTATTAAAAAATTCTCTTAATAAAAATTAATGAAAAATATTTAAAAAACATACATTTACGACACGGAGCTCGGAGTCCTCAGTTCAAACCGGACGAGCGCAAAAAAAAATTGCGACCGATCCTTCCCCCCGTGATGACTTTTGGCAGACTGACTCCCACTACTTTTTTTCAAAGCATATATATCGTCACCCAGTATGACGTCATGACCGCCATCTTGTCTGCCATGCTGGAAGCCATCATCATTGTATCGCCGGCTAGAGTGCGCTGATGACATGTTAGTTTAATTCTTACCCGCTAGAGTGCAATAATCAATTATTGCTGTGACACTCGCCATCTTGAAATTCGGCCCCCATCTTAAAAATCCGTAATTATTTAGCTAGAAAAGCGGAAAAATATCCAAAATTCATCAAACAAATCACTCATTAACTTACATATCGATTCGACCCGCTCCTGTTCTTGGTTCGATACCCGAACGATGCAATAATGTTTAATTTTATGTAAAAAATAATAATTGCAATAAACCATGTTCAACATATTTAAAGAGACTCTAAATCCTCTACTACCATCATCCTATCAGACATCAAGACCACCATATTGGAAATTCGTAATTTTAATGCTAGAGATTCGGGAAAAAGTTCAAAATTCATTAAATAAATTTGTAATTTATATACTGATTGATTAGATCGAATAAGGTCCTTGGTTCGATCCCTGGCCGATACAAAACAACTTTAATTTTAAAAAATACCACAAAAGCGACAGGTTTGAGAGAAAAAAAAACACCACAAGTTCTTTTAAAAAAATTTATTACATAAATTCAATACACTACTACAAGTACAAAAAAAAACACTGACAAATTACCAAAGCCTTTTGGATTCCTCGTTTCAAACAGTCTTCTTATTGTAAGGACTAAGCCTTTTACATGACTTTAAATGTCTATCCGATCCGTTCATTACCTCAGCCAGAGACTGACTGAAGTCCATATCACCAGGGTCTCACTTATATAGACTCATCAGTCGGTACAACACATGAGTCAAAACAAGAACCATGTTCATTATACGTCTCGGAGCATTTTTTATAATGACGATGTAAGCTATCGAGACGTGAAATTATTTTATTGCACTTTTTGCACTGAAACAGTATTCTTTGAGCATTATTCTGACAGCTGCTTCTTTCATGTCTGCGCGCATTTGAAGTGAAAGTAAATGATGCGTCACAATATTTGCATTGATGCGATGTATGCTCTTCATTAGTTGAAGAATCCATTGCTGACGATGAAACTTCGGATGATGGTGGTATCACGTCTGTTGAAATCTCCTCCAATGTTGACATCGTCGGTGCACACGGGATCTGCTCCTTCTCCGTCGTAGCTGTCGTCAAGGTTCCCGTAGTCGATGGTACAACCTCCGAGTTCAACGTTAAAGACGGTAAAGATGCCATCGAGGTCTCAAGAACAGCTAATTGACACGACTTATGCACCAGAAGAAACAAACTAGGTGATCCTTACACTGCCGTCGTCACAAACAAACTGAGCGTCCTGCTGTCTAGGACTCGCTTATATACATGCACCGTATGAAATAATAAGCTAGTTAAATCAAGAACCATGTACAATAATACTAGAGTCAAATCTACAAATTAAAAAAGAGGATCATTTGATCGAAAAAAAATTCGATCTCTCCAAAATACGCCAGGCTCCAAGAGCTACAATTCACGTCACCAGATCCATCTATATTTTGCTCCTATTCTTCAATTGACCATTAGCTGCAAGTGCTCCAACAGCTCCATCAGCTCCAACACGTAATGTACGCAATGTACGCGCAATACATGCAATTTACACGCAATAAATGTAATGATTACACAGTACACACAGGAAACGGAACGTACACACAGTACACACAGGAAACGGAACGTACACACAGTACACACAGGAAACTAACCGTACACACAGTACACACAGGAAACTAAACGTACACACAGTACACACAGGAAACGGAACGTACACACAGTACACACAGGAAACTAACCGTACACACAGTACACACAGGAAACGGAACGTACACACAGTACACACAGGATACGGAACGTACACACAGTACACACAGGAAACGGAACGTACACACAGTACACACAGGAAACGGAACGTACACACAGTACACACAGGAAACGGAACGTACACACAGTACACACAGGAAACTGAACGCACACACAGTACACACAGGAAACGGAACGCACACACAGTACACACAGGAAACGGAACGTACACACAGTACACACAGGAAACTGAACGTACACACAGTACACACAGGAAACGGAACGTACACACAGTACACACAGGAAACGGAACGTACACACAGTACACACAGGAAACGGAACGCACACACAATACACACAGGAAACGGAACGTACACACAGTACACACAGAATACGGAACGTACACATAGTACACACAGTACACACAGGAAACGGAACGCACACACAGTACACACAGGAAACGGAACGTACACACAGTACACACAGAAAACGAAACGTACACACAGTACACACAGGAAACGGAACGTACACACAGTACACACAGGAAACGGAACGTACACACAGTACACACAGGAAACGGAACGTACACACAGTACACACAGGAAACGTAATGATCACACATACAGTAGCGTAAACACACACAGGCTTAGTTGGAAATCAGAATACAAGAAATAAAAACATTAAATTTTTACTTTCAATATTTTATTACTTCGCAACATTACACAAATACAAGTAAAAGAAGCCATTATTGTATGTAGCCAGCTTTCCTCAGTTCTTTGAGTATGAAGGATATTTCTTTGATGCACGGATAGTTTCCTGCACAAAGCGAGCCATGTAGAAGTCTTAGCCGGTCAACCAATATGTTTGGATCTTTCCATGATGTGTAATCAATCTCTTCTACCACCATCTTACTTGCTTGTTTATTATAAATACTTTTAATATAACAATCGTCCCAGTGATCATAATAAGCATTATCAGATTTATTTATTATAACACGACGTTTCCATCGTTTCGGTCTCAGGACATCGCCACATTCTTCGATCTTGTCAGCTCTAGGTGCTTCATCACAGTCTATGCCTTTGTCAACAGCCTCAGAGTCACTGTAACAATCACTGTAGAAGACATCCTCTTCACCCAGATTACCGTATGAATTCGCTATCGATGATGTCGAAGTGTCTTCATCGTCTTCATGCTTCCTTTTTAGGAGTCCATCATTTTTACAAAGAATGGAGGATCTACTGAATATAGGCTTGAATGTATTCTCACTTTTCACGGTGTTGATACTTCCATTAGTTTCAGTCTTCCCGAAGCCATTAGCATCCTTCAATTTATGTTCTTCCTCACAATCGGGTGAGCTAATACCATCACGCTCAGGACAAGGAAAATTATTGTCATAATGCAGATCACTCTTCTTTAGTCTAGTGGATCCATCGGTGTCCTCTATGCCGTAAGTAGTCTTGACTTTACATGTTCTACCATGTCTTTTTAAGCTGTCAATTCGTGTAAACAACCTGCTACAACGATTACAGCTTAACATGTTACGTAGTGGGTTTCTAGCACAATCATTCTTCTCATGACGTCTAGCATTCCTTCTCATGACAAAATCCTTGCCACAGTATCTACAGCGGCTTCCTTCCGATTCAGCTATAGATAACAAACCAAGATCCATGGTAGCTTCTGTGACTAATGTTAGATACAAACTGTCAGTTTTCTCCAATTGGAACCATTTCTTAAATAGAGTTTTTGAAATATTACATCAGCGAGAGTTAAGTTATCTAATGCAAAGCAAATTAATGCAAGTAGTTCCGGCTGTCGTCAACAGATGGCGCCACGTGTTGCTTGCAGGTAAATAATATATATTTCATAATGTGGGATGCGGAACGCTCACTATCGATCGCAAAGGGAGGTTGGCTTCGATAGTATCCAAGGAGAAAAAAGTTCGTCCTTCCTGCTAGTGCTTCTCAGATTTCTCACGGTCCGCCATCTTGGATTACGACGTCACGGTGGCCATCTTGCATAGGTGTGACCTTGACCTTTGATCGAAACCGCAGGAATGATCGCAAGCACACGGATTAACCATCAAAATATTGATAAGAATAATCAGGAGCACACAGAGAAAACCATCATAATATTGGCAAGAATAATCAGGAGCACACGGAGAAAACCACCACAAGTTTTCTTTGATATCATTAAAATACAAAAAAATAATTAATAAAAAATTAAAAATAAAAACGAAAATAAAATTCAAACATTCTGCTAGCTTGTGAACTTCTCATTGTTGAGCAAAGATAGAGTTCTAGTACAAGCCAGCCTGTGTGTGTTTCCGCTACTGTATGTGTGATCATTACGTTTCCTGTGTGTACTGTGTGTACGTTCCGTTTTCTGTGTGTACTGTGTGTACGTTCCGTTTCCTGTGTGTACTGTGTGTGCGTTCCGTTTCCTGTGTGTACTATGTGTACGTTCCGTATTCTGTGTGTACTGTGTGTACGTTCCGTTTCCTGTGTGTATTGTGTGTGCGTTCCGTTTCCTGTGTGTACTGTGTGTACGTTACGTTTCCTGTGTGTACTGTGTGTACGTTCCGTTTCCTGTGTGTACTGTGTGTACGTTCAGTTTCCTGTGTGTACTGTGTGTACGTTCCGTTTCCTGTGTGTACTGTGTGTGCGTTCCGTTTCCTGTGTGTACTGTGTGTACGTTCCGTTTCCTGTGTGTACTGTGTGTACGTTCCGTTTCCTGTGTGTACTGTGTGTACGTTCCGTATCCTGTGTGTACTGTGTGTACGTTTAGTTTCCTGTGTGTACTGTGTGTACGGTTAGTTTCCTGTGTGTACTGTGTGTACGTTCCGTTTCCTGTGTGTACTGTGTTTACGTTCCGTTTCCTGTGTGTACTGTGTAATCATTACATTTATTGCGTGTAAATTGCATGTATTGCGCGTACATTGCGTACATTACGTGTTGGAGCTGATGGAGCTGTTGGAGCACTTGCAGCTAATGGTCAATTGAAGAAAAGGAGCAAAATATAGATGGATCTGATGACGTGAATTGTAGCTCTTGGAGCCTGGCGTATATTGGAGAGATCGAATTTTTTTTCGATCAAATGATCCTCTTTTTTAATTTGTAGATTTGACTCTAGTATTATTGTACATGGTTCTTGATTTGACTAGCTTATTATTTCATACGGTGCATGTATATAAGCGAGTCCTAGACAGCAGGACGCTCAGTTTGTTTCTGACGACGGCGGTGTAAGGATCACCTAGTTTGTTTCTTCTGGTGCATAAGTCGTGTCAATTAGCTGTTCTTGAGACCTCGATGGCATCTTTACCGTCTTTAACGTTGAACTCGGAGGTTGTACCATCGACTACGGGAACCTTGACGACAGCTACGACGGAGAAGGAGCAGATCCCGTGTGCACCGACGATGTCAACATTGGAGGAGATTTCAACAGACGTGATACCACCATCATCCGAAGTTTCATCGTCAGCAATGGATTCTTCAACTAATGAAGAGCATACATCGCATCAATGCAAATATTGTGACGCATCATTTACTTTTACTTCAAATGCGCGCAGACATGAAAGAAGCAGCTGTCAGAATAATGCTCAAAGAATACTGTTTCAGTGCAAAAAGTGCAATAAACTAATTTCACGTCTCGATAGCTTACATCGTCATTATAAAAAATGCTCCGAGACGTATAATGAACATGGTTCTTGTTTTGACTCATGTGTTGTACCGACTGATGAGTCTATATAAGTGAGACCCTGGTGATATGGACTTCAGTCAGTCTCTGGCTGAGGTAATGAACGGATCGGATAGACATTTAAAGTCATGTAAAAGGCTTAGTCCTTACAATAAGAAGACTGTTTGAAACGAGGAATCCAAAAGGCTTTGGTAATTTGTCAGTGTTTTTTTTGTACTTGTAGTAGTGTATTGAATTTATGTAATAAATTTTTTTAAAAGAACTTGTGGTGTTTTTTTTTTCTCAAACCTGTCGCTTTTGTGGTATTTTTTAAAATTAAAGTTGTTTTGTATCGGCCAGGGATCGAACCAAGGACCTTATTCGATCTAATCAATCAGTATATAAATTACAAATTTATTTAATGAATTTTGAACTTTTTCCCGAATCTCTAGCATTAAAATTACGAATTTCCAATATGGTGGTCTTGATGTCTGATAGGATGATGGTAGTAGAGGATTTAGAGTCTCTTTAAATAAGTTGAACATGGTTTATTGCAATTATTATTTTTTACATAAAATTAAACATTATTGCATCGTTCGGGTATCGAACCAAGAACAGGAGCGGGTCGAATCGATATGTAAGTTAATGAGTGATTTTTTTGATGAATTTTGGATTTTTTCCCACTTGTCTAGCTAAATAATTACGGATTTTCAAGATGGGGGCCAAATTTCAAGATGGCGAGTGTCACAGCAATAATTGATTATTACACTCTAGCGGGTAAGAATAAAACTAACATGTCATCAGCGCACTCTAGCCGGCGATACAATGATGATGGCTTCCAGCATGGCAGACAAGATGGCGGACATGACGTCATACTGGGTGACGATATATATGCTTTGAAAAAAAGTGGTGGGAGTCAGTCTGCCAAAAGTCACCACGGGGGGAAGGATCGGTCGCAATTTTTTTTTTGCGCTCGTCCGGTTTGAACTGAGGACTCCGAGCTCCGTGTCGTAAATGTATGTTTTTTAAATATTTTTCATTAAATTTTTATTTAGAGAATTTTTTAATAAATTTTAATTTTTTTTTCATTAAAATCGGATAGTAAATAAAAAAGTTAAAGATGGCGACCGTAACAGAAAATGCAACGGTGACGTCATCATCCAATATGGCATATTCCATGATGACGTGAGGCTTATCGGAGGCTGTCGACATGGATGCTTAAGCCTACATATGGACATTTCTAGCCGCCGGGATTTTTAAGGACTAAAAACGAGACATTTTCCCTCGAAACGGGAATTTTTCCCTCGAAAAGAGAAATTTTTAATTTTTGGAATTTTTTAAAAATTTTTGGCGGAATTTTTTTCCACAGAAATGGAAATTTTGAGGAATTTTGGGCAATTTTTGCCCAATTTTGGCGAATTTTGAGGGTCAAAGGTCAAGGTCAAACTTGTCCCGTTACGCTATGTCCCGTTACACTCCTCCAAGATGGCCGCCGTGACGTCACAATGTAAACAATCTTCAATCCTCACCCTGGACCCTGTGCCAGTTCCGGCTATCCTATACTACTTCTATCAATTTACTACTATATGTACAAAGTCAATTCCGGGTAATTACGCCAACGCTGCCTATAAACCCCTCTTCGCCGTATGCGGACGATTTAGATGTCGACTTCCACTCTCGTTGCGCCGACTCGCTCCTTAGCCACTCGCTGAGTGAGTGTACCTTATCAAAAGTCTGCTCCCTTCACTATTTTCCTTCAGGGGGTATTCGCCCACCCCCGAGGACTTCAAATTTTATTAGCAACTTTTCTCAAAATTACTCGCCGAGCGAGTTCCTACTCGCTCCTGGCTAGTATTGGTGGCGAGTCGTGGTGTCCGAGGTTAAGTCCGTTTCTTCGTAATATGTCGTCTGCGGCTAAGTCCCGATCCAGTGTGAAAAGTTAAAGTTCCACTTACGGCTTTGTTGGAATTCGGCTAAGTCCTACCTTGAGTGCGGATGGAGGTGATAGACTCCGGAGGTGACAGCGCGGCCTCCGCAGGCAGAGTCCGGTTGGTGCCTCTGGATGCAGGGTGACTGTCTCTCGTGGCGGAGCAGCGATTCCCTTCTGCCTCGGTTGCGGATTTTTCTAAGTCGGCAGCGTCGTGGTGTAGCGAAGTTCCGGGCGTCGTTGGCGATGGCGGCAGCGTGACGATCTGTTGTCTTCTTCGGAGCGATGTGGTAAGCCGAAGCCTCTGGCTGGCAGCCAGGCACATTCTGCTTGCTGCTTGCTAACAAACCCGTATTTATACCCGGCGAACCCAGAGTGACATCATCAAGTGCCAATCAGCACAGACTTGAAGTGACATCATCTAGAGCCAATCAGCGCTCACTGCGTTGTTGCTAAGGGCTCGGTCGCCTGTGAGCCTCGGGTTTCCTGGGGTCTAGGTGTTATGCAACCTCTTAGACTCCCGTGTTTTGCAGTTGTCCTGCCTTTTGGGGAATTCTCGTTAGGTAGGAATTTCCTACCATAACAAACTGTCTGTTACCTATTCATAACAGAACTATGTAATAACACTCGGTGCTATTATCTCTAACCCTCCGAGCTATATATACAAGTTTATGGGTAAAAAATAAACACTTTTAAAATAATGTGCAATATTTTATTTAATATTTTTACTTTTAAAATTAACACAGATATTTACATTAATAAAAAATGAGAGCAATCACATAACTGCAATACTTTCCTGGACTTTATAATGTAAGTAAAAACATAAAATAATGGTGTTGTTTTTACAAACAATTATTTTCCTTTGAAGCAAATATTTTACTGTTGCTTACCTTAAATACAAAAAATATATATTATATTTTTCATCATATTAAAATTCTTAAATGATAAGGTATTTTAAAATAAATAACCTATTCTTTAAACAAATTGTATGTATTTTAAGTTACATATTTATTTGAAAATCAGTGAGTAGAGTGCAGTAAGAAATCGACCGGAAGAATACAAAATCAAATTTTCTTATTAAAAATGATGCTATCCAAATGATATAAAAACAATAAACAAGGAAACCGTTTCACTGTGACAAAAGTATCAATTTTAAAAAAAATAATAATTTAATGTTGGCCTATATTCTTATACAAACAATAAAACAGGCTGCATCCCAAAATATATTACCGTTAATTAACAAGTACATTCAGAATAATAATTTAAGAATAACTTTTGATCAACAAAGAGCGTTTCATTGTATTTATTTTATATGTCAGCACAACAAACAAGAAAAGTGCCACCATGATTTCATACGTAATAGTCTCATTGTCTATGAGCCAAACAATTTAGCCTATTGTCACTTCGCTATTTCGCTATCTGTTCTCACAAGCAACACCCTGTTTTGGATTATGACACAGCATTCGCCAGAAAAGATAAAATTTGGTAGTTTGCAAATTGAAATTTGCACGATTTATTTACATACTTATATTTACTTTGCAATAGAAAAAAAATGGGATATTATTTTTTACTTTAAAGCCTAATCATATACCTAAAATCATTCCCTTAGTAAAGAAAAAGATCATTAAACATTTATTTCAAAGTAAAAAAAAATATTTTTAAGTCATGAACACAGTTAGCAAACGTAGTATACAGGGGCCATGGTGGTTGAGTGGTACCAATAAAAATCATATCTGTAGTCTAACATTAAATTGACTTATATGTTAAATTTGCATAAAAAGCTTTAAATAATAATTTAACAAACTAGTTTGTGTATCATCATGTTGTGGTATACTGTCTGTTGAATTATAATATTTTGGGTTCGGTTCTCCATCAGAATTAGTTTATTTTATACATCAAAGTTATTTTTTTTTTTAAACAGATGAATAAAAAATGAAAAATTGGTGAGGTAAGTACCCGCCCTTAAAGACAATACAAGTTCCCAGTTTTTAACGTAAAGGATATAAAGTTTTCTTGGGTTTCTCCCTTGTTCCCCAACAATATCTTCTGAAGATGATTAATTCTCATTGCTTTACCCCTCATTGCTTTTTATGACTCGTTGTTGATGTGACGTCCAGACTAAATTCGTTTATATACTATCAAGCACATAATAGTAATCACAAATATAACTGTACTATGCAGTATAGGGTTATACCTATATATGTAAATATGTATATACTTTGTGAAGTACCCGTGCTTCGCCACGGCAGTCTACAGGTAGAACACTCTCGCAATGTTCATTATAGATGCCCCTCCTATTGAGTTCGCCACTGCCGCGCCTCGAATAAATATAAATCAAACAATGTAATGCCCGTTGCCAGAAGACGCAGGAGGCATCAAAGATGCAATAGCTGTTGCCATGGATACGAAGAATGTATCAACAGTGCAATATAGAAATTTATCAAGAAGTATCAAAATTATACTTCAACGGGTGTCTCTAAGGTCCAGTGAGTACATTTCATCGTTATCAGGTTCAACTGTAGAATTGTATGTGAAAAAAACGGACTTAAATATATTTTAAACAAATAAAACGAATATTAGGGGAAAGTCTTACAGTACCGACCGTCTTACAGTACCGACCATCGTTAGTTCTCGCTTGTGGCGCTAGATAGCAGCACTTTACAGGCATTCAGCGAAGTGTTTTATCTTCATTCCTTATATTCTTTGGCGACACCTTTGTCCGTTCAGAGTTGTGAGAGCTACGGGACCTTGAATGTGCTTGTTGTTGTTTTCAGTGTTGAAAGTTATTTTGATTACGCTGTTTCTCCTTTTTTGGGTGAGTTTTTGATTTCTTGTTTACATATATTTAATCTACATGCAATTACGTCAAAATGCATGTAATGATTTTAACGATGTGATGAATAAACAATGCGTGGTCGACACTACTGCTACCAGTGTACGTCGTACAGTACCGACCACTTAACCATCGTACAGTACCGACCACCTGTCATCCAGTGCTTACCACTCAAAAATTGTCCACTGAGCCAATCAATCAATGTAATTTGTATTAAGTTATAAACAAAAAAGTATCATTTTCGTTTTTTGTCTCTTTTCAGAAAAGAAATGGCTGAAAGTGAGAGGAGAAAAAAAGGAAAATGGAGTGAGAATAATATGAAAATGGCTATTTCTGAAGTTCGTTCTAACAGAATGTCACAACGTCAGGCGGCTATAGCATTTTCGGTTCCAAAAACAACACTAGGAGATCGACTGAGAGACATCCAAGCTGGGAAAACTGTAATGTTAACTCCTCAGATGGGAAGATTTCAAATAACTTTTAGTAACGAAATAGAAAATCAACTGGTTTTTTATATGAAAGATCAGGATGACAGATTCATGCCCCTAAGTAGGACAGAATTTATGAAATTGGCATTTGATTTGGCTGAGCATCTTAAGATACCTCACCAGTTTAACAAACAACAAAAAAGTGCTGGTAAACAGTTTTATTACGACTTTATGGCACGCCATCCTGAGCTTTCTCTACGAACACCTGAATCCACAAGCATGCAGAGAGCGTTAGGTTTCAACAAACATCAAGTTGAACGTTTCTTCAAAAAATACTCAGAGCTACTTGACAAGCACAGTTTCTCTCCCAGCAGGATTCACAACTGTGACGAAACTGGCGTTTCGATTGTTCATGACAATGATGTCAAGGTGATCGCACAAAAAGGTAAAAAGCAAGTGAGCAAAATCACATCGGGGGAGAGGGGGAAAAATGTGACTGTGCTACTGTGCATAAACGCTGCAGGTGACATTTTTGTACCTCCTCTTTTTGTCTTTCCTAACAAACAGCGAGTAGATGCAATTCTAAAAAAGGATGCCCCTTCTGGAAGTGTATTCGCTGCTGAAGAAAGTGGTTGGATATCTGCCAAATCATTCTTGAAGTGGTTGGAGCTGTTTGTTGAAAGAACTCATCCTACTAAAGAAGAACCAGTTCTTCTCATACTTGATGGGCACAGCAGCCACAAGGATCTTAATGTTATTCTGTTTGCAAAAAAAACACAATGTTCACATGATAAGCCTTCCGCCTCATACCACACATAAAATGCAACCCTTGGACAGGGCAGTAATGCGGCCTTTCAAAGCAGCCTACAATCAAGCATGTGGTGTTTGGATGAGAAAATATAGCCCTTTGAAGATCTCACAGAAGGATGTAGCTAGTTTGGTCAACACTGCCTACACTTCAATATGTAGGATGGATTTGGCGCAATCAGCTTTTGCATGCACTGGACTCTGACCTATTAACCCGGGTGCCTTCACAGAATTGGATTTCATACCATCTGAGCACTTTCGACAGCCAGAAGCAAGTGATTGTGAATCTGGAGCAGTAACTTTAGAGGCTCGTCAATCTGTAACATCTACACCCTGTGAGATGTCAAATGTTCTTGACTGTATAATTACATCACCTCTTAGTCCAACCGACTTATCAGAAGAAGGACCTGCATTAGCTGTCACTTCAACTCATCTCACTGTACTAGAAACAAGGACTTCAACAGACAACAACCTGTCAGAAGAGGAACCTTCATCAGTTCTTTCTCTTCTGGAACAAGGAAATTCGACCCAAACGAACATTCTAGAGCACGGAACTTTATCAGCTCTCACTTCAACTAATCTCACTCTACTGGAACCAGGAACTTCAACACATATGAACATTTCAAGACAGGGAACTTTACCAGCTGTCACTTCTATCCACCATGAACCACAGCCAGGACCTTCATCTGCTCTTGTTTCAAACTCTTTCGTCGGCCCATCTCTTCCAGTTTCTTCAGTTTCATCTGATTTCAAGAAAATTCTTACAGATATCTCTCCAGCAAACAATTCTTCCCGAATTAAGGTGAAAAGGAGAAAACAACGATCACAGCAATCTGAGATTCTTACATCAACACCGTACAAAGAGCAGCTTGAGGAAAAAAAGAAACTTGCCGAAGAAAAAAGAATGAACGCAGAGAAGAGAAAGGCTGAAAGAGAGCTACGAAGAAATGAAAAAGATAAGAAAGCACGAAAATCAGGTGTTCCTAAAGAAAGTAAAAAGAAAATAGGGGACAATCCATATAAGAAGCATGTTAAGAAATTGGACTTTGATGAGGTTCGTAGTGTTCCTATGTCAACAAAAGAGATCACAGAGTGCATAATTTGTCAAGAATCGTTTGAAGAAAACTGGGTGCAGTGCATCAAATGTCAAGGTTGGGCACATGTTGAATGTACGGACCAAGAAAATATTGTTCATTTCACATGTGACGTTTGTAAACATAATTAAATGGACAGCAAACAGAAATGTCAAAACTAGGATGTAGTTAATATCTAATTTTGTAATATAATAACATTAGTTTTATTAATTAACATAGTTATGTTTGCCATTGCTTTTATAATATCTGTAATTACGAATTACTACATTAAAATTACCATGGTACTATTATTATTAGGAAATAAAGATTTTTAATCATCTAAAAGAGGAACTGGTCGGTACTGGACGACACATTTTTAACTTTGATATATTATGACATTTTTGATTTTGTTTTCAAATAATATACTTCATAATATTTTGATACATTGTTAGTTTTATTTTATAAACGATTGATTGAGCTAACATTTTAAATTTTTTAACTGGTCATTTTGTACATCCCTTTAAAGTTACATTCAAAAACATTAGGGTGGTCGGTACTGTAAGACTTTCCCCTATGTGAGTTCAAATTAAGAAAGAAATGATGATATCATAAAATGATATAATCGAAAGAAGTATGAATCTGGCCTACATAGAAATACTGTAGGCCAAATAATAGGCTATTTAATTTCAGAATTTTGGTTTCGTTGCCAGGAAAAGTTTATTATTTGTCAGTATTTCATGTTATTCTTTTGAGTGTTCCAATTCATTTTTACAATATGGTGTTTTATTTGATCTGAAGGAAAGTTTATGTCAAAATAAAATATCAAGAATAACTGCAAGTCACTCTACCTAAAATATACATGTACTCTATAACTGGGTTTCAGCTATGGTCATATATATAATTATGAACATCTAAATTTCCACACTCTTACCATTAATGAATGAAAAAGAAAGTCGACGTATAGTGTCCCACCTGAGGCAGTCTACATGGATGGAAGGGGCTGACACTTACAGCTGCCGGCTATCCTACCCTAGGGAAGGACCTGTCGTTCCATTTTCGTTACGGCCGTAATCCGTTATTATTATCCGATTGTAAAGGAATCTCTTTAAATTTTATGAAAACGTTTAATACAATATTAATATAAAAAAATTCACCATTTTGAAAATTGTCCGCCATATTTATATCCATAATTATTATCCGACAAGAATGGGGATAATTTTAAATTTATAAATAATTTCTTCATTGAATTTTTATATAAAAATCCGCAATTTTGAATACTGTACACAATATTAAAATCTGTTATTATTATCCTATTTAAATGAAAAAAATTGAAATTATTTAATTAAATTTAAATAAAAAAATTAGAACATGGCAAGGGCAATCGTTTAAAAATTCCGACATCATTCCTCTATGGAAGCCACCGTGGACTGACCTCCCACCACTTATGCTAATGCAGATATTACGTCAGCCAGTATGACATTATAGACGACATCTTGTTTTCGTCAGTTGGAGACATCCATATTTAATTTTAGTACTTATTACCAGGAGCGTTAGTGTCACGCCTTCCGCTATTAATTTATTTTTCCCTGCTAAAATGCAGTAATTATTTATGGCGAGGGCACCCCATCATCTTGTTGACCAACTTTACCGCCAACTTGAAAATCTGTAATTTTAAAGCTAGAAATTCTAAAAAAAATTTAAATATCATAAAAAAATTGCTTGTTAAAATAATGATTGATTCTATCATCTAGGATGGATCATTTATCAATACAAAAAGTGAATTATATTTAAAAATATTATTTAAAAAAAAACCATATAAATGACAGGTTAGAGGAATAAAAACACCACAAAATTACCAATAAAAATATTTAATAATTTTTGAAACTGCAAAACAAGCGGAAACCATATGATTACTGCACGCATTTTAAATTTTTTCCGGTTAAAATTGGATAATAATTTTAAAGTAATTATTTTCATAAATTTTAAATTTTATCCTGTTAAAATTATATATTATTAATGGATTTTCACGATGGCGGAGATAACTAAAAGTGCAACGTTTCTAGAATCCAATTGTCTCTGTAACGAAAACTGCAACGATGATGTCTTGATTTAAAATATCGAACTGTTCTAGATACCATGATGGCGGAAAAACAAAATGATGGATCAAGGTAGTAGAAACAATATAGCGGATCCAAAATGGCTGCTGGGGTCAAGGTCATATAAAATTGTCGCATTGACGTCACAATCCAATACGGCGCCGACAATCTACAATACACACCCAGAACCCATTCCCAGCACGCTTATTTATCTACTACTACTATGACTAAAAAGTTCAAAGCATGTACCGTGAACTTATAACGGCTTATTTTTAGAATAACTTACAATATACATGTTGCTAAAATTTGCTAGCAATGAATTATGGCTTCAAAACTGAGCTTTATAATATTATATATAATTTGTTGCTGCACATTAAATTAAAATTTTTTATGTAAAAATCTAGGGGAAAATGTCAATCTATTAAATTGATACTCTGATAAAAAAACTTATCTAATAAATATTTATGTTGAAGCCCCAAATATTTAAATGAACTTAAACTAAGACTGCTGTAATAAACTATATAGGCTACCATCAAAACTTTTATTTGGTAATCTTATTTGTAAGGCTAACAATCCTCTTATTACATGCATATAATTAATTTTTTAATAACCTGAACTCGTAACTTTTATTATACGGTTAGATTTTAGGTTCTTAAAATAAATATTGCAATGGGAAAGATTGATCAAAAACCTTTTCACGGACATACACCATATCAGGATTACTCTGAATGTCAAAGACTGACGGCAGCAGCAAATATCAGTTTCCAGAACTTCGCAAATGTTTACTTGAAGGAAGTCTAATGTGATAGGCTGTGTTGTGTAGAATAAATGCATTGTATAATTATTGTTTTCGTCCGTTTGTCATTGTGTTGTCCAATGTTGTTGTTTATCTGTTATTTTTGCCACTGTCTCGTCGCTGCCAGCCCACTGTGTTGCTCTATGCTTTAATTTAATTTCCTTTCCAAAATTTTATGTTAGACTTTAAAATTTGACAACTGCCTATTTTTGCCTGTTCTCCTTGTGTTTATGTACTCATCTATGTTGTCCGTTCTCTAGGTTTTCCTATGACATCCAGTATAGTCGAGCAGTGGCGTATGTTCATGAAATTATTTTTGTTTGCTTTTAGGTCTACGTGTAATTTTTTTAAGTATTTTTCATCTCAGACGAGACTCTGTAATTATTAATAAGTAGTTTTTTCAATTTATTGTGGAAATTTTGCGCTTTTTATTCCGGAAAGGACTCCTTGACTTTCAAGTTCAGTTTTGTCACACTCGACGTGACAGTTCGTAGCAAAACGAATGCAGCACGGATGGCACACAAATTTACAACTGTGCCGCCTGTGTTTCTTCAAGCGCGTTTGAAGAAAGCTTGGCAAGGAAATGAATAATGCAGAGAACTCGAGCAGTAGTTGCAGTGTAATAACCCCAGAAACAGAGACAGAGCGATCGTTAAAGGGAAAGAGACGAGAGTTCTGCTTCTGGTGGTTCGTGACCTAAGGTATTTAAGAGGATGTCCCTTTAACGGTGACTCTCATCTGCAAGATTATTTCGCACGTAAACTGTCACTTATTCTCTTCAGTATGCCTGCAGGTTCATAACCGATCTATAGAGATAATAAATTGGTAGCAGAGTCGTGGTGGTATTTTAACCTTTCGGCTTAATATTTTATGTTTTATTTTTGTAAAGGATGACATACCATATTTTTTTGCCTTCTAATTAATTTGCAATATTTTTTTAGGTTTAAACATAAAATTTTATTTTGTTATATTTCAATTTAAACCTATTTTAATCTAAAAGATAAACTTTGAATAAGATGATTCAGTGTTTGCTGACGAGACGAGAGAAGTATCACGCCGACTAATGCGTGCAGACGCTGCTGTCGAGGCTTCGTGGCGGCGCAGCGCGCCGAGAGAGGGGTTCCGCGACGCAAGAGGCGATCTACAGCAGCGCCGCGCTGCGTGGAGGTTTATCCTACACCGCGGCTGGCCCCCATACGAGCATCGGCAGTTACGGTACGTGTCAGTTCTGATATCTGCATATGGCAGTTCTTGGTGGAAATCAAACATCAATTTACCAGCTTAATAATTTGGTTCCATTTTAAATGAAACTTTGTTTTAGAACTGGTAAATTTAAGCAGGTACAGTTTTTCATTGGCTCCTTTTTTAAAATTATTTACTTTTGTGCATTTATTATTCTGACGCTTTAAAACTATTTGACGCCTTAACTATATATACATATACATATTTATATAATAAATGGACATTTAAGGCCAAAGGAAGATCCAAACATGTTTATGGTAGTTGCTGATTATTCTAGCAGTTACCCCAAAGACACGGTGTTTCGCCCATTTGCGAGGCTGACAAATTTATTTTTGGCAGGTTGGGCGTCGTCGAAATATTCGCAGCCCTAGAACACGCTAGTATGTGCTGCCATTAATTGACGAGGTTATTTTCTGTCTTTTTTTATGTTTGGCAACGAGGCAAAAAAAAATGCGTCATGCGGAAGTGACCGAGGACTGACGTCATCGCTCCAACGCGCGAGTCAAATAGGAACCACACCCGAGCAGACACTGTGGATATGAGAATTATTTTCCTTATTTTGAGGCATCAATGTATCCAATGAGAAGTTAATTTTTAGTAGACGCTTTTAGCGCACGTTTAATAGAACTTTGTGAAATTAGTCGTTATCTGTATGACATTAATAACTTCTGTATAATAGATTTTTATGATTTTTTTTAGTATTTACATATGTGTTTGCTTGGTAAACTATAAACAAAGGTATAAAACTGTTGTTCTAAAGCTTTGTCATCAATGTAATTGTGTGTCATAATGGTAGGATGTGTGGTCGTTTAAATTTTAAAAAATATACAGATTTTGTAATATTTATGAATACAAAATGTGTCCAGTATTTGATATAAATTACTATTTTGGATTTATTATAGTAACATTATTTTATTTTTACCAGTTTATTATTTAGAAACATGCAAGTATAAACATGCAAGCCTAGCATTTTTTTTTGTTTTGCATTTAGAAGCTTGCGATTTTTTTATGTGGATTTTAGACATAAGACCTAATCTCGCTATCTCCTTGTGGTTCTATAGGTTACCTGAGAGTAACACTGGTCTATAAGGGGCAAGTAATTTTACGAAGCTTTCGGAATTATTAATTTACATAAAAAAAATATGTTATAAGATAAAACCCCACCACCACTTAAGCCACAATTTGTGAAATGTTTTTAGATACTGTTTATTTTGCAATAATTAATAGTAATAAGACCTTGCGGATCTTTTGTAAACTTTTTTCAGTCCTTTAATATGTTAAATTATTAAGCAAAAAAATTCTGTAGATTTAATGAATATTGTAAAAAGTAAAATAACTTTACA
This sequence comes from Bacillus rossius redtenbacheri, assembly GCF_032445375.1. Lineage (NCBI taxonomy): Eukaryota > Metazoa > Arthropoda > Insecta > Phasmatodea > Bacillidae > Bacillus > Bacillus rossius. Next base: position 12,313,783 of record NW_026962010.1, on the reverse strand, counting down.
TTGGAGTATCTACCGTAAATCTATACTAATATTATAAAGCTGAAGAGTTTTTTTGGTTTGTTTGTTTGTTTAAACGCGCTAATCTCAGGAATAACAGGTTCCGATTTGAAAAATTATTTCAGTGTTGGATAGTACATTTATCGAAGAAGGCTATAGGCAATATTATATTATCAATAACATTAGGGATCCTTACTAAAAGTCCAATTAAGAATCAAATACGTTGGAGGGGGTTACATACAACATGCAGTACACGTACTAAGTGTGTGTTGACAATGCCGCAGGCGCTAGAAGTTTATTAAGCGAAATACCACTCACTGACTCACTCATTCCGAGATCTCTAAAACTATACACCCGATTGACTAGAAATTTAGCATAGTTACTCACTTTGTGATGTAGATGCTCACTAAGAATGGATTCTGCGGAAATCCAATCCCAAGGGGAGTTTCGGGGGCGTAATATATCAAAATTTCCAGTTTTTGGTAGGAAATCACCTTAACAACGGCTGTTGCTTTATTAATGCTTCATTCGTCTCTATGGCAACGACTATTTCATTGTTAGTGCAGTCCTCATCACCGCTGAAATTTTGCGGGTACTTTAAATATCAAAATTTTCCCTTTTTTTCAAGTATATATATTTTACAGACTTGAAACTTCACAGTAATGTTCCTTATGTTACGCAGGATGACATTTTCCGAAAATTAGATCCCATGGGTGGTTAAAAATCAAGCAACAGTAGGTTCATTGTCTGCATGAGAACAGGATTTTTCATTTTTCATGCCTTCTGCGTCTCCATGGCAACGGGCATCGCGCGGCAGTGGCGTACCCACAAGGAGGGCCATGTATAATGAGCGGCGCAAGAGTGATCTGCCTGTAGACTGCCGTAGCGAAGTACGGGTACATCAGTTCTACGTGGCGTGCACGAGTCGGGAAACCATCGGTGCTATTCATTTTCTCTCCGGTACATTATACAGCATTGTAATAAATTTTCACTGATTTTTTTTATTTACCATTACTGTGAAGGCTTACATGAGCTTCATAGGAAAGTGTCAGCAGGTGAAGTACTTTCACGAGAACCTTCAACCGCGTGTAACACAATCCTTAAAACTCATATAAAATAAATTGAGCTGAGTAAACAGTGTTCAAAAGGGTAATCCAATTAATAATTGCCAAGGATAGATGCAAAGGTTAAATCAGCAAGAATTTGAATTAACATATTTCATTTTAATCGTGGGCAAAAGCCTCATGTAAATCCTCATACAATTACACCAAACTTTTACATAGAAATTAATACTGATTAATTAGGAAAGGGATACAAAGACAATTATATAAAATTAAATAATTATCCCATAGAACAAGAGCACTAGTACAATTGTCACGGCAAAATACGTGAACGTATTTTCAATATTACAAATACTTTAGTATTTACTTTAGACAGATAGTATTGAATAGTATTGGCTAATAAAGAATAATTTCTTTAAAAATTAACGTCAACAAGTGACAACCCTCAATCATCACAGCGACCGAGAATGATGTTAGCACAGACAAATGCCTCATTAGACATTACAAGACCCGTAAATGTTAATGCAGGTGACCGCGGCCTAACCTACACTAGGCAGTTTGAAACTTAATTGAAATGCATGACATCAAGAGAAAACCCACAATATGTAACAATTTAACACTACGTGATTACCTACATTACGTAGAAGCGAAAGACAAGCCCTAAACACGAGTAACGACATGACGGGGAGAAACGTCAGACAAAATACAATTAGCAATGCAAGCAATTAATAAAGAAAACGAAAAGGGTACAAATGCAAAATGGAATTTTAAAGGTGACGGCCGAATAAACAATTTAGAATGCCTTAAGAGTTTATCTGTTACCAGTTACATGACTGTAAGGGTCACCACCTTACAAACACTTACATGAAGTCTCCCCGCTGTCACACTCTCTACATTTAACTATCTGACCTACATACTTAATTCAGTGCGATACCAGCACCGACTGGTTATCTCAACCTATCTACATGAGTTGCTAACGAACAAAAAGAGCCCTCAAGGCAATACACGCAGTTTTAAGTAAAACAGAGGGCGCCACGCGCATGCGCGGACACCTCAAGAGGGGAAGTCGAGCACAGTACTAGACGCAGGGAGGGGGAAAACGAGGAAGGGAAGGAGCGCCGAAGCCCGCCGCGCGGCGCGAAGTTCAAATGACGCGCACCGACCACTTAAACTCCCTCACCCTTGACGGAGCGCAACCGCGAGCCTCGCCAACCAAGTCTCAAGGACACGAGCTGGCACTGCTGGTCCGGTCACAACACTCTTGAAGTAAAGAAGCTCAAATGTCAAGTGAACACATTTCTATGTGTATACAATAACAAAAAGTGTTTCTAAATGACGATATCTTGAAGCGAGTTCATGACTGGCATAATTTTCCACAGTAAGACACGTAGTATGAATTCTTCAGCATTTCCACTGGAATAAAGACTCTTCAGCGCTGAAGAGAAAGTTAAGACTACGGGGCGTCCTTAATGAGTTCAATTTCGAGCAGCATTCCCTTCATCCCAGAGTAGCAGGAACAGCAAGCCTTCCCCCAGCGCGACACCAGGGCGAGAACGGCGGGCGTCCCCACCGCCTGCCCACGCTCGGGGCCTGGCAGGCAGGGCCAGCCGAAGCGGCCGCTGCAGAAGAGTCAGTCTCCGCACGCGTCACGGCCCCTCACGGGCAGGAGACGGCGGCGACTCCATGCCACCGCTCCTCATCGGTGACGTGACGGCGACCAACGTCCCAGCAAGCAAGTGGCCTTGCAGACACGACGAACCCAGCGGGCGGCTGCGGTCACGATATCTCGGGCAGGGCGAGGAGCGTCGGGGCGCTGCGGCGCGAAGTCCTCTTCTGGGCGTGGCGGTAGAAGGGTTACGCAATAGGACAGTGTTGTCTCCTAAAAATTTATCAATGACAAACGGCCCAACAAAAGCAGAAATTAATTTTGAATTAACAATATCAGCCAGTTTTGGCAATTTAAAATTCTTTAAGAGAACCAAGTCATTAACAGCAAAACCATGCGGTGTCCGCGTAGCGTTATAAGAGGCGGCTACAGCCTCGCGGACCCTCTTAAGATTGCAACTCACGTCGTCAAGCATGGCCTCCAGGGAATCACTGTCAGAGGCGAGTTCCAGAGGCGGCAGTCCCCAGGAGTTAAGCAAGGGATGGGTCAACTCACGGCCCAGAAAGGGGATGGAAGGGGGAAACCCTGTCGCCATATGGACAGCAGAATTAAACGCCACGTTGATGAATTCAAGGTCACTGTCTTACAATGACTGATCATCCCTGTAATATGCAGTAAGAGTGGCTTTAAGCACCTTTTTTACACGTTCAGACTGATTGACCTGGGGGCAATAGGGACTACTGTAAATGGGTTTAATCGCCCATTCAAAACACATATCCTTAAATAATACAGGCCGGAAGTAACGGGAATTATCACAGGTTATCATAGCGGGAGCACCAAAAAATTTCCAAACTTGCTCTCTTAAGGCTTTAACAATACTAGTCGCCTTCATATTTTTTAAGGGGAGTAGCAACACAAATTTGGAAAAGATGTCCAGAACAACTAGAATGCAGATATTTCCCTTTTTGGAGCGTGTAAGGGGGCCAAAAATATCCATATGCAGAACGTGCCACGGAGCAACCGGGGGATCCACGAAATACAGGCCAACCTTTGCACATTGCGGGGGTTTAGAAACCTGACAGTCAACACACGACCTCACGTGGTGACGTACGTCTGCTCGTAGTTCGGGCCATGCCAGATGCGCGCTGATGCGGCGGAACGTTTTTTCTATACCCAAGTGAGCACCCAACAAGGACTCATGAAAATACTTAAGAACCATGGGAGGAAGGAAGGCAGGGACATCAGCCTTCCTCTGCTTGCCTGACTTCCCTGTGTAATAAATTACCCCTTGTTCCTCTATGTAGGGCGTAACAGTGCCATGATGCAAATCCCTGCGTATGTGAACGCACTGCGGGTCTTCCTTCTGACAATCACGGATACTAAGGAAATACTCTGGGAAAACCTTGCACACCGCGGCACTAATTGGCTCAGAGCAGGATACTGGCAAAGCATTGGTGTCAAACTCCTCAGGGGTAAACATCCGTGACAACGTGTCCGCGACCACATTGTCACTACCCTTAAGATGGTGTAGCTTAAAGTTAAAACGGGACAGCTGTAACACCCAGCGCCCTAGTTTTCCAAGCTGGTTAGGGTGGTTAAATAAGCAGCTTAGCGCCTGATTGTCTGTGTACAGGTCAAATTCCTGACAGTCCAGGTACGAGGCGAACTTCTCAAAGCCAAACAAGCATGCAAGCGCTTCCTTCTCATACACGCCGAGACGCCTTTCTCCGTCTGTCAACGATCGGCTAGCATAAGCTATGGGACGTAATCTTTCATTTTCAAGATGGCCCAGGACGGCTCCTAGAGCAATGCTAGACGCATCGACCTGAAGTGCGAACCTACGCTGAAAATCTGGAAGGATCAAAACGGGGGGAGAAGAGACAAGAGCCTTAATATTATCAAAGGCTTTCTTTTGTGCGTCACCCCATTCAAAGGTTATGTTTTTCTTACGCAGCTTATTCAACGGACCACAGACCGCAGCATAGTCCGGTATAAAGCGTGCATAGTAACCTGTCATGCCTAGGAATCTCTGAATTCCCTTGACGTTTTTAGGGGGCGGAAAATTAACTATGGGTAAAACCTTGCCAGGATCCATAATGAGCTTTCCCTTAGAAATGATGTAACCAAGGAACTTAACATGGTCCTGGGCCAAACGAAGTTTGTCAGGATACGGTTAAATGGTTAAACTAGCCGCTCGAAGACGATCAAACACCTGTGTTAGATGTTGTTTGTGCTCTTCTAAGCTAGCGCTATAAACAATAATATCATCAATATAGTTAAAGACAAACGTATACTTTAAATCAGAAAGAATATGGTCCAGCACGCGGCTCATGGCCTGACTACCAAATGAAACTCCCATGGGCACCCTACTGAACTGAAATTGTCCCCAAGGGGTAGAAAATGCGGTGTATTTACGACAATCAGGATGCAAGAGAATTTGATGGAAACTGGCGTTTAAATCGATGACGGAAAAAATGGCTGCCGTTCCTAGGTGTTGTTGAGCGCTCTCTACCGTCAGTAATTCATAAGAGTCCTGAATGACCTTATCATTTAAAGATTTGAAGTTGTGAACCAAACGAAATTCTCCAGCCTCCTTTTTAGGAACTAGAAAGGTGAGCGAGCTAAAATCAGAAATGGAAGGGGCAATGACCCTGAGGCTTTCAATAATAACCTTCATTTTTTGTAGTTTAGGGGGGTGATACTCTGTGGCCTTTGGCCTAAACAGGCGTGCGATCCTTTAAATAAAACTTGTAGGGCAATACATCACACCTACCTATACGACTGTTTATTACGTCAGGATAACGACTGAAGACATCCGAAATCAGAGAGTCTCTGAAGGCTACGTCATTCATGTCGGGACAAGACATGACTTCAGGGGCGGCATTCTGCGGAATTAATTTAATTTTTAATGAAGGGCGAAAGCCAAAAACAAGATGCTGATTAGCCACGTCAATCAAGCAACAAGTTTTCCCCAGAAAATCCAGACCAAGGATAAGTGGATGACACAAACCAGGAATAACGTAAAAATGCCTGTTCCAGGAAAATCCGGCAATTTTAATGTGAAGCTCAACTGTCATGTTAGCACGTACTACTTCTCCGTTAGCTACACAAATAATTACATCAGGGCACGTAGTCTCACGGCTCTGCAATTCAGGATGTTTATTACGTAAGGAATCAAAAAAAATCAGCACTCAACAAGGAACGAGTGGCTCCGGAATCCACTAAAGCCGGGAAAATGTCATTAAATAAATTAACATGAACAAAGTTGTAAAATTTATGAAAGGCGGCTTTTCTCTGACGACGATCGCGGCGACCGCTCATACGCCCGATCGGGGCCCGTTTCCCGGACACTGATCCCTATAGTGCCCTGCGCGGTTGCACTTAAAGCATTTGCGTAAATCGCGGCTCACGGCGGGCTGCGTGCACTCAGACACCGCGTGACCGAACTTTCCGCAGTTGGCACACCTGGACCGGCTGGCCTTAAGGCCGGGCGCAATTGTGGGAGGGGGGCGCCTGTCGGTAGCGCGGCCGGAGCCGACAAGGGGCTCGGTTACACTGACCGCACAATCGACGAGCTGCGGCGCGCGAGTAGCACGAGCGGACTGAGAATAAACATTCACAGCAGGCTGAAATTCAAAGTTTTTGGGCATAGAAAACCGCGATGTAGATGAAATGGGGAATTCCTCCTTATATTTTCTAACTGCGAGCAAGCGATTCTCCACTTCAGAGCTCCACTTGCGTAAGGCATTCAAGGTTGTTGGAGGACTAAGCATGGCGCTATGTTGAAGCACAAGCGGAGAGACATTCCCTAATATAGTTTGTACTAACTCAGTTTCCGTGAGGTTTCAATTAAGAACGGCCGCATAATTGGCCACGGAATTAATAAACTGAAGAGTGGGCTCGTTAGGCAATTGAAAACTAAATACTAAGTCTCGTTTACAGCTCTCAAGCACTCGTGGAGGACAAGCAAATTGCAAAACTGAGCTTTTGAACTGAGAAAAAGAAAGATTCTGAGTAATTGCGTCAGTAAGTAATTGCAAAAATGCGGCTCCACAGAGACTTAGTAGGGCCTTTAATAATTCTGCCTCACTAACTAATTTCAGCCCTTCAAGACGTGAAGCCGCACTTAAAAAATCCAAAACAGCTCGTGGCTCGCAGCTATCAAGCCGAGGGAGGAGTTTGAGGTTGGAAAAAAATATTTTTGAATTAAATTTTGAGTTGAAGGCGGGGCCAGAAGGGGGTGGGAACTGCCGAGACGGTACCTTCTCCGCCGATTCCCAGGAGTATCGAACATGCTGGACGAGTAGGCTCCTCAGAACAGCAACGGTAGCGCCCTCCTCGAGGGGAACGCCCTCCTCGGAGAGGATTTGAACCAGCTCGTCACGGCGCAGCCGATACACCCATCCCGTGACCGGTGATCCCATGGTACATGCAAGACAAAAAAAAAACACTTTAGCACTCAGCACAAAAAAGCATAGTTGCGCAGTTGAAGGCTTCCATGAGCTTCATAGGAAAGTGTCAGCAGGTGAAGTACTTTCACGAAAACCTTCAACCGCGTGTAACACAATCCTTAAAATAAATTGAGCTGAGTAAACAGTGTTCAAAAAGGTTATCCAATTAATAATTTCCAAGGATAGATGCAAAGGTTAAATCAGCAAGTATTTAAATTAACACATTTCATTTTAATCGTGGGCAAAAGCCTCATGTAAATCCTCATACAATTACACCAAACTTTTACATAGAAATTAATACTGATTAATTAGGAAAGGGATACAAATACAATTATATAAAATTAAATAATTATCCCATAGAACAAGAGCACTAGTACAATTGTCACGGCAAAATACGTGAACGTATTTTCAATATTACAAATACTTTAGTATTTACTTTAGACAGATAGTATTGAATAGTATTGGCTAATAAAGAATAATTTCTTTAAAAATTAACGTCAACAAGTGACAACCCTCAATCATCACAGCGACCGAGAATGATGTTAGCACAGACAAATGCCTCATTAGACATTACAAGACCCGTAAATGTTAATGCAGGTGACCGCGGCCTAACCTACACTAGGCAGTTTGAAACTTAATTGAAATGCATGACATCAAGAGAAAACCCACAATATGTAACAATTTAACACTACGTGATTACCTACATTACGTAGAAGCGAAAGACAAGCCCTAAACACGAGTAACGACATGACGGGGAGAAACGTCAGACAAAATACAATTAGCAATGCAAGCAATTAATAAAGAAAACGAAAAGGGTACAAATGCAAAATGGAATTTTAAAGGTGACGGCCGAATAAACAATTTAGAATGCCTTAAGAGTTTATCTGTTACCAGTTACATGACTGTAAGGGTCACCACCTTACAAACACTTACATGAAGTCTCCCCGCTGTCACACTCTCTACATTTAACTATCTGACCTACATACTTAATTCAGTGCGATACCAGCACCGACTGGTTATCTCAACCTATCTACATGAGTTGCTAACGAACAAAAAGAGCCCTCAAGGCAATACACGCAGTTTTAAGTAAAACAGAGGGCGCCACGCGCATGCGCGGACACCTCAAGAGGGGAAGTCGAGCACAGTACTAGACGCAGGGAGGGGGGAAACGAGGAAGGGAAGGAGCGCCGAAGCCCGCCGCGCGGCGCGAAGTTCAAATGACGCGCACCGACCTCTTCAACTGTAAAAGGGAGATGTGGCTTAATTTTTTTTCCATTAGTATAGCCGTGAGAAGCCGGGTCGGGCAGCTAGTGCACTTATAATTGCGAAATTCCAACCCCCTAAGAAAGCAATAGAAGATTCAGATTATAAAAAGAAATCATATATTAGAAGCTAAAATTTCAAAAGGAAATACATTCGTTAGGAAAAATATACACACAGTATATACAAACAGCAGTATTTAAAAGTGTTTTATGGCAAAATGTATTTGTTATGCAGTATCGATAAGGAGAACAAAATGGAATATAAAACTGGAACTTTTTATGTTTAAATACAATTTTACTGGCTGCTATTTGATAAGGTATTATTTTAAAAATATAAATATATTTTATTTCACCGATCCCTTTAAAATCATCATAACTTTTATTATGTTAAAAGTATAAAATAAATAAAAAAAACTTCTGATAGATATGTGAAACATATGTTGCAGTTGCATAAAAATATTCATAATTTAATTAATTTAGTTATCATCCATACAGAATTAAAATTACAAAAATTAAACTGTGCCAGATAATTATGCAAAAATGATGCACTATAAATAAATAAATATATATATATTTATATATATATAATTTTGTTGAAGATCGTCCACTAAAAATGTCTACAAGTTCAACTATGTTAAACGAAAAACTATAATAATGACCTGTAACGGGACATACAAACGTAAATAGTAAAATTTACCTGCCATAGCAATCGCCATTGTTTTACTGTCGCAAAATTTGCTGACTTTAGAAAAAAAAAATTTTGACGTGACGTCTAATAAATCGATGATCGCCGGCTGCACGCACAAAAAATTGTCCCGTTACGCACATTGTCCCGTTACGCTGTGTCCCGTTACGCTCATTGTACGCTTGCGCCGCATCTATCTCTCTTCCACTCGATTGGAAAAACAATCAATTTGACTTTTTCGAGGCACATTAAACTTGAAACACTCCCATTCGTTTCCTAATTTTCCTATCACCATATCATCATTAATAGAATAACGCAGATTGGAAGAAGTTAAATAGCAAACATGTATAAAATTTATAGTTAAAATAATTCCTTCTTTAAAGTAATAATTATTTTTGAATTAATGAATGCAAATAAAAGTATATTTATCAATTAAATTGTAGATTTAATTTCACTCCTTCTTTGCATCCATACAAAATAGTGATAATTCAATAAATAATGATTCAATTTTATTCATAAAAGCATGCAATAATTTCATCAATGTTTTGTTATGACGTTGTCACGTTCAACTATCGTCTGTAAACCGACTTTACAAACAACCAATTTTTTTTTTACCAATTTAAAACCAGCTTTATTTTATTTGAAATGTCCTAACAAGAACTTAATTGGTCTTTTAATTCCTTCGCGAGGGGAACCGCGTTTGGTTCGAGCGGTAATTAGGTCGTCCGCATTCGAATGCCGTTGCGACGAACTGTCGGGTGGTTTCCGGAGGCAGGAGCAGAACGAGGGAGCAGTTTGTGAGATGTCCGCCCCGCGCCAGCATCGCTCAGCTGGAAGCTGCGTGTCTGGCGGCTCCCGCGCGGGAGGAAAAATAACTGGCCTCGGCGGTGCGACGCGGCGCGGGAAAACAAAAGGATCTCAATTCTCCTCGGGAGATTCTCATGCGCGGTGCATCCGACGCGTGCCTCGAATGTAACTTTGGTCCGTGGAGTTGGGAATCGTCAGGAGACGGCAGGCTGTGATGTTTTTTTTTTTAGCTCGTCATCGCCGTATTGTTCCGCCCAAAAATGTGGCTTGGATTGTTCTTGAAGACGCCTGATTATGGTTAATTAGTATGCCTTACAGTAACTTTCATAAAAAATTGTTGTCTGTAAAGTCGGTTTACGGACGATATTTTAACGTATTAACTTCATAACAACACATTCATGAAATGATTGCATACTTTTATGAATAAAATTTAATCATTTTTATTGAATTATATCTACTTTGTATGGATACAAAGAAGGAGTGAAATGAAATCTACAATTTAATTGATAAATTTACTTTTATTTGCGCTCATTAATGAAAATATATTTATTACATTAACGAAGAGATTATTTTAACTATAACTTTTATACATGTTTGCTATTTAACTTCTTCCAATCTGTGTTATTCTGTTAAGGATAGGACGATGATAGGAAAAGTAGGAAATGAATGGGAGTTTTTCAAGTTTAATGTGCCTCGAAAATGTCATATCTTTGGTTGTTCCAATCGAGTGGAAGAGAGATAGATGCGGTGCAAGCGTACAATGAGCGTAACGGGACACAGCATAGCGGGACAATAAGCGTTACGGGACAATTTTTCGTGCATGCAGCCGGAGTTCATCGATTTATTAGACGTTGTCACGTCAAAAAATGTCATCATTAACTGTTTCCATAATTTAAACGTTACAATTCAACCATTGTTTTGGGCATCTAACAAACATGGCTCAATAATTATCTAAAGAGAAATAAAGGCTTCAACCGGTTAGCAGAAATGGTCACCCCCTGCTTCAATTTCCGCTTGGCACTTACGGTCTTCCCTGATTTTTGCAGTCAATGCCTTGGACAGGGTAAAAATTAAACAAATATGTTACATAGTCTGCATTATTTTGTAGAAATCATCTACCCTGTAATAAAAAAATTAATCGTTCAATTTATTTTGATACTGACAAACTGCTCTAATATTATATACATTATTAGTTTATTTATTGTGATTATATTCAATGTATTCCTCATAGGGAAAAAAAATTACTCTCCATGAAGAGAAGGAAGAATGTTAAGAAACCCAGTGGGCATCGAGGCAGGCGAGGATGAATTATGAAATCAGCGTGAGCAGGAGGGTTGGGCAGGTTTCGTCATTCTTATAATGACTAGGGTAAAGTGGAGGCCCCTTTCTTTTTATTTTCCTTGAACCAGATTCAGAAATCTGAGTTTACTTGATTAAAAAAGTTATACATTTACTAAATTTGTAACTGCTAATAACGAGTATACCAACGTGACTATCGAAATAGATATTTTAAAATCTCCAATGGCGTTAAAAGTTATCTGCTATACTTACTTCATGATCTCTTTATAGTTATTGTACGTAGTTTTTATTCTATCTTATATTTATCAACCATATAAAAATAAATTGTAATCTAATAAAAGTTTAAACCAGAAAAAAAAATAGTCCAAAGTTGAATTGTAGGCGTAGAGTCAAACATACTTACTAACATACAAGTTCACAGTCATAAAAATGTTCGTAAATAACGTTGACAAAAAACACATTTATGTCTTAGAGCTCGGAGTCCTTGGTTCTAACCCGGTGAGTTTACTCAATTAAAAACGGAAATGAATGCATCATCCACAAAAGCCACCGGCAGATTGACTTCCCAAAACTAATAGCAAGATAGATATGTCAGTCAGTAAGAAATCATGGCAGCCATATAGACTCCACCATTTTGATTTATTTAATCGGTAAAAGGAACGCTAGTAACACATAGTACACATGTCAGAAGCTAGAGTACCCTGCCGCCATAGTAGTTAATTTTTTACCCACTAGAGTGCAATTTGAAGTAATTCAAAGTAATCCACTGTATTTTCTTGTCTCGGAACGCTTTGTTGTGTTAACTGATAATAACTGGGCATTGTTGAAGTGCTCAGAGAAATAAAAAGATAAAGGGCAACAAAAGAGTTCTGTAATTAGTCTACAAAGGTAGTAGTTACCATACTTCAGTATCAGTAACAGAATGCTCTGCACTTAAAACAATCTCATTAATTGATTATAACAGGTACATATGTAAATGGAACAGTCGATCATTAAGATACCATTAAACATAATATATTTTTTTAATAAAATTGAATTTTGCGTGAAAAAATATAATCGACTTTTATTCATTTTATATTATATAAAAATATTCAACTGTCAAACTAAAAACTTCGCTAAAATTCCCTGTCATAAATGTGAACTCGCTCGTGGTTACCGACATTTACTCTTACTTTATTTCGCATTGTGTGCACGCGTGTGATCCTGAGAACTGTGAAATTGGTTCATTGTGAGCAGGATCAATGAGCTAGGACCTTATGTGGGTCTGGAAAAATTTTTCGAGACAGGGCGGGAAGATACAGTAGCAATGGTGGCTGCTGGGTAAATCCTCCCTCCCCAATTTTGTTTAAAATATAATTTTCTGTTCTAAACCTGTGTTGAAACATATTAACTTTTTCTATTTTTTTTCAAAAGTCTCTTTTTCCCGAAAAAAATTGGTTGTCTGTAAAGTCGGTTTACGGACGATAGTTTAACGTGACAACGTCATAACAAAACATTGATGAAATGATTGCATATTTAATGAATAAAATTGAATCATTTTTATTTTAATAATAAAAGATTGAATACCTGAATTTATACTAGAAATCAGATTTTTTAAATGCAATAATAATTAACCTTTATTGCCGAAATTTTTGTTGTAATAAGCAATGAAAACCACGTTAACTTTTCATTTCACTTTACAAACAGTCGAGTGGAAGAGAGATAGATGTGAGCGTAACGGGACACAGCGTAACGGAACAATGTGCGTTACGGGACACTTTTTCCTGCGTGCAGCCGGCGTTCATAGATTTATTAGACGTTGTCACGTGAGGAAAATAAATAAATAAAAGTGTCGATCCCGCACTGCGCAGCGGATGCCTGGCCCCGGCGCGCCGGAGCGAAGAGCTGACGAGACGGCGCCTCGGCTGGTATCTGCGCGACGCAGGCGCCGCCGTGACGTGACAGCGCGTCGCTTCCGCCCCACCGCCCTCACGTCCACCGCCTGCGCCCTTCACCGCGGCCCAGTTCCACACGCGCCCGCGAGTAGCAGGGTGTCCACAAGGAAAAAATATTTCGTACCAACTTAGGCGAGAAAAAAGTACTAAATTCTAGTTTGTTATGGTTTTTAACAATTTAAGAAGTTATTATGACATTGCAATGCTAGAACTTAAATATCACACCACACACACATACATTACATAGTTTTTTTTTTAAATTATTATGCTTAATAATAAAACATATTGGAGTTACAATAATATTATTATATTAAAGAAAAATGTACTAGATCTGTACTAAACCACTAAAAAAGTCATAAAAGTACTAGATCTAGTACTAAAGTACTAACTGTGGACACCCTGGCGAGTAGTAGAGGAATGGGGCTCCGGCGCCTGGCTTCCTGGCTGTGGATTGTGGATGGGGGGTCAATGACCGATTGTTCTGACGTCACGGGGGCCATATTGAACTCAAAAAATTCCTCGAAATTGACTCAAAATGACTTCAAAATTTAAAAAAAAAAGTTCTCTTTTTCGCCGGAAAAATTGCCACCGTGACGTCAGAGCAAACGGTCATTGACCCCCATCCAAAATCCACAGCCAGAAGCCATTCGCCGGAGCCCCATTCCTCTACTACTCACGTGCTTCATGGCGAGCTACCCTCTGGCCTCGGGCGATGACATCTGGCGAACCAACTCCGCCCTTTCCGGGGGCAAACTGCCATTTTTTAATGTAATCCGGTGGAAAAACACATTTTAATTAATAACTACTAAAGGATATATTAACAACTTTTGAGTGTCGTATTATTGACCAGAGTAACCAGTAAATACAAACGAATATTTTTATTAAAAATTGTATTTAAAAATTTTTTAAAAATCATACACATAATAAAAATATCCATAAAACAATACACACAAGATTAAAATTTAAATACGGTTTTTTTTGTGTGTGTAGTAATATCATGGCTTCATAACGGTGTCTGCAAAAAACTTATTTTCCATATTGAAAGACGGCTAGTGAACGACATTCAACCTGATGATACTTGTTTGTTGAAAGATAACCTCAGCAGGCCGCTGAATGGAGCTTCACCGATGGTCTCGTGTGTGTTTCTTGAAGGGGTTGCGCGAACTCTTTGCAGATTGAACGTCTGTCCTTGATCTCCTGCAAGTGTGCGCTTTCACTTGCTCCTGGCCACAGAATATTTCTCTCAGGACGTGTTTGGGGGGCATGACGGTCGAGTTTTGCCATCCACCTCGGTGTGTTTGGATGCTAGCCGGCATTCGGGTGCGATTGGTTTTGCGTTCGAGTCTGGAATAAGGCAAGGGCGTAAATTTTTTAAGTATAACAACTTAGCTCGCGGTATGCGGAATTGGCTTAGGGTATTTTCGTGAGTAAAACGGAAGTCGCACGGGACGAAAATGTGTAACCACTGTGCTGCCATCTGTGGCGGATGGTACAAACTAAAGTACACAAAGCCAAAGGATAACTTCAAAATGTTCACTGTTGAGAGAATTTTCACAACATGGGCATAATTTCAATAAAATTCATTTTTAAAAATCAGGTCCAAAGCTGAGGTTTCGTATTTTTCTTCAAATATTTTTCGCTTTTACCGGAGCCGTTTCTTTATATAATTTAATATTTTGGTCTGTAAATGTAATGATTAGATAAACAAACATAGCTGCTCCGGCAGCGAATTCTAGTGGCGTGTGCAAAAACTACACGTGATAAGCGTCCAGAAATTCAGTGTTACACAATTTCTGTATATTTATCAACGCTTGGCATTATTTTAAATAATTCTACGATGAATTCTTGTCCAAGTTTCATATTATAAGTTTATTCGCAGCACGAGAACACATAAATTTTCTTGTTACCGAGGTTAGATTTTACACATCTATGGCGAATAATGAAAGACTCGCTCACATTTTGTTTATTTTATTGTTCACATCACCTGCCACCCACCAAGACCGGATCGCCAGTGGGTTCAAACCCAGATTTAGCACCGGTGGGAAACGTGGAAGACGGTACGTGACCGTAAAAAAAGAGGGTTTTTACTCGGAATGCTCCATTTTTCCGTATACCCAACTGGCCATTCCATCAATTCTACATCTGTGTCACACCCTTCCATCATCTTAATGACCCCGATGTCGTTTAGGCGATTGGCCCTGATTAATTTACATTAAATTAAATTTTCTTAAGTTTTCAGTCAGTAAATTGATAGTCAGTGAGTAGTAATTGAAACAGAAAACAGGTTTTTTACTAAAACTGATATGAAAAGAACCCCCTCCAAAAAAAATTACAGGTACTTCGTAGATTCAAAAATTTGTCGTCATTTATTTAGGTTTAAAAGCGACTTAAATTTCCCAGACCTTGCAAACTATGTAACTTGCATGATTTATTAAAGCATAAAGATTTGTTCATGATTTCACTAAGTTAAACTAAGAGAAATAAATAAAACAAATGAATGTCCGTTTTACATCGTTTAAGGGTAAATTTTGAGGTATCACGTTTAAAAATAAACTCTTGACTGGGTTAATACTAGTGTAAATGATTTGTGATAAAATATGTAAAATTTTATAACAGTATTAACGTATCTTATAAGTAACGCTAGATTGTTTAAGAGTCTTAATATAATAGGCAATTTAAGATGCACCTAATCTAATAGGTAAGTAAGATAAGATGAACAGATGCATACCACCTTTAAAACATTTAAATCAAAAACTTAAAACATTCTAAATTAAAAATATTTATTGTAACTAGTTAAGTCAGAGAGCAAAAAAGCAAGAGAGATTATAATATACGCGCGTTTGTTCTCCTACTAACCATATTTTATTTTATAAAATTGTCTTTATATAATTAAATTATTAGAACTATACATTAAGATTTAAATAATTTTTTAAAATACGACTCCAAACAGAATTGGTGGCTTAATTCGCATAGATATATTAAAAAAATAAAACACCAAACTTCGATTAAAATGTTATGTTCAAATACTCTATTTCTTTTCAGTATTTTTACAAATTTTTCTGGAAAAAAATATTTTGTCTTAAAAAATATAAAGCATAACATTTCTCGTATAGAACATTTAGCATGATTAATTGTTACCTGAATGACAGATCGGCAAAATTTATAACTTAACAAAGTCAAATATAATTATAATTTTTTACAATTTTTATTTTAATGTTAGCTAATGCCCAGCATGAGTAACAATGCCTAAATATTTTTTTCTATGTTTGAAATAGGGATATATATATGTATAAAGCAACATCTTTATCTCTCTATTTATCTTTGTATATCTCTATACCTCTTTCCATCTCCATACAGTAACTCTATATACCTATACATATACACCTCTCTAGATCTTTATCTACATATAAATCTACATATTTCTATTTCACTATATCTCTCTATAACTATATCTACATCACTCTATCTTTACCTATATATAAATATTAATCAACATATATATCTATCTTAATCTCTCTTCTTTATAACTATATATACATATATATCCCTATGTATGTCACTCTATAACAATGAAAATATTACAAATCTATTCTTTTATCCATCTACATATCTTTTTATCTAACTTTTTACGTGTTACATGTGATATAAACGCGCCTTTTCGAATGTTTAACGATGTGTCAAAATTTTAAAGCAATCGGTGAATAATTTTCGGAGATTTAAGTTTTTGAACGAATATTTACATTTTTAATTCTATAGATTTGTAACGGTTTTTGTCTTATTTAAAAAAAAAACTATAACCCTTATAGTTTTAAAAAAAGAGATAGTACTTCGAGCAGCAGGACAAGAACACTTGGAGAGTGGAGGTTTTTGGACCGCCGGCAGAGAGCGGTAACTGGCCGTCTCGGAGCTGCCAGCCGAGGGCAGTCGGCGCACGACCCCCGCGGGGTAGCAATATCAGGGCAAACACGGGCGGCGGGGTGAGTGCAGCGTCAACACGGAGCCCCCGCGGGCTGTCCCCTCCCACCCCCTCCGGACCATCAGACCTCCGTGCTCGGGAGTGGAGTTTGTGATCGCCGCGAACAGGAGGGGGTTTAGGTCCCTCCGAGAGTCGGCTCCAACTCCCTGCCGAGCCTCCCGACCAGAGGGCTTAACGGGAAGACGCCATGTCTGAGTCAACAGAACTTTACGGCATACCAAGTATTAAATGAAATAAAATATAAAGAGATTTACAAAGTTGTCTTGTATTAAAAATTAAGTAGCCCTATCGTTTAGAAAAATTAATAAAATTCAAAGCTAACATAATGTGTCCTCCAGCAGAACAGAAAAAAAAAAAGATGGCAATTGGGTCACCATCCAAGATGGTGGCCTCCAGCAGACGACAACAATATGGCGTCTGTGTCGTCAGGATCTAAAAAAGTGGCCGAGACATAAGATCCAAGATGGCGGACATTTTATTAGAAGGCAAGATGTTTACCGTAAAGAAAATTCCAACATTCAGAGATTAGGCGTTCGTTGCCAAGATGGCGAAATTCAAGATGGCTATGAGTTCAAAATACAAGATCAAAGGTTAAGGTCAAAGTTCAAGGCTAAAGTTCAAGGTCAAGGTTAAAGTTAAAGTTCAAGATCAAAGTTTATAGTCAAGGTAAAATGTCAAAATAAAGGTAAAAGTCATATAATAGGGCCGCCGTGTTATCAGAGGTGGCTGGGTTATTTATCCAATCCTCTCAATCCTTAACCTTGAACATGTGCCAGTATTGCCTTTACTATACTACTGACACAATTAAAAACCTGTTTGTCATTGTGAATATTAGTAATATAAATTGAGTTTGTAAATTTTTTCCTAGTGTATTTTCATGTTTATTTATATAAGTGGTAATTTTTTCTTAAATATAACTTATTTGAATTATTAGTTATATATTACAACATAATCATTAAATAAATACTTCAAATTAATAAATTATAATAAGCATTTCGCATATAAATTTTTTTAATTACTATTAAAAACTTATCAAGGTTGTTTTACTGAATATTATAATTTATTTTATTCACTTGTTTATATTAATATTGAATACTGAGTATCTACTTAATGATTTCTTTGCTACAGTAAATAAAAAATTAGTTACGTGTATTGAATGAAAAAGAAGCATATCTTCTACATTGTCAAAATTTTTCCTAATTAAATTTGCGAAGAGCACTGGTTACAAATTACCCAGGGATCTTCGTTAATTAACGGTTCATCTTCGAAAACTTACGGTACTATGTTAACGTATTTTCAACATGAATGCACAATAATAATATTATTTTTAGCAAACCATTCAGAATATTGTTATCTATACAGAAAAAAAAATATTATTTCCATCTCACGCTTGTGTTTACCCTGTTCACAACGAAACACTCCACTCGAAGTCGGAGTCAGGTGTAGTTTCTACGAAGATCCAGTTTTCTGATATTGCGAAAAACACTTTGTTTACTTCATGTTACTCCTTCGTTGAGAAAACCATAAATTTACTGTATTTTCTAACAGTGTAACATGCGTTCATAAGTACACACATTTTTTATAACTATTAAATATAACATTTAATTAACTGGTACGCTTTATATATGTTGTAAAAATTTAAAAAAATTAGGATGGTTTAAAAATCTTAAATTAATTCAGTTGTATGTAATGAGGGAGACCACCGGTAAATCTAGAGAAGCTAAGCAAATTTTTTTGTTGAATGCATATTATTAGGTTCCCTTAATATTTAGGTTTTTATCATTTATTTTGTGAGTATTCAAATATTTTTGTTCACCCAACAAAAATCAATCTCATTGTAACATAGTCACAAATAATTAATTACTTCACACCTTCCATCGCAAAGTTATGCAAATATGTTATGGCGGGCAAAGAATAGAAACCCACGTGACAAAGCAATCGTAAAGTGTTCCATCCGGAACCTTTTTGCAAATCAGTTTTAGATTAAAGCACCAAATAAGTTACTAATTTTTTCGGGACCCCACTTTACTAAACTACGGGCAGACAAAGCTTCAGAAACTTCGTGGAGAGTGACACGGTGACATCAAGCATCCACAGTTACGGTGATTGCTAACTCCTCACTTTCGTGTGGCTAGGGTACAGCCTGCTCGATCGTGAAGAGTGACAAGGTGTCATCAAGCATCCACAATGGCAGTGATTGCTAACTCCTCACTTTCGTGCGGCGAGGGTACAGCCTGCTCGATCGTGAAGAGTGACAAGGTGTCATCAAGCATCCACAATGGCAGTGATTGCTAACTCCTCACTTTCGTGCGGCGAGGGTACAGCCTGCTCGATCGTTAAGAGAGACAAGGTGTCATCAAGCATCCACAATGGCAGTGATTGCTAACTCCTCACTTTCGTGTGGCGAGGGTACAGCCTGCTCGATCGTGAAGAGTGACAAGGTGTCATCAAGCATCCACAATGGCAGTGATTGCTAACTCCTCACTTTCGTGCGGCGAGGGTACAGCCTGCTCGATCGTGAAGAGTGACAAGGTGTCATCAAGCATCCACAATGGCAGTGATTGCTAACTCCTCACTTTCGTGCGGCGAGTGTGCAGCCTGCTCGATCGTGAAGAGTGACAAGGTGTCATCAAGCATCCATAATGGCAGTGATTGCTAACTCCTCACTTTCGTGCGGCGAGGGTACAGCCTGCTCGATCGTGAAGAGTGACAAGGTGTCATCAAGCATCCACAATGGCAGTGATTGCTAACTCCTCACTTTCGTGCGGTGAGGGTACAGCCTGCTCGATCGTGAAGAGTGACAAGGTGTCATCAAGCATCCACAACGGCAGTGATTGCTAACTCCTCACTTTCGTGCGGCGAGGGTACAGCCTGCTCGATCGTGAAGAGTGACAAGGTGTCATCAAGCATCCACAATGGCAGTGATTGCTAACTCCTCACTTTCGTGCGGCGAGGGTACAGCCTGCTCGATCGTGAAGAGTGACAAGGTGTCATCAAGCATCCACAATGGCAGTGATTGCTAACTCTTCACTTTCGTGCGGTGAGGGTACAGCCTGCTCGATCGTGAAGTGTGACAAGGTGTCATCAAGCATCCACAATGGCAGTGATTGCTAACTCCTCACTTTCGTGCGGCGAGGGTACAGCCTGCTCGATCGTGAAGAGTGACAAGGTGTCATCAAGCATCCACAATGGCAGTGATTGCTAACTCCTCACTTTCGTGCGGTGAGGGTACAGCCTGCTCGATCGTGAAGAGTGACAAGGTGTCATCAAGCATCCACAATGGCAGTGATTGCTAACTCCTCACTTTCGTGCGGCGAGGGTACAGCCTGCTCGATCGTGAAGTGTGACAAGGTGTCATCAAGCATCCACAATGGCAGTGATTGCTAACTCCTCACTTTCGTGCGGCGAGGGTACAGCCTGCTCGATCGTGAAGAGTGACAAGGTGTCATCAAGCATCCACAATGGCAGTGATTGCTAACTCCTCACTTTCGTGCGGTGAGGGTACAGCCTGCTCGATCGTGAAGAGTGACAAGGTGTCATCAAGCATCCACAATGGCAGTGATTGCTAACTCCTCACTTTCGTGCGGCGAGGGTACAGCCTGCTCGATCGTGAAGAGTGACAAGATGTCATCAAGCATCCACAATGGCAGTGATTGCTAACTCCTCACTTTCGTGCGGCGAGGGTGCAGCCTGCTCGATCGCAGTTTCCTGGGGCCTGTTTCATGAAACTTCAATTATAAAAGTAACAAGAGACTTTAATTGTAACATCTTAAAATCGATAGTTTTCTTTAATGCAGAAATTTTAATCTAGTAACAAATATGTTTACTTCAGTTAAACACTATTATATAATAATATAAAGAACATAATGGTTTGGACAAATAAATACAAATATTGTATTGGCTTGAGCAAAACATTTTTGGTGCGATGCCCACGTATGTTCCCTTAACTTTGAACTGTTTTCTAACGAAGCGACTTTAAATGCGCTTATGGCGGTACACTGTTAAAAATTTCCGCCCTAAATTTACGAAGAACGGTTGCTAAAAATCTTCCAGGGATTTTCGTAAATTTAACTTGTTCTACGTACATTTTGTGTACTTAGTTCACTTACTTCGATAATAAATCACAAGAATAATCTTAGTATAAAATCAAAAAAATTCAAATACTCTTTACGACTACTCCAAACACAAAATTTAATCTTCCACACGTGTGTTTATTGTGTTTATAATATAAAACAGAGCCTAGAAGTTGAAATACGCATTTCTACGAAGACTAAGTTACTAGAAATTATGAAGAAAAAAAAACTTTGTATATTTCATGTTAACGTACTGTAAATTTACACTGTCATAATTTGCAGTCAATTTACGAACTTTTCAACGAAGAATTTATATCAAATAAACGAAGACTTCTTCGTAATTTTAAATAAATGAATCTTCGTTGAAAGAATGCCGTATTTAAACTTTTGGTTTATACGTTTCATTCCAAAACAAGGCGGAAAAAAGAAGAGTGTTCTTACTGTAGACTCAACCAATTTTTTAAATACTTTTGTGAACATACCTAGAATATTATTTTTGATTTGTGCTCAAAATTAATTTCACTAGTTGTCCATCAAGTTACGAGTATCCCTGGATAATTTGTAACCAGCTTTCTGCGTGAATTAAAGGTGAAGATTGTTAACAGTGTAAAAGTGTAGCGACTGCTACCAGGACCAGGCCAGTGGGCCAAAGAGGCCGAATGAGCGCCTGGCTGCGAGCTCAAAACGACGGCGTCACCCCGTCTGTGAGACTATACGCGCACGGGAAGCCTTCTTTTCACAGACGAGAGAGCTAAACGTCTGATCGTTAGGGACAGGAAAAATTCTAGGATTTAATGACCTCTAGGATAGACTCCATTATCCTCTGCATATCTCAAGTAAACACGCGTGTTCATTGGGTACTATATTGTGAGGCGTCTCAACTGGGTAGCTTGTGATTCGACGCTTCTTTGGTCGATAGCCTCTCATTGGCCCAGAGAGCTCCAGTTAAACTGTGAGCCAATAGCAGAACCAGCAGAATTGTACACATGTTTGAATTTCAGCCTATCACGAAATGAATCCGCGAATTTTTTCGGTCTCTACCGATCGAGCATCTTCGGTTTTTTTTTTGTTCATTGTAAAATGTTAGTTTAGCTACATTATAAATACTGTAAAACATTGTGGACGGTTGATATGGTTAGGATGGCTACATTAAAGATACAGTGATATCATGCAAACGGTTTCCTAGCTCTGGATAGCTACACATTAAAAAGTTATTTGCTAAGCAACCATGAAATGAGTTTACGGTATTTTTAATGTAGCTATACTTACCATATATATAACCAACCATCCACAATGTTTTAAAGTATTTATAATGTAGCTAACCTATCCTATTCGACTGCAAAATTTAATGCCACACCGGTTTCTACAATGAGATAGAACGGAAAAAACAAAAGCGAGCATGAACTTGGGGGAACTTCGGGCGTGGCTCTCTCGTCTGTGAAATGAAGGCTTCCCACACGCGCGCACGTGGTGCACCGCGCCGGTAGCTCGCTAGTGCGCGCTGCTTGACTTGCAAATGCCGGGTGGCTGTGTGGGAGGGAGGGAGGAAGTGGTGCGACACGGGGCGAGCGGAAGAAGTTGTGCTGGAGGCGTGGCGACGTGGGGAACTCGATACCCGACCGCATCGCAACGCGCAAGTTCCCGCCGCGGAACAAACAACCAACCACGACCAACATCGACGAGCAACGCGCGCGAGAACCAACCGCCAGCAGAGACGAGTAAATATCGATAGTTCGTACTCGTCTTGGATGTTCTACAAGGGTCGATAGAATTGTATCCCCTCGGAAAGGGTACCTTTCATACTTTTGGTGGCGGTAGTGTAGCTGGGTAGACACTGGAAAGGTATCCTTTCCGATTTCTTAAAATGTTTCGGTTTTAATGCAAATATGCACTGGAAAGGTATCACATGATTTCATAGCATTTTTAATGTAGCTATACTAACCCAACCAACCGTCCACAATATTTTAAAGTATTTTTTTTATATTGCTTATGATCTTAACCTATGAATCGTTACTTACGAAATGATTCAAAACTACTTGAACTGAATGTAAAAAAAATACTTTCTTAATTCTTAAGTTAATATTTTCATTGGACTATGAAAGAGCAAATTTTTCCTTTCCTTTCCAGTCCATATTTGCATTAACAACGAAACATTTTAAAAAATCCAAAAGGTTATATTTCCAGTTTCTACCCAGCTACACTACCACCACCAAAAGTATGAATGGTACCCTTTCCAAGGGGATAAAATCCAGCATCCCCGTTCTAAAAAAAATCCATTTAAGTTCAAAACATAATAGGGAATCATTCAAACTATTCCTGGTGCCGATTAAATACATAAATAAATCATACCTCGTGTATCATAAAAACATTTTTTATAATTCTGGTTTATGCTTGCAGATTTGATCAAATTTTCAGAAGTAATTAATTGTTAACTATTTTAGCACAGTAATAATACCATTGAAGTACTAAACTTTTTACATACACATAAAAATAATATGGTAATTGTTCGTTAATGCGTATCTATACTAATATTATAAAGCTGAAGAGTGTGTTTGTTGGTTTGTTTGTTTGAACGCGCTAATCTCAGGAACCACTGGTCCGATTTGAAAAATTATTTCAGTGTTGGATAGTACATTTATCGAGGAAGGCTATATGCTATATAATATTATAAATAACATTAGGGATCCTTACTAAAAGTCCAATTTAGAATCAAATGCGTTGTAGGGGGTTAGATACAACATGCAGTACACGTACGAAGTGTGTGTTGACAATGCCGCAGGCGCTAGAAGTTTATTTCCTATTGCCTATTAATATTGTTGCCACGCAGTAGATGCCTTATCATTCTTAATTTTCCCATACAAGTAAAAAAACACCCGTGTGATATTAACAACGAAGCAATCAGTACCCTCATAAGAGTTCAGTTAGTATTTAAATACTTTTTATCACTTTAAATCGCAAACCTAAACTATTGTTTTTTTTCCTCTCTCTGTGTTTAATTTGTTTTTTATATCTTTTACTAGATTTATTTTTATTATTTTTATTAATTTTAATTTTTCGGACCATCAATAATTTTCCTCTCCCGTTACAATTCTGACAAGGATTTATGTATATATATATCTACATATATATATATACATATATGCGAAATACCACTCACTGACTCACTCATCACGAGATCTCTAAAACTATACACCCAATTGACTTGAAATTTAGCATAATTTCTCATTTTGTAATGTAGACGCTCACTTATACGGATTCTGCGGAAATCCGATCCCAAGGGGAGTTTCGGGGGCGTAATATACCAAAATTTCCAGTTTTTGGTAGGAAATCACCATTGCAACGGCTCTTGCTTTGTTGATGCTTCATTCGTCTCTATGGAAACGACTATTTTATTGTTAGTGCAGTCCTCGTCGCCGCTGAAATTTTGCGGGTACTTTTAATATCAAAAATTGCCCTTTTTTTCAAGTATATATATTTTACAGACTTGAAACTTCACAGTAATGTTCCTTATGTTACGCAGGATGACACTTTCCGAAAATTATATCCCATGGGTGGTTAAAACCAGGCAACAGTGGGTACTTTGTCTGCATGAGAACAGGATTTTGCATTGTTCATGCCTTCTGCGTCTCCATGGCAACGGGCATCGCGCGGCAGTGGCGTACCCACAAGGAGGGGCATGTCTAATGAGCGGCGCAAGAGTGATCTGCCTGAAGACTGCCGTAGCGAAGTACGGGTACATCAGTTGTACGTTGCGTGCACGAGTCGGGAAACCATCGGTGCTATTCATTTTCTCTTCGGTACATTATACAGCATTGTAATAAATTTTCACTAATTTTTTTTTAATAACCATTACTGTAAATGGGAGATGTGGCTTAATTTTTTCCATTAGTATAGCCGTGCGAAGCTGGGTCAGGCAGCAAGTCCAGTTATATTTTAACATAATATTTTAAAAAAAAATATAAAACAAATTCGCTACACGCGTCTGTCTGTTAATTCACTTGCTTCTTCTGAACTACATAATGGATTTTAATGCAGTTATCATCAATATTGAGAGAATTACTTCTGGATGGTTCATATTTAATACATTCATATACAATTGAAAGATAGTAGAGAATTTTTGTTCGTAATCAATTCGTAAAAGAAAGTTATTAGTGTGGTTACACTGCTTACGCTGACTTATTGATAGATTAATCAAAAAATAGTCCACAGCAGAAGTGTACGTCTTGAAAAGGCCTACAAATAATTTCATGGTATATTATGTCTATCTTCTAAGCATGTCCCACAGTAACGATTTTTATCATTCAAAATTGATTACTATATAATATGTTAATTGTAGAGCAATTTTGATCGGTATATTATTAATCCTTTTTAATTAATTAATTTAGTTACCTTGGCATTAATAATATCAAAATTAACCTGCACAACATATTAGATGTGGTCCATAATTTTGATGCCGTGGATTCTATTAATACCAACTTATATACCGTTTCAATTTAAACTACTTCAATTCCCAGTACAATAGTCATTTTCGACGAAAAAAAATAAACGTACCGTCAAACATCTAATGTCGCAGGAAAATATTTGAACGTTGAGTGGTTTTACATGGACAGCTAGATGTAGCCCTTTCACGTGTGACTTATTAAAACAAAATCTGACGATGTTGTCTCATGAATAAAATGCTTTCAAGATTGTTCATAAGCAAATTTTTTATCTATGCGGAGTACGAGTAAGAATATATATAATTTTTGAAAACACTGGACCTTGCGAGTACCTGTAAGTAATAACTGTTTGAATCTTAATGACGCCTTTTTATTAGATCGCATATACCTGCAAAGCCAGGTTGGGTCGCTATTATTAAAATAAATAAAGTAATAGGATGGTGTTGTGATGCAAACCTGTTTAATTAAGGAAACACATTTGTTCTTAAAGATATATATAAAAGTTTAAGTAATATTGTTCGCAGGAGCAATAAATTGTTCTGTAACATATCCAATTGGTTTTTAACGTAAAAAATTTAATGATGTAATAAGTTGAATGTATTTGTGTTTTGAATCTGTACGATTACTAAAATATTTTTAATCTGAAAAATTTGCTGGATACCCGATAGCGAACATTGTCCCTGGAATAAAATTTTACGTATAAAAAGTTTCAAATTGTATTATAACGTAAAATATTAAAATTATTTGATGATGTTTATGCCTTTGTGATGATAAACTGTAATATGAAACAATGTTTATAATTTTGAAAAATATGACTTTTAAAAATTTGTTTCAAACTGGTTACACAATAATAAATAATTATCAAAATAGTAGATCATTGCATTTTATGTAAAAAAAAAAGTAGTATTTTTGTAGTCATCATTGGGTTTAAAAACTTTTGCTTGATTTTTTTGTATTTAGATAAAAATCCTAAACTATTTCATGGCAAGAGAAAAATATTATATTTCAATGCACATTTCAGTTTTTTTTTTAAGTTCAAATAATTAATATCCGTCTGTATCATGTAACAGTGAGAAAATAACTGGTAATTTAAAACGCTGGGTGACTACTGATAAAGTAATATACAAGACCACGGATGATGGTTCAACAGATGTTCAAATCTAGATGATGTGTTTTTTTTACAGCCACAATGTTATGTGATGTATCTGTGCAGCAAGCTGTAACTAAACTTGTAAATATGCAATATGTTATTTATTACTATTTGCTGTTATTACTGTTTGCGTATGTTGTAAAAAAAATCATAAAAAAATGCGTCTTTTCGTGCAGTACAAATAAAACCGTGTTCTAGAAGTTATTTATTACTTACAATTAAGATGATTTTGCCAAATAAATATTATTTTCAGCATAAGGATTAACACTAAACTGAATTTTTCTGTTTGTTTCCATGCGTTTTCAAAAGTGACTACAGGCCTATGTACGCATGTACCTACTTCGATGTTAGGTAAATAATTACTGAAAAGCATTCCAGATTAATAAAAAGGGGAATAAATGTTCAGAAAGTATCATTTAACGTATAATTCTCAGAGCAGACATTCAATCACCAGCATACTTAGTAGTTAATTACGTTAATAAATACAACAGTATTTATGGTAATCAATACACACATTTTTCAATATGTATGCCAACAATAATTAAAGAAATTATAATCTAATAATAGCTGCTAAATATTATTAAATAGCACATATTGGAAACTCTTAATTGAAGCCCGTGCCATTTTAGGATATGGCAAGTTCTGCATTTATATTTACTCCAGACTTTTTACCATCAAAATAGACTAAAAAGTCCAATAATGGCTGACAGTACGAAGGGAGGCCTTGGGTGAAGATAAAATGTCCCATTAGATGCACCCGTCTGAGAAGCCCTTAGAGGTCTTTAAGGCTTTGGGAATCCCTCATACATAGCCCATATCAAACAAACCAAAAGAAAGATTTATCCAAAACATTATTTTCTGTGATAAATTTGGGTTGGTAGGGAAATGGTGGGTGGAGATAACCACAGATATGGGTGAAGGTGTACCAAAGTGTAATTATAAACCGACTCCCAAGCAAAACAGACGTTTTGGTAGTATATTTTAGTAGTATTAAGATTTTCACCTGAATACATCTTACAAATTAAAATTTTATTTGAAAAGGTAAGAGTCACAAAATCAAAGAAAAATGTAGGTATAATACTAGAAAAAAATACACAGCGTACTGTATAGCTGAGATGCGTATATACAAAACTATATATGTGTGTGTGTGTGTTGGTGTGTGTGTGTTGGTGTAGGTGTGTGTGTGTGTGTTTGGCGAGGCTAGAGGTTCAAACCAGCACCAGACTGGACGCTTAGTCGACGTCATATGAATATAGATCACGCTTCCGTAAATAAGAATAATAGTTTGGGAAAATATTCAAGGTCACGACGAGTAATTTGATGCACTTTTGCCGTGTCTAAGTTATGAGTGCATATCGAACACACATGTTAAACACATTGCGCATGGAATGAAAGCCATTTAATGTAAAATATTGAAAAATACTTAATTTAATACACTTTTATAGTTATAACAATGCAAATGCTTAATCATTACGTGAATAATGAAAAATAAGTAAGTGCAAAAAATTAATACTGTATAAATATGAACAAAATCTTTTCAGTTTATTTAAAAAAAAACGATGTTAAGATTGTTCAAGAAGATTCCAATAAAGTGCCTTTTATTAATTTAGATCGAAGCAGACTGAATAGAGAAGAAGAGAGAAACGGGCCAAAAACCTGTAGGGTCTAATGTCAGTGCAGATATTACCAAAAGCAATCCAACAGACGGTCAAACGTTGATTTTTTAGTTGTATTTAAAATATGCATTTCCTAATAACTTACATCCCACTTTGAACTCTGTATATTAACAGGAGTTTTTTCGTCAGAAACTAGCAGCTCTGCTCCTGACAAAGGCCACAATATTTTTTCTTTCTTTGTAAATGGAATATAAATATTTTTAATTTTTTATATATATGTGTTGTTAAAACACCTCACAGTGAAACTTTTCACCAGGATTGGCAGACTTCTAAGGCCAAGCTACATCCACCAAATTTTTTTAAATGTTATTTTGCTAATTTGAGTTTATATGAAGAAACATTTCAAATAAAGGTCAAGACGACACTATTTTTTATGCTCTTTCCCGGTCGCGGAACCCCCAGATAGTAAACGAACTTCTAGTAAGTGACTACACAATAAGTAAGAAAAGAATTTTGATAACGAATATTTGCTTAAATTTTCACAAATATCAGACAGGTTGAAGCATATATATGACGAAAAAATAATATTTTAAAAACACAATATTCAATGCTTACGCAGTGGAAAATCCGTAGGAATATTATAAGATGAGTAATAATGGCATTAAAATGTAATATGCCAAGAAGGCGAGTGGCATGATGGGATGCCTGTGAAAAATGCTCTCAACTCCTACAGCCAGTTGCGGAAGGGGTTTCCACGTAAGCTGAGAGGGTGAGTGTATAACGGTGAAGGGGTGGTCAGACCACATGCCTTTTACCAAGGTGTGCTTGTAGAAATAACAGCAAATTTACAAACATTTCAACGATCAATACTCTTCAAATAAACAAAACTTTCTTCGCAATTGAAGATAACTGGATCTTCGTACAGATCTACCACCGTATTCCGTCTTTCGAGTTATGTGTACCGTTGAAAACAATGCAGACAAGCGCGTGGAAAAAAGCATATATATGTTTCTATAGACTTAAATATATTCTTGAAGTTTTCTTTAAAACTCTAGTAGTATGCCTGCCTGTAAATTTACGAACTCTAGCCAAAATGTTACGAACAACCCTGAATAATATTTAGACAGTTTTCTTCGTAAACTTCAGCTGATATTTTTTAACAGCGTGGCACCGTTCAATATGTTTCCCAGAGCCAATGTGTTTTTTCTACAGTTTATCGCTTTTTGAACAGTTAATTTGGCCGGTGATCCACTGTGGTCTCATCACTCTCTTGCTGTGTCTGTGGCCTGGATATCGACGACAAAATGTTCCTTACTGACACTTTTATAAAGTTTTCGACTTTAATTTACGAGGAACGCTAGTTCCAAATTATCCAAGGATCTTTTTAAATTTTCTTTTTATCTTTAAAAATTCAAAGATAATAATTTTCAAAACATTCATAATCTTGTTAAATGTATCAAAAAAATTTCCTTCCACGCTTCTGTTTTCCCTGTTTACAACAAAAACATTTATAACTCGAAGTCTAAACTAGGCGTAGGTTCTGCAAAGATTCAGTTATCTGAGATTAAGAAGTTCCAGTCACCTGCCAGTTAGCTGAGGTAACGAATATCCACTTACCTGACATTACGAAGATATAGTTATCTGAAATTATGAAGAACACTTAGTTTATTTGAGGTTAATTCTTCGTTTAGAAATCCGTACACTTACTGTAAATTTAACAGTGTATAAACTTATTTATTCGGTAGCACGCAAATGGATGCGTGGGAGTGAGGGAGAGAGGAATGTGTTTCAGCTGGACTCTCGCAAGCACACGCCCTGCTCGTACAGCTGTGAACTTCTGCTGATGCCACGTGACGAGAGAGAGTGTGTGTGAGAGAGAGAGAGAGCTATGGAGAGAGAAGAGGCTAAAGGATGTCCGTCGTAAACGCGCGGAAGGGTTCCTCCTCGACTCGACAAGCCGTAAAGCCCTTTTCCCCTTCACAGCATCACTTCGTCCTGCCTGTTGGGTTGCAAGCTGGCCGCATCTCATTAGCACTTCCGCTGCTCGTCGTAGGCGCAGCCGCAAAAAGATGTAAATTTATTACAGAGCAGAAAAAAAATATTAATTAAAATAAATAATTGTTTATCCTGATCACATCAGCTGGAAGGCTAGCATTGGATGACAAATTTTTGCAGTAGCCTTGATGCATCACAAACTCCTCTAATGAAGCGACATTATACGACATGTAAATATAATAAAACGGACTGCTGCTTTTTTTTTTTAAGCCTACGAAAGCAAAAAAAAAATATAAATCGTGCTAGGCTTACAAGTTTATCATAGTCATGATGTGAAAATTTCAATATTCAGACAGTTAGTGGGGCTGTAATTGTTGCAAGTACATTTATTTAAATGATCGTAGAACGAGAAACATTACTTGTAGAAAACATTTATTAGAATCCAAAATAATTAATTATCTAATACTTCATTTTTAAAATAGTCTTATTGACAACCTTAACATTTTTTTATTTAAAACGGGGAACAACAAATTAAGAAACCAAAATATAAACATTTAATTTGCAGTTATCCAAATTAAATGACTTATATTTTCTCCATACTAACTAAACAAGTAAGACAAAGAATTTTTAGGTTTGTTTTTTTTCTTTCCAGCTTAAATGATTGCATATAACCCTGTCTCGCTGATTAAATTTATATACGTTTAATTTTTCAATTTTGGGAAAATTCAGGATGATATTTCTTTAAAAGGTTAGTTTCAAAACTTTTAAAAATTTATGCATTTTTTTATTCTTTTTAATATTATATAATTAAATATATCAGTAAGAAGATAAAATAACGTATAATATACAAGAAAATGTATTCAGTCAATTATTTATCCCACATGATAAAAAATTAAAACTCTGCTTTTCTAAAACTTGTTAGATTCCATAACTAGTAAACTAATAAACACGTAAAAATTATTATTAGCATTATAGGATAGCCGGAGATTTGACAGGTTCCAGGTTAAAGGTCCGAGGAGCCGGACACCATCTTGGATTGTGACGTCATGGCGAACATATTGTTGTCAAATTTTTCCTTCCCCAAAATTCTTAGAAATTTATCTATTTAGAGGGAAGAATTCTCGTTTGGAGGGAAAAGTTTCCGCTTTATTCCTCAAAAAAGTTTAGAGAGGACTAAATTCCTCGGAGAGGAGCAAAATTCCTCTTAAGCCTTAACTGAGATCATGACCTTGACCTTGAACGTAAACATGAAATCTTTCATTTTCAACCAAAAAATTACTAACTTAAATTATTTAGTTACTTGATCGATTTCGGTCCGTTTCCCAGCGAGAGTAATCATGTGATATATGATAAAAATTAAAAATTTCTTAATTATAATTTAAATAAAAAATTATTTAAATATGTTGCTTACATCACGCCCGTTGTCATGGATTCTATTGCCATCCACCAACTTGTCAGCCGTCTTGACCACCATCTTGAAATTCCGTAATTTGAAAGCAAGAAAAATTTAAAAAATTAAATTTTTTATTTTTTATTTAATTACAATTTTGATTGAAAAAATTGTACTTGTGTCATAGGGTCTTCTATTTGAACGCGGAGAGTTCATTCCGTTAAAAATGGCGACGCATCCTTCCTCCACAGAAGCCACCGGCAGACTGACCTCAACCCTTAATTCCAAAGCAGGTATTACGTCAGCCAGTATGACATTGAGGCCAAATTTTGCGTCTGCTAATGATCGCTACCTTCGTAAGCTAGAGGGCGCTGCCGCCATGCTGTAGGTGATGTTATCATCGGGATCGGCGTTGTTGTCGTCTTTACTGCAGTCAGGATCCCCGACGTTGATGAAAAAGTTGCCATTGCTCTTGTTGTAGGTGATAGGTCAGACTGGGCTGAATAACCACCAAATGATGATGGTACAAATGTAATCGAGTTCGTATTTAAAAATGGTAATAACCCCATCGAGGACTTCAACTTTAGAGTTCGGGTAACATTGTTGAGTTACTGTCCTGTT
The DNA here is from genome assembly GCF_032445375.1 of Bacillus rossius redtenbacheri. NCBI lineage: Eukaryota > Metazoa > Arthropoda > Insecta > Phasmatodea > Bacillidae > Bacillus > Bacillus rossius. The sequence goes on along the minus strand of NW_026962010.1, from coordinate 12,281,421 downwards.
TCTTCCACAAACAAAGACCAACTGAGAGTCATAGACAAACCGAGCCAGTTATGTATTCATACGCAACAGTATGTGACATTATGGAGCTGATAAAATTTCAATTCATACCTTCACCTTATTTTTAATGGACTGCCAAGTAGTCAGGGCGTCAGTATAAAACGCCACGCCGTTCGCATTGTGTCAAAGGTTCTTGCTTGCACTTAATAGACCCAGTCCAGATATCATCATGTCAATGTAAGCTATCTAGTAGTGAAATTAGTTTACTACATTTAATCTATCGAAACAGTATTCTTTGCCTTACATTATTTGGACACCCGTTTCTTTCGTGCCTGCGAGCATTTGATGGTTTAGTAAATGGCGTACCGCAGTATTTTCAAAAGTGCGATGAACGTCCTTCGTCTGTTGAAGTCTCCGAAATTGTTTGCGAAACTACGTTAACCTCCGTTTCTATAGCAAAAAACACGCAAGATATTATTTTGCAGCCATTCTTATTTCATTGGCAAAGTTATCCTAAATATTATTTTGTCAGTTTAATCAATACGCCACTCTGTTAATACACTATTACATAAATTCTGAACGAATAATATTCTTAAATATTATTTTTATTTATGTTATTATGTTCAAGAAATTTATTTGTTTTCCTCGTATTGAAAATTTAGTTTTTATGTTGGAATTTTTCAACCACACAGTTTTTTAGTGGCCATATTCCGCCTATTCAGTTTCGCCCACCATAAATCGGAATTTAACAGTCGGAACTGTCGTGTATGAGCAAGGAAGGTAGACTGATCAGTTGGAGCTGATGGACTGACGAACTGATGGCTTTCCATCAAACCGAACTGTGGGCTCAGTCCGAACTACCGTGTTTGGAACAGCGTCTTGCCAGTCCAAATAATCAGTCCTTCTGTTCATTAGCTGAGTGTCGTGGCACACTTCTTTGTTTACATTCTTTGATTTTTTTTTGGTATTTTTTTAGAAATAAAAGTGCAGCTGCAATTGCAATATCCAAAGATTCTTCCATATCCTACGATGAAACGATACATGCAACAGCAACAGTTACCACAAGACATGATGGTTTGTGGGGAAGGCTTCAGTTCAGTCCAAACTTTCAGCTCGGACTGCTTGTTCCGAACTGAGCACCTGGTCTGGTAGTGTGTGCAGACGACCTAATTTCCAGTCCAAACTGTCGGTTCGGTCTGAGCAGTCCTAACTGGGAGCTGGACTGACCGCGTGTGGGAAGTGGACGAAGGGGAGGAGACTCGACAACTTGCTTCTCGCCGCGGCGCCAGGTCTACACCCGGACACCCGGACAGAGCCGCACAGGTTAACGGGTCCAACGAGGAGAACGATCGTTAATCTTGGTCCTTCCCGAGGTGGGCTTCCCATCCTCCGCTAATTCACCGATGGGGTTTACTTGGGGAGGGGGGATGAAGTTTGTTCGATCACGTGGCCTGGCCGGCACGAACTGATCGACACGGTGAAATAGATCGGGAAAACATCGCAGAATCCCACTGTCGACAGAACCTCTGGTGCGTCCCGTGCCGTGTCACCGCTCCGGTATCACTAAGTCCCATTTAGCCTATACAATTTCTCGGACATACGTCATTGTAGGTTTACACTGTTTATCGTGGTAAAACTTCAAGAACGCAAACTAAGAAATAAAAATGAAAACATTAATTCACAGAGAACAAGTCTAAATCAGCTATGTCAAATAGACAAACCCAAAGATATGGTACAGGTATTGTGGACAACAAAACGATGACAGCACAGGCGAACACATTCTGACTTAAATATCAGAAAGCTGAAGAATTCGTTGGAAGGAATTAAGTCACGAAATAAATTATAACAGCACAGACGAACACAGTGTTTTAACAACGATGAGACAGCGCAGCAAATATACGAACACAACGACGAAGTTAAACAGATATTATGTACAACAACGACAACACCGACTAACACAGTAGGTTTCCTATGATAAAACAATAATCCTTAATACCTGTTTAAGTACAACGTTGGGTTCACCGTTTGACATTGCTGATATAGGCTTGTTCCCTGTGGGTATTTTTATTTTATTTTAATTTCTTAATCTACTTTCTTCAATTTTTTTCCATGACAAACAGTATAAAAATTCAATGGTGTATCACCAAGAAATTGTATTAAATCAAAATTTTCCACTGCTTGAATCATTTAAAGAACTATTTACTAAAATAAATATAGTTTAAAAAACTAAACAAACATGCTTTTAAAGATTATCAAATTAAAAAGTAAAAAATAATTTTAAAATTTAATTTATGACAATAGTATATAAGCAATACTAGGATTAATGAGAAAAAAGCTTGAGACGCTTTGTGCCATATTTTTTGTATATTAAGCGCCCCATGCTTTTTTCTCATTTATACTAGTATTGCTTATATACTATTGTCATAAATTAAATTTTGAAATTATTTTTTACTTTTTAGTTTGATAATCTTTAAAAGCATGTTTTTTTGGTTTTTTAAACTATATTTATTTTTAACTTTTTAGTTTGATATTCTTTAAAAACATGTTTTTTTAGTTTTTTAAACTATATTTATTTTTAACTTTTTAGTTTGATATTCTTTAAAAACATGTTTTTTTAGTTTTTTAAACTATATTTATTTTTAACTTTTTAGTTTGATATTCTTTAAAAGCATGTTTTTTTCAGTTTTTTAAACTATATTTATGTATAATTATCATAGGGAAATGAGTTACCTTACACTACCTATTACCATCTTAAATAACTATTTGGAGTTGCAACGTCACAAAGAAATGGTAAAGTTCTCCGAATCATTTACAGTTAGATGTATGGATATAATCTTAGAATTTACCGGAAAAAAATAACTTTTCTTTTTCCGGCGTGGCCGGGAGTAGAAACCACGATCGCTGAATCCGAAAGCTGACGTCACAAAAGTCGCGCGCCTTAGACCGCTCGACTAACGAACGTAATGAAATTGGGTGGGACATTTTACTGTGATGAGCCACTCACTCTTAGTCGAAAGAGTTACAGACGGACAGACAAACATACAGGTGAAGCTAATATAAAGCATGTAAAATAGCGATGTGCCTTCGGTAGCCATTGGTGTTCAAGTTCGATTCGAGCTGCCAAGTTGGGTTATTTTTATGTTTTAATTCAATTACATTTTAATTGGATCTTTTCTATGAATTTTCTACAGTAAAAATATCGCATTTTATGTTTTGTAGCAAGTTATATTGCCATCTGACAAAAAAATAATAATTTCAGTTTTGGCCGTGATAGTTGTGTCGAAGTCATTTACTAAATTTGTTTTATTTACATGGTTACGTAACACTTTAAGAATGACTTTTATAGTTTTAATATGACTTAAAATACATGCAATTAAGTAAAATAAAAAATTATAAACGTATAGATGGTTTGACATCACCAACATATTTCACTAGTCACGACAGTAATTTTTCCACATGAACCAAATCAAATATGATTTCATGGATACCCTTTTATAATATACACGGATTAAATAACAATTCTACATTAAAACAAAATTGTGATATTTCTTAACTATTTAGTGCAACAGCTGTGGCAACAGCTGTGGCAACCTACACCGAGTTGGATCCTGGTGCTTAAAGGAAAACCGCTCTGGTTATCTCACAGGCTCTGAAAAATTAAGTTAATTTCACAGAAAACATTGCGAAAGACTTGGTAGCTGATATAATTAACTTAAGGGTTACTGCAGATTCAATTATTAATTTTTTCCAAAAAAAATCTCAGTTAATGACAAATTTAAAGTAAATAACTAAGGACCAAATAAAAAAATAAATTACTCGTAGACTTCGCATCGCAACCCTTTTAGGACTGAGCCTGTACCTTAATTTACTAGGAATAATATGTCTGTATTGAAATGAATTAATTTATATTTCTGCTTTAAATTGTGGATGCAGTTTTCTTTGTAGGTTTCCAATGTTTAAGGAAATAAAATATTTAGGCATATCGTTAAAATTATTTTATTGTATTTTTATCTAAATTTTTAAGGAAATAAAATATTTTGTCACAAAGTTCAAAAATGATTATGGTTATTGGATCTTATTATACAGAGTGTTTACAAAAAGTCTCAAAAAGTTTCAGCAGGCGTTTCATTGTGAATAACACATTTGAAAATTAATAAACAATATATATTTTTTTAATATCACAAACTTTAAGCATTTAATAAATAAGTTAGCAAACAAGGTCTTAAATAGCGTTGCCGTGAAAACATGGTTGCAAAAATAATTCCGCTTTATTGAAATGATTGGAGTTCGCCAACCACTTTTTCGCATTTATTTATTTAAAGCTAACTTGTAATTTCATTTCCACGGAAAACCTATTACAATTTTATTCAAACAACGAAAGAGTTCGTATTATTTTAACATTATCAGGTAAGCAGGTTTTGCGAATTGAACTAACAAGTGACAAACATTAAATTTTAATAGGATAGCAAATAGGCGAGACGCAAAACATGCAACATATCAAGGGATAACAAAACACAAACTATTTCATTGGGAAATATGTTTGGCCTTATTTCTACTAACAAGTATAAACTGCTTGTCTTTGTTGGTGTTGTTCTGTTATATACTGTATTTTACAGAAGTAGAATTTATATATATATATATATATATATATATATATATATAAATGTAGTTGTGACAGCTTTGCTATGCACAGCCTGAGCGCAACGAGGCAATGCAATCGATCGCAAAGCTCTGATACTAAAGTTTTATGGCGTAGTTGTAAACACGAAACTTTACTCCGATTTGCAATCAGTACCCCTGGAGGAATCGTCGTAGTGCATGCCGTTGTCTAGCGAGGAGAGTGATGGTAGAATGTTAGGCAAGTTCAAATTCTGATAAAACTAGAGTAGCGAACAGCTAGACTGATACAGTACCGACAAAACATTTGTGTCAGTTTTTTTATTTACGGTCCAACTTTTATTTTTCGCTCGTTATAATAACAACTATAATTTTGCAGTATAGCATTCATTTATTTTTTAAATGTTTTTAACTACAAAATACTTTTGTAATGTTATTTGTTTAAAAGAAAATTTAAAAAAATAGATTAAAAAAATACTATCTTTAATAAAAATAGAACCTTTTAAGTTTATAGTTTTTCTGAAATTATTATTTAAGTTGTTCTAATTGTTAATAATAATGTTTAATATATAATATACAACACTTATGATCAATTTTTAATATTGGTTGTACTTCCTAAATAACAATGTCATTCAATAAAATTTATTTCATACAGAGCAGATGTTATATATTATGTTTGAACTCTCACACAGCTTTTTTTTCTTAAGTCGATGTCAGGAAATTTTTATTATATTGAACTTATCAAAATCTATACCGTAAAAATCGGGATTTGAGTCATTGTAATAAATTTGCGTTGGATACTAAAAATTGTATACTTATTTTCATTGTTTATTTCATCATTAATGATAAAAAAATCCAGGCTTTATGTATATATTTGGATTGATAATAAATATAAGGAATTAATTTTAAATTCAAGAAACTTTATAAATTAAAATACATAAATACATAAACATATATGTACTATTCTCTATAAAAATTGTTTCCCAACAAATTTTAATTTTCTAATAACGGTAACTTAGAAATAAAAACTTCCTTTTTTAAATATGTAAATTTCATTTGATTTTGCATAGCGAAAGGGAATGCTAACAACTATATGCAGGAAGATACAGGTATAATTACAAGTAATAAAACACTGAATGTAATTATTAAAAATTGTTAAATGTTTATTTCAAGTAATCACAAAAATATTTCTAATATTTACATTTTCATAAACTCGCACATTACAGTGTCTTACGCATGACATTAACGCAAGATAATGATTTAATTTGAAATATTGTAATTTTTTTACAATAAATCAAATGGTGCCTTTATTATTTATGTAGAATTAAGAATGGAATGTTCAATAAATAAAAGATAATACTTATGATGTATATTTTCATTAGCAGCTGTGACTACCAGTTAGGGGTACACATTCTTAACGTCCAATTTAAGTCTGCTCACCAACACGCTTACGATGCGAATTTAATATAAGAAGAGAAGGAGTTTATCGTCAAAACACTCCAAAAGAAAGAAGATTTTTTTTTTGTAATGGACAGAAAACGTGGTGCGCTAATTTTGTAGTGTAAGTTTTTTAAACAGTTTAATTTTTAGATTATTTTAACACATCACAGACCTTAAACAAAACATACACACACTAATACACTGAGCCCTTTAAGAGAACTGCAAGTAAACTATTTCCGAATCCTTTCTTCAACATGTGTTAGAAACTAATAGTTACCACCGGGCTGCGTAAAATAAAAATTTAATTATAACATGTGCATTCTGTACCCCAGTAATTATGTAATTCGTATGGAATAATTTCTGAAGCTTATGTTACACAAAAGACCGAAATAAATGCATGTTTATAATATTTGTTTAATATTTCCAGTTTGTTTGCTAAGATGAATGTTTATAGTAAAATGAAAATATTAATTTTTAAAAGTTTGTGAGTTCAGATGTTATTAACTCAATTACTTCATTCCTCCTAAACATATTACAATAATATTTTAACTGAGGAAGTCTCTAAACTTTATTTACATTATGTTATTTTATATCACTAAAAAAGATTTCTTAGGAATTAAAATTTTGGTATAATCTGCTTATAATAAACTACCTAGTAATGTATATTAAAGGTATAATTATTATTCATGTCTACCATGGACAACAAGTGAATTTTTAAGTAATGTTATTTTACTCCAAATAAGGCAATGCGGTCGTAACAAGCCGAATTTTTTTTTGAGATTTCCATTTCATAATTATACGTTAATAAATATTTAACTAACATGTCTATATATTAGCATGTCTACTTCAATAATATCTTCTCAAAAACTGCCCTGAACTCGCGTACAGTCCTACTGCGAGTAAACAATATTAGGTCACCATATTTGTATAGCACGAAGATAGATTTAGTTAACTGAGTGGTTAAGTTAAAAAATGTTAATGTTACTAAAATGTTATAATTTATTTTAAAAGTTTTTATTTCTATTTGTATGTTACTCAATAACTTAATTACAAACGAACCAATTATGAAGATTCATAATACAGGTAGCCCATTTATTCTGATAAACTTATGAGACTTTTCATCCCACTAATACCGTGTAAATATAATAATAGCCAATAACGAAGAAAACAGGGACCGCAGTGCAAACATCAATATATAATATAATGCTGCTGATTTTTAAGTTAAAACTATCAAATAATTCTCATTAATTTTTCGTTTTAATTTCAGATTAGAACAAAATTATTAACTTTTTATATTCCTAACCAAAACAGGGTGGTGACGTATAATTGATTTTCGTAGCGATACAGATAATTACAGATTTAAGTGCATCCAATTATTTTGCGATAAAACGTAAACCGAACCTATCAACGACGGGATATCAGAAAAATAAGTTATTAAAATAAATAGCAACGTAATTTAATAATTATATTGCTAACATAGTGCTGTATTATGTAAACACAAGTTATTGAAAAAAAATATTTCATAACCCGTACATTCTCACTAACTAGAACTTTGGTGTGCTTGACTATTGCACTGACTGCGGAAGTTTCGGAATCGCTAAGTTTAACATTAACTAAATCGTATTCCGAGCTTAATACAAACAGTTTTCAAGATGATTGTGTAAATGATTTTGTATGCATTAGAAAGGTTTTAGAAGCGTTGCTGCCCTTGGTTGCTTACTAAAGTTTCCACCATGAAGCCTGTGCCATGTAACATATCTCAAATTTGACAATTTTTTTTTAATTATTACTAATGGTTTACGTATTCTTCTGATACTTTTGTTCAGTCGACAGTGATTGTAAATACTTTTTCGTGGGTCACAATCATCTAGTAACAGTCGAGAAACTGTTAACACTGTTATGACTTTTGAGCTGTCAAATTTGGAACAGTTTATACTGAAAGAAAAGTTTTCTGGCCTCAACAAAATATTTGTTCGTTTATGGTAAAATAAAAATATTGTGTTAATTTATATATATAGAAGTAAGGAATTAGTTGACCCATTTTAATTATTTTGTTTATTTAACTGTATATTTGGTTAGGTGTAACAAATTATTATTTTTAATCGCCGAATTCGGTTCAGCTAATAAAATATTAAGTCACCGAAAGAAAATATTTATTTAGTCATATATAAACATATATGTTTGATTCAGATAGACCTTTTACTCGGTGTACATGAAACATACTATAGCAATTAACTCCTTTCGATTGGCAGGCGCACAAACTCGCGCATGCGCAGAGGGCCATCACGGTGAGGGGGGGGGGGGGAGGGAGGGGTGCTGGTACCTCCAGGAATCTGCGTGGTTGGGGGACGGGGACGGAGGGTAGTTCATAATCAACCCCTCTCACCCCCCCCCCCCCCCCCCGGGGGCCCATGCGCCGGCAGAACGAGCTCGTGAAATCCGGCGAAGGCGCATGAATTATTTAGCGCGCGAGTCGTCACCCCTGGTTGTGAGACCTGAGATGAATTTCTCCCGGACGCCGCGCGGATACCTCCCTGCGATAAGCGAATTTTCCTCGACCATGATCTGAATATTGGTGAGTCATATTTCACCCAATCCCTTTCATGAAGTTTCCTATCTTAAAAAAAAACTAAAAAAAAACTTTTCTTTTACTGTGTAAGCAAAGATCAAATAATCGATAAATATATTTGTCATTTATTTTGTATAAATTCTATAGCCTCTTCAGTCAAAAATATAAAATTTAATTTTTATCGCCTAGAGAGTTAGCGTGGTATTCCTTCACAGATTCCAGGTTGTTTTAGAACCTTTTTTAGTGACTCAATATTCTATGTAGGCCCTATAGTTAAATATTAAATGACATCAACGCTTCTTATAAACTTCATTATCATCAAAACAGGCAATAATGATTGTTTTTAAAATTTACCTACTTTATTGATTTTAGTATCTTATAAAAAATTTAAAGATCAAATCTTAATATTTGTATAAATTTGTAAAATGAACTGAGCCTTTTTAAACTTTGAGTTCATGTTTTATTCTTTAAATAGTTAATATAACGAAATGAATGTTTTAATTTCATAAGGATAGTTATTTTCATTTTGTTACCCAGATCTTTTGACAGCTTTGAAAATGATTGTTTGAGGTTTGTAGCATTATTTTGATATTTATGTTGATAAATGGTTTTGAAATTACATTTTCATGTACTAAGAAAAATTAGTTGTAAATGGGTACAGGTACAAACCTAAGTTTAAATAAAACAACTGTAAAGACACTAACATAACCATTAATAACGTAACCATTTTATAGAAAAGCATCAAGTTCGTTTAGATATAGCCCTCAAAATCTTATTCAAAAATAAATTTTAAAATGAGATATTTTCCTACATAACTGACAGTAAATATACATTTTTACTATCAAATTAAAATTAAGTGTTTAATAAGTGTCATTATTTTTTCTTAATAATTTTATAGTACACTGAAATGACTAATTAAAACATATATATCATATCTTTTCCCTCAAAATTAATGTAAAGTTCTCTAATAACTTCTTTCAAACCAATCTATATTCAGTCATCTAGTTGATAAACAAGACACGTTTTAACCTTTATGTAGCTAAGGCACGAAACAAACAAGTTATAAGTTATGTTTATATTATCACCAAAGCAAAACGTGCGTTAAAAAAGCTTAAACTCATGTATTTTATAGTAAGGGCCGACGGGAAAAATTTGTTTGCAAGCCCCCTCCCAATAGCTTTATGTTAAGCTATTTGAAGTATTCAATATGGACGCAAAAAATATCTAAACACTGTAAAATTTTCGCCGGATTTATCCGTTAACGTGATCGGCGCGTTCCCATAAATTGTCAGGATTCTAATTATTGTTATAAACAAGTTTGTTGATATTTTCGTCTTTGTAACAGGTCAACTCACGACTTAAAATATCTTGCCAGTAACCATTACAAGAAACAAAGGAATTCTCTGCTTAGTCGGTCTCGGTAGGAATATAAAGAAAAGAATCACTAGAATATTCAGCTTCGTTGATAGGATTGATATGATACGAAATGTATAATATGATCAGATACGTTTGGCAAGACACGATAGGCTTAGATAATTACAATACGTAAGGATAGGATCATTGAATTAATTGCGCAAGGATATATGTTAAAAAGTAAGCCTGGAAAAGTTTATGGTTTAGTATTATATTTAACTAGCCGAACCCGTCCGCTTCGCTGGGCGTGAAATAAGGTAACTGCATTGAAGGCAAATAATTAAGTAATGACTGCTATACGCAAGACCCCATTAAAATTCGTATAGTAGTTGTGCAGAACACCGCGTTCAAACAGACAGACAGACAGACAGAAAAAGAACTACTGTTTTACTATAGTAAGATAGATTATTCTTACATGTTCGCATCCATGCAGTATATGAAAAATCAGCATGCATAGCCCTATACCTATAACTAAACGTAGCTGCTGCCCACGCTTTTTCCGCATGGAATTTTGTATTATCTTGCACCATTTAGAAATTTAAACATTATAAGATAACAGTTGATACAGTTGTAGTAGTTTTCTTATGTTCACAAATGATAATTTTTCTCACCTCTATTTCAGTCTTTGCAATAAAAATATGTTACTACCTAAATTTTGGGTAAATATGTTTCTACTTTCAAATGTAATGTCGGGAAGACACTTAATAAAATTTCTTTGTAAACCACATTTACTGTTTTCCCGTTTGGAGCTAGAATGTAAAGATTTTCTGCATTACTGACCCGCGAGAAAGCCACATACATCTGGCCGTGGGAAAAACAATCAGACTTTAAGTCGACACCAGCTGTCTTAAGGCTCTGACCCTGAGACTTATTTATTGTCATCGCGAAACAAACTGCTATTGGAAACTGTTTGCGCTTGAACCCGAACGGGAAGTTATTCGGGATGATCGGTATGCGTGGTATGAAAACAGTTTGACCTGAGCCACATCCAGTAAGAATCTCAGCTTCGATTATATTTCGTTGTAGAGCAGTTACTTTAAGTCGGGTTTCATTGCACAATTTTGGGGGAGTAAGGTTCCTATGAAGCATTATTGGAACACCGACTTTGAGAACAATTTTGTGAACACTTGCAGTGAGAGAACTCAAAAACTCAACTGGATAATTAGTGGCGTCGTCCTGATCAAGGACGCTGTTAAACGATGTGTAAACCACTTCAGCCCCATTCAATTAGTTTAAAAAATTTTCATTGATTGCAGCAGCTTGGTCATTTCTTGGAGTGAGTATGGCACGTTCACATAACCACGTATGTTCCTGATGTTGTATGTTTGACAGATCCCCGAATACCGAACTTATGAGTTCGTCTTCCGAAGATACGACTCTGCTAAGTATTTCTGGAAGCGTCACCTGACCGTGTTGCTCAGGGAGGGCACCTTCTCCAACTTTTAATAGAACACCGGAAAATTATTGCGCACGAGAATTACCACCCAGCTGTGCTCTCATATTAATTGTTAATTGCAGTTTTTTTTATTTGAGGCCAGAGGTAAGAATTCTTCAGTGAAGCTTTGATTTCATCGGCTTTAGTCCCTCGACTTACAACTGGTAGAGTTTGCCGAAAATCTCCTGATAAGAGTAGTGTGACATTCCCCATTGGCCTTTCATCGCGCCTAATGTCCCGTAGTGTCCTGTCCACAGCTGCAACTGCTTTTTTATTCGCCATCGTGCATTCATCCCAAACGATACTGAGCAATCTTGTAACACTTTCACCATATCACAATTTATTGTTATCGAACATGTTGGTGATTCATTAGTGTGTTTATGAGAGCAGATTTTCATGAAATAAATCATTCAACGATAAAAGCTGTTTATTTAATTTAATTAAGCGGACGGGTTCGCCCCAAGGAGAAAATTTAAACGGCGGGACCTCGTGGACATAGAGAAAAGACACACACTCACTATTTATGTGTCTATGAAACATGATTTTTTTCTGTAATTTAAATTGTAATATACAAAAAGGGTATTGAAAATTGAAACAAATATGGCAACACTACAAACTGTTAGGATCTTTATTTTTTCTTACTCTCTACTTAGTTCCTTACAACTGCGAAAACCTAATGGCTTCTTATATTTATTATATTGTATGTCATAAAATTAAGATTTCTCTTCTTTCCTTGAGCCGATTTTGATGAAATAAAGCTTATATTTCTTTCTCTGGTACGCTCAAGTTAACTTGAAAACCCCATTAAAATTCGTATAGTAGTTTTGTAGAACACCGCGTACAAACAGACAGACAGAGAAAAAAACTACTGTTTTATTATAGTATAGATATAAGTTTTGAAATAATAAGTGAACTTAATTTTTGAACATCTCTGTGCTCTACATTATTGTACAAATGCCACTTCCATTAAAACAAATTTACTATGCTCGGGAGTGTCTAATTTTTTTTTTATGTTCTTTCTTTTAAACTTCAAAGAGTCGGAAAATAAACATCCACGTTTGAGGGAGTAAAAAGTGCTTGGGAGTTAAAATATCAACACTTGAAGGTATGATGTCAACTGTCCTAGGCGCTCTGTTGCGTCGCTGCGGATTTCTTCTTCACATAACGGCATCGTCGTCGTCGGCGTCGGAGTCTCTGCGACCTCGGGAACTGAATGTAGCCGGGTTCGTAGGAAACAAGGTGAGTACTTCCCATGTGCAAGATTTCACCTGTGAACTGAGAAGGAAGATATCACACAAAACCGGCGCATAGCACAGGCACTAGACGTGGTTACTCCTCGCTCTCGATGGCGGCCAGGGGCATTTAAGGACAGCTCATTGTCAACCCAGATGGCGGAAAGGCGGTGGTAGCTTGGTATTTAAGGATAGCTCAGAGTCAACCCAGATGGAAGCAAGGTTGCCTCCACGTCACCTAGTTGCGGACGTCTTCCGGTCCATGCCTTTCCCGGCGTGCAGGGCGGGAAGTTGCGGCCAACTGATCAACGGCCATATATTACCCGAAATTTTGCTCCCTCCTCCGTAAAAAAAATATGGGATTATTAATAAACGGTTAGATAAAGTCATAAATTAAAATTTGCGTATTTTTGACTTAACGGATATTATTAACTTTAAAAGTTTTTATAATTGGCGTACTGACGGCGTGAATCAATTAATTTGGTGCAGCCGCTGATAGCGCCTGTACATTGTCCACTCACGAGTGGCGCATCACTCTCCTCCCCCTCCTCCCTTTAACACATCACTCCAGTAAACTCTTCAGAACCCTGGAATACCGCCACATTGATCACGCTAAAGTCCCCTTGCCGCTTTCTCCTGTCTTCGACCCTGTTTATTACAGGCCTATATTTTGAGTTTTGGATAAGTTTTATCAAAATTTAAGGCATACGCGTTGAATCGTAGGTTTCGATGTGAAATATGTTATCAATTTTTTTATTTCCTTAAAATATTAATAAGTGTATAGTCAGTATAGATGTTTGAAGTCGTTTAGGCGATACTCTCGTGTGTATGTATGTTCATCTCCTTGTGGTTTTTTTTTCACCCAAATATAAGGTTTATAGCACGTGATTTATGGTATTACCAGTGATGGGTACGCCACAAAACCTTGTCAGTACCCGAACGCTATGCGCGGGGAGAAATTTAAATAATTGATGCACCGTGGCTTTGAGCATAAAGCGTTGACATTTCAGTGTCGAAAAAAAAGAATTGCTAGCGAATTGAGTTGGTGGTGGGGAAGCGCAATTTCGATGTTTGGAAATGAAATACCGCGGTGGCGGGGTTGACGTCCACTCCGGTTATTAAATTGCAGCTATTTGGAATCAACCACTAAGTGCTCCCTTGCGGTAATTCATTTGCGGCTTCTTTGTGATGGCGGATGGCGAAGTGGCTACGTTCAAGAGTCAACGAATGTTTTTTCGAATGTGTTTGCGACGTCCCAATGCCCAAGGTACAACGTGCAATATGATACTTATAATAACTTCTTATTAGCTATTAATGTGAATTTGGCTTATTCGTAACGGAAGAATTCTCCTTAATTATGAACTGAACTCATTAGTTTGTTTGCTTTTTAATCGTTTTGATTCACGTATAAAAATATCATTTGTGGGCAATCAGGATCTGACAAAATACTTTTTTGGGGAAATTCCCGTAAATATTAAAAATAGGTTTATTTGCAAAACATACCTCTTATACCTTCAACGAGAGATGAAATTAAGTATGAAAATATTTGGTAACTTTTTTTTTTGGACTTAAGTTACGGAAAACGTATTTTATTAGTAACATATGATCTTAAAAATAATATTTTACGTGAGTGAACTCCTATCCAACTTACAGCCACAAAATATAGTAATTTTTTGCTGTCCACAAACAACGTAATTACGTAAGAACACATAAAATGTAATTCAGAGAAGCCAGGAAAGAATTCGGCCATGGCCTGTAACATGAAAATACCTTAAATATCGACGAGTAGTTTCAGGTAATAATGAAAAACCGATATTTGGTCCCAAAGCGAGTCAGAGCTTCAACCTTGCTTCGCCTCAGTTGGACAGTCTAACATAAATATGTTGGAATTAATATCCGCGCGCACGAAGTGTTATCATAAAAATGCAAGTAACACTTTTGTGATTATGTTGCGGTTTTTAACTGAAAACATTTACTCGTTTAAACATGGTAGAAATTCTTTATGTAAAAAATGTATATGTACAAGTTAGAAAGTGTGTTATAGTCTCCTTATACACGTGTATTAGTTGTTACAGTCTTAGAAAAAAATGTTTCATTATAAACCAACTTAATAGTAATAGCTACTAAATAATATATCACTAAAAAGTATTTTCCCGAACTGAACTTCTGCAAACAGTATTTCTAGACATACCTTCGAAATTTCTCTACTTTGACATTTTCAATGAAAGCCGTGGAAAATTTGAATAACAACAAGGTAAAATTTGTATATACTTTATTCTTTAATTTATTTATTTTTGTTCTGTCATTACTATTATTCCTCTGCATGATAATAACATCATTTCAGCAAATTCATCAATCAAAATGGAGCCAGTGATGTCAAATTACATCCAAGACGGTTTAAAATAAAGATGATTTGTTGTTTTTTTCTGAAAAAAATGAAGCTTAGCGCTGAGGACAGAGACGGTAAAAATATGTCATGAAGGATAAGATGTAACAACTTCCGTATATAAAAACAGCGCTCTTACGTCCGCGAGATAATAACAAGACATGAAGAAAATAAAACTGAGTTTCCTTTCGGGCGCCTGGAATTGCGAGCAATGCCGTCACGTTTTATTCTCCCGGATCATTCCTGGCTCGCACGTGGTTGGTTCCGCTCGCCGGCGCGAAGAGGCGAGGCGGCGCATCGATCGATCGATCTCACAGCTGCGCTATCGATACTTCTCGACTCTCCTGCGGGGAAGGGGGAGGGGAAGGAGGGAAGGCTCTCGGCACCTAATCCGCCCAAAGCCTTCCTTCTTCCGTTCACCTACCCCCTCCTCCCAGCATCCGTCAACTATTGCCCCTCTCCCCCTGCTCCTAGTGGAGCCACGTAACACGCGCTATTCCGACCAGACCTCCCCCCATCCCTCCGACCACATCGTGAAACCAGCCCGCCACCTACAGAGATCAGCTTATTCTTTCCTCCTCGGGAGATTTATCTGGCCTGCCGGCATTCGCCGAGGCATTCCTGCCGTCTCTCTCACATCTATCCCGTCTCTCTCGCACTCTCCGCCACGCAGAAGTTTCTGTATTGCTTTTACTTTTATTTTTCGCACAAACGCAGACTTAAAAAAAGAATATGATGATGAAAACTAGCTAAAAGAGACTTTACAAAAATAAAGATGTGTTTGAAGTAACTTAAAAATCTGCACTTCTGTATAATTATAATATGTATTGCAAATGCACAAATATGGCAGTTAAGGCCTTTTCAAGTTTTTTTTTGTTATGTTTTCCTTTTCCAGAATGCGATTTGTAGTTTTAACTCTACATGAAAAATAAAAAAAAACTATTAACAAATAAACATTCTGGTGAGTAGTTAGTTAATGCTTCTCACATATAAATTTATAATTTTGAAACATTAATTTATTGTAATTTTAATATTTTTTTAACCTTTTATTCGATATTTTTACTTTTAATTTAAATTTTCTAGTATAGTAGCAATTTTTTACTTTAGAAAATATTTTGAATTCAAATTCATAGTTTTAGCAACCCTTCTTAAGGTAAGTGGTTATTTGATAGTTAAATTTGTATTCGGGAATAGTTTTGTGGGGAAAATAAAAATGCATGCGGAGGTCACTATGGAATAGCTATGCATTATGAAATGGTCAAATAAAATTTAATTTAAATATTCATTTTTTCAGTTTACATAAATTTTATTTAGTTAGTTAACTTATGTATAGATTTAGAAAGTTTGTAAATATGAAATAGTTTTCATGACATACTTACCAAAATTGTTAATGCAATCAAATATCGTTTTTTTTTCCACTGCATTTGTTACGTACTGTTACGACGCGGCTAGCGATGAGGCTGGCCGGTCAGCCAGTGCGCCAGCCTGCAGGAAAGGCGCTATGCAGCCACTAACAAGCCAAGCTCCAGTGGAAATATTTAATAATGGACATTTTGAAAGTGTAATTACTATGTAGAAAGACTGTCCAATTGTTCATATTTAATAAATAGTGTAAACAGGAGCTGCAAAAAAAAAATGTCTTTAATTATTGGGGCTATTAATCCGTACATGTTTTTTTTTTTTTCCCATTCGTAACAGTACCGTTAATAACAAGACAAACATCGCGTCCACACTTCTCTTGCATTGCATTTCTTGCCAGAACATGTGCTTATCATCAGCATAATCAGGTTGTCGACCGTATAAATAGCCTCTCAGAAGACGTGTCTCAGGGGGATGATTTAATGACACAACTGGGTTTAGCTTTTTCTAAACGTTTAAAAGAATGTGAATATTATGGTAGCTAATATTTTTCCCAGAAAATATATTGATTTACTGTTCATTTCTATTATTTATTTATAATTTCAGTTTAATAAGTGTAGATATTACCAGTATTAAATAGATTTGCAGAAATCTCTTTCTCCAATTTACTTTTGTATGATTACGTTAGGGCGGAAAAGTGTTTGGCTTCCTTCCTTTGTTGTGTTCACTACAGAACGGGATATCTCATGCGAAGGTGTTAGCCCATAACTACGCATTAGTTCAAACAAGACATTTATTGACATATGCACGAGCGACTTAGTACAAATTATTATAATTCATTAATAATAGATCAATAGTAAGGTTTTCTGGCGTCACAATTTCGTCAACATGATCTTACGTGTTAACAAACTGTGAACACAAACATGTTGATGAAAACAATAGGATATGCCTTAAAATCACTTCCACACACACTCAACAACATTTTATAAAACACACGACATATGGGTTTAAATTCCAAGCAGGCATTTACTCAAAATAATTCGCTACAATAAATTATACCTTGTCTTTCTGTTAGCATGGGCAGTTGAAATATCAGTGACAACAATAAAATAGCTCTCAAATAAAATCTATAAAATAAATGGTTCTAAAACATTCTCAAGATAACTTGTTTTTAAATGTTGAGCATCAACTCTAGTCCTTATTAGCGTGCTAGTGTGAACACCGCCGGGGTATCGTCAGTACTCACGTGTTCCGAGGTCACGCCCAGCTCCAGCCGGCCGCAGTCCGTGACGTATTGGTTCACCAGGAGCCAGAGAACTCGCCGCGCTAGCTCGCCACGGCTCCGGGAAGCGTGCAGTGCTTGACCTCCACCAGAACTACTCGCCCTCCTCGTCGTAGCTCAACGACACCAGCCTGTCGCGCCGGGACTCGTCACCTCCCACTCGGCCTGCTTACCAGCCGAGCGAGTGCCTCTCGCTGTTGACGGACTGTGACATCCCGACATCTGTCGTTGTGACCGAGGCTCCTCTGCGGTCGCTGACTCGTCTACTGGAAATCCCTCGTCGGGTTACCGGCACTCGCTGAGCGAGTGTTGCTCGCTCCTTCGGGAACTCGAACCAGTCTAACATATCCTCATACCTCAACTCGCCACCACCTCACTATCACTTCGTATTTATTTATTTTTGTTGGATTGACTTACCAAGCAAGCACTCACTTGTCGACACTTGACTCGAACCCAAGACTTCGGGCTTGGTGACGTCACTCCAGAACTTCGGTTGTGGTTCCTGCTGACAAGGGCTAACCCTCGTTGTGACGTCATCCGTCGGTTGGCTGGGCGTCGTGACTGACGTAAAGATTCGCCGGTTCCATCTCGTTGTGGCGATGTTCCGAACCGACTCTCCTGTCCCTGCAAAAACTAGGATGTTAATATCCTTCCAGGGGCAACGGTATTATTAACCAGACTATTCTCCACTCGCAACTTCGAAGTTTGAGCAGAAGACATAAGCCGGGCCTGCCTCACAGTCAAATGAACGAGACTATTCCTCCTTCACCTCGCACAAGCTTCGTGGGTTGCCTAACCAGCAGGCGAATGCTGATCCCTCCTGCCATTTCGGAGCACAGCGGGTTGCGGCAAATCAGGGATGAGACTTTTCCATTATCATACGTCGCATTGCAAAACGTAACGTGGTAGAAGATAACACCGGTTACAGTTGCAATTTTTATATTTCGGCTATTATTGTTGTAAGATAAACTCTGGGTGTTTTCTAAGCAAGCAGTCAAATGTTTGAGTATTGAAACCGTACCTGCAACAGTGGATGGATATTTTAAAACTGATTACATCCTTAGGTGTTTCAACTCTTATTCGGGTGAATAGTTGTTTACGCCCAAAGATGGTTAATACTACTCTCTTGGCGTCTGGTTTCTTGTTGTTCGTTTTACGAAAGACAGAAGCCCTTAGTACACAAACCACTTCTTATGGTTTCATGTATTCCTTTTTTCTCCCTAAAAACCAATTTTTTACTTTTGTTTTTAATCATTTTTTTTGTAGTTTTGTTTAAGTTAGATTTCATACAGTAAAACTAAGAAAATATTTAACATTTTTTCATTCAAATTCTTAAATATAAATTTTTAAACGATACTGTGTTTTAACAAAATGCGAAAAAAATGACATGTTAATTTAAAAACATTTTAAAATTAAGCATATGAATATCCAATTTTAAATAACTAAATATTTTTTGGATATTATGGAATACAGAACATATTGTGGGTTTTTATAATGTATGTTTATTTCATAATTCCAAATTTTTCAAGATCAATAAATTACCATTTTCCTAACATTATTAAATGGGGATGATATAATTCATAGGAAATGTACTATTGCTCCTACACTTTTAAAAATTGACCAAAATTTTTGGGAATACCATATTTTTTCAAAAGTATTATAATATTAATTAGCTATACAAATTTTACAACAGCTGGTTGATGACCGAATCTGCGGCGCTTATAAAACTGAACACAAGGCAAGGTCAAAGCACTGCCAAATAGTTCGAGACCCCTCCTAATTATTGCAGTGTCCTGAACTGTACGTATAAATCAAAATATATATGAATTTTTAAAACGCATTTATCAAGAAATCCCTAGAAAATACTTCTCGTGTATAACAATATTACCATACAAATATTTTCAATTATTTAAATACCGCTGAAGACCACGTTAAATATATTACAAAATGCCGGTAAAACTTATAGCCAATAAGAACCTTTAGTTTCCGTTATGAGGTGTTACAAAAATATGGAATTTTTTTTTGAGTTCGGAATAATTTAATTTTATTAAAATTTTCCTACTTTTAAAATTATTTGGTTTTGCATTTTGTTTATATTGTCAGCATTTTTCATCATACTGTAGTATTTATTTTGAAAGAACTTGGTTGCCGGAGCAGATGGTATATAAAGAAGTTAGGTTCTTGCTTTAACATTTCATCTCTGCTGATACTGTTTCTATGCGGTTGGAAAAGGGTCTGGGTGAATAGGGAAAGAACTCGGAATTGAAGCATGAAAGTCCATTCGGAGTCAGCGGGTGGAAGGAGCGGGTAAATATGGCCGTTGGAGTGTTGACACCGCTGCTAAAACAATCTCACAAAGTGGGTCTTTGCGAGGACGGAAGGAGGAAAATGTCACTACCTTACCATCCACCTTCTCCTTTCTCCCTAGCCAACCCTCCCCCCCTCCCCCCCCCCCCCGGCAGGGTCGTTCTCTTCAGCGACGACCAAGCATAGATCTCTGCGAGCACTTCCCCGTAGCCACTCCGGGATGCGTCAAGATGTCGCTCGCTCCAGAACGACCCATAAGAAAAACCTCAAGAACAGGAAATTACGCTTCGAAACACTAGTACCCGGGTCGCTGCGTCATTCCGGGGTCACAACTGCGAGACAGCGAGACGAGAACATGCGTTGCGAAAGAAAAAAAAATATCGCGTTATTGTGAACATGCTGTTTTCGACCTCACGACAAATAAGTAAAAAAAAATTGTCTAGGCATTACGTGCATATCAATTATATGACAGCTTACATTGATTGCAGGGTTTTTTTTTATTAAATCGAAGGGAAAATGACTCTGAGAGAACAAATGTACCTATTTCAGTAGTAACGGATAAATTTGGTAAAAAAATCTTTGACAATACACGAAAAAATAATTGTTTTACTGATCCACCAGTCTAAACATCTTTAGAAAATAAATATCTCGTTATCTTTCAGACGTTCCGAAATGTTTTAAGTAATATCAGATGCAGCGCGTCGGTAAAACACGACAGGTGCAGAGTAACTATCTTATAATAAGACAGGATTTTGAAGTAAAAGCATAAAAAATAATAATAAATGATTCTTTACTTAAAAACATCGAAAAGGATATTAAATATAGATTTATGGGTTTTCGCGTGCTTACACTGGTAAATGTATTGATAGTCTTAATACCAGTGGTCCAACACGCTACTAGTAAACTCAGTGCTAATAAAAACATATTGCCACAAAATTTGATCACATTATCGGGATTGCCATACGCCAAACGCTATACTTAGGTATATCTAAATATAAATATGTATAAGTAAATACTGAAAATTATTTGAAGTCGGCAAAAAGATAATTCGTTACGCCTAATTGCGTAACTGCGCAAAATAGAACAACAGAGTTCTTCTCAACTAGCAAGTTTACGTTCAAGCAAAATAATTTACAAAACATGATGAAAAGTTTAACTTAAATGAGTTCTCAACGAAGTTCATGCCATTTTTGTGTCCGAATAAAAAAACGTTGAATTCTCTTTCGATATACTGATAGTCTCGGAGGCGGACACCTGCTTGAAAAACCTCCAGCAGTATTGTCTAAATTATAGGTTATCAAAAAATCTCTATACCGCAGGTGCAAAGTCCAGTCAATTAAAAATCACCAGACTTACGACTACAACCGGCACATTTCAAAATAATGTAGGGGAAGACTTGACTACCATAAATTTTAAAGTTTGCTGAACAGGAGTTCGAAGAGCTTGTTAAAACTTCCAACACTTGAGAAATGTGCCTGACCTATGGATATCAAGGAGAGTCCGGTGGAAGTAGGCCGTGTTCAAACTTACTCTGCGACACACGTGAATCGAATAGGCACAGCTTAATTGGTGAGTGGTGTATAGCTACTCAAAAAAAAATGGGTGCGTGTACTTATGTACGCGTGTGAGCAGTTATACATATTTGGCATCATTAAAAATAGTTTTTAATTGCATGTAAATAATTAATTACAATAAAATAATAAAAGGGCTGGAAAAAGATAGTCAACGCATTCAATAAATTTCTGTTTAAATTTGAAAAATTAAATAAATAAATTTAGAGAATAATAAATATATATGACATTATTTGTACTTAATATTATAAGATTCTTAATTTTAAATATTTATTATTGATTATTTAATAATTCAAAAGAAAATAAATAAATTTAATAATATATTCAAAAATTTAAATTAAGTATATTTATTTTTTTAATATTTATTATTTTTTTAATTAAATATTCTTTTTTCATTTTTATCAAAAAGTTTTCATTTAATTTGTTCATTTATTTTTATAAATATTTATTATTTATTCAATTTAATAATAAATATTAAAATTATATTTTAATTTGATTTAATTAAATTTATTTCTTTATTTTATAAATATTAAATAACCAATAATAAATATTTAACATTAATAAATTAGTATTATTTATTATTAATAATATTAAATAATAATATTTTAATTTATATCAATAAATAATACATACCGATAGTTAACCTCAATTTAATTGGAGCACATGAAAAAGTATAAAGGCACAATTATTTTACTAATATTAACGAATAGTAAATAATCTATTAATCATAATATTCAATTTAAATCACTACTGAATATAATTTATTAGCACATATATAATTCACACTTGTATGAAACTAAAACACGTGTTGTGAATGTAGAAACTAGAAACATGTGGATAAATTTTATAAATATGAAAACAGTGATCAGAGGCGACGAGCGTGCCAACATGCGCGACTAATAGAGGTTCTATTTATATTATGTTGGTAGCTTTTTTTCGAGACTTAATGAGCGTTTTAGCGGGCAACTTCAACCTGTTAATTTTGTGTTACAGTGATGCGCGCGGATCTTAAAATTTCAATCTCATCATTTTTTCATAACGCGCCTAAAGAATTATTACTTCAAAAAGTGTGTTAACTGGAGGTCAAGGTTTATTTACTGACGAAATTGGCCACACATATGTATGCGTAGGTAAGGCACAGATAGATATCTCATTAAAGGCTGGATAAAAAAAAAGGGTGGTTGCAACCAGCAGAATTATAGTAATCATAAAAGTTTCGGTAATCACTTCCGTAAATGAGTGGCACTGTCCCAATAAACGAAGGTTAAGTTAGTTTATAATTTCGTGCCCGCAACATGGCCCCAAATTAGTTAAGACGACTCTCGTGGGCGTTGCTGGGGGGAAGGGGGGTAGGGTTTGTAAAACCTTCCACACGCTGGTGGCTTCCTCGTGTCCGGAAGCGCAGAATAGCGACGGGCAAAACGGCCCGAGCAGTTCGAAGCGAAGCCAAGTAGCAGTCATGCGGGTGTAGGCAGCATCAGGGGTAAAGAGAGCTGAGCACAAGCACTGTCGTCAACAAGTGTGGCGTGAAGCATCCACGGCGTGGTTAGGTATTACGACACTTACATCATCGGTGAAGCGAGTCTTCCCGTAAAAAAACAATTCACAATAATTATTTATGAAAAGAAGTGCTTTTTTGTCATAAATAATTATTGCTTTGAAATGTCACCATTTTTTTCTGGCTTAAATTAGTCGGCCACAACTATAACGACTCTGTTGTAAGCTACCTGATTGAGATTACCGAACTTTCAAACCGTTGTCTTATTTGCTTACTGCAAATATAATTTGTTCCTTTTACTTTTTTATTCCAAATAAGAGTTTTAATATTAGGGGCTACTTAATCTACAGTATGTTAACCATATATAAAATTATATTTAATACATTGTTAATAATAAACCATTAAATTTATTTCTATCTATCCACAAAGTTTCATCATAAAAAGTTTCTAATAAAGCTATCTTCAAAAATATATTAATGTATAATTTAAATAACACTCGTTTATTAAAAAGTTAACATATGGCTAATTATGAATTATAATTTTATTGGTAGCACTTTTGACGAAATTTTCTCAAAATATTAGTAGTTATATATATAATTATTTAATAAATAGCTGGTCAAAAACATAATTATTTAATATCCGTCTTTATTTACAGTCGTATTTAAAATTTTCAACTCCTCAAAAGAAGAAAAACCGTGGGAAATCCTGTAGCAATTTCTAGGCTTGTAGCAAAAGATTTTCTCAAGCTGTGGAACACCTGCTTTAAAGAGGACTTACACAAGTTTACGAGGACTTACACAAGTTTACGATGAGCCTCAACGTGCTTTCATCCAAAGCCGAGCAAGCGTATGTAGTTTATGCGTGCGCTGGTTGCATTTAAGGGTCTGTACCACGAAACTGAAAATCCTACTGCGAGGTAGGTGCGCTTACTATAATTTTTTTTTAATTATTAAAATTGTATATGAATACAATTATTTTTATGGAATTTTATTCTTGTTTACAAACTCGGGTAGGCCTGCACAAAAGTTAAATAAAAATTGTATAGCATTTGCATATTTCAGTTGTATTTAAATAATTTTTAATTTATTTTAAGTTAAAACAAAAATTTCACTTGCTGCGAGCAAAATCTAATACTGTAAAACTAGCAATTATTTTATGTATATATACATATGTATATATATATAAACACACTGGCATCTCTATAAAGGCTCTAACGATTTGTATTAACTTTTTAGTTTGATAAAGTTTTGTTTTTTTGTTTTTCCTATATAGGTGTCTTCCCTGGAAGAACGTAATTTTACACCAAAATTTTTTTCTAAACGTGTCTTTAAAGATTGTTGGCATTGACTTCAAGTATTAACATGGCTTAGAAAGCAAGCACCAATTCCCTTACTTCTTACCAATGGTTTTAAATGTTACTTAAGTCAAAGAGATATAAAGTTAGCTTTTACGAGTTAAGGTTTAAATTTCCAAAGAAGTTTTACTTCTATCAAGTGTTCTGAGATACACGCGCTAATTTTTTAATTATTATTTTTTTTACCTTTTTTTTGTATAAAACGTGCGCGTACACGAATAACATTGTATCAAAATTTCAAAATAATCGGTGAAGAAATATCTGAGATTAGCTATTTTGAACAAACGAATGTTAAAATTTTTATGGAGATTACACCAGTGGCGGGGGAAGAAAAAAATTGGGAAGTGTGATGCGATCAGAACAGTGCTTGGTTACAAAAGTTTGACTCAAAAAATAAACAATTTCTGTTTGTTGAGCCACTAGCCGCGCATGAATAATTTTTCGAGAAGCAATGCGCGCCCAGCTAAGTTGGAGAAACTGCGCCGAATATGAATAATTTCTAACCGACTCCTTCCCGACCGTCATTAGACTAAACGCGTATGCGCGTTCCCATTATAAAATAACGTGCAGAGAAAATTCATTAATTCACATCTTACTAATGTCTCGTGAAGTGAAATTTATATAACTCATAACTTAAAACTCTTTATTTGTTTTTAGCATAATTACTTTTCCATTTATTTTATCATTTGTTAAAATTTTATTCAGAAAAGAAAAAGTAATTTAAAATAGTGTGACTGACATCTCTAAAAAAGGAAATAAAATCAATCGCCTTTTTTCATGCCAATACTGTTATTAATGGTGACTGAAACGCCATATAATTAAGTTCATTAATATTTCTGCATTGTTCATAAACGTCAAAGAAATCGACATTACTATCACTGGCTATTGAAACATTAATTATTAGAAATTACTGCGCAGATGGTTTGGAAAGCCGTGACTTCAGAGTCTAATTACCATCTTTTATAGCTTTTCTTTTCGGAAAGTCATAAAATGTGCCACTTCACTTAATGTACAGTGCGTGGGTGTGGAACGTAAAATGCGAAATCACCCAACCAAGTGGAACAATTGTTATTGCTATTTGTTTAAAATTTAAAAGCATGTGTTTATGATAGTTTAAATTAGTTTTACGTTAAAGAAACTTGCTTTTATAAAGTGTACAATGTTTTGTAAAGTTTAGATACAATTGTACGTAGGCCCTAATGATAAGTAACATGTTTCGTAGTCCGATTTCCTTTCCCATATAGTAATTTTAATATTTATTTACATATTTATTGTTCCATACCTAAAAGCGACTAATTATTTTTTTGTTTAATCGCAATAAAAATTAATTTAGAAAGTAATGACACTAACGAAAACACATTGTTTAATTGGTTTTGGTGTTGCGTCAATAAAATAAAATACTCAAACCATTATTATTGCAAGTTTAGTTATTAATTTACAATTTTTTTTGTATTACTTGTTCTACGAAAGCCTAGATGTATTATAATGGTTTGATATAACACAATATATATGGTTTCTCCAAAATTATTATACGTGAAAAAAAATTCTGAGTGCGTTTGTGTATCTTTACAATATAATAAAACATAAAGTAATTGTCATTACGTAATATATTTGTGATAATTTAAGAGTTTTAGAAGTTTTTACTTCGTAAAAAAAACACAAAATTAGGGTAAAGCAGTTCAAAAAGTTGATAAACGTTAATCTTATTTGTTCTTACAGTTGGTTTAAATTTAAAGAGGGCGAAAAAATACATTTCTTAGTGTTATTGTGTCAGCGTATTTATGTCAGTGGCATCAAAGGTAAATTTTTAAGTAACAAAATTTTATTTAAAAGTTTGAGATTTTATGACTTGGTGTAAGCTTTTGGACATACGCCATTGCTATAGCACGTGTTTGTCTGTAGAAGAAAACTACAAAAAACACAAATTAAGCAAAAAATTGCTGTTGTCAACAGGATATAAACACCACATAATATTCCATTGTTACGCAGTTTCGCACTGCGTAACTATACGACTACCAGACAGCGCCCCTGGCTATCTGATGGATACCACCCGCAGCACAGGGGCGCGCAATGTTCGATTTCTGTGCGCCGGCCGGCAAAACATCGGGGCTGCTCGGGCTGCTTCGACTCTTCCCGGCTTCGCGGGCTTCGTCCGGAACAACCAACGATGACGTACTTTCGCCGGCGGGTATCCAGACTGTTCCTCGGTCGGGCCCCGGCGGACTATATAAACCGGCCCAGCCAACGCTTCTGCAGGCAGTCTCCGACTGGCCCAGCAGCATGAACCTGCAGTGACTACCATCTACACCAGCGGCCTCCTCCGTCACGCTGCCCGACGACGTGGCGACCGCTTCAGGAAGAAAACGGTAAGAGCCGTCGTCAGAATCAAAGTCCGTGAGGGACTCTGAAAAAGTTTCAACCCAGTAGAAATATTACAAGTCCACGAGGGACTTAGAATAAATTCAAGCCGCATTAGTTTGGACTTAGAATTGTCGCAGAGTGAGGAAATAGAAAATTTGCCTCGTCTGTAGAATGAAGGGAACTGTCTCGTGAAGGTTACGGGATAAGTAAAGTAAATGTTTGACTGGTGTTGAAAGTAAAACGGCAGTGGGGCAGCGTGGCAAGAGGCGGAGGAGAGGTCGAGTACCGCATAACGTAAAGTGTACCAACTTGCAACACGTTGAGGCTTACCGTAAAGTAACCAACGTAGTTTACGTAACGGATTTGACTGCACTATTATAAGTTCCCGGACTACACGATCCATATAACGAGCACTCCTGATAGAACTTCAAAACGCAGCTACTTCATTGAACGACTGACGAGCCGAGTAATGATAAAGACTGTTCGCCGCAATATTGGCGGGGCGTCACGGCATACCGCTGTCAGTAACCAGGAGACTTTTGAACAACCCCCTGAGTGTAAGAACGTGTGTGTAAGAACGTGAACATTTTAAGTATCATTAATTTGGTATTGATACTTACACCAGAAACACAGTTGAACTTTAAAGAATCAGACCGCGATGAGAGAGAATGTAAAGTAGTACGTATAATATTAACTGTACTATAAGAGATTTCATGTCAGTTCTTCTTAATTATTTTCTTTCACTTTTTCTTAACGTTAAATTCATGTTAGTACAGTTAGTGAACGTAATATTGAATGTGCCAAAAACCAATTGATTTGATATTATTATTTTCTGCTAATAAAATTTACTGTTTGCCTTATAATAAGGCGTTAATTTAATGTGTGTGACATATATTTGTGGTTCAATATTGTTAATTATATTTTTCTGTTCACTGACATCGTGGGCACTTGCTGTAATCTTCAAAATAAGAAATCAGAAGGTTGTCATATATGAAAATGCGTGTATTGAAGGATGTGATGTTTTTATTACAAGTTTTGTTAATAAAAGCACTTTTGTTTCACGAACTTTAGAACCACTTTCTGAGATTCTAACCCTTTTCCTCCCGCACTTCCGGACTGGAGGTAACACCATAACAGGAATATGGTCAACAAACAAAGACATACAGACATAAATGTGCTTTAGCAATGGCGTATGTCCAAAAGCTTACATCAAGTCATGCACTTCCAATGCACAAATATTACAACGATAATATTGAGATTTTATGTTGATGTCAAAATCTAATTTTTTTTTCCAATTATAACATAAAATTTATTTTTACGGGTAATGCCAACACTTATAATGGCGACAGTGTTGGCGGAGATACATGTAGATAAAACTGATACCCAAGTAGCAATCACAAAAAAAAATAAAAATCAGAGAGAGACGATTAATATATTTTTTATTTTTACGTCACATTTTTTTTTGATCGCGCGCCTCGCAGTCGGAAAATAGAAACGCCGCGCGCGAGTGACAGACGCGAGGAACCAATTTGCTGCGTCGGGGGAATCCGCGCCGGAGGGCGACGCAGCGAGCGGCGCCGGGATTGCGACGCGTGTCAATAAAATATTTGCTTATTGGAAGCGGTGTAGCGCGCTCCGGCAACTCCGCGCGAAAACCGCATTACGAGGGACGCGGGAACCGTCCTGTTCTCGCTGAGGGGAGGGTTTGGGGGGGATGAGGGTTTCGGAAGATTTCCACTTCCCCGCCGTCGTGTCGGCTCAGACGTTTTCAATTTGCCAGCAGCGAAAGAAAACTAGGGGGGACAAGGTTGGCCCCAGAACACTCGCTGTGCGCTGTTCACAAGGGCCACTTCTACAGACAACGAGACCTCCATTTTTTTTTCCCCCAATCTTCTGAAACACCGTTCTCATGTCTTTCGCATGCGCAGAGAGAAGTCGGATTTCATAGGAATATTCGCAACAAAAAAAATTAATAAATCTCGTCTTAAATTAATTTTTTTTTTATTTAAAGTTTTCAAAACCATTTTATCATGAAATGTTTACATTCTCATTGCAGCCTTAGCTAAAAGAAAAATATTTTTTTTTAAAGGTACTACAATGTTGGAAAATTTTCATCTTAAATACACGAAGAATGCTGGTTGCAAATAATCCAGGGATCTTCGTCAGTTTACGGGAGTAAAGTTCACTATCTTTAACATGAATCAACAATAATAATCTTATTGTGTAAATAAAACATTAAAAATTTGTTTAGTGAACAGCAAAGCCTTTTATTTCACCCAATTTTGGTTTACCTTGTTTACACACAATTATGAGGTCAAAACTCGGTGTAGTTTCTACGAAGATAAACTTGTCTGATATTACGAAGTACATTTATTTTATTTGCACTTAATTATTCATTGTAAAAGCTTTAAGTTGCAATTTCTAACAGTGAACTAAAATTATTTTGTTACACTACCTATGACTTAGGCTTTAAGCTATGTACAACCTCTACGTGACAATACGTTTTTTATCTTTTTTGGACGCAAGAAACTTGGAACTTTCGCTTTCCGATGACCAATGGACTGTTAGAAATCACAGTAAATTTACGGACTTTTCAACCAATAATTAAAATTAAATAAATCAGGAGTTTTTCGCACTTGCCAATAACTGAATCTAAAAGGTAAACACACGTGTGGACAGAAGATGTTCTTACTGAAACTTCAACACTGTTTTTTTTTTTCATGTTTTTTTAACATACCAATAAAATTCTTTTGGATTCATGTTCTAAATTAGTGAAAACAGTGTCCGTAAATCCACGAAAATAGCCGTAAATGTAGAAGATCCATGAATAATTGGTAACCAGCGATTTTCATAAATCTATGGTGAAAATTATTATTATCTAATAGTTCAACAGCACAGTTCAAGACTTTAAGGTGAAATCATTGGTAGAAGTGGTAGAAAACATGAGTTATGCCATAAATGTTTCATTGTGTGATAACCCCTTAAGATTTTTCTGTTTACAGTCTTAAAACTATAAAAATACATGTTTGAA